>NC_133167.1:44827272-45463181 GCF_040802235.1 Manis javanica | reverse complement strand
TTGGCCCATTATAGTGTCCCTGACATCTCGATCCTGTTCTCTATGCGCGCTTTCCCGGGAATCTTACTGGATCGACGATCTTCGGTGCTTTCCCCATCTATGAATTGCAAGTGCCGACGACCATAGGTTCTCCTTCCTTAGTTTTGACCATCTTTCAGGTCCCTGTTCGGGCGCCACTTGTCGGGCCCCTTCCCTGTCTCTGACCCACAGATGAGAGAAGAGACATGATTGTTCATCGAAGGCCTAAGGACCAGCCAGGGATCTCAGGGCGTGACAGCGCAACAGTGGTGCCAGAAAGGCAGCTCTCATATTTACTGATAAAATGGTTGTTAACAACAATAAGATTCTGTATTGGGGTCTCCATGCACAATCATTAATCAAGTCCAACTCTCAACAGTTTCAACCTTCCGACACATAACGAACAAATCCTCAAGGTGAACAAATAAATTGATTCGGTCTTGGCTACCTGTCTTAACTACGAATGATCATGAACTATAAATAAGGCAAATGTGATTATACATATGGTTTTTATACTTTAGATTATATTTAATATATGAATTCCCACAATATCTAATTGGTATATCTCTTCATGGATATTTTCTGGAGATTCACTTGGTTTCTCTAAATGGGTCCTATTTTCATGTTTCTTTGTATTGGTGATCTTTTGTTGAAATTTGTGTATTTGAAGAAACAGGTAACTCCTAGTTTTTGGAGGTTTATAAGGAAGCCCTTCATAGGAACAGCCTGAGGTATAACCTTAAGTCTTACATCTTTCCTGGGCATACATCCTTTTGGGCTTATGTATGTGTTTTTTTTTCTTATTCAGTTTTATTGATCTTCTTTTAGGTATTTGATTTTCTAAGAGTCTCATCATGCTCTTCTCAGTGCCTTAGATGTTCTGTACTCCTCTTCCTGTAATGTCTTAGGTGTTTGTGCATCTGTAGTTCCTTGTGATTTCTGTGTACTGTGGCACCCATCAACTGCCTTCTATGGTTTCTAGGCTTAGAATCAAACTATGCCATGGTTCCTAGTCTAAGATCCTATTCAGGTGAATTGGAGCCTACAGATAGGTCAGTCCACTGCAAACAAGTTCCAGTCTTTTCTTTCCATTTCAGAAGAGAACTGAGAATTGGGTCATTTCTTCCCAACTGTGGCATGTCATCTTGCAGAGGAGGCATGTCATCTTGCAAGGGCACATATAAAAATCTGTGGAATTTCCTACCATTTTGAATGTGGTTTTTCCCTAGTTGGGTATTCACTTGGTTACTTCAGATAGCTGATTTCCAGAGCTCCTATAAAGTTGTTTTACCAGCTGGTAGTTTATTTTTTGTTTCTCTGAGGAACAAGGGACCACAATTTGCTCATATGCCATTTTGTTGTAAATTGACTTTTGGTATTTACTATGCCCTCTGCCTTCATCATTTATATAAATAATAGTGAGATGCCTGCATTACTAATTATGTATGTTAAAACAACCATTATGCAAGAAAAGAGGCGATGATGACGCAGGAGTACATTCCCAAAATAGTGTGTGAAAAAAAAACAATCTATCACACTGTGGGGGAGTGGAGAGGGGGAAGTACCAAGTACATTCTTTTCCTTTCTATACTTGCTGCTTGTCTCACAATAGAAAATGGTACATCTTCCAGATTATGAATATTCTTACAAGGTTAGGAACAATTTTAAACAAGTTTTAACTATTAGGATATAGTCATTAATTAGATTTTAAGTCTACAATGTACTCTGTTCTTTGTCCTCTATAGTTGCCACACAGTCCAGATTTTGCACCTAGTCATCTACACTTAGTCTTCTCTTCATGTAAATACTATCCATCCTTATAGGCTCACAAACTCCATTGCTTTCTAGAATTGGTCTCTGAATGCTTAAGCTTACACTGATCCTTGTCTTCTTTGGATTCTTCTTACAGGAAGTTATACACACTGGAACATTTAGCTACTTAAGAGAGTTGAGAGGGAACCTTCAGTTAGTAGTGCAGTTACTGTTGTGACTCAGTGTCTATCTCCCAGGTTAAAACAAAAAGAAAACACACTAGCAAATTCTTGATCTAAGACCCTGCAATGCTAGAAAGGATGTAGAGACCAGGGAACTGGAGATGGGCCATCATGTTGTGAAGGGACACTTTAAGAAGTGTCCACAGGGGGGAGCTAAGGGAAGGAAGAATAATGAGGACTTGAGGGAAGGTCTAGGGCTGAAGAGTTGCCCATGGTTTTATTGAGCACCATATTCTTTCCCATAAGCATTACTTTCATCTCAGATTTCTATATGTATATTGCTTTAATTTCATGTACCCAGGATATGAAATCAAATCTTCTTGGTTGTACAAAGATGAACTCATAATTCTGTCTGTGAAGTAATGTATTGGTTCAGGCAGGAGTAAGATTCCTTCCTTCTTTCTGAAAGGTGAAAGCCAGATATTACATGCAAGAGTTCGATATATACTTTCCCACCTTATTGGCATATTTTTTACCCTGATGTACACATTAAATGACACAAAGCTTTAGGGATTACTTAGAAGATAGATGAATCTTACAATTCTAATTAAAATGTATAATTCTAATTAAAATGTTTCTAATGTTCTTTGAAAATGCTTCAGTGAAAGGTGGTCACTCAGAATTCTTAATTTTTTTCCAATACTGAGGAAAGCAACCACTCAAAAAGAATGCACTAAACCTCCTTCAGTGACGGGGGAGGTCCAAGAGTGCTTAGCCTTGAGAACCAAAAACATGAAAAGGTTTGAGTGAAGTGCACACTGTAACCCAGTATGACTTAAATTATAAAATTATATTGTTGACTAAAATTATGCAAACCACAGGCAATGCAAATTATAAGTGAATTAGGAGCTGTGGCAGAATCTTGAAAGACTGGAGTTGTTACGTATATACATCCTAAGCAATACCGTAGGTTTGATGTGAGTTTTTTTGTTTTCCAGTGACTGTTAGTGCAAATCCCCTTAATGTATTTTGCATGATGTAGCGCCTGAATTTTAACAGCAAGTAGAAAAAAAATTTTTAACATAAGAGTTAAAAGTTACCCTTTTCACTTAACTTCATAGTATGGTACAAACAATCGCTTCCTGGGATCCTGGGCAACTTGACCCCAAGAGGGAGATCCAGTAGTTGAGCCTCTCTGACCCCTGGGAAGTGGGTTTTGTGCGCACCCTTGTCAGAGACAATTGGAGAGTTTTGTCTTTCCTTTCGGCTATTACGCATTTAGTTTAGACCCAGTTACTTCTACTCTAACCAAAAAAACCCTGAGTCCCACACTCAGGCTCTAAGGACCTCTGAGCCCTGACAGACAGCCCCAAAGCCCTCCCACTTCCCGCCCTCCAGCTCCTCTCCCGCCGCCCCGCAGCCACTCGGGGGCAGAGGAGCCCAAACCTCCGGCTGTGCCAGGACGCTGAGGCATCCAGGGCAGTTATGGCCCAGGGGCCCCACCTGTGGCTAGCCCTGCCCCCTTCCCCAAAGGTTGGAGCCCTGGCAGGGGCCGCAACAATGGGCGTGCTGCCACTCACGTGTCCGCACTGCCAGCTGTCCGTGACCAGGTCACTGGCAACAGTCTTGGTGGCGGCAACGCTGGCCTTCTTGGAGCAGGCACTAAAGTACAACTCCATGGCTGCCCCGGGCCAGCTCTGCCCCTTTGCCACCTTCCCCGGTGCTATCCCTCCATCCTGACCTGACCAGAAATGGCCACTACTCTGCATCCCCGAGGCTCCTCCCTCACAGCTTTCTAGGCTTGGAACTGGGACAATGGGGGGCAGGGGCATTGGCACAGAAGGGTGACGTCCCACCTCCTGCCCCCTCCCGGCCTGGCCACCCCTCACAAGTGAGACCTGAGGGCATCAGAGCTGGGAAGTAAGTCCTGTTGGCCTGCTCTAGAGGGTCACGGTCCGAAGTGTCATTTCTCTGGGAAACCCAACTCCCCTCAGTTAAACCAAACTGAAAATAAAACATAAAAGTTTGCTGGGGGAGAGGGGTAAGCTGGCTAATTTCAACTCTCTTTATCAAAACAGTACTGAGTTTGGAGTGAGACTTAAAAGGAAGCTTTCCTATAAGATTTGTGGATCAATTTGGAAGTCAAAAGTTTCAGCCAGGATGATTTTGGTTATCCTTGCAGCTAGTGTCCTTGTCTCATGTAGAAAATCTTTATTGGGCATTATTTCCATTCCATATTCTTGTAGAACTTTGCTATGCACTGTGTCAATAATGTTTTGAACTATACTTCTCTACAGTGGGAGCAAACAAAATTGTTCCTCAGCATTCTCTAGAATGCTAACTTGAGCTTTTGAGAATTCCTCTGCTATCGAATATATGAGTTTTTCAGCTTTATCAGTTCATTTTCTGTATCTTTTACATAAAATCACTGCCTCCTTTCTTCACCAAAATATGTATATGAACAAGGTAATGACTTTCCATCCACAAATGGCTGATATTGCTGACATGTGTTTAATAACACCTGCTACTCTATCAATAAGAACATCATTATCGCTTGCGGTGTTTTGCTCAACTAGTTCTTGAAACTCAGAGTTTTGTGAAATATTTTTTAATACTGAGTCAACAAGAAGCTGAACATCATCTTCTGAATAAACAAACTTGGTTTCTTCTTTATCTTTTGAAAATCGAATTTCATGTTGGGAAATTTTTGTCCTAATGTCAGTGATCATATTTGAAGCAATTTCATTGAAATTCAATCTTGATCTGTCTTTTGTGGTTTCTTTGTTTGGAACAATGGTAGATTCATAAGAAAAGATTCTAGATAATAGTACTCTGATCATGTCTTCTAAAAATGTGTATGGTAGCAAGGTGTCATATGGAGATAAACTCTGACGTGGCTTGGTAGATTTACTGATGTTACTAAGAATGTACTGAACAATGTTTTTTAGCTGTTGAAATAGAACAGGAAGATGAGGACAAATCCCCAGAAAACAGTGGATGAAGAAAGTAATCTGAAATAGCTGCTATGATTAAATTAGCAATATTGTCTGCAAAAATACCACTGTCTTCAGGCTCTTTAAAAAACTTCAGGATCTAGCCAATGCTGTTTTAAAACATTTCTATAAACTGAGGTGACAAGTTAATCCACAATATCTGTATCTACAGAAGGATAAGGCTGCTCTTTATCATCACATAGAATGCGAATTTTGGCTTTGTCCACATGGTTATTTATAGAGCATACTATTTTTTGGGTCATGTTTTCCAGCCCAATTTCAGTGTTATATTTTTGGACTGAAAAAGTCTGGCAACAATTTTCCCAACAAAAGTATCAGGGTCAGTACATGAGGGTGAAGGCATCTGGGGTCTAGGTGACTCTGTGACTTCATTGAGAACCTGATTAACCATAGGTGATACTGCATATAATGGAGTCCTTGATTGAGGTAAACCTTCTCCACTCAAAAATGGTTGAAGATGGGGAGGAACCAAGATGGTAGCATGAGTAGTTCATCAGAAATCTCCTCCCCAAAACATATATATTTTTTAAAATACAACAAATACAACTATTCCTAAAAGAAACACCAGTAGATACAGTACAACAGCCAGGATACATCTACATCTGTGAGAACTCAGCAACACACGAAGGGGGTAAGATATAAGCCACAGTCCAGCGGGACCCCAAGGCTCCCCATCCCAGAACCCAGCAGGAAGAAAGGAGTAAGCAGGGAGGGAGTGAAAGCCCAGGACAGCTAAACAACCAGCTCTAGAAATCCACACCAGGAGTGCAGACACACCGTGCACGGGCTGCTGGATATTAGAGAAAGAGAAAAGTAAAACCTGTAAGCAGTTCTCCGCAACCAGCGTCCCTGAGACAAAAGAAAAGTGAGTGCTTTTTGCAAGTCTTAAAGGGACAGGGACCCCACAGCTGGACGAAGTCGTCCCAACACATGCACCCTAGGATGTGGGAATCTGGGGAACTCTAGGCGACCTAACCCACTGGGCACCAGCGCAGCTCTGAAGTCCCTCATGGCGATAAATAGCCTGCCAGTTGTTCCCCCTAGCAGCATGGACCCCAACACACTGGCACAGTAGTGGGAGAGCGGCAGCGGGTGCCGGGGTAGGTGGCGCAAGAGGGGACCGGGAGAGCCCTGTGTGAGCACACAGCGGCAGCAGCTGAGCAGCCAAAGGCCAGACCGCATGGGCGGCAGCGGTGTTGACAGAGCAATCCGCATGAGCAGCGGTGCTGGTGGGAGCTGGGAGCAGCCGGTGCGAGCTCATGGAGGCAGCACCAGAGGGGACCGGGAGTGGCCTGTGCAAGCCCACGGCAGTGGCAAACGAGTGGCACGGGAGCAGCCTGGAAGAGGCCCACGTGAGCCAATGGCGGCACCAGAGGGGCCAGGGGGGAGCACGTGGGAGCCAGTGTCGGCAGCGGGGAGCAGCCCAGGAATAGCCGTGCACCGAGCAGCCGCCCAGGGCAGACCCAAAAGACACTGCCGGCACACAGATGCCCGGCAGGAGCGCCGCTTTCGCACAAGAGCGCACCCAGTGTACTTGTTGCTCCCCACAGGGCTCTGCACTACTCTGACAGAGACACTGCCCACAGCAGCTTGGGGGATTAACCTGGAGGGGCGGGATTAACTGCTCCAGGAGTGCGGGTAACTGACACAGGCAGCGGAGAAGGGCCAAGGTGACCAGCAAGCAGAAAAGGACTTTGTTCTCCCAGCTGACACACACACTACTGGCCTACAGCTACCTCTATCACCATGAAAAGGCAGAAGAATTCAGTCCAGTCCAAAACAGTCCAGACAACCCCTGAGAGAGGGCCAGGGGAGATAGACCTAGCCAATCTCCCTGAAAAAGAATTCAAAATAAAGGTCAAAACCATGCTGAAGGATCTTCAGAGAAATATGCAAGAGCTAAGGGATGAAGTCAGGAAGGAAATTACAGAAATGAAACAATTTCTGGGACAACTTAAGAGCAGACTGGATGTGGTGCAAGAAGTCATTAATGGAATATAAATCAGAGAACAGGAACACAGAGAAGCTGACGCAAAGAGGGATAAAAGGATCTCCAGGAATGAAAGAATATTAAGTGAACTGTGACCAATCCAAAAGGAACAATATTCGAATTATAGTGGTACAGGAAGAAGAAGAAGAGAGAAAAAGGGATAGAAAGTGTCTTTGAAGAAATAATTGCTGAAAGCTTCCCCAAACTGGGGGAGGAAATAGTTTCACAGACCACACAAGCACACAGAATTCCCAAAAGAAAGGACTCAAAGAGAACAACATCAAGACACATAATGATTAAAATGGAAAAGATAAAGGACAAGGACAGAGTATTAAAGGCACCTAGAGAGATGAAAAAGCTCACCTACAAAGGAAAACCCATCAGGATATCATCAGATTTCTCAACAGAAACCTTACAGGCCAGAAGAGAATGGCATGATATATTTAATGCAATGAAACAGAAGGGCCTTGAACCAAGAATATTGTACCCAGAATGATTATCATTTAAATATGAAGCAGGGATTAAGTAATTCCCAGACAAGCAAAAGTTGAGGGTATTTGCCTCACACAAACCACCTTTACAGAGTATTTTACAGGGACTGCTGTAGATGGGAGCACTCCGAAGGCTAAATAGATGTCAGCAGAGAAAATAAAATCACAGCAAAGAAAGCAGACCAACCAAATAATAACTAAAGACAAAAAATAAAATCAACTACCCACAAAAGCAGTCAAAGGAAACACAAAACAGCACAGAACAAAACACCCAACATATGAGGAATGGAAGAGGAGGACTAAGAAGGGAGAGAAATAAAGAATCACCAGTGTTTATAACAGCTCAATAAGCGAGTTAAGTTAGACAGTAAGATAGTAAAGAAGCTAACCTTGAACCTTTGGTAACCACGAACCTAAAGCCTGGACATGGCAATAAGTACATAACTTTCAATAGTCACCTTAAATGTAAATGGACTAAATGCACCAATTAAAAGACACAGAGTAATAGAATGGATAAAAAAGCAAAACCCATCTATATGCTGCTTACAAGAGACTCAACTCAAACCCAAAGACATGCACAACTAAAAGTCAAGGGATGGATTAACATATTTCATGCAAACAACAGGGAGAAAAAAGCAGGTGTTGCAATACTAATATCAGACAAAATACATTTCAAAACAAAGAAAGTAACAAGAAATAAATAAGGACATTACATAATGATAAAGGGATCAGTCCAACAAGAGGATATAACCATATAAAAATATATGTACCCAATATAGGAGCACTAGCATATGTGAAACAAATACTAACAGAACTAGAGGAATAGAATGCAATGCATTCATTTTGGGAGACTTAAACACACCACTCACTCCAAAGGATAGATCCACCAGACAGAAAATAAGTAGGGACACAGAGGTGCTGAGCAGCACACTAGAACAGATGGACCTAATAGACATCTACAGAACTCTACATACAAAAGCAACAGGATACACATTCTTCTCAAGTGACATGGAACATTCTCCAGAATAGACCACATACTAGGCCACAAAAAGAGCCTCAGTAAATTCAAAAAGACTGAAATCATAAAAACCAACTTTTCAGACCACAAAGGTATAAAATTAGAAATAAATTGTACAAAGAAAGCAAAAAGGTTCACAAACACATGGAGGCTTAACAACATGCTCCTAAAAAATCAATGGATCAATGACCAAATTAAAATGGAGATCCAGCAATATATGGAAACAAATGACAACAACAACACAAAGCCCCAACTTATGTGGGATGCAGCAAAAGCAGTCTTAAGAGGAGAATATATAGCAATCCAGGCATATTTAAAGAAGGAAGAACAATCCCAAATAAATAGTCTAATGTCAGAATTATAAAAATTGGAAAAAGAAGAACAAATGAGGCCTAAGGTAGGCAGACGGAGGGACATAATAAAGATCAGAGAAGAAATAAACAAAATTGAGGAGAATAAAAGAATAGAAACAATCAATGAAACCAAGAGCTGGTTCTTTGAGAGAATAAACAAAATAGATAAGCCTCTAGCCAGACTTATTAAGAGAAAAAGAGAATCAACACACATCAACAGAATCAGAAATGAGAAAGGAAAAATAATGACGGACCCCACAGAAATACAAAGAATTATTAGAGACTACTATGAAAACCTATATGCCAACAAGCTGGAAAACCTAGAATAAATGGACAACTTCCTAGAAAAATACAACCTTCCAAGACTGAACAAGGAAGAAACACAAAATCTAAACAAACCAATTACCAGCAAAGAAATTGAAGTGGTAATCAAAAAACTACCCAAGAAAAAAAACCCCGGGCCAGACGGATTTACCTCGGAAATTTATCAGACATACAGAGAAGATACAATACCCATTCTCCTTAAAGTTTTCCAAAAAATAGAAGAGGAGGGAATACACCCAAACTCATTCTATGAAGCCAACATCACCCTAATACCAAAACCAGGCAAAGAACCCACCAAGGAAGAAAACTACAGACCACTATCCCTGATGAACGTAGATGCAAAAATACTCAACAAAATATTAGCAAACCAAATTCAAAAATACATCAAAAGGATCATACACCATGACCAAGTGGGATTCATCTCAGGGATGCAAGGACAGTACAACATTCAAAAATCCATCAACACCATCCACCACATAAACAAAAAGAAGGACAAAAACCACATGATCATCTCCAGAGATGCTGAAAAAGCATTCGACAAAATTTAACATCCATTCATGATAAAAGCCCTCAACACAATGGGTATAGAGGCCAAGTACCTCAACATAATAAAGGCCGTATATGATAAACACACAGCCAACATCAGACTGAACGAGAAGCTGAAAGCTTATCCTCTAAGATCAGGAACAAGACAGGCATGCCTCTATCCCCACTGTTCCTCAACATAGTACTGGAGGTCCTAGCCATGGTAATTAGACAAAACAAAGAAATACAAGGAATCCAGATTGGGAAAGAAGAAGTTAAACTGTCACTATTTGCAGATGACATGATATTGTACATAAAAAACCCTAAAGACTCCACTCCAAAACTACTAGAACTGATATCGGAATACAGCAAAGTTGCAGGATACAAATGAACACACAGAAATCTGTGGCTTTCCTATACACTAACAATGAACCGATAGAAAGAGAAATCAGGAAAACAATTCCATTCACAATAGCATCAAAAAGAATAAAATACCTAGGAATAAACCTAAAGAAGTGAAATAAACAAAGAAGTGAAAGACCTATACCCTGAAAACTATAAGACACTCTTAAGAGACATTAAAGAGGACACTAACAAATGGAAACTCATCCCATGCTCCTGGCTAGGAAGAATTAATATCATCAATATGGCCATCCTGACCAAAGCAATATACAGATTTGCTGCAATCCCTGTCAAATTACCAACAGCATTGAATCTTCAACGAACTGGAAAAAATAGTTCTAAAATTCATATGGAACCAACAAAGACCCCGAATAGCCAAAGCAATCCTGAGAAGGAAGAATAAAGCAGGGGGGATCTCACTTCCCAATTTCAAGTTCTCCTGCAAAGCCACAATAATCAAGACAATTTGGTACTGGCACAAGAACAGACCCATAGACCAATGGAATAGACTGGAGAGCCCTGATATAACCCCAACCATATACGGTCAATTAATATATGACAAAGGAGCCATGAACATACAGTGGGGAAATGACAGCCTCTTCAACAGCTGGTGTTGGCCTAACTGGACAGCTATATGCAAGAGAATCAAACTGGATTATTGTTTAACCCCATACACAAAAGTAAACTCAAAATGGATTAAAGACTTGAATGTAAGTCATGAAACCATAAAACTCTTAGAAGACAATAAAGGCAAATATCTCCTGAATATAAGCATGAGCAAATTCTTTCTGAACCTATCTCCTCAAGAAAAGGAAATAAAAGCAAAAATGAACTTATGGGACTACATCAAACTAAAAAGTTTTTGTACGGCAAAGGGCATCATCAACAGAACAAAAAGGCATCCTACAGTATGGGAGAATATATTTTTAAATGACATATACGACAAGGGGTTAACATCCAAAATATATTAAGAACTCACACACCTCAACACCCAAAAAGCAAATAACCCGATTAACAAATGGGAAGAGGATATGAAGAGATGGCTCTCCAAAGAAATTCATATGGCCAACAGACACATGAAAAGATGCTCCACATAGCTAATCATCAGAGAAATGCAAATTAAAACCACAATGAGATATCACCTCACACCAGTAAGGATGGCCAGCATCAAAAAGACTAAAAACAACAAATGTTGGCGAGGATGCAGAGAAAGGGGAACCCTCCTACACTGCTGGTGGAAATGTAAATTAGTTCAACCATTGTGGAAAGCAATATGGAGGTTCCTCAAAAAAGTAAACATAGAAATACCATTTGACCCCGGAATCCAACTTCTTGAAATAGACCCAAAGAATACAGCTTCTCAGATTCAAAAAGACATATGCACCCCTACGTTCATTGCAGCCCTTTTTACAATAGCCAAGATATAGAAGCAACCTAAGTGTCCATCAGTAGATGAATGGATAAAGAAGATGTGGTACATATACACAATGGAATACTACTCAGCCATAAGAAGAAAACAAATCCTACCATTTGCAACAACATGAATGGAGCTAGAGGATATTATGCTCAGTGAAATAAGCCAGGCAGAGAAAGACAAGTACCAAATTAGTTCACTCATATGTGGAGTATAAGAACAAAGAAAAACTGAAGGAACAATACAGCAGCAGAATCACAGAACCCACGAATGGACTAACAGTTACCAAAGGGAAAGGGACTGGGGAGGGTGGGTTGGAAGGGAGGGATAAGGGTGGAAAAAAGAAAGGGGGCATTACAATTAGCATGTATAATGTGTGGGGCGTATGGGGCGGGCTCTACAACACAGAGAAGACAAGTAGTGATTGACAAGCTGATTCTAAAATTTATGTGGAAACATAAATGGCTTAGATTAGTCAAAACAACATCAAACTAAAAGAACAAACTTGAAAGGCTAGCAGTGATTTAAAGAATTAAAGGAACAATAATTAAGAGAGTATAATAGACAAATAAGTCAAAGAGCAGAAAAAAGTCCAAAATTAGTGATACAATTGATTTTTGACAAAGATGCAAAGGCAAAATCTTTTAATGATTTCGAGAACTCTAAGCATACAATTTGCAGAAAATTATATATAATGTCAAATCTAAAAAAGATAAAAATATTATGAAACACACAAAAATGAACTGAAAACGCCACATACTAAACCATGATTCAAAAAAGACAATTCAGAATAACTCTACTGAAAATATCAATAATTCAAATAGCTCTCCCATTAACATGGTTCAAGCAGCCTCTGGCGTTACCATGCCTACTATTAGTGGTCATGTCTAGTGGGCACTTCCACTGCCAGAATTTGTTCCATTGCACTAGTTGCCACTAAATAATGGGCTAGAACTCCTTGAATTGTTAATTGGCATCAGGCAAAAACTAAAGGGAACCTGGGCATTTTTTTGCTCTCTAAAAACAATAATATTTTCAGAGATTTCTGGAAGTAAAAGAAAGACCAACTTGGAGGGACTGTCTACTGAAAAAAAAAAGTTGTGTAATATTGAGCATTAGAAAATAATAATTATAGTAAAGTGGAATAAGCTAATCTTGCCATATCAACAGTGAGTCCCTGATAATACTAAAAGATACCCATTAACCCAAAGTAGAATAAAAAATTATCGTACATATTTCAATTTCCAGTATTTAAAAAATTTCTGTAAAGCTGTGTATGTCAATATAACCAGGCTATGTAAATCTTATACCTATATCTAGGTGCGTCAACAATAAACTTCTGATAATACTTAGAATTTCAGACCATTTATTGATATAGAAAGTTGTCAGTGTTACCTTATTAAATGAAAAATCAATTTACAAAACATCCTTTAAGGCATAATAACATGAATATACTTATTTACTGGAATACATAACTATTTGTAGAAATGTTATGCAATGACTGTAAGTTAATGGGGGTGCTGTGATTGTAATTTATTTTTCCTCTTTATATTGATTTACACTCTAAATCACAAAATATTGTATATTATTATAAATTGAAAATAGTTACTTACTCTAAAAAAATTAACTGGTGGGGAAAACTGAGAGTCACCTAGAAATTATAAATCTCAGAAAAAAAACACTTATGTCATTTTTACTATAGGAAGTACAAGTATAATTTATGATATATGATAAAGTCAAAAGCAGTTCTATCAAATAATAGGTTAGTATTTTTTTAGAGTATACCAAAATGTAGTAAAAATTTTCATAACTTACAGTTCTGTGTAATGCATATCATTTGGGGTAACTGGTCCGTCATCATCTCAAAAAGTGTACTTTGAAAACTCAAAACTAGCAAAAGCTTCTCCCCAAACAGCCCAAATTAGTGGTTAAAATTCACCCTACCTTCCTGTCACTCTCTTCTCTCCTTCTATGCCATTGTTCCTCTATCCTAGCTTCTCTTTTAACATCTTCTCCAATCCATGTCAGGAGTAACATCTCTCTTGTTTTCCACTCCTAGAGAGCATGATGTTACTGTACTCAGTATGTGTTCACAATAAACCTTTGTATTTTGTCCACCACCACCAAGCAAATTAGAACAAGTCAAGGGCCTAACAGAAATCAGGTCAAGCATAATGAAAGTCACATTGGCTTTAGAATGAGCTTTCCTTTCTGCACTCACATTTAGGAATGCTGGTATGCTTACTTTTTACTAAAGCTAAATTAATTTTTTTCCTGTGCATGCTGAGGACTATAGGGGAGTTAAATCGTGTCTAGTAACTTTCATGATCATCTCTTTGAGAACAGATTTTGCTTATATATATAGTTTGTGGTGTCAGCCTCATTTTATATAACAATTTATAAATTATAGCTGTGAAGAAAGATTAATGTGGGTAAATTAGACTTTAAGAAGTATGATGAACAGCTAAAATTATTTACAAATGAGACTTCTGAACATAATTTTTCTCTCAATATTTTAAATTTGTTGTTTCTCACCTCTTCAATTTTTCTTTGAAGACTAAGTTTGCTTCTTGTGTGTTCTCGCTGCCATCTTTCTTCTCTATCCATCAGGAGCAGGCGTTGCTCTTCTGTGTGCTCAAGCTGCTCTGATTCCCTACTTACCATATCCAAATATCTATGTAAAAGTGCAAATGTAAGTGAAGGTGAATTGAGTGTTTGTTTCATGATGGCATCATCTGCTTCAGTAATCCCAAACCACCTCCTGGCCTGCATTTTAATTCTTGAACTACAGGAATTTAAATTTTTCTATAAGCTCTGTTTATGGACCTTTAAGCCAGCCTAACCCATCAACTCACCATAATTTACTCTTTTTCAGGTCTCCCTACTATATAAGTATCTGTTATTATGACCTAGACAATAGTAAAATGTGGAGCAGACTGATTAAAAATATTTTGCATAGTAAGTATTCGTAACTCAGTAGGTTTAGGACTATGCGTTTGAAAAGAGGGCTGAAATACCTGAAACATTGACTTAAAACCTGGGAAAAAACAGATTTGAATTTCTTAAAAAAAAGATGTGTACTGGGTTCCTTGTAGTTTATAAAGCCTTGTACAAATCTTCCATCTATAGTTTGGGTCTCTGATATGTTGATATTATGGAACTATTATGAAATGAAACCACACAATATAAAAGTCAGGTAATGCAGCCCAAACTCTAACCCTAATAAAAGAAGAGGAAAAGGAACTGTTCCTTCAATTTCTAAGTGGGCTTGACCATAGAGTGGTAATGATTGAAACTGAGTAGGTAATATAGAAGAGTTTACACAGTTTTTTTGTTTTTACAGACAATGCATATATATATTGGTATTAGAAACAGCTATATCAAACCTCCTTTTTTGTTACACTAACTTCCTCCAACTGAATGCTATCAGCCCTTGATAAAGATGAATCATAAATAGCTACTATTGGTAGAGGCATGTGTTGAAGATACTTTCCCTCCATCTCCTACTATAGGAAGGATTTGGGATCTGATTTATTCTTCAATTATCAGCTTGGACTACCTCTTGAATTCCCAGCAACTCTCCTTTTCTAGTAGAAATTCCTCTTCATAACCTTGGCTCCAAAGTTCCCAACTCCTATTCTCCCTTCCTTTCCATACTGAGGGCAAGAGTGCAGTTAAATAGCCTCTAGTGCCTTTTTAAAAGAAATCCTACCTTCAATTCTTTCTAGTATTTTCCAATTTATTTGGGTCCACAATATACACATAAAATATGTATTAACTTCAAACTTACCTGTGCCTTATTAATTGTTCCTGGTCCTTAACAGATTGGGTACCCTCAAGTAACAACCGATTTTGGAATTGGAACATCCAGGTAGCTGATGATTTTTCTGTAGTTTATTTACTTGTTTTGCAAGCATTTCCCATTAAAAAAAGTATTTATCATATATAAATATATTTTTTTCATTTCCCAGAAGTAAAACTGTTGTTTGATATGTCCTTTTATATTTAGTGTTTAGTAAAATTCCTGTGCTTTGTTAATAGTCAATTGTGTTTAATTGCACTTAAGTCTAATCTGAATCCATTCCAGACAGGACAACTGACCCAAAATAAAGATTTCTTTCTCTTAAAATAAAAGATATTTTGCTACCCATTCAGAAGAAATTAAAGGAAAACATGGAAGAAATGTTTTGGAAACATGGAGGAAAAACTCTAGGCACAGAAAGGGAAATGGGGGAAAATAGAGAACATTTAAAAGTCATTCTCATTTCTATCCAACTCTCTTAACTTTAGAACATCAATTTGCAATAGCACACCATTTTGGGACATTTGGGTACCAAGAATATAAATTGCTAAAACTTTTTAAAGTGATATCTCTCTACAATTGTTAATCAATAGGCAATCTTTATCCAAACAACATTATTAATAATACTGTGCCACAAAAAGGAAGTTAGTACACCCAACTGGAGTTACTAAAATACTAATGTAATAGTAATTTCCAAACCCAATAAGAACATAGTCTGTTAGGATTCTACCAAGCTGATTTTGCTAGGTTCCCATTCTATCTCAGTTTTTCAAGAAGTGTATGGGACATAATCCTTGACAAAGCATATGACATCAGAGACAGAAAGAGGCCTATGATACAGTTGGGAAAATTACCTTGACATCCTCAAATTACTTGGCCATCTTTTGGCATTACAAAGAAAAAAGGTGAAGGGAAAAAGGTACATTTAGAAACTGTTTATCTGATATCCCTTGACCCAGATACTAAGCAATTAATGGAATTTCCCATTAACCATTTCTCCTGACCAAGTTAATGGTGATACCCCTTCTATACCCCAGAAATATATGGAGGCTTTCAATGATTAAAGAGAAGTGATCTTCAACTCACTTTATTATTGCTGGTGATATATCCACCTTTCTTTAATCTTCCCAGGATATCTTTGCATCTATGGTAGGCTCTTAAATGTGGACTGTGGAGACTATTATATTCATTTTCCAAAAGTTGACAATAAGGATCATTCAGGTTAAAACCATAAGAAGGTTGAAAAAGATGCAAACACAAATTTTGAAATATTATAAATGTAAAATTAGTTCTGTAATTATTAGTTGTTATAAATGTAAAATTAGAATTTCACTTTTAAATCATTGAAATGACTAGACTGTTCACTGAAAATGAAGCACGCAAGAAGAATTTGAAGGAAAAACAAGCAACAGAAAAATTTGGATTAAGTAACACTAATTGTTTATCCCTACCTCTTTTCCCACTGACCAAAACTAGTCTAAAAATCCACCCTCACTCAATGAGTTCCTCCCCTGAACTCCATCAGTCAGTCCCTGGCCCTGAGACAGAGAAGAAAGGAGGAAAGGAAAAGAAACGGAATAGGAAAAAGTTTGCTTTACTGTAAAAGCTAATGCTAAGATTCATCTTTTTCCTTTTCCCTCTTCCAGGTCAAGGTGTTATATTCAGTGGATAAAAGGATAATATTAATTATGATTATATCTCAGTAATCTGAAAAAGGAAGAAAAATTGAAAAGTCTTTCACCAGGATTCACTGAAGCAATTTTAACAAAAAATAGAAGTAGAACTCAAGATGTTAAAGATAGTGGATTAAAGAGTTATTTTTACTTGGGGTCTTAGCTGATACAATAAACCTAGTGTTCTCTGCCACAGTCAGGAAAAATTTCAAGGCCTTTATTATAAAACCCAATATACTGAAGAACCAATTAATTATAAAGGATATTGATAAGGACTGAGTTTTCTCCATATGTGTAAAGACCAAATACAACCTTATATAATATCCATTAACATACAAAAGGTGGAAAATTTAAGCTACAATCATGTTTCTATATCTATTACTTTAGGGGAAAAGGCTGAGTTACTTAATTTCATTTGTAACTTAAAACATTACCAAAGTGAATATAAGGGCTTTTTGTTCGTTTTGTGTTTGCTGTCAGTTCTTACTTAGTCCACTTTTTTAATTGCAGCATGTCAATGGAAGAACCTCTGAAAGGGAAAAAGTGCAGGGTGGAAATAAATGTGGAAGTCCTGATATTGCCTTTACATTCCTTTTTTTTGCTTTCCTTGCAGTTTTTTTGAACTGCAAAACAATAAGTTTTGGTCTGAAGTAGTATCAAAGCAGGAATTGGCTGGAGTGAAAGGCAATTAGAATGTGTGGGAGATGTAGCAAACCTGAGAGCAGCTGCCCTGTTTGCAGGCATCCTATTCCATTTATAAGACCCCACCCATTGTGCACCAATCCAGACCTGTGTGCAGGTACCAATTTGTTACATCTGTATTTAGTCTGGCAGTTGTACCTCAGTGAGATTCTGAACATTAAGGAGCCTGCCTGGGAAGGACTGTAAAAAGAGGGGCATAGGGGGGTGGGCAGGATGGTGAGCTTTAGAGAGGAGAGAGCCCCCGGACCTCTCAGCACCGGGCCACCACCCCATTCCTGAGAGTCTCCACTCCACCCAGGGAGCTGGGCTTCTTGGAGAGGAGTGCCAGGGCAGGTGGGGCTGAGGGCTACAGGGGGCAGCTTCTGAGCAGGAATGGCCTCCCCCTCAGTCCCTGCCCAGGGGGAGGGATGTTGCTCCTTCTGGGCAGAAAGCACATCAGGGGGCTGGCAGTGCCTTCCCACCTGAGGCCTCAGCTCCCCAGTCCAGTCCCCACTTCTCGCTTCTCGGTAGCCCCAAGCCTGGGCCAGGTCCAGGTGCTGTTTCTGGGCAGGCCTGCCCCTTGGAGGGCCCTGGCGGTCCTCCAACTTGAGAAAGGGTGGGGTCGTTCTAGCCTTGTTCTGGGATCAGGGGGCTGTTTCTGATGCACATTGGTTTCCTTCCTACCATCAAGAACCCCTGGGCAGGACTCTGTCCAGCCCATTCCTGGGTCTAACTATGTCTTGAGAGTTAAGATACGCAGAGCTGAGGACACTCAAGGCTTTGTCAGGTGGTGGACGGGGTGTGCCATCAAGGCGGCCTTCCTGGAGGAGGAGCTGGAGACCCAACAGTGGGAATGGGCAGGGCTGGATGACATCGGAAGGAAGGTGGGTTCCGTGATCAAAGATCCAGGACCTTCCTAGTGCCCTACTACTCACACCCCTCCTTCTCTGTACCCTGTCCTTGCTCTGCCCCAGGTCGCTATCATCCAAAGTGAGATCATGAGGCAGAGGAAGTAGCTGACTGTGCTGTATGACCTGGAGCCTGAGGAGCGCTTCATATCCTTTCTCCACGCCATGCAGCCCCTGGATGAGGAGCAGAGGTGAGGCCGGCCGGACTTAGGCATGGGCTGCAGCTGCCGGCAGGCTCTGGGAGAAGGGCCCCCTGACGTGTGGCTCCAGGGGCTCACAGGTGGCCCTCTGTCCTACAGCTACACCCTGTCCTGCCAGCTGGAGCCCCCAGGTCAGGAGGCCGGGGAAAGGGACTGTTGTTCTTCAGGTCCCATGTTTAAACTTACTGGCCAGGACCAGGTGAGTTTCTGGGCTGGGGCAACCGGCAAGGGGTGGGCGGCTGCTCAGCCTTAGGGAAGCTTTGGGCCATGTTGGGTGTTGGGTGTGGCGGTGTCCTGAAGATGGGTGGGGCTCGGACCCCAGCTTCACTGCAAACTAGTCATGTCAGACTGAAGGGTGGTTCCCCTCCCCCTCTGGGACCCAGCCTCCTCCTCTGTGAGTAGGTGATGCCCATTAGCCTTCCTGTGACAGGGACCCCCCAGGGTGTTGGTGACTGACAGGACCCTCTGCACAGGGCCCGGGGCACAGAGGACAGTGCGGTCGGGGTGGAAGCAGGATAATGGGGGGAACCTGGGATAATCTGCCTCTTCTGTTCACCTGTGTGGCCCTGTAGCTGCTGTCATCGGGCCGGCGGCCCTGCTGGTATCCTGGCTGTGTGCGGAGAGCTTCCCCTTTGGGCATGTGGCACCTTGTGCCCCAGGACACTAGTCTGCTTCCTGCTCCCCTTCCTCCCCCTGCTCATCCTGAGCCTCTGCTGGGATAGGTGCTGTAGCACTTCCTCCGTACATAGACTTGGGCAGCTCTCCAGGCTGCCACTGCATCCTCAAGGACCTGTACGTAGCTGCAGTCAATGTGGCCACCTTCATAATGCGTCGCCCCCTCTGCTTGTGGCCTGCTGGACAGAGGCGAGCTGCCCCACTGTGTGGAGGGTATTCCCCTTTGTGCAGGTGGCCTCCCGCGTTGTCGATGCCACCTGCTGCCTGGGTGCTGTCAGCTACAGAGTTGTAGCCACAGGGTTACAGGAAGAGGTGGGGCCGTCCTCACCAGGACCAGCCTTTCCCAGAACGGGGACGGACACAGACACGGTGCAGTGCTGCATGGAACCACCGCTGCCTGGGAGGCATCTGAGGATGCAGAGGTGGCTGGCCACGGCAGGTCCCCAGCACATGCTCCCAGGGGACCCCCCTGGGCAACTTCCTCCCCTCATCCCTGAAAAATTGCCTAGCTGGGGATAAAAGATGGTGGTGTGAGAGGTGAGACAGAGACCACCTCCTCCTAAAACCACATGATACAAAAATATAATTAATACAATTCATCCTGAAAGAGTATCAGGAAAGAAGGCGACACCAAACTACATACATTGGAGAAAAAGAGCAGACCTCACGGAACAGGGTGCAGTGAGCACCTATGAGATGGGAAATGTGATTCTGCAGTTATCTCATTAGTCTCATTTCTTCATGCTTTGGTCGTCTCCAGCTAAGGGTGATTTTGGTGTTTAAGGACGAGCAACCAGCTGCTTCATCAGGTACTTAACTGAGGAAACAGTGCTCTGCTGCAGTTACGTGAGGAAACACTGCGAAGCTCATTAAGATGCTTGTAGGTCTCTTTTTCCTAAGAAATTTGAAGTGCAATTTTGTCAATTAAAACTACAATATCACCTAACACCAGTTAGGATGGCCAACACCCAAGAGATAAACAACAACAAATGTTGGCAAAGATGTGGACAAAGGGGAACCCTCCTACACTGCTGGTGGAAATGTAAATTAGTTCAACCATTGTGGAAAGCACTACGGAGGTTCCCAAAGAGCTCCTAGGAATTTACCCTAAGAATGCAGAAGCCCAGTTTGGAAAAGACATATGCACTCCTATGTTTATCACAGCACTCTTTACAATAGTCAAGAAATGGAAGCAACCTAAGTGTCCGTAAGTAGATGAATGGATAAAGAAGATGTGGTACACATACACAATGGACTATTTTTCAGCCATAAGAAGAAAACATCCTACCATTTGCAACAACATGGATGGAGCTAGAGGGTATTATGCTCAGTGAAATAAGCCAGGCAGAGAGAGACAAGTACCAAATGATTTCACTCCTATGTGGAGTATAAGAACAAAGAAAAACTGAACGACCAAAACAACAGCAGACTCACAGAACCCAAGAATGGACTAACAGCTACCAAAGGGAAAGGGACTGGGGAGGATGGGTGGGAAGGGATAAGGGGGGGAAAAGGGCATTACGATTAGCACACATAATGTAGCCGGTTGGTGGGGGAGGGGGGGAGTACATGGAAAAAGCAGTATAACACACAGAAGACAAGTAATGATTCTATGGCATCTTACTACGCTGATGGACAGTGACTGTAATGGGGTGTGTGGTGGGGACTTGATAACAGGGGAAGTCTAGTAACCATAATGTTGTTCAAGTAATTGTACATTAACGATACCAAAATAAAAATAATAAACAAAAAAATAAAGATAGTCTAATAAAATAATTATTTTTACCACTTTCCCAAATGCTAACTAATATAATACCTTAGAACACTTTCTATTCACCTAACCTTCCTGACTTTTATTACTGTTATCATGAATTTTAATTCTACATAGTTTAATCTCCATGAGAGTTCATTCTAGAATTCATAGACTAAAATTCACCTCTTTTCATAAATTGCCTTGTCTTTCATCTTCATTTCTCCCTGCATTGTCAGTTTTCAACTTGGGATTACCTTCCTTTGGACTTAAGAACTCACTCTAGTAGTTCTTCTAATTCAAGGCTGCCAACTATGAAGTGTCTCACTTTAACTTTTTCTTAGAACATCTCTGTTGTTAATACTGCTGATGGGTGTAGAATTTTGCTTTGACATGAAAATTTCTTTTAGCATTTTAAAAATGGTGCTCTGTTGATATCTATTTACCTTATGTATATATGTTTAGACATCACCTATCAGCCTTTTTCTTGCTTATTTGGCCTCTGATTTCCCTAAAGTCTGTATGTAATTCTGGTTTTTCGATCATACTGTAACCCCCTATGGTTTAGAGTGTAAATATTGTGCTTAAGGAATGTAAACTGCATCTGTGGATTGCTGTCCTTCATCAGTGGGGAGCGTGCTGTGTATTTTCACCTGTGGTATCAATTCCTCACCCCTCATTCCCTCTGCTCCTCTTTCAATCACATCCTACTTCTCCTTCCACTCTGTCCTGACATCTCCAATACTGTTCACACTGCACTTTTGTTGAGATATTTGTTCTTCACCTGTCTTGCCATTCAGGAATCCAGCCTTTGCTGGAATCAATCACTTCTTAATTTAATTTCGTAATTTAAGTTCTAACATAAACACAAAACATAGACTTAATTTGGAACACAGCAGAGCTCTTTAATTTCACAGTGAGGAGAAAAAAAATTTTCCTTCTCATTCAGTGAATCAGAGAGAGGAGAAAATGACAAGCTGGATCATATTAAGATATATTATGAGCTGGTTTTTATCAAAATTCACCAGTGAGACAGAGCAGTGGAAATCCTGGGAGAGACTCAAATTACCTCCATTTGGTAAAGGACAACAAGCCAAATTATGTAAATAATGTCATCCAATAAAATAAAGTACTGAAAGCCCACAAGAAAAATATGGCCAAAGCTAGAATAGACATTGGATAAAAGAGGATAAGCAAATAACTGAAGTTTTATAAAAAAGCTTTACCCTGTTTAATTTCAGGGAAATGCTAATAAAAGTTGCAATGAGCTGTTTTAAGACAGAAATCAGATTAGATGAATGAAAAAATACCAGAAATACATGCTCCCCAGATTCTGGAACAATCAGACCATTCATGTAGGGCTAGTGAGAATTTAAATTGGTAGAACATCTTTGGAAAGCAGCCGGCATCTAACTGCCTACAGTGGTCCCTGCACACAAATATCCCCAATATTGTGCACCTGTTTGGTCCCAACAACCAGTCAAAATCACTGTTCTAGGAACTAACCAAATGCTCACAAACAGGAAATGGATATACACAGTGCCCTCTGCACCCCATGGAACCCCACACAGCAATCAGGATTTACAAATAATTACTGACAGAGGAAGAATCTCCCACATCAATTGTTGAGACACAGACAGATGCAGACAGACCAAGGATATACAAGGATTCCGATTTTTCTACATTCTTGCCAACACTTCTTTTTAATAATAGCCATTCTAAATGAGGAGTGATATATTTTGGTTTTTATTTACATTTCTCTGATCATGCGTAATGTTGAACACCTCTTCATGTGAATCTTTCCCATTTCTCTGTCTTTAAATGAGTATCTATTCCAGTTCTTGGCTCACTTTCCAATTCTTTTCCCTCCTGAGTTGTAGAAATTACCTACATATTTTGGATATTAACCCCTTATCACATACACGATTTTCAAGTATTTCCCCAAATCTGTAGGTTACCTTTCCATTTGATTAATTCTTTTGTGATACAACGCATTTAAGTTTTATGCAGCCCCTCTTGATTGTTTTTGTTTGTTACTTGTGCTTTGGGGCATCTGACCTAAAGTGATCAGCAGATGCTATGTTGTCCTCATAAATACCACAATGATTATTTTACAAAAATATTTTTTAAAAACCTAAGATTCAGATGGAACCACAAAAGATCCAGAAGAGCTAACCAATCTTGAGAAAGAACAAAATGGGGGGAATCACACTTCCTGATTGCAAACTATATTACAAGTTACAATAATTAAATCAGTATGGTACTGGCATAATGATGCACATGTAACTCAACAGAAGAGAAGAGAGAGGGCCCAGAAATAAACAAACAGAATCATCTACTAAGGAACCAAGCATAAATAGGATGGGGAAAGGATAGAATCTTTGACAAATTATGCTGGGAAAACTGGATAAACCCCTTAAAGAGCTCTCCTGCTAGCTTATGCTCTCTCCTCTCCCTCTCGCCTCAGCCCCACCCCTCTCTCTCCCACACACACACACACAGTCATTAAATACCAGTGATCTTTTGCCATAACCTGGATGTATTAAACCCTGCCTTTTCAGATATCCTGAAGTTTTAAGTGGAGCTGTTTCCAGCAGGCAAGTAGAGGGCAAAAGAAGATAGGATATGGAAACCTCAAGCTGGTCAGTGGAACTGGAAGATGGGTCACCTCAGGGATGTGCAGTCCCGGCAGGTGAAGTTAAGACAGCACTGCCTGGGTCCTGGCCAGGGCTGGGGACAGACAGCCAATGTTTCCACAGCCAGCTCCAATTTTCTATTAAACCATTGCTCTGAGAGTGACATGCAACACTGTACATCTGTCTGATGGGACGTTTCTTGGCCTACTGTGGAACACCATGGTCTGTAAAGTATGTCCGCTGGTCGAAGATGTAACTTGGTTGTCCAAACTGGTACAGAATCTTCAGTTACAAACCTTCTTCAGCATTTGCATCTACCACTGGGTATGTAAAGCGTAGTCCAGAATAAGTGTCTACTCTGCTAATGACCCACTTACAGCCTCCAAGAGGTATTAGCGTTGATCCAATGTAACCCACTGGCCAGCTATGTGCACAGCATGCCCACTGGGGAACTTTCCCCATAGCCAAATGCAGTCTCTGTCTCTTTAGCTGACAGTCGGAACAGGTCTTGCTGGCACTCTGTGCCTCACAGGGTGCAAGAGGAATATGTGTAGACTCAGCCTCTGTGTGCGCTGCTGCAGCTCCGCATGGACCCCGGCAGCCGTCTCCAAGGGCAGCACCAGCAGGCCCACCTGGTGGCTCCAATCACCTCCCATTCCTCAAAAGGCTTCTTCTGATGCAAACCAACATGGCCTGCTTTAACGTGTCCCTCAAATTCCCAGGGCAATATCCATATGGCCGTCACCCACATGGGCAATTCCTTTCATAGTTCAGTTTCCCATTTCCCATCTACCTGACCACACAGCCAGGCCAATGGCCACAGTCCCGGTCATAAGCACCCCAGCACAAGGGGCTTTCCTCACTGCTCCATTCTCCCGTCACTGCCCAGAAAAGGCCATGGAATTCAGCCCACCGAGATCATTTTTTTCTCCTTCCTCCCAGCCAGTCTTGCCATCATCTAGTCTTACTGCAGCAGCTCTCCAACCAGGATACTGTTCATGCCTCCTGGAACTGCCATCTATAACCAAGCAGCTCTTTGTTGTTCAGCTGAGAGCTGTTCCTAGGACACCGTCCATGCAGCTCCCCGGGGGGCTCCAGCGTTGGTCCCAGAGGAAATGAGGCTGCCTGCTCATGGATCCGTAAGGGCCTCCTTGCATCCCCCAGGCAGCCTGCCCCTGCATGAACCATATCCTTTTGATTATGGGACTCTTCTGGGCTCTGCCTTCCATACTAGGGTGTTTCTCTGATATCACCCAACACGTTATGGGTATCTCAGGTTTCAAAATTATTTTATGTACTTCGGTTACTGAGGCAGTCTTGGTTAATTCCCAATAGCATGTTAATAATTGTCTCTCAAGTGGTGTGTACCAGGCAGCAGCATGTGGGAATTTTCTGGTCCAAAACCCCAAGGGTGACAGCTGGGAGGTCCTCATTTTTTTTTTTTTTTGCACAAGCTCCAGTCTGCATGGGTGTGGGGGGCAGACACTTCCAAAATCATGTCTGAGTGCGGGGTCACAAGGGCCCGACGCTGTCAAGCGCACAGCTGCCATGTGTAATTCTGATGTGGCCCGCTTCTGTTCAGGACCCCACTCAGATGCAGCTTTCTTTCATGGAGTCTTACAGACAGGAGCTAGAAATAGTCCCCGGTGTGAAATACGAGTCTTCCAAAATTCAAATAAACCAAAAAAGTGCAGGGCTTCTTGTTTGGACCTGGTGGGGGAGTGACAGCAGTTTATTGATAGTCACACTTGTGGAATTATCCTGGGTGGCTTCTGCTCGTGCTATTCCTATGAATTTCACTGGGCAGGACCTTGGACCTTCGCTGGATTAATTAACCAGCCCTGGTTGTTCATGTATGTCCTTGTTGCATTCAAATCAGTCCTGGCCAGGTCCTCTGTTTCTGGTATTACCATGATGTCACCAACGTTGTGTATTATTACACTCAAGCACTGCACCAAGTCCAAATCCTTCCTGACCACGTAGTGAACAATTAGCTGGGGAGCTCAGATCCCCGCCAAGCACAGCCGAGGCAAAATGGGGTCCTTCCCACCTGAAGGCAAACTGGGCTTGGCTATCATCAGGAATTGAGATGGAGAAGAAAGCATTTGTAGGGTCCATCCAGGAGTACCAGCCTCCTTCAACCTGCTGTACTTTCTGTATGGTTGAGACCATGCCTGGAACTGCTGGGACTATAGGCGGTACCCACATTATCTAAGCTTCAAGAGTCTCTATGTGCCATCCACCTTTGCACAGGCCACACAGGACTACTGTACAGCAAATCTGTGGACACCAGCACTCCAGCTTCCAGTATATCACTCCTAAGAACGGTGATATGTTTGTCAAGGTATCTGCCTCTGTGGGTTCACACAGTTACAGCCATTCCCCATTTAGAATGTCCAACTAAACAGACCTGAGGGTGGGCTTACATACCTTCTGTTTTACTGTATTAGGCAGGGGAAGCCAACCCCAGTCACACATAATATCCATCCCAATAATACTTTCAGGTAAAGGGGGTGCAACCACCTCAAGCAAAACCTGCTCTAACACCCAATTTTCATCCAAACTTCCACCTCAATACCATCAGCCACTGCGTCTCCATATCCTTCCAATCTAACCTTAGCCCCTCCTAAGACTTCACCAACAGGTTTTTCAATCACAGTGCATTGGGCTCCTGTACCAAGGACTCCCAGGGCCATTTTCCTCCTCCCCCTGGCCACTTTTCTCACACTTATGCGAACAGTCTCAGGGCCCAGGCTGGGGTGTGGCCAGAAGACCCTGGCACTTTTGTCTATCTTTAAATTGATTAACGGGCCTGACCACCACTCTAGGGGATTCCTGGTCAGGTTTCTCATTGTAATCATGGCCTTCAGGCTTTTTAAATTCCTCCAAACAGGGATACACAGAGTGGAGTTTTTGGCTGCTGTAATGTTGGAGCAATAACAGGGGTTCCCATCGGCCCACCCAATTTCTGGTAGTGCTGCATTAATACCCTTCTTCAACCCCAGCAGCGTCTGCTTGATTCACACAATTTTTCAATAACCATCTGAAAACTTCCACTCAGTTGGGTCGAGTCCCTTGACTCTCACCTTTGTCCCTCCCCATCTTCCCAGTTATACTCATGTTCTTGGACCCACGAGGGGAAGCTGAGGTAACAAATCTGAGAACCTCCTCAAACTGCTCGATTTTGTAGCAGTCAGGTTACACGGGCTGCCCATGTAATAGGCCCTTTAACCTCAGCATTCACCATGACCTGTGTAACAGGAACATTCAGCAGGCGCCTACCTCAGTCACTGCAAAGCCAATCCCACATAGGAAGCACTACCAGCTCTTTCATCTGGGGTGTTCTACCTGCATTTAGAGGGGCAGTTGGGCAGTCCCCTTCTCAGGACATACAGACCTCACAGTAATGTTTACACGGTCTGCCAGGCAGGCTGTCCGCTCAGGAATAACCTCCTGTGTGTCTGGATCACTCACAGCCATCTGTGATTGCCCAAGAGTGAGAGAGGGTCCTGCGTCAGCCCAAACATGCTCTTCCACTCAAGAGGCATTCAAAACTAGACACAGCCCCCAGGCTGGTGACCTCACGATGCACTTTACTAAAGGTTCTTCAGGAAGCTGGGGACACCAGTCCGCACAGGGAGCCAGTTCCCTTACACTATGTTCCCTGGTTTCACACATTTCCTGGCTTTTGCCTGCTCCTACATTATTTTCTTGGCAACTAGAGGTCTTAGAGGTACTGTTTGTTACTTGATATCATTTTTCCTTTCTAGGTGGCTTTGAGGCTAATGGCCAAGGCTCGGGATGACCCAAATCCCAGCTTCGTTCCACATCAAGCCCTGACCCAGAGAGCTGTCTTTTATTTTCATTTTGACTATTACAGATAACAACAACCAGGGAAAGGAATATTTAGCCTGCCTCTTACTCATCTGCATTTCCTTACGTAGCCACCAAGCCAACTCCTTAGCCCCTGCTAAAACTTCACTAACAGGTTTTGGAGTCTTAGAAGGTGGGTCCACTGCTATTTCTAAATTCCACTGGTAACTTTTACCTTTAGTAACCAATTTTAGGGCAGCTGCTCCTTCATACCAAGGGTGAGTGGGTAGCCATCCAGGCATCAAAGGTTCCCCATCCCCTGCCCTTCCATTCTTTCTCTTCAAAAACCACATATTTCAGAGAGCATGGGCAGTTCTAGCAAATCCCAGTACCCTGACACCAAATGTGCTTTCTCATACACATTGTAGTACCACGCCTTTTGAGTTTGCGGACACAATTCCAACGTGTGTGGGTGTGTGTGTGTTATCTCACAGACACCAGGCAATTCTTAAACACTGGCAGGGAGTCTGAGAACTCAACTCATTTCTGATGGCATCTGCCTGGAGACAGCACCGGATTCCCCAGGTTAAGGGCCAAGACTCCCCACCCCACCCCCTCCAAATGCCTGTTGCAGGCCCCAGTCAGTGACCTGTGCTTCTACAGAACTGGCTAGAGGTTGCAGACTCCAATGTCCTCCCACTTAGATTTGATTAATTTGCTAGACTGGTCACAGAACTCTAAAAATGGGTGCCCTAAAGAATGCAATTTAACAGCCAAATGAAGACATACACAGGACAAGCTCCCAAATAAAGGAGGTTCTATCCTTGTGGAGTTTGGGGCTTGGGGACTAGCTCTGTTACACATAGAATCTTTTTGGTTCCCCAAGTGTGGAAGCTCTCTCCAACAGAGAAGCAGGATCCAAGAGAGGGAGATACTCATCTCACTGATGTTGCTGAGGGCTTCACTGGCTGATTCAACCTCCAGCCCCTGCCATCGGGTTGGATCCAAAAGCCTCTCATTAACATGACAAGACATCCACTTCACCTTTAAGGCTCTGTAGTGTTTTCAGGAAATGTGGAAGAGGAAGAAATATACCTGGCAATTATATATTTGGGTTACTGAATGACCAAGTATGTATGTTGTATAATTCATTATATCACAATATATTCAAAATAATGTTCATTACTTGTGTTATGCTCACTGCTGTGCCAGGCCCTGTGAGTACAACCATGCAAGACCAGACTTCAGAATGGAAGGAAGACCAAAGTTAACAAAGTGAGGAAAAAAGATAAACAAACAAGACAAGATTCAGTTGTAACCAGTTACATTAAGTCACTAAACAGGGCACTGAGATACCAGTTCATGACGAGAAGGAGCACCAGGCTAAAAGAAGTCATTTCCAGGAGGTCACACGCATATAGGCTGAGACCAGAAAGGGAAATTTCAACAATACAATAAAAGGATCATGCATCACGATCAAGTGGAATTTACTCTGGGGATGCAAGGATAGTTCAATATCCACAATTAATCAATTTGACACATCACAGTAACAAAATGAAGGATAAAAATATGATCATTGCAACAGATGCAAAAAAACTTTTGACAAAATTCAATATCCATTTATGATAAAAATGTGAAACAAAGTGGGTATAAAGAGAACACACCTAAACATAAAAACAGACATATATGACAAACCCAGAGCTATCATACTCAACAGTGCGAAGTTGAAAGCTTTTCTCTGAGAACAGGAACTGTTGGATTCTCCCAGAGGAGGACGCTGCCCCAAATCACTCACGAAAGGCGTCTCTTGATGCAATAAGCAAGAGGAATTTATTCAGGAACCAGCTAGCTGGGGTCCAAGTTAGCCCGACGCAGCGAGTCTCAACAAGGACCCTGAGCACACAAAGCCAGAAGGTTTTATAGCATTTTCAAAGGGGGCAACATTTTCCACAATCACAATACAGTGTTTTTTCATAGACACATAAATCTTTGGCTGGGGCCACATCCTGGGGTCTGGTTAGATAAGATTACCTTCGGAATGTTTAGGGTGGTTCTAGCAAGATAAGCTTGGTGTGTATGATTAACTGATTTGAGGTCAGCTAATTAAAGGTTACTACATTTAACACCGGCTGACTAACTTGTTTTTCAAGATTCTAATAATTTTCCTCCTTCTAGGTTAGGGGGTGGTATTTAAGCCTTTAAGATGGCTGTACTTATGCTAACTTTTGATTCTTCAGATCCTACAGAACAAGTCAAGGATACCCTCTCTTGCCATTTTTGTTCAACATTATACTCAAAGTCCTAGCCATAGCAATTAGCCAAGAAAAACAAGATATCCAAATTGGAAAGGAAGTAGTAAAACTCTCACTATCTGCAGATGGCATCAGGCTATATGTAGAAAACTCCAAAGCATTCACCAAAAATATATTTGAAGTAATAAATGAATTCAATAAAGGTGCAGGATACAAAATCAATATTCAAAAGTCTGTTCTGTTTCTATACACTAAGAATGAATTGCAAGAAAAAGAAATTATAAAATCATTCCTACTTACAAATGCAGCAGAAAGAATAAAATACCTAGGAATCTGTTTAACCACAGAAGTAAAATAACTATATGCTCAAAACCATAAAATACTGATGAAAGAAACAGAACTACACAAATAAGTGGAAAGATAAACCACACTCATGGATTGGAAGAATTAGTATTGTGATAATGTCTACACTATGGAAAGCAAACTACAGATTCAATGCAATCTCTGTCAAAGTACTCATAGCACAAGAAGATACTACAATGCTATGAGCTACATTACTTATGCTATATTTCCATCCCTGTGACTAAATTATTTTATAATTTGAAGAATGTACCAAGTTATCCCCTTCACAAATAAAAAGAGAATCTAAAGAAGGTTAGAATCCTGAAAAAAAAATAAAATAAACATTATGGTATTGGCACAAAAACAGATCCTTACATCAATGGAACAAAATAAATATCCCAGAATTAAATCCACACTTACATGGTCAGTTAGTCTATGACAAAGGAGGTAAGAATATATAATGGGAAAAAGTCTCTTCCATAAATGGTGTGGGTTATACTGGACAGCTACATAAAAAGAGGACCACTTTCCTAAAACATATCCAAAAAGAAACTCAAAATTAATTAAAGACTTAAATGTAAGACCTGATACCACAAAACTCCTAGAAGAAAATATGGGCAGCAAGCTCTTTGACTCTGCTCTTAGCAACTGTTTTTTCTCTCTCTCCTGAGTCAATGACAATAAAAAGCTAAAATAAACAAATGGGACTACATCCAACTAAAACTCTCTGAACTGCGAAGAACACCATCAACCATATAGAAGAATAATGTACTGAATGGTAGAAGATGTTCGTACATGACATATTCAATTTGGGGTTAACATAAAAAACATATGAAGTACTCCTATATCTACTACTGAAAAGACAATCCAATTAAAAAAATGGGCAGAGGACCTAGATAGGCATTTTTCCAAGGAAGACATGTAGATGGGTCTCAGTATCACTAACCATTAGGGAAATGCAAATCAAAACCACAATGAGATCTCAATTCAAATCTATTAGGATGGAAGTTCAAATTGGAGACAAAAAGTAACTAGACAAGGATGTGGAGAAAAAGAAACCCTTGATTGTTGGGAATGGGAATTGGTGTATCCAATGTGAAGAACAGTATGGAGGCTCCACAAACAATTCAAAATAAAAATCCCATATATCCCAGAAATTTTGCTTTATGTATTTACCCCAAGAAAGTGAAAATATTAATTTGAAAAGACATATGCATCTCTATGTTCACTGCAACATTATTTACAACAGACAAGATATGGAAGCAGCCTAAATGTCTGTAGATACATGAATGAATAAACATCTGAAGCACGCGCACACACACACACACAGTGGCATATTACTCAGCTTTAAAAAAGAAAAAAAAATCCTGCCACTTGGGACAACATCAACAATATCAAGTCTCCTTCAGAGCACTTGCCCTTGACATGAGGTGCTGTGAACTGTACTTGCCCTCTGTGACCTTCTTCCCCATAAAACACAACTCCAAGTAGTCACCAGAGAAATGTCACGTTAAATGCGACTGAGGAGAATTCTACAATACTAATTGCAAAGAATCTTGACAAGGGAAAAGATCATCCAAAACAAAGAATGTCTCAGAAACGCCAACAACAAAGAGTGTCCTAAGGAGACAAGATCACTGGATGTAATGAGGTATCCTGAACTGGATCTTCGAGAAATATGAGGGAAAGAATAGATGGTGGATGGTGACAGTACAGCATCACTGTTTAACTGTAATAATGAACTATAATGATGGTAGAAAGAGGGGAAGTAATCTGAGCAAATTGCGAAACCCTGCCCTCCAGACATTAACCCACACATATATGGTCAATAAATATACGATAAAGGAGCCATGTATACACAATGGAGAAATGAAGGCTCTTCAACAGCTTGTGTTGGCAAAACTGGACAGCTACATGTAAGAGATTGAAACGGGATTATTGTCTAACCCCATATACAAAAGCAAACTCAAAATGGATTAAAGAAAGACCTGAATGTAAGACATGAAACCATAAAACTCTTAGGAAAAAACATAGAAAAAAATATCTTGGACATAAAAAGGAGCAACTTCTTTATGAACATATCTCCCCAGGGAAGGGAAACAAAAGCAAAAATGAACAAGTGGGACTGGTGGGAATGTAAACTAGATCCACCATTGTGGAAAGCAGAATTGAAGTTCCTCAAAAACCTCAAAATAGAAATACCATTTGACCCACGAATTCCACTTTTAGGAATTTGCCCTAAGAATGCAGCAGCCCAGTTTGAAAAAAACATACGCACCCCTATGTTTATCACAGCACTACTTACAATAGCCAAGTAATGGAAGCAATCTAAGTGTCCATCAGTAAATGAATGGATAAAGAAGATGTGATACATATATACAACGGAATATTATTCAGCCAAAAGAAGAAAACAAATATTACCATTTTCAACAACATGGATGGAGCTAGAGGGTATTATGCTCAGTGAAATAAGCCCGGCGGAGAAAGACAAGTACCAAATGATTTCACTCATATGTGTAGTATAAGAACAAAGAAAAAACTGAAGGAACAAAACAGCAGCAGAATCACAGAACCCAAGAATGTACTAACAGTTACCAAAGGAGAAAGGACTGGGGAGGACGGGTGGGAAGGGAGGAATAAGGGCAGGGTAAAAGAAAGGGGGCATTATGATTGACATGTATAAAGTGGTAGGGGGGGCATGGGAGGGTTGTCCAATATAGAGAAGACAAGTAGTGATTCTACAGCATCTTACTATGATGATGGACAGTGACTGTAATGGGGTTTGTCGGGGGGCCTTGGTGATGCGGGGAGTCTAGTAAACATAATGTTCCTCATGTAATTGTAGATTAATGATAACAAAATTAAAAAAATGAACAAGTGGGACTATATCAAGCTGAAAAGCTTCTGTACAGCAAAAGACACCATCAATAGAACAAAAAGGCAACCTACAGTATGGGAGAATATATTCATAAATGACATATCTGAAAAAGGGTTCACATCCAAAATATATAAAGAGCTCACACACCTCAACAAACAAAAAGCAAATAATCCAATTAAAAAATCTAAACAGACACTTCTCCAAAGAAGAAATTCAGATCTCCAACAGGCACATGAAAACATGCTCCAAATCACTAATCATCAGAGAAATGCTCATTGGCTCCAAATCGCTAATCATCAGAGAAATGCTCGTTGAAACCACAATGACATCCAAAAGACAAAGAAGAACAAATGTTGGCTAGGATGTGGAGAATGGGGATGTGGAGAATGGGGAACCATCTTACACTGCCGGTGGGAATGTAAATTAGTTCAACCATTGTGGAAAGCAGTATGGAGGTTCCTCAAAAATCTCAAAATAGAAATACCATTTGACCCAGGAATTCCACTCCGAGGAATTTACCCTGAGAATGCAGTAGTCCAGTTTGAAAAAGACAGATGCACCTCTGTTCATCGCAGCACTATTTACAATAGCCAAGAAATAGAAGTAACCTAAGTGTCCATCAGTAGATGAATGGATAAAGAAGATAATGGTACATATACATAATGGAATAGTTTTCAGCCACAGGAAGAAGAAAAATCCTACTATTTGCAACAAGACAGATGGAGCTAGAGGGTATTATGCTCACTGAGATAAGCCAGGCAGAGAAAGACAAGTATCAAATGATTTCACTCATCTCTGGAGTATAAGAACAAAGAAAAAAAAACTGAAGGAACAAAACAGCAGCAGACTCACAGAACCCAAAATAGACTAACAGTTACCAAAGGGAAAGGGACTGGGGAGGACTGGTGGGGAGGGATAAGGGGGATAAAAGGGGCACTACTATTAGCAGACATAATATAGGGGAGATATGGGGAGGGCTGTACAACACAGAGAAGACAAGTAGTGATTCTATAGCATCTTACTACGCTGATGGGCACTGACTATAATGGGGTATGCGGGGGGGACTTGTCGATGGGGAGTCTAGTAAACATAATGTTGCTCATGTAATTGTAGATTAATCATACAAAAAAATAGTAATAGTAATAACTTAATAAAAATTTAAAAAAGATTTTCATTTAAATTTGAAGGAGGGATTTAACAATTTCCAGATAAGCAAAAGCTGAGAGAATTTAGCTCCCACCAACCATCTCTACAGTGTATTTTGGAGGGACTGCTATAGATGGAAGTGTTACTAAGGTTAAATAGCTGTCAGCAGAGGTAACAAAAAGGGATAGACAAAGAGTACAGAATATGATACCTAATATATAAAGAATGAGGAGGAAAAAAAACAACCTTTAGATTGTGTTTGTAATAGCATACTTTAAGTGAGTTAAGTTAGATTCTTAGATAGTAAGGATGGTACCCTTTAACCTTTGGTAAACACGAATCTAAAGCCTGCAATGGCAATAAGTACACAGCTATCGATAAGCACCCTAAATGTAAATGGTCTGAATGCACCAATCAAAAGACATGGAGTCACTGAATGGATAAAAAAACAAGTCCCATCTATATGCTGCCTACAAGAGACTCACTTCAAACCCAAGCACATACACAGACTAATTTAGTGAAGGAATGGAAAAAGATATTTCACGCAACTAATAGGGAGAAAAAAAGCAGGTGTTGCAGTACTTGTGGACAAAATAGACTTTAAAACAAAGAAAGTTACAAGAGACAAAGACGGACATGATATAATGATAAAGGGGTCAATCCAACAACAGGATATAACCATTATAAATATCTATGCACCCAACACAAGAGCACCTACATATATGAAACAAATACTAACAGAATTAAAAGGGGAAATAGAATGCAATGCATTCGTTTAAGCAAATTTCAACACTCCACTCAGATGAACCACAGAGAAAATAAGTAAGGAGACTGACGCGTTGAACGACACATTAGAACAGATGGACCATACAGACATCTACAGAACTCTCCACTCAAAAGCAGCAGGTTACACATTCTTCTCAAGTGCACACGGGACATTTTCAAGAATAGATCATATACTAGGGCACAAAAAGAGCCTCAGTAAATTCAAAAAAATTGAAATTGTACCAACCAGCTTCTCAGACCACAAGGGTATGAAATTATAAATAAATTACACAAAGATGACGAAAAAGCCTACAATCACATGGAGGTTAAACAACATGCTCCTAAATAACCAATGGATCAATGACCAAATAAAAAGAGATCAAGCAATATATGGAAACAAATGACAATAATTCAACAACGCAAAATCTGTGGGACGCAGCAAAGGCGGTGCTAAGAGGGAAGTAAGTACAGGCCTACCTCAGGAAAGAACAACAATCCCATATGAGCAGTCTAAACTCAGAATTAACTAAACTACAAAAAGAACAAATGAGGCCCAAAGTCAGTAGAAGGAGGGACGACATAAAGATTAGAGCAGAAATAAATAAAATCGAGAAGATAACACAATAGAGAGAATCAATGAAAGCAAGAGCTGGTTCTTCAAGAAAAAAACAAAATAGATAAACCCCTAGCTAGACTTATCAAGAAAAAAAAGAGAGTCTACACACATAAACAGGATCAGAAAGGAGAAAGGAAAAATCACTACTGACACCACAGAAATATGAAGATTTATTAGAGAATACTATGAAAAATTATATGGTAACAAACAGGACAACCTGGAAGAAATGGTCAACTTTCTAGAAAAATACAACCTTCCAAGGCTGACGAAGGAAAAAACAGAAAATCTGAACAGACCAATTACCAGCAAGGAAATTGAATCGGTAATCCCAAATAAAAAGTACGAGAGGTACCTCTTGAAAAAATTGTTAATTCTGAAGGCGCTGCCTCCGACGGTCTCTTCCCGCCGCCCCGCCACGGATCCCACCCGACCCTCAGCTCGCCCGGTCCTCGCTCTCGAAGCCGCCGCCGAAAAACTGCACACAAGACGCCCGCCAACCTTCCCGTCTGCGCGGCCCGGCCCAACCCCTCCGCCTGCGGCCCCGTCCAGAGCCCCGCGAGCCCCCAACCCGCGTCGGTTGCCCCCTGGCCCCGCGCCGCCTGCCGAGCCCCTCGCAGGGCCACCCTATCACCGGTCCTCTGCGCCCGCAGGCGGAGGCAGGGATCCCCACGCCCCGTCCGGACCCCGCCGCGCCCCTCGGCCATGTACCTTCTGGCCCCGCAGAGCCGTCTCTGTCGCCTTCACCCCTGAAGCGGAGCCCGCTCTGGACGCTCCGCCGCAGTTCCGCGGCGGCGGGAGCCGTCTCCCGGCCGGGCTCTCCGCGGCCTCGGCGACCCGGTCGCGCCGCCCGACAGCGCCAGGCTGGAAGCGGCAGAGCTGGACGGGCGCAGGTCCGGCCGGAGCGGCGGCTCCAAGTCCGGGTCGATCGCCGCCCTCCACCCGCCGCGGGAGAGCAGAGAAGGGGCGAGTGCGGCCCCGGGAGCTCAGCCGGCGCGAGGAGGCGGTCTGAGACCAAGGGGCGAGGTCGGTACCGCCGGCGCCTGCGCGCCGGGAGGAAGGCGCAGCCGAGCACAGCGCGGGTCCATCTGAGATCCAGCGGGCTCGCTGCGCGGACGGAACGGCGGGCCGGAGGCGCCCGGAAGGGACGGCGGCCCGGAGCACGGACAGAGCCGCGAAAGCACCTTCTTCCTACGGCGCTCGCGACAGTATTAACTGTTGAATATGGTGGCGGGGACGCCTAAACTATTACGCAGCCGCCCGAGTAACGTGTACTCCGCGCGCGCCCAACGGCTACCTGCTCGGGGAGCTGCTCGCTCATTGGCCGCGGGCGCCGACAATCGGGGGCGGGTCTGAGCGCGATGACGCACGCTCATTGGCCTAGAGTATTGTCAGCAGCGGGCTTTCATTTTGTTCAATGTACTTTCTAATTTATTCATGAGATGATCCACGTGTTATTTTTATTTATTTTATTTTGGTTTCATTAATAATCACATGAGCAACAATGTGGTTACTAGATTCTTCCCATAATCAAGTCCTCCACACACACCCCATTACAGTCACTGTCCTTCCGCGTAGTGAGACGCTGTAGAGTCACTACTTGTCAGCTCCGTGTTGCACCGCCCTCACCCGCTTCCCTGCATTATGTATATTCTGTATATGCACCGCCTCTACTTTATCCATTCATCTACTGATGGACACTTAGGTTGCTTCTATTTCTTGGCTATTGTAAATAACTCACGTGTTATGAAGTTACTTAATTTTCAAGTGATGGGATTTGCTCCTCTGGAGTGCTGCTGGCCCGACTACCCCACCCCAACACAGACCCGTACGAGTCGCCAGGGCCCCCTCCGATAGGCCCCCAAGCCTGCACCCCTGGAGTGCCGCTGGCTCGACCTCTCCCCCACCAGTCAATCCATCAGTGAAGTTGCTAATCTTGTGAATATGTGAAAGTATTACCGGAGATGGGTCCCTACGGTCTTATTGCAAGAAAGACTTCAAGAATGGATGTGGAGCATTAAGAGTTTATCTGGAGAACAGAGTGCAAAGAAAGATAAGAGTACCCCAGAGGGTTGAGGTGCAGGGAATGATAGGACGCCCTTTTTATCTGCAGTGAGATGAACATCATTAAGTGGGGTTAGGTTTCAAAGGGAGCAGGTGGAGTCTTCCTGGAGTTCAGGCTTGCTTCACCCTCACATCCGGCGAGGGAGGTTTTTTCACTATATTTGATTTTACTATGTTAGTGAGTATATAATGTATTTGGAAGTGAAGTCCGGGTCAACTTCTCCTCCGTGTTGGAATCAGCCAGTTTTGGCCGATCTATTATCTATACCCTCCCTCCCCTCCCATGGGAACAGCTTGTACAGAATGCGAAGGATGTAAGCAAGCATCTGACCAAGTCCCCCTCCCTCTTCCTGCTTATGTCTAGCTATCTAGCCACTCTAACAAAAGGAACACTTAAAATTCCCATTTAGTCTTTCTCCGCACTGTGACCTAGAGACTCTGCATTTCATGTTATGGCATCAGTAAACTTAGACCAGAATGACTCACTTTACAATTATTTTTTTATTCATTAATGTTAGTGAAATACACACTGTCCATAATTATTAGGAAATGTGCCGTTTGCATAGTGTGAAGCCCATCCACATTGGCAGGCACAGAATTTAGAGACACCGAATTTCTGTTTGCCAGAAGAAAGCGTTACCTATTCATCATTTCAGCTCACTAGAGTCTAAGATGGGAACATCTACTGGAAACTACCCTATTCTCTGGATTGCCTCTCTTTTATGCCCCAGCAATCCCAGAAATAGAATCTCTTCTCCACAGCTAAGGTGTAATATGAGCAATGTCCATTGCACAAGTTTCTTGTGAAGATTTAATGAGAACATGGATATAAAACACCTCCAATCATGTATGCCACATGATAAGTAATTGTTAAACATGAGCTATTATTACTTATTAAATGTTTAAATCAATCCTTTCCTTTAAAGAAACTATGTTTTATGAAATATTTGCTATTTGAAGATCAACACACATAAAAGCTCTTTTTAAAAAATTGATGAAAATCCATGCAAAAGCATAAAGCAAACCGAGGTAAGCCTTGTGATGGCTCTAAAAAAATTTGATTTAATGAAAATTATTGCCAGCATGATGCTTTGCAGAAGCACCAGGCTTGATTCCCACACTTGTTATCATTTATTGTCATTTAGTTACACAGCCTACCAGCTGTAAAGCTCTATAGTGGATTACTACTACCGACAATTAAGGTGCGTATATGATATCAAACATTTTGTTTGCTGATTTTTTTACTTGTCTCAATTTATGACATATGTTAGATTGTCAGTTGTAATGAAAGGAGTTATCTTTCCCTTTCTTCCTAAACAACTACAGGGCTTAATCCCAGCTGACCTGAGTGGCAGTGTGGCAAGACCCACCACTTAAAGCAGCAAAAAATAAGATTTTGCTTCTGTTGACAAGTTTGAGACTGAAGTCTTTGTTTCTGTGAACTTGTCATTTCAAGACCTCCTTAGTGTTGAAATGTTTGCTTCCAAAATAAACAATTTCCCTTTGAAATAATATATTTATTTGAGGATTAAAACACTGTAATATTGAACCCAAAATAGTGTAAATATTTTTATTTTTGGGAAGATACACTGTTCTTTGTTGTGGACTGTGTGTATCTTTAATCAATTTACTTGAAATACAAATTGACTTGCCCTAAATATGCAAATGCTTTGAAACCAGTTTTTCCATTACGCCACAGAGGTACAAAATATTTTGTAAACAGTTTTGCAGAATGAAGTGTAAAGTCACTTTAATTATTTTAGATAATAACCTAGAAATAATAATTTGGGGTGAGGCCATGCATTCTGTATTCGAGTTTTCTTAGTAAAAGAAAAATATGTTTAAATCTTATTACCACCAAAGTATTAATTTTTTCAAATTAATTCATATACACATTTTAAAACCCAAATAATACCACAGATTTATAACTAAAAACAGCAATACCCATCCTAGCACTTCCAACTTTTGATTCCAGCTAATCAAGAAAAACCTCTCAGCTGAAATCACTTACTCCTCTATAAACTATAACACAAATTTACATAGCATCTAGGTGACATAGTTCTAGGTCATATTTCTTGATTTTTTTCTTTATAATCCTTATCTCATCATTAAACACACCCTTGAACAGCTCCGTGTCCCTTTGATCTCAGTGTTACAGTGTAAGTTGATTTAAATCAACAGCCACTGTTTATATTATGAGAATTCTACTGTGACTTTAGGTGAAGCATTGTTCACATAATTCCTCTGATCACTTCATTGTCTCTCCAATCTTTCTGTTCCCTCTTCCTGATTTTTTTTTTGTTATCATTCATCTACAATTACATGAAGAACATTATGTTTACTAGGGTCCCCCCTTCACCAAGACCCCTACACAAACCCCTTTACAGTCACTGTCCATCAGCGTAGTAAGATGTTGTAGAATCACTACTTGTCTTCTCTATGTTGCACAGCCCTCCCCATGCTCCCCCCCTCAAATTATACATGCTAATCATAATGCCCCCTTTCTTTTTCCCCATCCTTATCCCTCCCTTCCATCCCATTCTCCCCAGTCCCTTTCCCTTTGGTAACTGTTAGTCCATTCTTGGGTTCTGTGATTCTGCTGCTGTTTTATTCCTTCAGTTTTTCTTTGTTCTTACACTCCATATATGAGTGAAATCATTTGGTACTTGTCTTTCTCTGCCTGGCTTACTTCACTGAGCATAAGACCCTCTAGTTCCATCCATGTTGTTGCAAATGGTAGGATTTGTTTTCTTCTTATGGCTGAATAATATTCTATTGTGTATATATACCACACCATCTTTATCAATTCATCTACTGATGGACACTTAGGTTGCTTCCATTTCTTGGCTATTGTAAATAGTGCTGCAACAAACATAGGGGTGCATCTGTATTTTTCAAACCGGGCTGCTGCATTCTTAGGGTAAATTCCTAGAAGTAGAATTCCTGGGTCAAATGGAATTTCTATTTTGAGATTTTTGAGGAACCTCCATACTGCTTTCCATAATGGTTGAACTAATTTGCATTCCCACCAGCAGTGTAGGAGGGTTCCCCTTTCTCCACAACCTCACCAACATTTCTTTTTGTTTCTCTTTTGGATGGTAGCCATCCTAACTGGTGTGAGGTGATATGTCATTGTGGTTTTAATTTGTATTTCTCTGATAACTAGCAATTTGGAACATCTTTTCATGTGTCTGTTAGCCATCTGAATTTCTTCTCTGGAGAACTGCCTGTTCACCTCCTCTGCCCATTTTTTAATTGGATTATTTGTGTTATGTTTGTTGAGGTGCATGAGCTCTTATATATTTTGGATTTCAAGTCTTTATCGATCTGTCATTTATAAATATATTCTCCCATACTGTAGGGTACCTTTTTGTTCTATTGATGGTGTTCTTTGCTGTACAGAAGCTTTTCAGCTTGATGTAGTCCCACTTGTTCATTTTTGCTTTGTTTCCTGTGAATGGGGATATATGTTCAAGAAGAACTCACTCATGTTTATGTCCAGCAGATTTTTGCCTATGTTTTATTCTAAGAGTTTTATGGTTTTATGACTTATATTCAGGTCTTTGATCCATTTTGAATTTACCTTTGTGTATGGGGCTTGACAGTGATCCAGTTTCATTCTCTTACATGTAGCTGTCCAGTTTTGCCAGCACCATCTGCTGAAGAGACTGTCATTTCCCCATTGTATGTCCATGGCTCCTTTATCATATCTAATTGACCATATATGTTTGGGTTAATGTCTGGAGTCTCTAATCTGTTCCACTGGTCTGTGGTTCTGTTCTTGTGTCAGTACCAAATTGTCTTGATTACTGAGGCTTTGTAGTGGAGCTTGACGTTGGGGAGTGAGATCCCCCCCACTTTATTCTTCTTTCACAGGATTGCTTTGGCTATTCGGGGTCTTTGGTGTTTCCATATGAATTTTTGAACTATTTGTTCCAGTTTGTTGAAGAATGTTGTTAGTAATTTGATAGAGATTGCATCAAATCTGTATATTGCTTTGGGCAGGATGGCCATTTTGACAATATTAATTCTTCCTAGCCAAGAGCATGAGATGAGTTTCCATTTGTTAGTGTCCTCTTTATTTTCTCCTAAGAGAGTCTTACAGTTTTCAGGGTATAGGTCTTTCAGTTCTTTGGTTAGGTTTATTCCTAGGTATTTTATTCTTTTTGATGCAATTGTGAATGGAATTGTTTTCCTGATTTCTCTATTGGCTCATTGTTAGTGTATAGGAAAGCCACAGATTTCTGTGTGTTAATTTTGTATTCTGCAACTTTGCTGTATTCTGATATCAGTTCTAGTAGTTTTGGAGTGGAGTCTTTAGGGTTTTTTATGTACAATATCATGTCATCTGCAAATAGTGATAGTTTACCTTCTTCTTTACCAATCTGTATTCCTTATATTTCTTTGTTTTGTCTGATTGCTGTGGCTAGGACCTCCAGTACTATGTTAAATAACAGTGGGGAGAGTGGGCATCCCTATCTTGTTCCTGATCTCAGAGGAAAAGCTTTCAGCTTCTCGCTGTTCAGTATGATATTGGCTGTGGGTTTATCATATATGGCCTTTATTATGTTGAGGTACTTGCCCTCTATACTCATTTTGCTGAAAGTGTTTTGTTTTTTTTTTTGAGAGGGCATCTCTCATATTTATTGATCAAATGATTGTTAACACCAATAAAATTCTGTATAGGGGACTCAATGTTCAATGAACAATCATTAATGCACCCCAAGCCTAATTCTCATCAGTCTCCAATCTTCTGAAGCATAACGAACAAGTTCTTACATGGTGAACAAATTCTTACATAGTGAATAAGATCTTACATGGTGAACAGTACAAGGGCATTCATCACAGAAACTTTCGGTTTTGATCACGCATTATGAACTATAAACAATCAGGTCAAATATGAATATTCATTTGATTTTTATACTGATTTATATGTGAATCCCACATTTCTCCCTTTATTATTATTATAATTATTATTTTTAATAAAATGCTGAAGTGGTAGGTAGATTCAAGATAAAGGTAGAAAACATAGTTTAGTGCTGTAAGAGGGCAAATGTAGATGATCTGGTGTGTGCCTGTAGATTAAGTGTTAATCCGAGCTAGACAAGGGCAATAAAACATCCACGGATATAGAAGATTTCTCTCATAACGGAGGGGTGAGGTTCAAAGCCTCACCTCTGCTGGGAGTTTTTATCATGAATGGATGTTGAATTTTGTCGAATGCTTTTTCAGCATCTATGGAGATGATCATATGGTTTTTGTCTTTCTTTTTGTTTATGTGGTGGACGATGTTGATGGATTTTCAAATGTTGTACCATCCTTGCATCCCTGGGATGAATCCCACTTGGTTGTGGTGTATGATCCTTTTGATATATTTTTGAATTCGGTTTGCTAATATTTTGTTGAGTATTTTTGCATCTGCGTTCATCAGGGATATTGGTCTGTAATTTTCTTTTTTGGTGGGGCCTTTGCCTGGTTTTGGTATTAGGGTGATGTTGGCTTCATAGAATGAGCTTGGGTTTATTCCCTCCTCTTCTATTTTTCGGAAAACTTTAAGGAGAATGTGTATTGTATCTTCTCTGTATGTCTGATAAATTTCTGAGGTAAATCCGTCTAGCCCGGGGTTTTTTTTCTTGGGTAGTTTTTTGATTACCACTTCAATTTCTTTGCTGGTAAGTGGTTTGTTTAGATTTTCTGTTTCTTCCTTGGTCAGTCTTGGAAGGTTGTATTTTTCTAGGAACTTGTCCATTTATTCTAGGTTTTCCAGCTTCTTAGCATATAAGTTTTCATAGTAGTCTCTAATAATTCTTTGTATTTCTGTTGGGTCCGTTGTGATGTTTCCTTTCTCATTTCTGATTCTGTTGATGTGTATTGATTCTCTTTTTCTCTTAATAAGTCTGGCTAGAGGTTTATCTATGTCATTTATTTTATCAAAGCACCAGCTCTTGGTTTCATTGATTTTTTTCTATTGTTTTATTCTTCTCAATTTTGTTTATTTCTTCTCTGATCTTTATTATGTCCCTCCTTCTGCTGACTTTAGGCTTCATTTGTTCTTCTTTTTCCAATTTCGATAATTGTGACATTAGACTATTCATTTGGGTTTGTTCTTCCTTCTTTAAATATGCCTAGATTGCTATATACTTTCCTCTTAAGACTGCTTTCGCTGCGTCCCACAGAAGTTGGGGTTTGTGTTGCTGTTGTCATTTATTTCCATATACTGCTGGATCTCCATTTAAATTTGGTCGTTGATCCATTGACTATTCAGAAGCACATTGTTAAGCCTCCATGTGTTTGTCAGCCTTTTTACTTTCTTGGTACAATTTATTTCTAGTTTTATACCTTTGTGGTCTGAAAAGTTGGTTGGTAGGATTTCAATCTTTTTGAATTTACTGAGGCTCTTTTTGTGGTCTAGTATGTGGTCTATTCTGGAGAATGTTCCATGTGCACTTGAGAAGAATGTGTATCCTGTTGCTTTTGGGTGTAGAGTTCTATAGATGTCTATTAGGTCCATCTGTTCTAGTGTGTTGTTCAGTGCCTCTGTGTCCTTACTTATTTTCTGTCTGGTGGATCTGTCCTTTGGAGTGAATGGTGTGTTGAAGTCTCCTAAAATGAATGCTTTGCAGTCTATTTCCTCCTTTAGTTCTGTTAGTATTTGTTTCACAAATGCTGGTGCTCCTGTTTTGGGTGCATATATATTTATAATTGTTGGGAGCCAGGCTATGCCCCTTCCCCCACTTGCTGATGTGGAGGGAATGGAGAACAAAGGACATCCTGTTTACGCATCCCAGGAGGAACTGGAGGAGCCCTGCTGTGCCTACCTTTGCCCTGCTACTGCTGACATCAATACTGTGCTTGATTGTCTATTGGATAATGCTATTTCCTGGAATAGTGTGCCTTCTTTGCTGTATAAATACTCTGGACCCTAATAAAGCTTTGTTGGCAATGCATTGGAGTGTCAACCCTCCCAGTTCTTTCTGTCTTCTTTTTCTTCTGAGCCCCAGTGTTTTCCCCTTCAGCAGACCCTGTTTGATTTGATGCTGCTGGTCTGTGTCAAGTGGCGCCCGAACAGGGACCTGAAGGACGTACAAGAGAAACGTTGGAGAGACTGCTATCCGGGAAAAGAGAATGGGGATCCCCAAGAATAGATACAGTGATGCTTCAGAGGTCGTGTGGATGCAGTGAGTATTTACTGGGAGCCCAGACATGGGACAAATGGGTAGCAGACAGCTTTACATTTTGGGCTTAAAAAGGCTGTTAGCTGCTAGAGGTATAAAAGTAGGGAAACCCCAATCAGAAAGATTTTTAGATTTTATTGAGAAAGTGTGCCCTTGGTTCCCGGAAGAAGGGACAGTAGACACAGAATTGTGGAATGAAGTAGGAAAGGGACTTCAATCTTATTATTCTACCCATATTCCAAAAAAGGTTCTGGTGGACACATTTGGCCTGTGGACCTTAATTAGAGACTCTTACATGACTTAAGGCAAATTAATGTCATTCTTAAACCTATGGGACCTTTACAATAAGGCCTCCCTTTTCGAGCTATGATTCCAAAAGACTGGAATATGGCTATCATTGACCTTAAAGATTGCTTTTTTACCTTGCTCCCCATTCAAAACAGTCCTCTTAGGCCTGCGTTACTTTCTCCTGTGTAATGTAAATAGAGCCTGTAATTAAGCTGAACCCTCAGATCAACATGTAAACAGCTCTATTCTATTAACTGCTTTCCTTAGAGGCAGTCATCCTGGAGCTAAGCATTTCCTCCTCAGCAGCCCCAGGGAAGCCAAACAAGCTTGTGACTCAGATCAGGGCTCTAGTAGTGAAAAGTCACACAGTCCCTGCATTTATCAGACAGGCAGGGGCCTCTTGAGGAATGACTATAGCTCGGGCAGAAAAAACTAGGAAAACTAACAGAGAGCAGTTCGATTCCTAAAATCTTAAAAGAAGTATCTTATCTTCTGCACACAAACCTGGCCCCAGTACAAACTCTCTAATTAGAGAGACTTGTTCCCTAAAAGAAGTATGCAATATAATGTTATGCAGCTAAATATATTTTGCCACAAGGGAAGAAAATAGTCAAAAGTTCCATGAACTACTACAATATGGAGCTAGTTTTCTAAATTCTTTTAGTGAACATCTATTCTACTTATTAAGTTCACCATTATCTTTGAGAATTGAGAAGTCTTAAACTAAACTCCCTGAGATAGAAGAAATTTATCTTCTGCAATACAGCCTGGCTTTAAATAACTGGAGCTAGAATTGAACTTGCATTTCATTTCCAGCCCCCTGGACACACACAGTCCCTATCAGTTCAGAGCCTTCATCGGCCCTGTTAGTCTGGGGCCGTCTAAACCTTAACCCAGTTATGTAAACTGCTTGCCCTTAGAGTGTATTCTTGAAAACTGAAGTACTTTTAATCAAATAAACTAAGAAGAAAGAAGACCATTGAATATTAGAAACTCAAATCTTTATGTCAGTTTGTCTGTGCTTATGTTTTTATATGAAAAGTGTTGCTAACTGTAGTCATTATGTCTCGGTCTGTATGTTTGTGTGTCTAAGTGTGTAACAAAAAAATATTTTCTACCTCCGGAGAGTATTAATAAAATTGATTTAAAGACAAGTGCTTGTGAAAATTGGGCATTCTAAAACTTCCAGAAAATCTAATAAAAAATATTATGCATTAATGCTAATTTAAGCTTAACTGAAATGGACATGTCCTTATAGTTATTAGCTGCCATAGTTTACTTAAAGTCATTTAAGTTGATGTTACCTGTTAAATATTTCAAGAAAATACTTAAAGAAAAGCTTGACTTTGTCTAATGTTTGGTAAAAGTTTTGTAAGTAATTTAGCATAGTTGCTAAAAATAAGTAAACAAGTGTAGGAAATAAACTTTTTAATAATAATACTGTATTAATGTATAACAGTGTATATATCTGCAAACAGCTTGAGAATTTTTGTGGTAACCAATATTCTTAAAGTTTGCTAAGCTATATAGACATATTTTGTACTTAATGAGAAATTGTGCTATAAGGCACATTTCCAAAAATGATAAAATATGTTCATAAATGTATCAATCTGAAGAATGCTAGTGTAACAGTTTACAATGGTATATTTTTCAGTGTTCTCTGAAAGTTAAAGTATCAAATAGTTTTAAGTTCTAATGAAAACTACTTGATATAATAAAGAAAATATTTTAGTATGTTAAAGATGTGTGTTTTAATAAGAGAAAGTATAAAGAATAGAAATTTATTTTGTTGTTCTAAAGTACAGCTGTTTGTTCAAAGAAAGAACACACTGAATATAAAAGTTGTAAAAGGTTTATAAAAGATTGATATAATCATGCTATGTGAAATTAAAGCACAGAAATCTTGATATCAAGTACATAGCTAGACTAAAATTTTTGTTTGTTAAAAGAACAAGAGTTTATTAGTCTACCTTTAATGTTGAAAGATTGCAAAAAGTTTTCTATTTATTAAAAGTTTCTTATGTTTAAAGTCTCAATCAATTGAGTATTTAAGAAAATGAGATCTTAATATTAAAAGGACTGTAAGCTAAGTGTTGTTAACTATGTAACCTTCTGCATTTGCTTTTAAACTTTCTTATTATCATTCTAGCTAAATAATAAGTGTTATTTAATAACTATAATTCTATTTAGGCAAGTGCCTTAAAAACTTTTGACAGCTTCCCAAAACCAAAATTTAAAAAGGTACTTTTACCTCAATCAACTCTGATATTTTCCAGAGGGCCCCTGAAACATATCAGTAGAATTTCTTCTCCTCATCAAAGAAAATATTTGACTAATTTGGCTTATTTACCTGATATATATGTACCTGGAAAGCACTGTCAAAAAGAATAATGCCAAGCTTTATTACTGAATGTTTTATGTTACAGAAATGTCACTCTTCCCCCTAAGACGCTTACTCCTGATGCCCAATTAAATTTACCTGTTAGTACTACTATAATTACTGATTGTGTATGTATTAATTGTACTCATGTACCCTCTTACTGTAATTGTACAATCAATGTAAAATAGTCTTCTGGATATAGACTTCCAAATGGTTGAGTATTTTTGTGTAATAACAAAACATATCAAGCCCTCTCTCCACACTATCAAAGTGTTGGTGGTGTGGGACGCATTCTTCCTGCTTTAATAGACCATCCTGGATATAAGCGCAAGAGGCTTCTCCGAGCTCTGCCATCTGATTGTCATGAAAACTTGAAACTTTCAGATCCTGCCACTATTGCAGTTGCAGCTGCATTCCTCCTGCCGGTTCCTAGACTTGTCATTAGAATGCAGAAAGAGATATCTAAGCTGGCCTGTGCATATAGCAAAACAACAAATTTGACTGCTTCTGTATTATCTGAACTCAACCAAGAACTAAGAGAATTGCGAGCTGTGGTGCTTCAGAATCGCGCTGCTGTGGACTGTCTGCTGTTAAAAGAGCATGTAAGATGTGAACAATTTCCAAGAATGTGCTGTTTCAATTTGTCTGATTTTTCTCAAACTACCCAAAATCAATTAGATGATATCCATCATATTGTCGATAAGTTTTGACAAATGCCTAAGCTATCTAACTAGTTTTTAAAATTTCATTAGAGATAACTAGTAATTGTAAGTCTGCCTTTGTTATGTATCTGTATTCCTATTCTGTTAATGTATGTAAGCAATTTAACTAGTAGTTTGTTAAAACCTATATATATATTCAAGTTATGTCTGTCTTTCAACATGTTCGATCTCAGCCATATAATGCATATTTCCCACAAAACTAAGATACCATATAATCCACAAAGCAAAGCACTGTAAAACGTGCCCATGGCACACTTAATGCTCATTTGGAAAAAACAAAAAAGGGGGAGTTATATTCCTGGCCACCACAGAACTATTTAAATCATATCTTATTTGCAGCCTAAACTGCATCTGATATATTAAATCAGATAAAAGACGTGTTCAGGGACCCCCTGAATAGTCTCTGGCATGCTGTTGCACCTCTCTTAACCCTAAGCATTTTATGGCTTTTGTTGCTGTTACTAGGGCCTTGTGTCCTTCACAGCATGCAGAAACTCATCCAACAAGCCTTAAGAGACCTGCATCATTTGAAATTGCAGATGGCCCCCCCACTTGTAAATAATAAGATCTGAAGTCAAGTATGGTAACCAATGACGGGTAAGATATGGTTGAATTGTAAATACCAACCTAAGACAGGGAGTGGTCAACAGAAGACTATAGCCCCATGATGGGTAAGGATTTCCTTCAACCATACAACCTAGGACAGGCACATACCTTGACCCAGTCTGAGTTAGGCTGGTTGTTTTATTAAAGAAAAAAGGGGGAGATGTTGGGAGCCGGGCTATGCACCTTCCCCCACTTGCTGATGTGGTGGGAATGGAGAACAAAGAACACCCTGTTTACGCATCCCAGGAGGAACTGGAGGAGCCCTGCTGTGCCTACCTTTGCCCGGCTACCGATGACATCAATATTGTGCTTGATTGTCTATTGGATAATGCTATTTCCTGGAATAGTGTGCCTTCTTTGCTGTATAAATACTCTGGACCCTAATAAAACTTTGTTGGCAACGCATTGGAGTGTCAACCCTCCCAGTTGTTTCTGTCTTCTTTTTCTTCTGAGCCCCAGCGTTTTCCCCTTCAGCAGACCCTGTTTGATTTGATGCGGCTGGTCCGCATCATATAATGGTTATATATCCTCTTGTTGAACTGAGCCCTTTGTCATTATGTAATGTCCGTCTTTATCTCTTGTTACTTTCTTTGTTTTGATGTCTATTTTGTCTGATACTAGTACTGCAACTCCTGCTTTTTTTCTCCCTATTGTTTGCATGAAATATCTTTTTCCATCCCTTGACTTTTAGTCTTCTGCATGTCTTAGGTTTGAGGTGAGTCTCTTGTAAGCAGCATACAGATGGGTATTGTTTTTTTATCCATTCAGTGACTCTATGTCTTTTGATTGGTGCATTCAGTCCATTTACATTTAGGGTGATTATCGATAGGTATGTACTTATTACCATTTCAGGCTTTAGATTCGTGGTTACCAAAGGTTCCAGGTTACTTTCCTTACTATCTAAGAGTCTAACAACTCAGTATGCTGTTACAAACACAATCTAAAGGTTCTTTTCTATTTCTCCTCCTTTTTCTTCCTCCTTCATTCTTTATATATTAGGTATCAAATTCTGTACTTTTTCCCTATCCCTTGATTGACTTTGGGGATAGTCAATTTAATTTTGCATTTGCCTCACAATCAGCTGCTCCACCCTCCTTACGATGATTTTACTACCTCTGGTGACAGCTATCCAACCCTAGGAACACTTCCATCTATAGCAGTCCTTGCAAAATAGACTGCAGGGATGGTTTGTCAGAGGTAAACTCTCTCAGCTTTTGCTTATCTGGAAATTGTTTAATCCCTCCTTCAAATTTAAATGATAGTCTTGCTGGATAAAGTAATCTTGGTTCCAGGCCCTTCTGCTTCATGGCATTTGATACATCATGCCACTCCCTTCTGGCCTGTAAGGTTTCTGCTGAGAAGTCTGATGTTAGTCTGATGGGCTTTCCTTTGTATGTGATCTTATTTCTGCCTCTGGCTGCTTTTTGCAGTCTGTCCTTATCCTTGATCTTTCCCATTTTAATTACTATGTGTCTTGCTGTTGCCTTCATTGGGTCCCTTGTGTAGGGGGATCTGTGGATCTCCATGGCCTGAGAGACTATCTCCTTCCCCAGGTTGGGGAAGTTTTCAGCAACGACCTCCTCAGAGACACTTTCTATCCCTTTCTCTCTCTTCTTCTTCTTCTGGTATGCCTATAATGTGAGTGTTGTTCCACTTGGATTGGTCACACAGTTCTCTCAATATTCTTTCATTTTTAGAGATCCTTTTTTCTCTCTGTGCCTCAGCTTCTTTGTATTCCTCTTCTCTAGTTTCTATTTCATTTATTGTCTCCTCCACCGTATCCAACCTGCTTTTAATACCCTCCATCATGCTTTTCAATGATTGGATCTCTGACCTGAATTCATTCCTGAGTTCTTGGATGTCTTTCTGTACCTCCATTAGGAAGTTGATGATTTTTATTTTGAACTCCCTTTCAGGAAGAGTCATGAAGTCCATATCATTTAAATCTTTCTTGGGAATTGTATTAACAATTTTACTCTGGACAAGGTTCCTTTGGCATTTCATGTTTGTATATGGCGTCCTCTAGTGTCCAGAAGCTCTACTCTGGAGCTGCTGAGCCACTGAAGCAATGTTGGGGGTCGCAGGGGAGTGGTACTGGTACCTCAAGGGAGGAAAGAGCTGTTCCCCACCTCCCGGCTACTGTGCCTGTCTCCACTGCCTGAACCAGTGGGCTGGTCACACAGGTGTAAGTTTTTGTCCCAGAGCAGCCAGATATGGATCCCTGCTTTCCACAAGCAGCTGGAATCCCATTCTCCCCAGGAACTCTGCCTGTATTAACTTTCCAACCCGGTAGTCATGCGAGTCTCATGAAAGCACCATGAAATGTAGGTTTCTGCTCCCAGAGCAGATCTCTGGAGCTAGGTATTCAGCAGTCCCAAGCCTTCCACTCCCTCCCTGCTCCATTTATGTCTTCCTCCCGCCAGTGAGCTGGGGTGGGGGAGGGGCTTGCGTCCCGCAGAGGCACAGCTCTGGGACATTACGCCGTTTGCTGAGGTCTTCTCTTTTCTCCAGGTGTGTGCAGTCTGATGCCGTCCTCTTTCCTGTTGCTCTCTCAGGATTAGTTGTGCCAATTAAATTTTTTAATTGTATTCAGTTTTAGGAGGAAGCCTCTGTCTCTCCTCTCACACCACCATCTTTAACCTCCCTCTTGTTTCTTTTATTTTGTTGGCTTTATTTCTTGTAAACTGGGTGGGTGTGTACATGAGAAAAGGCTGGGAAGGTGGTGAGGGGATTGCGGAGGGAAAGCGTCACTCTTAACTCTTACACTGAGGATATAGCCTGTTACATTCCCCATCTGTAATTTACATTTCTTATGAGGCCATAATAATCAAAATATAAGTACATTCAGTGTGGCGAACACCCCCTAGGAGAAAGCTGACTTGAGTCTTCGTTTCCCTCTCTGGGTTGCTGCCTTCATTTAGCTTTTGGCCTTACTAACTTGTCAGTTCACCAATGCTTTTAAAAATATATATTTGGAAACACTATATTCAGCTTTTTCAGTTGTTTTGCTGGGGAGTTTTCTCCACAAGGCAGGGAAAAGGAGTTGCCTCCTTTTTCATGTGCAAACTTAGCATTGTCTTTTTAGAGTTATGTAATATCACATGTGCTATTATATTTTGTCAGTGTTCTTAGGCACTTTTTAATATATGTATATCATTTCTGCTTGGGTAAAAATGTCTATTTTGTTCTTACTCTTGGATGAGGGTCAATTGGATATAACACATTTGTTTGACCATTTTTACTCTCAGCAGTTTGAGGTTATTTATCATCTTCTAACATCTATTATTACTGTTGAGAAGTCCACTGGCAGGTTAACCGATGTTCTCTTATAAATGTCTTTATTTGTCTGTCACTGTTTAAGATTGTTTCTTTATGTCTCTTAGTTTGCAGTTTAGTTAGAATGCATCTAGTTGCAGATTCCAGTTTACTTTGAACCTGAGGATTTATATCTTTCTACAGTTGTGGAAAATGCTCTACAATGACCTCTTCATCTATTACCTTTTCACAACTGTCTCTTCCCTGTTCTTCTAAAAATTCTAGTACGTAAATGTTGCAGCCTCTCTATGTAGCCTCTAGGTTCTTAACTGTGTTTACAAAAATTTTTTATCTCTCTGCTCTGCGCTATAAGTGATAACTTAGTATTAATATCTAATTCATTAAATCAATCTTTGGCCAAGTCTGGTATAAAGCTTTTCTTGTCCACTTTTTTTTCCAAGATTTCTTTTATTAATTCCCACCTCTTGGTCTTTGCAGTAACAGCTGTTTTTGCCTCACCCGACCTTTACTGAAAACTCTTCCCAGGCCAGCTGAGGGTTTCCTCAGGCCCAGAGAACTTGCTCAGCCCTTATTCAGGTCAAATAAACCAGCAGGGGGTTACCGCTCTTGTGAGCAAATCTTAACGAACAACAAACAGGATTTGATGAATATATACCTCAAATTCCTTGTCTGTCAGGAGAGAGAACTCAGGCATGTTCAAACCAACCCCAGGAAGTTCTTAGAGCTTGAATGCCAGGGCCTTCAATGGTACCTGTAACTCCAGGGAAAGGAAATCCCGGGGCCAAATACCTCTAAAACCAAAATCAGTCAAACGGAGAAATAAAGTTTAAAACCTGTTTATTGCTTACAAACTGCAGTTGGGGGCCATTTCTCTTTCCTGCCCCGGGAGAAGCCAGCCAACATCCCTCTAACTTCTCAGGTTCAGATAAGCCCTCGGTCGCCCAGGTGATTACCCACTGGTATGTAGATGGACTATGGCTCTCCATCCCTGAGGAACACCTGTTGATATGCAGATGCACTAAAGCCATACTTCTCTCCACCCCTGAGGACTAAAGCCAGGAGAAATATTCTGGAAATATTACAATTTTACCCACAGTACCTGATCACTACCTTCCCATTATCTAGCCTCCAGTCCTCTTGGCTCCCTTGCCCAGTCCTAACTGACTGGTGCTCTCCAGAATTACCTTCCGTAAACTGCCTTCAGTCAGATTATAATCTCAGTGCTGGTCTCAGGGAAAAGCAGACATTCCTTCAAATATCTCTTGCTTGTCTTAACTGTTCCCTTGAACAGTCTCAAAAGTACTTTAAAGTTTCCTTCAGCTGAACAGTAGACAGGCTTCTTTCTGACCTTTCTCTTATTTCCAGCTCTGACGGAATCCAGTTGGCCTAACTACACAAGGCCTTTCCTCTCCCTTTTCTTAGAGTATTTACTTTAGAATACGAACATTGTGCTCTTTCTCTGCCCCTTTGTGGGTAAATTGTAATATTTCCAGAATATGATCATCTCAACAGATGCTCAAAAAACATTTGACAAATTCAACATCCATTCATGATAAAAACTCTCAACAAAATAGGTATACCGGGTATTTACCTCAACATAATAAAGACCATATATGACAAACCCACAGCTAATATCATATGCAATGGTGAAAAGCTGAAACATTTTCCTCTAAGATCCAGAGGAAGACAAGAATTCCCATTCTTACTAGTTTTATTCAACATAGTACTGGAAGTCCTAGCCACACCAATCAAACAAGAAAAAGAAATAAAATCTAAATTGGTAAGGAAGTAGTCAAATTGTTATTATCATTGATGGCATGATATACATATAAAAGCCTAAAATTTTTCCACCAAAAAACAATTAGAACTAATACATGATTTCAGTAAAGTCACAGGATACAAAATCAACATACAGAAATCTGGTATATGTCTTTGTACAAATCACATGTTAGTAGAAAGAGAAATTAAGAAAACCATACCATTTACAATTGGATCAAAAGAATAAAATACCCAGGAAAATATTTAACCAAGGAAGTGAAAGACCTCTACTCTGAAAACTACAAGACACTTATAAAAGAAATTGAGGACAACACAAATAGGTGGAAAGATACACCATGTTCACAGATTCAAAGAACTGATATTGTTAAAACGTCCATACAACACAAAGAAATTTGCAAATTCAATGCAATATCCATCAGAATACTAGTTGCATTTTTCACAGAAATAGGACAAACAATCCTGAGTTTTGTATGGAATCACAGAAGACTATCAGTAGCTAAAGCAAAATTGAGAAAGAAGAACAAATCTGGAGTCATCACATGCCCTGATTTCAAACTATATTTCAAAGCCACAGTAATCAAAACAGTATGATATTGATATGAAAACAGACATGTATATTAGTGGAATAGAATAGAAAGTCCAGAAATAAACCCACGCTTATATGGTTAATTAATATAGGACAAAGTAGGCAATAATATACAATAAGGAAAAGACAGTCTCTTTAATAAATGATCTTGGGAAAACTGGACAGCTACATGCAAAAGAATGAAACTCAACTACTTTCTTACACAATACACAAAAATAAACTCAAAATGGATTCAAGACTTAAATATAAGAGGAAAATTCCTAAAAGAAAACATAGCAATAAATTATTTGGACATTGGTCATAGCAACTTTTTCTGACTAGGCAAAGGAAACAAAAGCAAAAATAAACAAGTAGGAGTCCCTTAAACTGAAAACTTCTGCACAGAAAAGGAAACCATGAACAGAACAAAAAGGCAACCTACTGAATGTGAGAATGTATTTGTAAAATAATATATCTGACAAGGGTTTAACATCTTGCCATTCACATGGACTGACATAGAGGGTATTATGCTAAGTAAAATAAGTCAATGAAGCAAGACAAACACTATATGATTTCACTTATATGTGGAATCAGAAAAACAAAACAAATGAACAAACAAAAATGGAAACAGACTCACAGATACAAACTGCTGATTGCCAGGAGCAAGGAGGGTGGGAGGGACAGGCAAAATAGGTAAAGGGGATTAAGAGGTAAAAACTTGTAGTTTTAAAATAAATAATCACAGGGATGAAAAGTAAAGCATAAGGAATATAGCCAACAATATTATAATAATTTTGTATGGTGACAGATGGTAACTACACTTATTGTGGTGAGCATTTTGTGATATGTATAAATGTTGAATCATTATTTTGTACACCTAAAATTTATACAATATGATATATCAACTAAACTTAAATGTAAAAATTTTCAAATAAAAAAAAACTGCTTTAACATATCTTTTTTGTGTTCATGAAACCAAAAAAAAATAGAACAAGAAAGCTAATCTAGCTAACTGCTCTAAGTAGAGGAACAGAAAAAAATTTATCATAATTTTAAATAAATGGAATACTATACCATAGCTAAAGTAAAAGACAGAGATCTACACATATAAATATATATATGTATATATATATATATATAAACATCTGTGTGTGTGAAGAAAAGAAAGTTGTAAAAGAATAAGTAGAGTATAATATAATTAATGCACATTTTGAAAAAGAAGCAATTAGATACATTATTTATATAAATATCATGTATAGCAATATGTCACAACATAAATGAGAAAAATTTACCCCAACTTCTGTATATTGACTACTTCAAAAGAGGAAGTGAGTCTGTGAAGTGGACTGGAGTTATGGTTTCAGAGCAAAATAAATGTAGGTCCTTATTGACTCTGAGTTCTAAATGCTGTCCGAAGCGCATGAACAGAACAAGTGTCAGGAGAAAGGTCCAAGATGGAAAAACAGCCCACTAACCCATGTGCCACAGAGTAATGTTAATACATTGCATGGAATGTTATTTCCAGGCTTAGTAACATATAGGTAATTGAGCCTGAAATATCATGCTAAAATAAATGCATTACTCAGTTGTTACCCATTTTTGTGAAAGGTACACTCCCTGATTTTAAGATAAACATGAAAAATCTAGACTGATCTTTTCATTTATGCATTTCATTACTGAAATTTTTGTGAGAATAAAAACCAAGTATTGTCTTTATATTTTCATTGTTTAGTCTGACTGCAGGTATAATGAATGTCACCTGGATTCTGATGACATCCACAGCAAAAGAGAGAAAAATTACTGTTGCCAAATAAGTAGAAATACATATTCCTAGTATAGACTGGTTTTTGGCAAGGACTCCACTTTCTAAGCTGTAGAATGAATCACTAAACTATGAATCCGACACAATCCTAATAGAACTCAGAAAAAAGTCATGCCATGAAAATACCCTTTCTTGAATTGTTTAGCTGTTAATGCAACTGTATTTTCAAGTACAGTACTTCTAACTAACCTTGCTTTACTGTGTGTACAAAATGGACAGCAGCTGTTTATCACTGTGTTCCAAGAGGATACAGAAGATGTGGTTTTGAGATCGTTTATTACATGTTATGGTACAATTAATCAATCTTACTCTTCTTACTTTCTAGAATACCTCTCTAACCTGCAACAAACTCAATTTAAATTTTTATTTTCCTCTTACTTTCTTCTTTCAATTCTACATATTAAATGTTGAGGATACTATTATTGGCTGCATATACATTTTCCTGTATTCTTTTTCCTGCCTTTTGCCTCCTAAACATATCCCCCAAGCCCAGATCTTTTCTTCACATCTTCTGATAAATCTCTGCAGTTATGACTTCATCCTACCAAAATCCACATGTTAATTTAGCCAAAATTTGTCATACCAGTGAAGAAAATTGAGGAATCTGTGTGTGCCATTACATGGGCAAAGCTATGTCACATGCCTGAATATGTCCCTTACCCTGTGTGATAACCAAAATGAACTAAGTTCCAAGAAAACAGGAATGTTTACCTGGTTTGTTTACTACCATAGTCCCAGTAGTGGAATGTTGTAGGTCATCAATAAGTAATTGGTAAATGGATGATTCAGAAAATGCTCTGCTTGCATTACAATGAAGTAGGAAGCAGCAAGGCATTATGAAGACCATGCTAAATATTAAAAGTTATTAATCAAGTTAGCAAATTATTACATAAAATATTTTTTACCCTAATTAGAGAAATAGTTCAAAAAGATGAAATTGCAAGATATGTTATTCATATGTTCATATGTCTGTAAGTTGACAAAATACCAAGGCATTTCAATTAAATTTTTATTGTGCGTAATTGGGTATTTGGTTAATTGGTCAGTGATGCTTGAATGAATAATAAATTAAATACATACATAACTCTTAACCATTTATATATTTATTCCATACAATTGATCTTTCTGGCCTTCATTTTGGCAAAACTTATAGTTATGTTGTAGTCAATATTGTCACATAATTTTGTTCTACTTTAAGTGTGTGTATGCAATTTGAAATATTTTGTCCAAAAAGTTAATTATATTAAGTCTAAACATTTGAAAATTCTGTGTTCAAGAAGTTTTTTCTAGAACATTCAAAATCATTTATTAAAATACAAATGCAAAGCACAAATTTTTAGTGAATATTAAAATTTAAAACAAAAATTCACATGACTGAAATCTTAATATAATTTTTAAATATCTGAGTCTTATCAAAGTTTTAAGAAAAATGAAACTGTTAACAGTTCTTGTATTCATTATTCATCTAGTTGCCAATGAAATAATTATATTTAGACCTACATATTAACAAATGTTGGTTATATGAATTGTTTAATATACCAAACCATTTCTCATACTCTATGTGCAACTGTTGCAAACACCTCACTAATTTGCATGTTCCAAAAATAGGAATTGGAATCAAAAGAGAGGCCATTTGACACTCAACACTATTGGGGAAATAATACATAGCATTCTAAGATGTGCTCCATTCCTCCTACCTGAAAGAAAGGATTTGACAAAGTAATTATTTTGATTTTGTATCTTAGCTGAGCACTTTAGCTATTCAGATCCTTTCTATCACAGAAGCAGAAAAATGGGGCACTTAATGGAGAAGCCTGAAGATAACACCTTAAATGATAAAAGTGAATATCCATCCTCAGTGGACAAACCAAAGCTATGCACCTCCTGATGAAACAAAATAAGAACAAAATAATCTCACTTCCAAGAAGTCCAAGTCTCCAGTCTAAGAAGAAATGTATAACCTAAATTATAAGGAAACATCAGGCAAGCCTAAATTAAAGACTTTCTAAACTTACCTGTAATCCTCAGAAGTATCAATAAAAGACAGCCATATTAAAAAAATATGTTATAACTCTGTGTGGTATTATGGAATAAACTCTAAGATATATGTTTTAAATTATAGAAAAATTGGAGAATAGCACTTCAATTTTGAAAAAAAAATTATATACATATGCAAATAATTTCCAGAATGACAAAGAAACAATCATGGCTACCTCTGGGAGTGGAATAAGGTGAAGAGTGACAATTAGATGTTTAATTTCAACTTCCTACTTTTCTGTTCTGTGTGATTTATTTTTAATCTGAACAGACACCTCATTTACCTTTTTGATAAAATAAAATAATTTCCTTAATTCCTTTAACCGTTGTAAATTTTGAGTCTCAGAAAATGGAAAATATTGTCAAGCAAAAAAATAATTACTGTTTTTAATTTAGTCAACACAAGGCTGATCATAGACCATGATACCTGAGGTCTTATCCTATCCTTGTCATTAACTAGCTATGGCTGTTGGGCAAGGCATTTCAATTCTTTGGAATTTAATTACTTATCTCTATAGATAAGATTTCTTGTAATTCTAACCTTAAATACTCTTAAAATATAAATTAAGACTTATATAACATGTCATCAACAGAGGGCAGTAATTAACCACAAATAGCCACTTGTTCTTTATGAGCATCAACTGAACCACTTTCATATAATCTGAAGGAAAATCATATGGAGAGTACCACAATTTTTCTTGCTATTCCTGAAAATTGTTATTACATTCCAATTGTCTCAGTTTAAACAAACACCTCAACCAACCAAACAACTTTAGACTTTTATGTTAGAAGGTTAAGACATGATCAAATAGAGGAGAATATGAAGTTGAGTTTCTTGATAATAGACAAGGTCTTCTCAGTGGGAATCAGAATGTCTTTTATGCTCTGCCTCCTAATCACTTGCCTGGTAGATGTTAATGCACTAGTGTCCACTGGAAAGATCACAGACAAAAGATTACTACAAATATGGGTTTTAAATTATGGTCTGTAAGTGCTCAACTCTGGCCAATGTAATTAATAAGATTTCCAATGTTCATATTCCTTCAAATTTAGAATAGTAACAATAGCTATTTTAGAGGATTGTTTCAGATAATTATTTGTAAAAGCTATAAAAGAATACTAGGTATATAAATAGATGCTCAATAATGTTTATTATCATCATTATTATTACTCTTACTATTGTTATCATAATTATTACTGTAACTAAAATTGGGATATAACTATCATTCAGTTCATTGAACTAAAATGAAAGTTCCAAGAAGAGGGGTGTTTTATCAGTCTTTTTCCTTATTGTTTCCTAGATCCTAGAACAGTGTTTGTCATATAGTTGGTGCTCAGTAAGTATGTCCATATGGTGTACTTATATGCTATTTTATTATATATTTTGAAGTTTTTCCTAAAAATTTGTAAGTAAAACTATTTCAGTAAAATGTATAAACTAGTGAGAAATAACTTTTTAAATTTCTAAAACAAAGTTTTTCTGATGGCAATATATTTATAATTCTCACCAAAAATCTAGTCAAACTCACTTGCCAACCATTGCTTATGTAGCTGTGTCTTAAATCATTAGACAGAGACACATTGACAATCATAAAGCAACCATATTAGTTAGACATTTTTCTTCAGAATTCCAAGTGACACTGAACAATATTTTTTCTGATTCTTTTTTTAAAAAATTGGTGAAAACAGATGCATATACTTAATAAGGAGATATAAAAATAAATATTTTGAATGAAAAATTATTATCCAAATAGTTATTACATAGAAGACATTTGGAAATTTAAGTGATCAGGATAAAACACAAAAAGACAAAGTATATTCCATTTCTTTTGAACTCATAACCCAGTGTCATTTAAAAATTTTTGAGATATATGGTCATAAACATTATCTTCAGATTCTAACACAGTACAGCATACTGTAATTCACCTATGTACACACTACATACAGTAGTAGGCTAACCCTTACTCAGATGAACCTGTACTCTGATCTGTCTTATTTTTAAACAGACTCACCAAAGGCTGTATGTTTGCTCTTCCATTCAATGCCCAACCAACCCTACTCTGCCTTTATTACTTTTTTTGGTAATATTATAATAACTTCAAAGAAATATTATCAGATAAGCATCTCTATAGTTTTTCTTTCCATCCTGTCACATTCCATGAGAAGAACCTTAGTCCCTGAGAGATATATCTTCAACTAGCATCATGATAGTATTGGAAGATGTAGCTATTTATCTAATAAAATATAAAGGTCATGGATCTGGCAACAACATGGCCAATTTCAAGAAGTGGGCAGGCTTAATTCCTTTGAGGTAAAATACATAATTGATAACAATATGGTGGCAGAGACTACAGATTTTTTTAGACTATATTGCCTGTGGAATTCAGATTTACATTATTTTAAAAGATGCAGCTTTTGAATAACAGGATGTTGGTTTACTAAATAATGAAATATATTTGTAATTAAATAAATGGAACTATTAAAAATAACATGGGAAAACTATGTAATGTGAAAAAGAGTATTAAATTATTAAAAACAGACTACACATGATAGACACATTATGATCCCACTTTAACAAAGTCAGAAACATATAAAGTACGTATCTTTATAGAGCAATCTCTGATTGAGACTGAGAATTTTTATAATACCTATAGTTCAGAAATACATACAAGGAATATGTATTATTTGAGTTTGGTCTTTTCTGTATTTTCTTTATTTTCCCTAATTAACAGATACTTCTAGTTAATCGGGTATTTTGTTTCACTGTTATTTTATTTGAAATGAAAATTAGATGAAAGAATGACCATATTCTATACCCAGATGAACTTTGCTGAAAAGCAACCTGAGATCTCCAAATCTCACAAAGAGGAATTTCAGGATAATTGGCTCAGAGCAAGAATGTGGGGTATGGAATCTGTCAGTGCAGGAACAGGCAGTCAGGTAGAATGTGACTAAGTTTTTCAGAGTTGGGCTCATGGCTGAATAACGGTTTTCAATCAGAAAAGAATTTGTCTTCCAAGAGACATTAGACAATGTCTAGAGATATTTTTAATTGTCACCATCAAGGAAGAGTTGCTATTGGCATCTGGTGTATAGAGAACAAAGATGCTAAATATCCTACAAAGGTCAGGAAAGCCCACTGCCACAAAGAATTATCTGTCCCAAAATGTCAATAATTGCAAGGTTGAGAAATCTGGGCTAAATATAACAGCTGAGAAGGGCAATAAATTGGAGAAAGCTGTCATGAGTTTCTGTCACCTTCGCTATTACCTGCTTTGTGGAAACTCAAATCTTCCCAAAATGAAATTCTGTCCTTATATAAGAGAATGAGCAAAGAGTCTAGGACCTGGGTCTCCCTTAATTTAGTTGATCGCCATGTGGAGAGGAGAGTTGAGATTACAAACAAGGAATGAGAATGGTTGGCTGGGTTCTCGTGCTCTTGTGCTGCAAAATATTTGTTCCAAGACTTAAACCTGATGTTGCAAGACTTCAAGTGGTATCAAGCAAGATTACACACCAAGAGTGCTGTCACAGCTTTCATTTAGCCACACAGTTCATATTAACAGAGTTGATGTTTGTCTATAGAGAGTAAAGTCGCCCCACCCCGAATGAAGTTGTTTGTTTTCCTCAGAGAAAAAGAAAATGGAGGCAAAAAGAATCTCTCTCTAAGAAAGACATTCTGAAAGCATTTGTTGCCCTGCATGCCTGGGACAGAACGAAAGAGAGCTTTATGTTAAAATTCACACGTCTAGCCAAGAATGGTGACCCTTTTTGTGATAAAGGCTATTTAAAAGAAAAATAAGTCCTTTTAAAGGACAAGTATTTTCAATTCTGCATGGTTATCATATTAGCATTTATTGGCTATTGATTCTATAAAGCTGATAGTGCACTTAGCCAGGAAAGACTTTTTTTGCTTTTCATGCACACTACTGAAAACTATATTGTAAAAGGTAACAGCTTCATTTTATAAAAACAAAAGACTATCTGCTCTTTTAATCATGTTGTAATACAATAATCAAAATGTTTCAAGAACTTATTCTTGTTTTTTAATATCACCTCAATGCCAAACTCTTACTTTGCTTTCATTTAGGCAGACTTTAGAGTTTTAAAAAGTAAACCTTTTGGAGAGAATGTGTAATGAAAATGTTCTCTCTGTATTGTTTTGCTGTTAAATGGTCTAACTGATTTTTAATTTAAATGTTTGTAATCAAGAAAAGTACAAAGAATAAAATACCAAAAGCCCAAGTAATGATCGTCTATAATTAATAAGTGCTAACATTGACTTTATAGTTGCTATGTATTAAAAATATTTATATTATGCTATGCAGTATTTTATATAAGATATAGTGTTACATAATATTTTTATATAAAAGATATAAAATGTTACAATTATATTTGAAGACCTTTCCCAGTTGCATACCATTCTTCTTTTCCTTTCCAAAGCCCTTATCAACAAAAATGTCTGTCCTTTTACTACACATAGATCTTTACTTAATATACAGTAATTTTTTTGTGCATTTTCAAAGTTAGGTAAAAGACATTGTTCTTGATTTTGTACTTTTTATTTACTCATTTTTTGAGTTCTGGACACATTCATACATTTTCATGAACACCTACCTTCCCAAATAGTATTCATCCAAATTATTATATTACAATATATTTATACATTCCATGTTGACTTAAATTGTTTTCAATTTTACATTTTTATGAAAATATTGCACGTTATAAATATCTATTGTACACAATGTAGTGTATACTTTTTTAGCATAAAAGGTAGAATTTCTGGGTAGTAGATTATAAATAATTTCTAAATTACTAGATGTGGGATTTTCTTTTCTATTTTACTAACAATAAATATTTGTTACTATGGTTATGGAAATACATAAAAGGTAATATAACATCTAAAACAGGCTAGTGTGACCTAATTTTAAAGACCATATGCTCAGGATTTAAATAATCTGATTCAAATCCCACTCGTTTAATAGCATATACAGGTGACTCAACCATTTATCTTTATCTCTAAATGGGAAAATGATGTTAGCCATTTCTTGATGCTTTTTAAATATAATGCATTCAGAATACTCTTGGCACAAGTAAGCCTTCAATAAACATTCACATTTTTTATTATGCTTGTTTTTGTATGTAGGTATGTTATCCTTTTTATCTACCAAAGAGTGAGAAGGACTCAAAGGATTTTGAACATTGGAGTTAATTTCTCCAGTCTTTTAGTCCAGTTCGCATATCTAATGTCAAGATGTCTTCTTAACAGCAAACCCACATCATCACGCTTTCTTATTTCCTCTAGGAATGGAGTGTTCAAGTTTTTTTCTGAGTCTTTTTGGGCCTTGTTTTCAACTCAGTGTAATCTGCATGTCCAAGTGGCACATCGTGGGATGACCTGCGCTTGGTCCCTACACTTCGTCTCTCCTGCTCTTCTTGCTCCTTTTCTTTCTTTCCTTTCAGAGGTTACACATTCTCTTTCATTTATTCTTTCCATTATTCTCTCTCAACCAACTTTCTCCATATAATCATTTTGCATACACTTTTATGGCTACCAGCCCTGTATCTCAGCTTTTTAATTAAGGGCTTGACATTTGCTGTATGTTTTTATTTACAGCTTGTACTTCAAGTTTCCAAAAGGAAAATCTGATGGGCTGATCTTGCCTCTACCTGAGCAGAGCCTGTAAATTAGCCAAAAAATTCATCAATGTCCATTTTAGTCCAAAAATCAGGCAATTTTCCTCAACAGTGTGAGCAAGAATGGAACACTGAAAGTGCTTGAGTTGCAGAGTGTAAGGTAATAAGGGGTAATTATTATGCAGCAAAGTTTTATTGTTAAAAAGTCCTAACACACAGCAAAGTTTTATTGTGGTATGAAATTGAGAACATGGGTGAGAAAGAAGCGTAGAAGAGTATTTAAGCATCCACATTCTGAGGTCAGACTACATGACTTGAATCAAGTTCCACAAGCTATACTGAACCTTCCTAAACCTGTGAAATGGCCATTAAAAGGGAGCAGAATTTATCACCACCAAAAATACTTCTTTGGCATAAGGATTATTCTAGGCTGATCATTTTTAAGATATTACACAGTAAAAGCTCTGAAAATGAAGGAGTTACCCTTTGGTAAGGGACATTACATTTATGAGGGAAATCTCCATTTGTAAGGTGACGTCCTCTCTGCAACAGGAAGAGAGTGATTAAATCTCTAGAAATTCATCAGTGCAGAAGGCAATCACCTAAGTCTGCATACCCTTGTTTACTGTACCTTTCCCAGTAGCCTCCCATAACTGGCTCCCTCCAACGCTAAACATCTCTTTTCTTTAGCTGGATTTGTTATTTAAGGTGATTTGGGCCATTTTGTGGGGAGTTATTCAGTTTTCCTGATATTAAAAAGAAACACACAGGCCCAACATGATGTCACTTCTGCTAGGCAAAGTTCACCAGACGAGGACTTAATACCTCAACTTAATTAGAGCTTCAGTCTCCCTGTAGCTCTGGGAGGAAGCTTGTTCCCAGCTCAGGCAAGTTTCCCTATGAATCCAATGAGAATGAAGGAGAAAAAGGGTAAGAGGTTGGGTATTAAAGGTTTATTCTCCTCACGGCTCAGTCTCTCCTCGCTCCAAACCCCAGCTGCTCAGCTCTCTCCGTCTCCACTCCTTCTACCCCTTCTTACTGGGTTCTGCTACCAAGATCTCCCTCTCTGGCCACTGCAGAGCTCTATCTACTTAAACAGCCCCCCCTCACCCCACGCCGCCCTTGCCCTGTGAGGAACTCCACAGGCAGGTCCCTGGTGACTGGCGGGTACCTGACCAATTACACTTACCAGGAACAGAGGGGAGGAGAGAATGGCTTTATTGCTCTTCACCTCTTAGCCCTGACTGGCAATCCCATGATCAGGGGTTCTGCGGCCAGTAAATATCACATTGATGTGAGAACATACGTATGTACAATGGGTACAGTCAAGGCCAGGTGGGAATCCTGGTTAGAAAGTTCGATTTACCCAACACTCCCCCAGAAACACAGTCAGTTAGTAATTTTCTGGCCAGCACCATCAATAAAATAATCTATTACCTCTGAGCCCATTCCATCCTCCAAAAGACGAATGCATGTAAAAGAATATGCATTATAAGATCTCTCGCTCTCCCACCACCAAACAAAAGTGGCCCTGCCTGAAACAACCCCTATTTTTCTTTTGCTATTAACTTCCCCCGACTCCCTCACCCCCGTATATAAAAACCTACCAGTTTGTACAATTCCTCGGAGCACGTCTCTACTTGCTAGAGGGCATGCTGCCCAACTCACTTAAAAAGCCGATTAGACCTTCATGTTTACTTGATGCACTTTGTTTTTAAACACTAGGTATACAGAAGGTATACATATCATTAAACTTGTTTTTTTTCTGTTACTTTTTTATTACAGTGGAGTCTTAGCTGAGAACCTAGACCAGTAGAGGGAAAATTATTTTTCCTCACATGCCTTATATAGAGAGGACCTTCTTCATAAGCTAGTTGTGAGAATTAAATAAGATAATTATGTGCCAAACACCTAACAACTATCTAATATATAATAAAATCACACAAGAGGAAGTTACCCCTTACACAAAGGTCAAAGAAGCAAGAAAAGCTGAAGGCATAAAGGCAATCTAAGATGGAAACACAAGAAACTGATGTATTTTCTAATTAAATGACTTCAGGTTTCATGGCAAAATAGATTCTGCCATCTTTTTGTTGTAGGTTGAGTTTGTTCTTGGTTCTTGTCCCAGCTGCAATAAAGAATTGAAAGGCAGAGACACAATAGCAAAGCGAGTGGAAGTTTTATTTGAATACACTCCAAGGGAGGAGAGGGCCGGAGAGGACATAGGCCCTGAACTTTTCGGGGAGGGCCTATTTATAAGACCTAGCCAGGAGGCACTTCTTTTTGATTGACAGGGTGAGTTTATTTGATTGACAGCTTTGGTTAAAGTCCACTCCTTGTGGTGGCATGTCTTTTCCCAAAATGCACACAGAAAAGCCAATGGGAGGGGAGCAAAACTGCCATTTTATTTTAATGACATTATGAGGAGGTTTGGTTTGGGTGCTTCTTAGTTTTGACAGATCCAAAGTTGGGACCTGGTTGGCACCAGTTTGGCCAGGTTATAGGCATGAAGTTACCTCCTTGCAAAGCCTTTGTTCTCTTCACATGGGACCCCTGACCTGGACAGAGTTTGGGCAGGTTTTTTTTCCTTGAACCCTATCTTCCCCTTCCCTGGCTGCTCATGTCCATGTTTCTACCTAACATTTTGAAGTCTGTACTGATCTTAGTCTGGTGACCATAATTCCATTATGGAAATATTAAAGGCTAGCTTCAAGAATAATAACCTACAGCCAGCTAAGTGACATCTCTAAATTTTAGTAAGTGTGTAGAGTAATAATAATACAATAATAACATAAACAACAGCAATAAACATGATGGTTAACATTTATTGAAGGTTTGCTATGTGTGGTGGCCTGGCTTAAGTGCTTTACATATATGTATGCACATATTATATGTATTAATACATTTACTGTTTATATCAAACTTAAGAACTTTTATTATCATTATTTTAGGGGAAAAGAAATAAGGCACAGAGAGTTTAAATAATTGGCCAAGGTTGCAAAGCTAGTAAGAAGCTAAAACAGGGTTCACAGCCTAACATTTTGCAACACAGAATACCATATACTGCCTCTCTTAAGAAAGAGAGAACAATAGCCCTCAGATTTTTTTCATAAATATACTGACAATGTAGATGAAATAATTGGAAGAAGAAATCAACTGGAAAAGAAGTTCATTTAATTAAGTAACAATGTAATGATAAGTATTTAACGTTTTAAAAAGAAAGAACTGAGAAAAAAAAGTTTTCTTTTTAACTGATTGCAAAAAGAATCCTTGAAAGTAAAATAAATAATTATTCAAAAATAGTAACTCTGAGATCTTAGTGTAAGCTGCTTCCTTTCTCTGTTTCTTCCATTGTAGAAAAAGACTTTTGAAGAGTTTGGCAAAATTAGCCTAAATACTGTTGGAGTGATCTAAACAGGAAGCCTGGCTATTCCCAGCTGCCAGTGATCTGAAACCAGCCCTGAGGCTCCCGCTTTGCTCCAATAGACAGAAGGGACTTTGGGCTGTAAAATCGTGAAATTCTTACCTCGCCCTTTCACTGCCTGCAGGATCAGATTGCAATTCTTTCAAGACTCTCCTCTCTCCGGTTTCTTAATCTGTTTAAAAGAAGAAGGAGAAAAGATAAATTCTCTCTTCAGTGCCTGGAAGAGAAAACAAAATAGCCTCAACTTCAGCTCCGCTTTGCAAAAATCTTTCCAAGAACTTTCTTCAGAGATTTTACTTGTGAGTACTTGGCAATATACTTTCTCGACATGAGAAATAACCTTTATTTCTTCTTACTTGGGGGAAGAGCAGGGTACAGAGTAGCAATGACTGGTAGAGGAAAACCACTGTCTGTAACCCTAAAATGAAAATCAACTCTTCTCTATAAACAAACTCAAAATGCAATGCAAAATTAATTTCTTAGAATTTAGCATTTAATTCTTAAGCATCTAATTCTTAAGTTCTGCAAACTTACCATTTAGTTCTTAGAGCTCAGCATTTACTTCATGTTTTTAAAATCATGAACATTTTTGTAAGAAGTTGGTAAGATGTAGCCTTTTTTATAATTTTAAGTTTGTAGTGACAATTATTAATTGTATCTGTTTAATTAGAATTTTCTGAAGATTTGGTTTACCTTTAAATATTATTTAGTAACATTAAGAAATATAACAAAGAGACTCTCTGCCAGCCTTATATTTAAAGAAATTTCTTTCATTGCTCTTAATTGGTGATATTTAAAATGAGGTATACACATTAGAATTCTTGTAATCTAAATGAAATGTTTTATGCCAGCATTAGTTAATCCCTCTTATGAAATGTTTTACAAGTCTCCAAAGACCAAAAGCTCATATTCTAAGATATTTAAATAAAGATATATGTGATTGCACTATCTGCAGTGCAGTTATGTAAATTAAAGCAATAGATGACATACCTACATAGTGTACTTGCTGGTTATGAAACAACCATGCAATTATAATGACACAATTATTTAAATATGGAAAAATCTCATTCGTATAAGAGTGCTACAAAAAATGAGGGCAAAGAGCAGTGCCTTGTAGAAAAGAAAAGATAAGCAACAGCCACACTGTGACTCAGTGCTCTAGAAATTAGTCACAAAATGACTTTGTAAATTATGTGATAAACACAAAGGGCAGAACCCAAGCAGGAAACTTACAGCACAGAGAGTCATATTTTATGTGTACAAGCATAATATTTATATTAGAGACAAAAAATTGTGTTAAATTTGAGATACTGCCAAGTTTTTTAACCTAACACAGTACTTCGTAAAACATTTTTGGGATTCTTTCAAATTCACCATTCTAATGCATGATTACTTCAAGACATATTATCTATATCTCATCTAATCCTTAAACTAAAGGGGAATAGTCTGTAAAAATTTATGGGAGTATGAAATTCTAATTTGGGGCTATACGTTAATAAACTGATATAAATATCCATAAGGATCAACATAGATTGAAAAATACTTACATAAATACAGATAATTAACATTATAGGCATAAGATTAAAACTTTAAAATACTATTAACAATTTGAATAGTTATATTGGGAAACCAGATGAATCTTCCTCAGGTGACTGACATAGACTCTTGTTGGGGCTCTTCACTGATACATACACTACTATTTGGTTTCCCTCTCAGTTAGGTATGCTGAATTGGACAAGGTGTTGTTTTAAAGGTGCAGTCTGGTATCTTTAAGCATTTGGTTTACTGCCAGTGACTAGATCAAAACCCCTTTGGGAAATGTTTTGTTAAAATGCTCCTGTTAAGTGGATTATGCCATCAACTGGTACTTGCTGGTGTGATTGATTGTAACTCTATGCTTCACATCTGATTGTTGTTTGTACAAATGTTTTGACTGGAGTCTTCCATTATAAACATTATTGCTAAACTTAAAAATAATAAATTATGAAATAGAAAACTGTTTTTGTATTAAGCTATAGTTTTTGTAACACTAGTTTACTCCTTTCTTGAAAATTTGTTTCCTGACCTTAGTTATCTACCTTATTCAAACTAAAAAGATAATTGGACAAGATGACAAACTACAGAAGGGAAAAGCCCAAGCTCAAAAGGCTTTACTTATACTCAGAATGCCTAGCAATCTCACTGCATAGTAAATGTGGTACAGGTTCTTTAGGAATGGTTGTTTTAAGCAATTCAGTGTCACAAACTTTAAGACAGATTTCAACTGATATCTACCTAATAGCAGGAAAAAACAATGCAAAGCATACATCCTTGGGGTAATGTAAGGGGTCGGGCATGAGAAACAATATGAAAAGAGAAGTACTCAATAAGGTCTTCAAAAAAATCTTGTATTAGTATAAATTAAATAAATTGAATGATACTATTAATTAAAATGGTTTATTTATGTCACCAAATTATTTTTGCTAGGTAGACATAATCTAAGAAGTACATTACATGCCAACTCATCTATTCTCAATAAAGGCTGTATCTAGCCACCCTTTTTTGTTTACCATCTAAAATATTTAACTGGGGGAATTTAAACTTGCAAAGTTGCCTTTTTTAAAAACAAAAATATTTTAAAATACATTATACCTTTTATTGGAAATATACCAATACTCTAATTCTTTCTGATTGTTATCACATCATTAGGAGAAATCTGAAGTCCAGACAGGGAGTGAGCATTGAAGTCCTTGTTTCTGGATATTAAATCTCACCACAATGAAGAAAGGGTGCAAGTTATTCCAGAGAGTTCTGTTCATGTTATACCATTTCCCTTGGGTATTTAAGACCCTCAAAAGCTGCTTTGTTGGTGTCACTTATTTTCTCCAGGAGTTCAGTTTTCCCACTACCCTTCTCTCCCTGTCTCCATTTCTCTTAAGTGGCAGGTGCCATGTAGAAAGACAGACTGAACTACCAAAAGGCTAAGAGCAAACTAATCATTTCCACTTCTCTTCTTTTCTAGAGTCAATAAAAAAAAAAATTGGACCCAAGCCAATTCTACTATGTTCATGTCTCTTCCTTTGGGATAATATGTTTCGTCTTATTTGGAACAAACACATTTTAATATTACTTTGAAAACCAGAGAGTAATAGGACACCATGGCCCATAGTAGCAAGTCCCAGTGCTGCAATATTTCTTATTGCAATTGTTCCATCTAGTGGACCACATATCCCTGGGTTTATGAAGTTATTACGAGGAAGTCCCCTCTCAAAATGTGAGGGTAGCATTACCTAGACTGAATAAATGTTGTGGATGAGGCTATTTCAACATCAGGAATGTGAAAGTACCAATCAATATGGCTCTAATAATGTAGTGTTTTTATTAGCAAGCATAGTGTGCCACTGACCCCTTTCAATTGTACCACATCCTCAGCATCACCACTGTCCTATCTCAAACCTCCTTCTCTCTCTCTTGATTGTGATTCTTATCATCTATCCCATTCTTGAATCCCGTAATAACCCATCTCTAAGCATCACCTTAAAAGACTTAGAAATGAAGTAAATTTCAGTAAATGGGTGAGTCTACAGAATAATAGGGTATGTTGCAAAATTTTGATATTATTTTTAAAGTTCATTTAGAAAGAACTCAGAAAATAAATCAAAATATCTTATGTGTACACATGCTCTTTTTTTTGCAACTGATTTCAAATATACTTGAATACAAAATGAGTTTCTGATTCATGCTGCATGAATGAACCTTGAAAATATTATACTAAGTGAAATTAGACAAAGAAGAGCAAATAGTTCATAATTCTACATATATGGAACATGTAGAATAGTGAAATTCATAGAGACAGAAAGTAGATTAGAGGTTATTAAGTAGCCATCATCTTGTCTGGAGGAGGAAGAGATGAATGAGTTGTTGAGTATAGATGCAGAGTTTCTGTTTGGGATGAAAAATTCTGGAAATAGTGCTGGTGATTGTACAACATTGTGAATGTAAATTCAAGAAATCAACCATTTCATCTAAATTGTCAAATTTATTAGCATAAAGTTGTTAATAGTATTTTCTTATACTAGAATTTGTAATGATGTGAATCCTCTAGTTCTTGACGTTGGTAATTTGTGCCTTTTCTTTTTCCTTATCAGTCTACATTGAGGTTTATTAATTTTATACATTTTTTAAATAATTTATTTCACTGATATCCTCTCTCAGTTTTTTTTCATTTTCTTGCTATAAATTTCTGTCTAAATATTACTTTGGCTATATTATGATAATGCTGTGCTCTCATTTTTATTCAGTTCAAATATCCTCTAATATCCCTGTGATTTCAACATTGACTCATGAGTTTTTTAGAAGAGTGTTATTTAGGTTCCAAATATTTGTAGATTCTTCAAATGTCTTTCTTTTTATTATTTCCAGTTTGATTTCATTAGGGTCACAGTACCTATTTTACATGGATAGAATAATTAGTAATTTACTGAGATATATTTTATGATCCTTAATAAAATCTACCTTGGCAAAAGTCCTGTGTACCCTTGAAAAGCACATGTGGAATAGAATGTTTTATGTTAATTAGATAAAGTTATTTATAGTGTTCATCAAATTTTCTAGTTTTTTGATTACCACTTCAATTTCTTTGCTGGTAATTGGTTTGTTTTGATTTTGTGTTTCTTTCTTGGTTAGTATTGGATGGTAGTATTTTTCTAAGAAGTTGTCCATTTCTTCCAAGTTTTCCAGCTTGTTAGCATATAGGTTTTCATAGTACTCTCTAATAATTCTTTCTATTTCTATGGGGTCCGTCATGATCTCTCCTTTCTTGTTTCTGATTCTGTTGATGTGTGTTGATTCTCTTTTACTCTTAATAAGTCTGGCCTGAGGCTTATCTATTTTGTTTATTCTCTCGAAGAACCAGCTCTTGGTTTCATTGATTTTTTTCTATTGTTTTATTCTTCTCAATTTTGTTTATTTCTTCTCTGATCCTTATTATGTCCTCCTTCTGCTGACTTTAGGCCTCATTTTTTCTTCTTTTTCCAATTTTGATAATTGTGATGTTAGACTACTCCTTTGGGTTTGTTCTTCCTTCTTTAAATATGCCTGGATTGCTATATACTTTCCTCTTAAGACTGCTTTTGCTGCGTCCCACATAAGTTGGGGCTTTGTGTTGTTGTTGTCATTTGTTTCCATATATTGCTGGATCTCCATTTTAATTTGGTCATTGATCCATTGATTTTTTTAGGAGCATGTTGTTAAGCCTCCATGTGTTTGTGAGCCTTTTTGCTTTCTTTGTACAATTTATTTCTAATTTTATACCTTTGTGGTCTGAAAAGTTGGTTGGTAGAATTTCAATATTTTGGAATTTACTGAGGCTCTTTTTGTGGCCTAGTATGTGGTCTATTCTGGAGAATGTTCCATGTACACTTGAGAAGAATGTGTATCCTGTTGCTTTTGGATGTAGAGTTCTGTAGATGTCTATTAGGTCCATCTGTTCTAGTGTGCTGCTCAGCACCTCTGTGTCCCTACTTATTTTCTGTCTGGTGGATCTATCCTTTGGAGTGCGTGGTGTGTTGAAGTCTCCTAAAATGAATGCATTACATTCTATTTCCTCCTTTAGTTTTGTTAGTATTTGTTTCACATAGGCTGGTGCTCCTGTGTTGGGTGCATATATGTTTATAATTGTTATAACCTCTTGTTGAACTGACCCTTTTATTATTATGTAATGTCCTTCTTTATCTCTTGTTACTTTCTTTGTTTTGAAGTCTATTTTGTCTGATACTAGTACTGTAACACCTGCTTTTTTCTCCCTGTTGTTTGCATGAAATATGTTTTTACATCACTTGACTTTTAGTCTGTGCATGTCTTTGGGTTGAGGTGGGTCTCTGGTAAGCAGTATATGGATGGGTCTTACTTTTTTATCCATTCTATTATTCTGTGTCTTTTGATTGGTGCATTCAGTCCATTTACATTTAGGGTGATTATTGAAAGATATGTACTTATTGCCATTCCAGGCTTTAGATTCATGGTTACCAAAGGTTCAAGGTTAGCTTGTTTAGTATCTTACTGCCTAACCTAACTTGCTTGTTGAGCTATTATAGACACTGTCTGGTGATTCTTTATTTCTCTCCCTTCTTATTCCTCCTCCTCCATTCTTCATATGTTGGACATTTGATTCCATTCTCTTTTGTGTTTCCTTTAACTGCTTTTGTAGGTAGTTGATTTTATTTTTTGCCTTTTGTTCGTATTTGGTTGGTCTGTTTTCTCTGCTGTGATTTTATTTTCTGTGGTGACATCTGTTTAGCCTCAGGACTTCTCCCATCTAGAGCAGTCCCTCTAAAATACCCTGTAGAGGTGGTTTGTGGGATGCAAATTCCCTCAACTTTTGCTTGTCTGGGAATTGTTTAATCCCTCCTTCATATTTAAATGATAATCATGCTGGATACAGTATTCTTGGTTCAAGGCCCTTCTGTTTCATTGCATTAAATATATCATGCCATTCTCTTCTGGCCTGTATGGTTTCTGTTGAGGAGTCTGATGATAGCCTGATGGGTTTTCCTTTGTAGGTGACCTTTTTCCTCTCTCCAGCTGCCTTTAATACTCTGTCATTGTCCTTGATCTTTGCCATTTTAATTATTATGTGTCTTGGTGTTGTCCTCTTTGTGTTCCTTCTGTTGGGAGTTCTGTATGCTTCTGTGGTCTGAGCAACTATTTTCTCCCCCAGTTTGGGGAAGTTTTCAGCAATTATTTCTTCAAAGACATTTTCTATCTTTTTTTCTCCCTCTTCTTCTTCTGGTACCCCTATAATGCGAATATTGTTCCTTTTGTATTGGTCACACAGTTCTCTTAAAATTCTTTCATTCCTGGAGATCCTTTTATCTCTCTCTGCTTCAGCTTCTCTGTGTCCCTGTTCTCTGATTTCTATTCCATTAATGGCCTCTGGCACCTCATCCAGTCTGCTCTTAAGTCCTTCCAGAGATTGTTTTATTTCTGTAATCTCCCTCTGGACTTCGTCCCTTAGCTCTTGCATATTTCTCTGAAGATCCATCAGCATGGTTATGACCTTTATTTTTAATTCTTTTTCAGGGAGATTGGTTAGGTTTATTTCCTCAGATTCCTTCTCAGGGGAGGATGTCTGGGTTAGTCTGGTCTGTTTCAAATTCTTTTGCCTTTTCATGGTGATAGAGGTAGTCATAGGGAGCTGGCGCTTGTGTTGGCTGGGAGAATGTCCGTTCTTCCTGGTTTGTGGCCTTCCTCTCCTGGAAGAACGGAGACCCCTAGTGGCTTGTGCTGGGCAGCTACATGCAGATGGGGTTTCTAATTCTTGCCCGGCCACTGTGAAGGAAACTCTACCCTGCTGCTGTAGGCGTTGCCAGTTTCAGGTTGCTGCTCCACTATGGCAGAGCCGCATCTGAAGGGGAATGGGCGGGAGGCTCTTTATCGCCGGGAGGGGCTTCAGAGCTGTTCTGCCACCCAGGGGGCTAGGGTGTCTGGAGTTCCGTGGAATTCCCAGCTGCTGGGCTAAGTGTCCCGGGATACTTCCATCCAGCTGTGGGGTCCCTGTCCCTTTAAGACTTTCAAAAAGCACTTGTTTTTCTTTGTCCCATGGGCTCTGGCTGCGAGGATGCACTCGCAGCTTTTACTGTCCCGTTTCCCTAGTATCCAGCACCCCGTGTACTGTGTGTCTTCTCTCCCAGTGCAGATGGCTAGGGCTGGGTATTTAGCAGTCCTGGGCTCCCTCTCCCTCCTGGCTCTGACTCCTCTCCTCCCACCAGGAGCTGGGGTGAGGGGTGCTCGGGTCCCGCTGGGCGTGGCTTTTATCTTACCCCCTTCGTGAGGTGCTGGGTTCTAGCAGGTATGGATGTAGCCTGGATGTTGTCCTGTATCTTCTGGTCTCTCTTTTAGGGAGAGTTGTATTTGGTGTATTTTCAAAAATATATATGGTTTTTGGAGGAGATTTCTGCTGCTCTACTCACGCTGCCATCTTGGCTCCTCCTCTGTGTATTTTTTTATGTTAAATTTTGGGTATAGTTGTTGAACTCTCTGACTGTATCTCTGGATTTATCTACTTCCCTTTCCTGTTCCATCAGTTTTGTTCATATCATTTGAAGCTCTGGTATTAGGTACATAAACACTTAGGATTTTCTTCTTAATAATCTCTCCCTTTATCATTATGAAATGGCCCTCTTTGTAATACTCTTTGCTGTAAAATGCAATTCACTATTAATATAACCACCTTAGGTTTCTTCTGATTGATGCAAAAGTTGTATATTTTCCATCCTTGTACTTTGAATTTGTGTGTTCATATATAAAGTGAGTTTTTTAAGCAATGTATAGTTGTGTCTTGCTGTTTTATTCAATCAGAAAATATTTGCCTTTAAATTGAGGTGTTTACACATAATGTAGGGGGGACACAGGGAGGGCTGTATAGCACAGAGAAGACAAGTAGTGACTCTATAGCATCTAACTATGTTGACGGACAGTGACTGTAATGGGGTATGTGGCAGGGACTTGATAATGGGGGAATCTAGTAACCACAATGTTGGTCATGTAATTGTATATTAATGATTACAACATTTTTAAAAATTGTGGTGTTTAAAACATTTAATTTGATGTGATAACTGATATGTTTGAATTTGTCTATCGCTTGTTTTTGCTATTGGTCCTATCTGTTCTTCTCTCCTCTTTTACTTCTTTGGGGTCTTCTTTTGGAATTAGGTTTATATAAGATAATATTTTTGTCTCCCTTGTTGGTTTATTTGCTATCATTCTTTATTTTGTTATTTGTTGTTGCTTTTGGGCTTACCATATACATCTTTGATTCATCACGGTCTCCTTCAAGTGATATTACACATTTCTCAAACAGTATCATCCCAAACAGTGTACTTCCTCTTTTCCCCTCCTAGCCTTTGTGCTATTTTTGTCATACATTTTGTTTCTATGTATTTATAAAGAACAAACTCAGTGTCATTATTTTGGTTTCAAGCAGTTATATTTTTTAAATATTTTTTTAAAATTTAGGCTGCCTTCAGATTTATAGAAAACTTGTGAAGCTAGAAAGAGTTGTCATATAGCCCAGATCCATTTTATTAACATATCAGTATGGTACATTTGTCAAGATTAATGAAATAATTATCTTTCAAAGAGATTTAAACATATAAAAGTCTTTTATGTTTGCCCAGGTAGTTACCTGCTCTGGCATCTTTATTCTGTCCATAGATCCACATTTCCATCTGGTGTCATTTTCTTCTTCAGGCACTGTCCTCTCTTCCCAGGATCTTAGTTACACATACATTAATTAGGATGCTTGAAGTTACCTCACAGCTCACTAATGCGCCACTCATGATTTTTAGTCTTCTTTTCCTCCTTATGTTTCAATTTACATGTTATATCTTTTCTCCTGCTATGACTAATTTGTTTATAATCTTATATAGTGTACATTCAATAATTGTTTTCTTCTCTAGGTATTTGGTTTGGGTTTGTTCTTTCTCTACTTTCTCTTCTTTCTAGCTTCTTGCACAAATGGAAGAGAGGTATAATTATGGTTTTAATATCTTTGTTATTTTCTGTGTCATTTCTGTGTTTTTTTGATTCTTCTCATTATGAGTTATAGTTTATTTTTTTTTACATGCTTTGTAATTTTGATTTGAATGCATGATACTATGAATTTTACTTTCTCAGGTGCTGGATATGTTGTATTCCTCTAAGTATTCTTGAGCTCTATTCTGGCAATGTAATGACTTGGAAACAATATGGTATTTTATTATCTTGCTGTTAAGCTTTGCTGTAGGCAGGATCAGAGAAATGTTTATTCTTGGTTAACCTTCTGATTACTAGATGCTTCATGAATTGAGATTTTTGCAATTTAGGGACAAGAAATAGTCTCAGCTTTACATATGTTCTAAGTGTGATCCCTCTAGACCTTCTAGATGGTTCTTTACCTAAACTTGGGCACCTTTCTCTCAGGCATGCACTAATCAGCATTAAGCTGAAGACTTGAGGGTCATCTGAAATCTCTGTATCTCTCTTGCGGTGCAGTTCTTTACTCTCTGGTACTCTGTCCTGCATACTCTAGCCACCGTGGCCTCCCAGACTCCCTGCTTCATCTCCCCAGCTCAGGGAGACCACTGGGCAATTCCAAAGGTCCCCTTCCCTTTCCTTTGGTATGGAAGCTGTCTTTAATCAGTGCACTGAAACAAATGTCAGAATATAGGACTGAGCTCTTGTTTCCCATCCATATGGAATCCATATGTTATCACTGTCCTTCAGTGACCAATATTTAACTAGTTGAAAGCCATCATTTCATATATTTTGACTGTTTTCTTTTTTTGAGTGGATAAGATCAACACATTTTTGCAATCCCAGCAACTATGTTAGATGAGTAAATACATTTATATGTTTGTACAATGAAAAACTTAAATGCACTATTTCTACATAATAATTATTTTATCTCAGATAAGCAGTTTGTTTCATTATGTTTTTCTGATAATAGTAACAGCCTGGGCAGCTATTCTCTCTCTTTCCTAATTTAGATGACAAATGAACTCTACAAGCTTAAAACCAATCGAGTTGTCACTTGCTCAACAATGTTATTTACATAGTCTCCAGAGTTTATTACAAATTAAAGACTGCTCTTACTGATATAGATTCCTATCACAATTTCTCATACTTATCTTTCCTCCCCTGCTTCCTGGTTACTTCTACCTGCTGAAAGCTAGGGAAATGTAATTGACAGCAAAAGTTAAAACTTTCTCTCTTTATAAAAGGAAGCTTAGTTTCAGGTGCTTCCTGCTCAGTTAATTATGTTAACTGAAACACACAGATAATCCCAAGTAGCAAACATTGTAGATAAAATTTATACTTAGCATTAGAATTTGGTTTTATAATTATGCATGTGTACATCATTCAAGTTTCTATACATCTTATTTAGGTTCTACAGTTTTAATCTCATTTAGCATACCAGTCTATGAGGAAAGGAAACAAGATCACAGTAAAGAAATCATTATGGAATCCATGTCTTGCTTCTACTGAGTTATTAAAAATTGTGAGATAAACAATTCATCTTAGAGATACACCCAATCCCTTCTTTCAGAGCCAATAATTTTATTACAGTCCCAGACTTTCCAGGATTAACATTTTTGTATATATTTTTCTCTTAAGGAATTGCTGAGGAATGTGCCACCTGAAAAAAGATGTTTAATCCCAAGGAGAATTTAGATTAGTCTCAATTTACATGGCAAGAGATTTTTTTCCTATAAGTGATCATCCCTGCATGAAGCTCCTTTAAAGCCATTTTAAATTTTTATTAATTAATTATAGCCCTTAAAAAAGGTTTCCAAGGCACCAGTGTTTGCCAAATCATTATGATGTCAGCATCACTCTCTCTGCTACCACTTATCTGCATTTCATGTTACCATCACGTTCAGGGGCCCAGTTAATACAAGTAACCATCTATCCTTCCTAATAGGCATTGGAAGCCTCACCTAAAAAGACCTGACAGAGTGGGCACCCGTGGATAGTCTTTGAAAATGTATGTGAAAAAAAATCTATGCATGTGTGTATTTGCACTTGAGAAAGGAGTCTGTAGTTTTCCTCAGATGTCTCAGGAGTTTAAACATCAGCATGAAAGCTTACACATAATCATGTGAGACATGATTAAAAATCTAAGGAAAACAGTATATATAGACAGAGTTAGGATAAAAAAGAATGGCAAGTTTTAATATGTCTGGAAGAAGGCAAGATAAAGATTTCAAAGGCTGATAAACTTGACAGAATGGGGTGTGTGGAACCTGTGGGGTAGCAGACAGAGATAAGTTATCCTACAGATAAGAATTCTTTCAAAAAACAATCTTTTTGAGAAGCCCAGAAAGAGATTAAATCCTTTAAAAATCTTTCATTTCTATCACTATACTTGAGGCAGATTATAATATTAGTATATTTCAAACTGAGCCTTAACTAATTTGCTTTTTATATACTACATCCTTTGCAGGATAGGAAAAGTACACAATGTGATAAATTTTAACCATTCATAAATAAACTTTATTTTAGGACTTTAAGTAGCTTACAAAAAATTAAAAATCTGGTCTCCATTCTCAGAAAATTACAATCAAGCGAATTAAGTAGGGCATTTAACAAGAAAATGTCTCATTCCTGATTATATGATTATGTGTTAGGAGTAAAAGAAATGGCAATTTGGACAAACTAACTGGTCTTTATAAAAATGTAAAATAGTGATCATTCAGTGGGAGGAATCAAGAGAAAAAGAACTATTTATGGGATTCTATGGATAAAAAGGAAGTGGCACCAATTGCCTCTCATTCTCTGGGCCCATAGTTTTTATCCTTCCATGGGTCTGATATTTTACAGTCTGAACAGAAGCCGCTGAAGTTCAACATGTTAATGGTTGTGGGAGGACTCTGACTCAGCCGCCTGGATCTCCCTGTTTCTTTACAGTATGATTCCGAGAAGCTGAACTCAGGACATCACCTGAACACATGGGTATAGTCACCACAGCTGCAGTTCCAATCTCGAACTAAGCTCAGACCTCTCCCCAGATACTTACTATTAGAACACAATCAAAAAATTCCAGGTTTTCACATTAAGACTTATTTCACTAGCAGAATTATTTTCCCTAAAGAGTGAGAAAATTGATCATTATTGGTTTATCATGTTTATTGTACTTAAGGATAAAAACTTAAAACTTTATCTAATATATATGGTACTATAACAGTTTTCTTCAGATAGCTACCTGCTTCATCATTTAACTGAAACCAAAATGTAAATAATTAGCCTTAGGTATACTGAGTACAGAATTTTTTCTCCTCTTTTCCTAAAGGAAATAATATAGTCACATTTTGTGGGTATTTCCCTTATGTGGGCTAAGATTTTGCTCTCCTTTTCTCATACAAGCTGAGATAATCAGAAACAGAAACTTGAGAAGTCTCCAGTATTATTTGTCTAACCAGAAAGAAATATCTGCGATGGCAACAGACTTTGAAGGGAAATGAGGAAACTTACCTGACTTTAGTTATTGATCCTTGAAATTTAAAAAAAGGTAATACCAACTTAAATGACATTAGCTATGAATCAAAGTTCTAAATTGAACTATGTTAGGAAGGTCTCAACTGTCTTTCCAAAGTACATATACCCCCTGCCCATAGATGTCACCCTCAATCTGAATCAATATATTAATCAGAATTAATAATTATATAACAAAGAGATAGACTTATAATTAAAGAAGCAATGGTCCTCAAATAACATTTTCCTGTCTTACTTAATAATGGGTACCTAGAAAAACAGATACGAAAAGCAGGAAAAATAAACAGAAGCAGCCATAGGTCTTTCTATTAGGCAAAAAAATCAACCTGAGCAGCCAGGCAAGGGGAAGATAAGGCTCAAGAGAAAAACTGCCTAAACTCTGCCCAGGTCGGGAGTCCCATGTGAAGACAACAAAGGCTTTGCTAGGAGATAACTTCTTGTCTATTGGAACCAGGCCAAACTGGTCCCAACCTAGAGCAATTGAACAAAATTAAGAACTGCCCAAACCATACCTCACTGTGGGAAAGGACGTGTGCACTGAGATAGATGGCTGAGACGGATGGCATTAAATAACCTCACCTTGTCAAACAGGCACCTCCTTGCTAGAATGCAATATGTAGGCCTTCACCTGCATTGACTCTGGCCCGCTCCTCCCTTGGAGTGTATTCAGATAAAACACTCTGCTTCACTACTGTGTCTCTCTCTGTCTTTTCAGTTCTCTGTTTTGGTCGGGATGAGAACTGAGGGAAAGAAAGTCAACCCTTAGCATATCTATATCGCTCTATTTCTTAATGTGGATGACAGTGATAATAAAGATAGTTAATTATATTCTTTCTTTCTCCTCACACCAGAATTTATTCCACGCATTTGTGTTTTTTGCTTTTCCTTCTATTTAGAGCTATTGGCATTAGTAGTTGGGCAGAATTTTATTCTTGAAAATCTCCGTTTTAGTTTGGTATATACAATACCAACTTTTATTTGTTTTTATCCCCCCAAAAGAAAAGAAATGAAAACAGTATGCTATGAAGAGCTTTGCTTTTAAATAAACTGGGTTACTATGAGAATGAGTCACTGTGACTTTGAAAGGGACTCATTCAAAGAAATGAATGCCACCTTCTTCTGAAAAAAATGTCTTACAAATTTAACTATAAAATCTAGACAAAATAATTCCATACTTTTTTCCTAAAAGAGTTTTGGTAATTATGGGCAACTAGCTATATATGGAAGAATCTTTGGCATTATTTCCTTTATTATGTGTTTTTATTTTATTTCCCTTTGTTTAGTGTATTTTTAGTATCAGTAAATCTATACTATATCATATTCTCTTGGGACATACAATTTTTAGAAATATGTTTAGGTGTTCACCTTTCCCTATTCTTAACTTTCTAATTATCTCTTAACCCTCCTCTACTTTCTTAATGTCTCTCAATTTTCCCTCTCTTAACTAGCAATAAGAATTACAATTCCTTATTACTATTTACAGGGAAATTATTTTTGGATATTACATTCCAAAAATATAAACATAAAAGATGTTTTAAAAATGGTTTTAATTGATGAGTATCTTGACTTATTTTACTTAAAGGATTTTGGCCCAAAACTGAGTAAAAGTCCCCTAGTTATGATCTGATGAAATGCTAACTTTTAAACATTAGGAATAATCTGAAATTCACTTTAGTGATGAAAAAGAAGAAGATATTTGTATGACTAGTGTGTCTTTTGGAGGTTTGTAGTAGCCCTTTCCTTGAATAGTCACAATTCCTGTGTTTGAGTTAAAGCTCTGACTATATGCAAATATTAAGACTTTGGGGAAAAAGAGAAACAGGGCAGTTTCTGGGCTTCAGTTTTCTTATTTAAAAAAAGTAGGATATTCTAAAAACATATCCCTATGGTTTCTTTTATCTCCAGCAGTATATAATTATGCTCTTGTCGTACCTTGCAGTTTTTAAAAACTCGCAAGTAAACTTAGGTTACACATGTTTTATGCTATTTCAATGTCAAGTAACATGAAGATTTTATTCTTTCTCACTGGTATCACCATTTCCTTTCTATGGGTTTTAGTTATTTTTTTTTACTTTTATTTTTCACATTAGGAATGACAAGAAGTTAGGCGTACACAGTGAACAGCTTTTAACATGTTATACGTAGAGGAAACTCCCCTGTTTTATAAAATAATATCTGACAACTATTTCTGTGTCAAAAAGAGAGTAACAAACTATCAGTGAAATTATCACAATCTAAAATACAGTAAGTGTTATGACTTGATCTATTAGCTAACATCAGGGAATTTCACATCACACAATTCTCCAGAAGCATGACTTCCTGTAATGAGAGCCAAATCTGAAAGACATTTCCTGAATGGATTGACCCATCTTTTAGTAGATGGAATTAGGATCAACAGTCGGCAATTATTTTGGTAAATTTGGTTTTTGTTGTTGTTTTGGCTTTGTTTTATTTCTAATTCACTGTGCTGTTCTAATATTACTTACTTTTCAGGTACAGAATATTTTGCTTCATTGTTTCCCACATTTTATCTTTAGTCTGGGTATATATACTTTTTAAATGTAATCTAAAAAATTGATTCTTTTATAGCAAAACATCAGGCATTGTTTTAATGTCAAATGGTTTTAATGGTAAGAAAATGGATTTGGACCTAAGCTTTGTAGTACAATATTATTTGCCTATCACACTAGGCCAATCAAAAATGTTGAAAAAGAAATGGTTAATAATCAGTCTGTGACAGTAAAAACAGCAAAGTAACTGTCAGTTAAGTTACACTTGGCTGCTGGTAGGACAAAATAAAAACACAACTAGCTTAAATAATGAGGCTCCTTATCTTACATTATTCAAAGTATAGATAGAATGCTTCCAATCACGACGAATCCAGGTTCAGTCTATCTAGCACCACAGGTCATCTTTATTTTAGGGTAGTTCTCAACATTACAAGATGTGACTCTTCTTTAGTCACAGACATCACATAAATATACAGCGTGTGGATGGAGACATCATATGGCCCTTCCCATGTGGTTCCATTTAGAGCAAAGATCTTTTTTAAAAGTACCTAAGTCCCAGCCCCGGAAGATAGTAAACATCCTCTCTCCTCTCATTGGCCAGAGATTTATCATACAGAAATGTTGGGAAAGAAATTCCATTCAGAGATACAGGGAAGTTATAGTGGAAGAAATTCATTAAAGGGAGAATAGCAGGGAATGGCAGCTGCCCTGAAGGCAGCAGAGAGCAAGGAAGTACAGATAGAGGAAAGGGAAGCTCATTGAACTCCTGCTCGGCCTAGGGCACATCTCTTGCCAACTCCTAAAGCCAGGGTTACCTGGTGTCCAGTGTCTGATTGAATCTGCACAGTGTGGGAATTAAGTCCCTACCACCCAGGATTTGGGGGTGCCACAGAGCACTGGATGGAGTGAGATTATGCTCTGAGAATTTCCCAAAGGCAAATAAAGGAGATTTTCAGGCAGTTGCTAAAGAGCACAATTTTACAGCTACGGTGCTGTCCAGGTCACCCAGGAGATGGGAACTTGCAAGCCCAAATCTGAGCTCTTGGTAGCCCCTTCCTACTTATCTGGGTGAGAATGGAGACAGACAGAGGGAAGACTTGTCCTTAAGTCTGGACAATAGAATGAAATAGAGTAACAAAGAAGCTTACCACTAGAAAAGCACAGAAACAAAACATAGTAAGTTGAATAACAAGTCTTTATTTAAGGCGAAAAGCACACTTGAAGAAAGGAGAATGTGGACAACCTCGGAGAGAAGACACATTTAAGGGTTTAGGGTTTGGGGTTTATAGGGCCTTGTGGGTAGGGGTCAGCATAAGGTATGATGCATACAGGTGATTTATAATTTCTTTGAAATTTTGTCTTAAGAATAGGGTTATTTAGGTGGTTATTAATCTGTGTCTTGGCATTCTCTATCCACATAGATTTATTTACACTTCAGAGGTCTATCTCCTGTCCTGGTTATAAAGTTACTTAATTGATTAAGGGGCTGTAAAAAGAGGAAGAACAGCATACAGATTAAATTAAAAAATAAGATGGGCCTTTTTGCAGGCTAAGTAGATTTTACAATGGAATGACCCTTGTCCCATTTCCCTGCCCAACCTCATGAGGTAGGTAAGATAAACCCTTGCTTGACTTTTCTTTATCTTGGAAATTGTTTTTCATCTGGGGAATATATAGTGATTCCAAGTCACTCCTGGCCTTTGAAACTTCAACTAATTAACTAATTAACTCTGTGAGTCCTTTCTGACTCTCTGGTTTTATCTGGTTAACTCTTTGAGTCCCTTTTGGTGGGTTTTACTGGATTTATTCTTTCTCCACCCCACTCATGTCTGTCTTCCTGCCTAACAGAAATATCAAAGCCAATCACTGTAAAGAAAATGAAATAACCATGATTAATGTGGATTAATGAAGTTTTGTATTTATAAATTTATTCATGAGATGGGCATTCAGTTCACCTGCTATCAATGAAAAGTGATAGAGAATGGTGGTAGCATAAAGCAAAGGAACAAGATGACTGAAACAACACTTTAAAAAGTTGAAAATAATGACAGGAATACATCCATAATCTCACTAACCTTTAAAACTTTTCTTTCTGTATGACACCAATTTTTGCTTAGTTGATGTTGGAGTGGAAGAAATTTCCTCTACCCCTCAAGCTTCTAAGAATCAAATTGATATGAGACAGATTAACAAGAGAAAAATCTAAAGATTAATTGTGTACTTTTGGGGAAGCCATAGACGTGGGTTCCAAAGACAAGGAGAATAAACCAGGAAGAAGGGGGTAAGGGTCTGAGACATCAAAGGAAAAGGGAAGTAAATAAAAAGAATATGAAAAGAGTAAATATTTGGTAAACAAAATACTTGATGGGTCACACAGAAATAATGGAGCGCATAGAGAAATTTTAACACATATAGCCACATCCCTCCCAGTCCACCACACCTAGTTTACATTATAAAATAGCTGTCTACTGTGATAGTTCTCCTCCTGAGGTATTTATGCAGTTGTGGGGGTAGGAGGTCAAAGTTTCTTTCTGGGTCCTTTGGACCTTGATCCTTCTCAATTCTGCATGTCACAATGGCATATAATGGGATAACCTTCCTTTGGTTCCTACAATCTTACATTTTTATATATAGCATTCATTTTACTATGACTATTCTCCACTTTATTTTCTAGTTATTATTATTACGAATTTAACTTTGTGTACTATTGCATCTGGTAGATAGATGTGCTGTCATATCTAATAAATGCCATAATATTTATTTATACCTGCATTATTTTAAAATGTAATACTTTTTCTATGCTAAAATAAACATGAATGTGCATTTAGCCATTTTCTTATTTTTATCATTTATATATTTCCTCTTGCCAACATTCCTCAAAGTCTTGCCTTATTGTCCTTAATCTCTATCCAAATGATAAAAACCCAACTCTGAATCCTTCAAAAGTTTAATTCCTGTATCTGGAGGGAAGAGGCACTAATTTTTGAAGGTACAAATTACTGTGAATTTATAATTTGAGATTGCCCAGAAATCTTTAAATAAGAGGTTTTCAATGTCCCATTTTATTTTACCTAAAGAAAATGGTAACCCTTACCATTTTTAAAAGTCCACTCCTTCATGACATTTTGAACAATTTCAACCTCTTCTTCACATAGAAAATTGCTTCACAGCAAGAAAATCTTCAGTTTTCTATCTGCTTTTCAACAATTCCACAATAAAACAGACACACACACACATTCTACTACCTGAAAATATCTCATATTTCCCTCTCCCCTCCCCCTAAATAAAACCTCTCATTTTAATGGAAGATACTTTCTTCTTTAGGCCAAAGTTAAAGTCTCTTCACCTGCCCAGGATCTCATCCTCTACTCATTATATTTTTGTTTTAGCTTTTGTCTCTTCCTCTCCAATACCTTCCACAAAAGTTTCCCTTCAAATGCTCTCTCTTACTTTGCAGCAGAGATTTATAGAACAATATTGTAAACTGCTGTTTTCACAGCTTCTGTTCCAGTTCCTTCTTCAGCTCACTTGCTGCTTTACCCATCACTATGCAAATCTTCTTTTAGAATTTTGCAAGGGTACTGACAATGCCATTGTCACTAAACCCCATGCAAGTTTTTTAGCTCTTGCTTTACCTGAACCTTCTGTGTTTTAGACATTGCTGACTGACAATTTCTTGAAGTACTCATTTCCCTCAGTGTCTGTGTCACAACAACCTCCTAGGTTTCCTCCTGCTTCCCAGGCTATATTTTAGTCTTTCTTCTCAGACTTGTTTTCCTCATCCTTGTTCTTCCAATTTCAGTTCTAGGGTATTCCTTCCCAGTCTTCACATTCATCTCAGAGTCACTATGTGGATCACATGAATTAATGTTTGTAAAAGCACTAAGAAGAATGCCTGCTCCATTTCAAATGACTACATAAATTATGTTAAATAAATCTCATCCATTCCACAAAAATGATAAAGAAGAGTTCTGAAATGTCCCAAATTAGGTGACATAAGAGCCTGAGAATGAGAGAGAGAGACAAGGGAAGATGATCAGTCGATAGCTGTAGGCCATAGCCACCCAGACTCCACATTTCTAGATAAAGTCATTTCAACAGTTCTCTAGAAGGTCCCCACAACCACTGCATCCCCCTTGTACATCACCAGTGACTGTCATCAACAACCAATCTATGAGCCTTCAGTATAGACAACCACATATCCCAGGACTTTCCCACATCCCATTAGCCCACCTTCCTTATCTGTAGCCAAAGTGAATTTAAACAACTTTCTTTTCTTGAGACCCCTCATAAAGGTGCCCCATTTCTTGAGTCTGGTGGACAAGTTTTTTCTGTTAACTGGCCTTGTTGCTAGTGAAGCAGAAACCTCCTGTCCAGGACTCAGTTCTTTTTCTGGCTGCATCTGTAAAGGCTCAATAAATACTTTTGTTTGAGAGATCTTTTGGTCTCTAAGGTTTTTGATTTGTCAGAATAATCATCATTTACATATTGATTCTCACATTTCTATCTGAAGCAGACATGTCTACTCTGAGCTCCACATATACATACTGGCTTATTTCATGGCTCCAAAGAATGTCTCAAAAATACTTCAAACTCAAACTGCCTTAGGCTGCATCCATCACATTGCTAAGGCAACATGTTCTTAAGCATGTTATTTTTTTAATTTCATTGCCTGGAACCATCCATTGACCCCTTTGTGTAAGATTCCTTTCTTTCTCATCTTCCATATCATTTTAATCACCAAATTCTTTTGAATTTACCTTTTAGTTTCCTCATAGATCAAGCCAATTCTCCACAACTCCACTTCCAATAATATTACATATCAAAGGCACCTCTTCTCTCAAAACTTATCCAGAAGCTTCTGGCTTTCTGATATTCCAGAATATACTTCAAATCACTTCATAAAAACTTTCAGGTATACAGGTTAAAAGGACTTTTTAGCTTATTTTTATATTTTGTATGTATGTGATAAATATTTCTGATGTTATGACATAAAATATGGAAGACATACATGATAATGTTTGATAATTTTATGTATTCTAGAATATTGTTTGGTTAGGTTACTTTGTGCTTCAAAACCTGAGGCATCTTAAACAGTCTGTCATTATTTCATTCTAATGTATTTCAGTTTTTTAATGAAAGGTCTATTCTTTTCTTATAAGAAAATTGCATGAAAGTAATTCTCCATCCAACTTCCAAGTATCAGCTTTCTCACACATTTTGCTTTTTGTTCCAATTTTCAAGTTTTCTCTCTGAAATTTAGAAGTTGTTGGTATTTTGCTTCACCTAGGATATATCTTCCAGATATTAACTCCTTCCAGTTTACAATTTTCATATTATCTAGAGCACTAATCACTTAATACTAAGTATAAAGTTCAACTCAGATATTGATCATAGTGTGATATGATCTGACACATTGTGCTTGTCCATCTTAGTCTGTGATTTTTTTTACAGAGAAGGTTATAGTCTAGCCCGTTTGGTTTAGTATGAAACTCAGCTCAAATTCTTAAGGGTTGTAAATGAGGATGATTATGGATGGTGATACTGTCAGTTGGACATACCAGAATTCTCTGAATATAGTTAATGATTGAAACATGATTATTTAAATATAAATAGACTTTTTTTTTTCACACTTAACCCCCTCTTCCCATTTCTTCCCCCTGTTGTACAATTAAGATCCCCACTGAAGCCTCTCTTAGTGACCTCTCATTATTTGACCCTCTCAGGAAGTCTTCACCACACCTCACTTTACAGACCAGAAATTGACCTGATTCTGTACAAGTGACCAGATGCTAGTGGGACTCTATTATTGTCCACTCAAGGTCTGGGAGCAGACTTTACGAGCAGACAATATGGGCAGGTTTTCTGAGAAGTAAGTGTGGAGACAGAAAGAAATAATCAGTTAAATAATTATTGTTTTCTCTAATAAAGGATTAATTTAATTGTGTTCACTTTCATTTATACAATTTTACATAATTTGATCTTGTCCATTTGTTTCAAATTTCTCCAGAGACTGAGCTTTCTGTAAAAAATCATTTTTTTATGGGTTCCTTAATTCATTGGTTTGTTCCTTAAACATTATTGAGCTCCTGTTAGGTAACAGACAGAACAGGCATAATTCCTGCTTGGAGGTATGTTCTGTCTGCTTAGGGAGAGGGAAGACAAGCAAAAAAATATATAATGTGTTATGTAGGTGATTTTTTTAAAAGCATAGTTAAATAGAACATAATCATGGAGGTATTTTGTCTCAGGTACTCAAGGGGGGACTCTGAGAAAATGGTATTTGAGCTGAAATTTTATATAGAAGTAATATTTCATAGCATTTATGAGATTGAGTCAGGGCACAATTCCAGGAGTGGAGAGTTAAGGAGGACCCAAGAGTAGTGATTACCACAGAATTTCCTTTTGCTGTAGTTGGAAATGTCCCTATATCTTTTTCCATAATAGTTATAATGACTACTCATTTTCCTAAAATCTTGTGGCAAATGTTACATACTTATCTTTTAGGCCCTTAGAGTATGTTTTTTTTTTACAAATTTTATTATGTAAAATTATGGGAAAAATCTCCATTTAAAACTATAAAACTTCTGAATAATTTCATTTAGCCCACAAAACTAACAGTCTGAGGGAAAATTATTCTCCAATTTCAAGTTACAAGAATTGACATACAGGGTGGTACCTTCTGCTCTCTGACGTATGATATGCAAACAGTTGAGGAAAGAGGGTAAAGAAGGAATTAGATAGTGAGAGTCTGTTTGGCCTGCCAAGTCTTTGCCACTTGTTATGAACTTAAAAACATATTAGAAGAGACTTAGAAAAATTATTTTCTCAGAACAGATGTCCCTTCTTAGTAAACAACAACAAAAACACATTAATTTGGGAGAACTGAATAGTAAGCATTCTTATATGGTAATTTCAACATTTCTTAAATGAATGTGGTAGGCCATGGCTAGTCCTGCCTCAGGCTTAACAATGCAGCAAGAAATAGAACATAAAAGTTTGTAATTATGCAAAAGGAAATAACTGGCTTACAGATTAAAAAGCAGACTCTAGGGCTGATCCCCCACAGCCTATGACAAAGGGAAGAGCCCCTTGCTTTAGACACAAATTTACTAACCAAGTTTAGAGGCACTTTCTTAAAATGGAGGAGGGTTCCTGCTATGAATTGAACCATGTCATCCCCAAATTCATATGTTAGAGCTATAACCCCCAATTATATTGTACCTATGTCCTTAAGGAGGTAATTAAAGTTAAAAGAGGCCATAAGGTAGTGTCCTAATCTGATAGGACTGGTAGCCTTGTTAGAAGAGGAAGAGATCTCTCTCTCCCTCCCTCTCTTTCCCTCTCTCTTTCTCATCCTCTATTCACACGCAGAGGAAAGGCCACGTGAAGACACAGAGAGAAGGCAGTGTCTGCAAGCCGGGAAGAGTGCTCTCTCCAGGACCCTGAATGTGCCAGAGCCTTGGTCTTGGACTTTCCAGCCTACCAAACCGTGAGCAATAAGCTACATAGCTTGTGGTATTTTGTTATGGCAGCCGTTAGAGTAAGAGAGCTCCTGTGAACTTTAGCCACAAAAATCGCTTGTGTCCTTACCTAAGGAAGGTTTATTTCAAGCTTTGTTACATGGTTTGTAGTGATAGCAAAGGAAAGCCACCTTGAAATAGGCAATTCAGCATTGTTGTTAGGCCTCAAACTTGGCCTAGTTAACTGAAGGTTTCCTACCTTAGTAAGCATTGAGGCTCTTATATTCATTCTTTCTACCAGCTGACCTATTAATACAACTTCATTTTATAATACTGCATGCTAAGGGTTCAAAAAAACTTATCCTACCAATAGTTTGAAACATGATTCCATTGTAAAGTGGTGACTGCCTCAGTCCTACCCTGTCACTTACAAGCTGTTTTCTTGGAAAAGTTACTCTATCATTTTAAACCATTATTTATTTTCTCTATCAAATGGGATAAGATAACAACATTCTCTTAGGATGTGAGATATAAGTAAGAAAAATAATAATAAGAGTTCATTAATGGAAACTATTTGCATTACAATTTATTATTATTAATGACAAACTATAATTTAACTAGCCCATGGTAAGAAAGTGGCTCAATAGCAGGCATCTGGGGAGGAAATCTAAACAAAGACTTAATCTACACTATGAAAATTAGTCCCAGATAATTTAAGAGCTAACTATAATTACGTGTTTGAAATGGGGATCAAATAAAATAGGAATTGGCTCTTTTCAACTTTGATCTTTAGTCAAGATTTCTAAAAATGTGTATATATATGGTTTCTATTTCCTCTAAAGTTTGGGAAAAAAGAGAAAATATGATACTTAACAGATTTTCAAGCACCTCTTTTAGGTAAATGAGAGGAAAGCCTTTGAGCCTACCCTTGTGTAGGCTTATTTTAATCTATTCATTCAGTCTTTGACTGCTGGGTGAACTTCTCTGTACTGTTCCCAGGTGTAAAGGGCAAACTTCCAGATTTTTTAAGGCCTTTGGCTTACCCCTTTCTGTAATATGGTTAGCTAAGACATAGGCCAAAAATCAACTTCATATATGTATATATACATATCATACATTTGTGTGTGTGTGTGTGTGTGTGCGTGCATGCGTGTATGTGTATATATACAGGGGGATGATGAGGGGGAATATTTACATAGTAATAAATATAATCACAAATGAAGTATAGAGATGAATCCAGGAATAGAGTTGCCATTTAGGCAACTCACTAAATAAAAAATTGTAAGAATAATCACAGTAAAAACTTATATTGGCTGATTAATTGTACATGTAGGATTAGCAAACCAGAGAAACCAATTCTAATCCTGTATTTCCTTTGGTGATATTGCCTAATTATCTTCACCAAGTTACAATAGAGGTTATATTTCAAAGAGAATTAAATATAGAAAGACACAAGTAAAATCTATTTAATTATATTTTTCTGAATTGTGCTTGGTCTTCTTTCCATAAATATTGCTTATTTTAAGTAGTTTGGGAAAGTTCAGGATCTAGTCCTGCCTCTGTCACTTACTAGCCATCTAGGCATACAATGTTAGAAAATAAATCATGTATCTCTAACATAAATTTAGTATTCTTATCCCATTAGCTGTAAAGCATTATTGTCAAGATATAGTAACCTAATAGACAAGTAACTACTTCAAAAAAATCATTACAAAAAAATGTTCTGTATTGATATCTGTTTGCACTCTTAATATCATTTCTTAAAATAAAGGTTGTATATATTGTAGTCAGAACCTTATGATATTTTATCTTAATTGTAATCTTATGTCATAGATAAATAATCCTGATGCCAGTATATGCTTATAGTGATGACTCAGTGTCCCAGAAATGTGGGATCCAGGGGAAGAGGTTAATAAAGAGATTTAAAACAAATAAACAATGTCCTGACTTGTTAGAATTTGGTATGTAGCAAATGTGCACTTACACAGCCTTAGACCTCTCTTGGGAAACTGCCCAAATATTTGCATTCCCACAATGTATTTATTCAGAAAACACTGTTTTCCTGAGAAAAATCTGACTTTCAAACCACTCACTCAGATTATGCAAGTTCAGTAACTCTCCACTGAGGAACAGGAGTTGGAAGCCTAGTGAGAAATGTTTTCAACAAAAATCTAATATGAATATTGTATTGAATACCTTAATATGAATGCATTCATTATGAATATTTGGGATTTTTCATTTAAAAATAGTACTTATAAAAGGTAGTTTCAAAACAGAAAGAAAACAAACAACTATTAGAATCCCTACAGGTTTTTTGTTCCCTTCCACCCATCACCGCAGTGTTACTCTCTTTCCTCTCCTCATTCATCGTCCCTGGGTGAGCATGCAGCACGCTCACCCAACCTGAGAAACAGCCCAGAAAGCAGATGGGTTAGGGAGAAAAACAGAAGGGTAGCCCACCTAGGGATCAGCCAAATAGAGTGGATGGCAGTAATAAACACCAGAAGGATAACAACATTAGCCACTGCTGAGCCGAAAATTGAAATTATTCTTCAAGTTATTGATTTTTTTCTCTTTTTCTGGTTGTCAAATTTTATCTCCTCAAGTCTTCCATTGGTATGTCACAAACAAAGAGCAGCTAAAATGAAATTTCTTTCTTTTAGGCATGGCAAAGCACTCACTGATCTAGAAATTAATAGTGAAACTTCAAAAAAGAAAAAGTTCAATGATACGTGATTAAGAAAATCTGAACTAGGAAGTTCAAATTATATAAGCACCATGCTGATAATATATATGTAAATACAATGTGTGATTTTTCCAGGTTAATTTAAACATGATAAAATAAGGGAGTATACCTCAAAACTAATGATAGATTTACTTCAGTAGCTGCCTACAGGTTGTTTTATGCCTTTCCCAAACCGATGTGCCTAAACTAATGCTCTGATTCCAGTCTACTATTGGTCTCTTCCATTCTCAGTGAGGTTTTTGCTCTTTAAACCCTGTCATAAGTTCTCATCCACATCAATTTCCTTTGCTATTCCCTTTGAGTTGTTCTCTTCCAGTCACTGAAGCAAAATTGCCAACATATTTCTAGTTACAACTGACTTAGATCCTTAGAAAAATATTCACTTTATATTAAGATCTGCATTGCCTCACCTTACAACTTGTAGCACAGCAATTCTTGACTCCCAGACCTATCCAAATTAGAAAAAAAAGTCTTTCAATTTGACCCTGAACTCTTTCCAAATCATTGTTATACTGTGAATTATTTTTACTAACAATCGGAGATAACTTTTTTCCTAACAGAGAATAAGTGCCATGAATACTGACCTTTAGTTTTTTAAGTATAGCCAAAATGGTGTCAAAAATTACTTACACAAATTATAATAGCTAACATTTATTGAATTAATCACTATTATAATTCCTTTACATTTAATCCTCATACCCTATGAGATGGATTTAAGTAAAATATCCATTTATAAATGAATAAACACAAAGAGGATAAATATGTTGTCAAATTCACATAAATAGGGAGTTACAGACTGGTACTATTTGAAGCTTTACAGTCTGAATTAGTCGGCTAGCGCTGCCATAACAAGATACCACAGACTGGGTTACTTAAACAATCGAAATGTATTTCCTCACAGTCCTGAAGGTTAGAAGTTCAAATGATTAAGATACCAACAGGATTGATTTCTTTGGGGGCCTCTCTTCTGGTTTTTAAGTAGTTGGTCTTTCCCTTGTGTGTATCTGTACCCTAATCTCTTCTTTTTTATAGGGCTACCAGTTATATTGGATTTGGGCCCATCCCAATCACCTCATTTACCCTTAATTACTCTACAAAGGGATTAGCAGGCAGTGTTCACATTACCATGTAATTGTGGGAAAGACTGATGGGAAATAAATTGAAGGCTTAGCTGGGAATGACTTATTGGGCATCCTTTCCCATGGTGAAGTGATTCTGCCTCATAGATCATAATGATAATCATAGCAAAACATCCTCCAGCCCCGGCCTTGTGTCTGTAACTGCCTTTATAAGGCTCCGCTTAGAAGGCAACCTCAACTTCAATCTGTCCAGAATGAATTCATCCCTAATGTCCAAACCAGTCAGTATTATACTAATTTACCTACTTGTTTGACTAGCACAATTCCCTCACGATATACTTGAATCCTCTGTCCTTCATATCCTGTATTTACTCAATTATTCAATTTTGTCAATACTTAACTCAAAAAGTCTCTCACACTTTTCTCTGTAGTTCCACTGATAGCCCCTTTTCATTATTTCAATCTGATCCTCTGCAACAGTCTAGCTGTTAATTCCACTTGTAATTTTGCCCGCTCAGTATCTTTCCACATGTTGGATTTTATTAAAGCACAGAGTACATCACGATCTTTAAATATTTTTAATAGTTTATTTTAATGTTTATATTAAATATTTATTAAATAGAGTAGTAAACTTAGTGTTTATTAAATATTTTATTAAATACTTTTAGTTAATATTTTAACATGTATTTTCAGAAAATTGACTTTTCCTTACCTGTGACATTATTTCTCAAGTTATTTTCTGAAAATATTTTATGGAAAATAGTCCCTTGTCATACAAGTTTGGAAATGCATTACTGTATTCTCCTATAGAAGCTATAACTGCACATTACAATAAAGATTCTAGAAAAGATCTAGAGTTGAGAAACCTATATAACATTTTTAGCTCAGATGTAGATCTGTATTAACATATGAATAATCTTTTTATGTAACAACTAGGAACATCTGGCTGAACTATAGTATTCTGAGAATACACCTTGACCTAAAGGGATAAAACTGGCACTGCAAATTAGCATTAAGGTGAATAGAAAATGTAACTTATATGACAGAACTATAAATTACTCTGCAAAGTGTGTAAACTGTGTTAATTTAAATGCATACATTTTTAGAATTGGAATTTAAGGACAATCTAGGCCAAGTCATTCATTTAATGAATCAGTTTCAAAACATGAATTTATTTCAAAAGTTTACTTAACAGGTTCCTGGCAGAGCTGAGCTTAGAATTTCAAGTTTATCATCCCAATATATTTATACTATTTTTCTTCAAGTTAAATAATTTAGCATGTATTTATCACCCACTCTTATGTGCCTGGTTTATGCAAAGATACCCTGACAATTCATCCAGGCACTTAACATTGGATTTTTATTAAACTCAACTGGTTAAGTGTTAATTCCTTAAGGGTCAAGCTTTCTCTAGATTTTTTAATCTCCCTTAGTGTCTAACATATTATTCACAACTAGTCACTAACACAACACATTTATATAATATATTCTTGCTTAAAGAACTGCTGTTGCCACATCAGAAGTAAGAGGAGACTTAGCAAAAGTAAGGATACTCTTCCTGGTTCATAATTGGTGCCTTCTGACTGTGTCCTCACATGGAGGAATGGATGATGTATCTCTTTGGGGTCTCTTATAAGAACCCTAATCCCACCCCTCCCGACCTGATCATCTCTGACAGGCCCTACCCTCTAATACTATCATCTTTGGGAGTAAGGATTCTATGTAAGAATTTGTGGGAACACAAACAATTCTGACCACAGTAAAATCCCACCAATGATGATGGAGGTACTTTTCCTCACCAACACTGCATTGTCAGCTTTTATTAATTTTAGTTGTGGTATCTCACAGTAGTATTAATTTGTATTTTCCTGATGACTAATTATGTTGAGCATCTTTTAATATGTCTACTGACTATATGTATATTATGTTTTGAGACGTGCCTGCTGAATCTTTATCCTATTTTTAATTGGATAGTTATTTGTAATATCTTACATTTTCAATATATAATATTCAGATTTACAAATTTAAATGCACTTTCTTAAAACTTCTCTTTTCACTGTCTTAATGATGCTTGAACCTCGATGAATAGAAGTTTCTAATTTTAATGAAATCAAATTATTAGTATTTTATTTTCCAATTGGTGCTCATGTATCCTGATTCAGTCAGAAATCTTTGCCAACCTCATCATGAACATATTCTCTTATGCTTCTTCTACACGACTTAATGACTTAATGTTTTATCTCTTACATTTAGATCTCTGAATTCCCTTGAATCATTTATTCTGTATGCTACCAGGTGGGGTAGTATATGTTTTTAAAAGGGGCCAGCTATTCAAGAAAGTAGCACGCAGAAAGGCACAGAGGCATGCGGGAAGTGAGTAAACAGACACACAACTTCAGTTTGGGTTTATCATCTTGTTTGCCATTTTGCATGTAATCTGATGCATTCTGAAATATAAAAAAGGAAGTTAATTAGAATAACATGTAATGAGATCAGTTCACTCTAATTGATATCCATAAATTATACTTTCACCAGTGTTATGGTAAGTTGTACTATTTTCTCAGTGGCGTGCCCAAATCAGTCTTATACTGCTCTGGGAAATTGAATAATTTAGTGCTTTGGTCACTTTTCAGAGGCAACATTGTGGAGAAGAGCACTGAACTGGCAATCTGCTGGCATGACTTCAAGTTCTGGACCACCACTAATTAGCTATAGCTGTAGTGCACACTCAGTTTTATCTATCCAAGACTCTTCCTTTCTCCTGGAAGCGACAATCCCTTCCTGAGAGTTACACCTGTCCACCCCACCCCAAAACCAGATACTTGCATTAGATTAGCAATTTTATTACATTTTCCCACTCCGTGATCACTGACTTATTTAGGGTCCACCAAATCCATGCTAGTCTCTTTCAGTTCCCTACCTCGAATGTATTAGTCCAAAGGAGGGACACTTTTTCCAAACTGAAACTTATCAGTAGTATTCTCAAGTTTTTTTGAAACTAGTCCATAAAAAGAGTCATACTATTTTGATGGAAGAATCTATAAGGTTTAAAACTCAGGAAATAACAGTGCTATGCATCATACTATGCACTGAGATCCAGCCACAAGTCTGCTTCTACCTTTTCTAAAATGAATAGCTAATGACTTTTCAACCTAAACTGTTTGAAATGGCTTTTAATCCTTGCATCCCAGGAAAGTCTAAAACTACTAAACTTGGGCAGCACTTTAGGCCACCATTTTTTTAAACTAACTTGATGGATTTAGAGCTCAAATTATCAAGTTCTTCAGCAGGCACACCAAACCTCAGCCTGCTCCTGAAGCTATCAGATAGAAAAACATGCTGTATCTACTCTCAAAGTATAATAGGGTTGTATATCTCAAAGCACCAAATGGAAATACAAGCATCACTGAAAAGTGCATTTAAAAAATGAGATGAAGTTTAGCTGATAGACTCTTGAAAATAATATGTATATATAAGCATACATATTTATTTATGAATTCAACAACTTCTGATATGGTTTAGAAGGTATATAACACTGCTACTGACAAAAAAATAGGCATTCACATTTTCAAAGTGTTGTAAGAAAACGGTATACATTTCACTACTGATTTTAATGCAGCTTAAAGCAAAATGGTATTTATTACTTTATTATTTATTGTAAGGCTACATGCACTATAATAGTGTAGATTTTGGCTGTGATTCAGTATAGACATAAACAGAGTATTCTGTAAATTGTTTTTCATGGAATATCTGTTCCTGCATTTGTGAATATTTACTGATAAGATTTCTCTTCCCTTCCTGACTCTGACTGCTTCAGTGTCTGAACATATGCATAAGTTCCCTTCTTTTTCTCTTCCCATGCTGTATGAACAAAGCACATTTCCTTCCGCTTTTGAATCCAAAAGAGAAACAACCATTTTTAAAATTTAGATGCACTTTTCCACTACTTTTTTGCTTTGCATGTTTAAATCATTTTCCAGCAGGAAGTCTCACTCTCTTGCTGATATGTTTCCCTCAGAATGAAAATATGTTGGTTTGTTCCTTGAAGTCACTTTTCTGAGAAACTCTTGAATCAGGTAACTCCCTAAACTGAGGGTGGAAGAACTGAGGTAAAGGACTAGTTGGAATGTTAGGCACTTCCTTTTCATCAGTTCTATTTGCTATTTCATAGAAAACCAGATTAGGAAATTGGTTGTAAAAACAGAAATATATTTTAAAGGAAACAAAGATGAAAATTTAGAAAATGTGTTTCTTTTTTAAAAGAAGAACCAGAGCAAGAAAGAGAAATCAAATATTGAGAGTTGCATTAATGAAATAGAAAAAAATGCAAAAAAAATTAAAATATAATTAGTTTTTACTGAGAAAGAACATCCCTGAGAAAGATATGGCAAATAGAATTGCATTGAAAAATTAATCTTAATACATTCGTAGTTATGTTGATCATTTACCCATGTCTCTCAATTACTGCCATTTCAATTTTAAGATTGAATTATGATCTACATATTTGAATATTACTTATATGTACTGAAAGTATGTGGCTATAATATTAAATGTTGCATGCCTATGTTATAAATATGACTCATGAAATTCGTGGACAATGTAAGAAATCACATTAATGTCATAGAAACTTACATTGGGAGACATGTGTAACATTCCTATTAGTCTACAGATAATTCCACATTAATGTTTTATTTATTAGATATATCTGGGTTCTGTATTTCAGAGATGATTTATATAATGAAGAAAGAAGAGATTTTTTGGGCTTCTGTATGTCTGCTGCTTTGTTGTGCCTCTGTCCCTCTTAATGCTGTTCCCGAGGAAGGTGAAGAACATGGAAACGTTACAGGTGAAATGTTAGAAATATTCTTTTAAAGCTAGGCACAGTTCTCAATTTTAATCCAGATATTTAATATTTTTCTCCAGTGTACAGGAAAATTAGGTTTTTTAAAAGTGACACTTTTCTTAGGAAACATATATAATTTGTCAAAAAAATAAACTTAGACCCTAAAAACTCATTTTAGAGAAGATTTCTTTTTTTTTTATAGGCTAGAATATCAAACATTGAAGTATCTCTAGAAAATTGCAAGGAGCAAATTGAAGTAAAAAAAAAAACTCCTAGGAGCCTTCACGTCACCCTCCCTTGACTGGAGAAAATGTGAGAAGGAAAAGAAAAATACAGACTCTCGATGCTTCGGTCATTCTCTCCTTCTCGTTCTGATTCCCAAACTAAGAACCAAATGAGTGCAGAGTGAGAATCTAACTAAGCCGGACACCAGATCTGAGTAATGCAAGTTAGTTCTGGGTAGCAGCAGTTAGTTCTAATTCCACAAAGCTCTGTTCTAAAAATAAAATATTAAAATTCAAACAATAGAACAAGGAAAAGACTATACACTGGTTGTTACTATAATTTATTTAGTCCTTAAAAGTAACATTTAGTGGAAAATTAGTAAATTTTGAGAGAAATCTCAAGTCATTGGTAACAGTCCCAGAATATGAACAAAGTGATAGCTTCTATTTGTATATATGTTTATCATGCATAAAAGGCTTCCACAAATACATTCCTATTTCATACCTCTAACAGCTCTTTGAAGTGATTCGTTCAATGCACTTCCCTTTGACAAACACTGAATAAATACATCTTAGGCACCTTAAATGGTAGGAGGTGCTAGAGAAGCAGTGATGACTGAAACTAGATTCTCAAGAATCTCAGTTTCACAGGGGAGACTGAAGTGTAGACAAGTTATTTCAGCATAAAATAGTAAATGAAGTGACAGAGGCATGCATAGGGCATGCTGTTGATGCAAAGGAAGGGAACTCATCCAAGTTTGGTGATCTAAGCGTTTGGCACAGGGAAGAGGCCATGTGGTACTTGCTACAATACCTGAGTCTGCACCCAAGAACGACACATGGAGCAAATCTGAAAATGTGTGCTAGCTGGACCCGCAGCTGGAAGCCTAGCTGCACAGGCAGGCCCTGCCTAGATTACTCTAGATGACTAGTGGATGAAAAGCAAACCCACCCGGGATCAACAGGGCCAATCATATCTTAGCTATGAGTGAAAAAGAAAGGCTTATTGTTATACAGCACCAAAAGCAATTTTTTTAATTTCCTGAAAGTGGAATGTTATTTAATAAAGTAAAAAACTATAATGTGCCTAATAAAAACAGGAATTTAGACATTATGAGATGATCTCTAATCTTTCATTTGGCTCATTTCTCTAAAGGAATGGCTAAAGTTCCAATATTCTGGAAATTGGGGAAAGAAAGGATAGTGGAGGATAAAGTTAGTCCTAATGAGGAAAAAGCAGGCAACCCACCTTGGGAAGTGGGAGGAGAAGTGTTGCCAATATTCACATAGTCCAATCGCCCTCAGTCAGGCAGAGGAAGCACATGCCAGCTAAGATCATTGCTGCCATCATCGTCAGCCAAGAAACCAGAATCAATCAGACCAAACCCAGGGGGATAAGATAACATTTTGATATTAAAGCTAGACTTGGAGACCACTTAGCCAACTAGCTGCAGGCTCATCCAATTTTTGCTTTATTTCTAATTAATCTTACAATAGCATGATCCTACGTCAGAATCAATTCAGCTTTGGAGATACCATTTATCACAATGTGCCAGGGTCATACCATCATTTTATGGAGTATACCATTTCACTGAAGAGCATACTATCATTTTGTAGAAAAACACACATGATTTCATAGCTTTCCTCACATGTCAGTAGTAGACTTTTTTTTTTTCAATCACTCCAACCAGCAAGGAGGATGGGGTAGAATAAACTCTTTGGTAAGATCAAAATGATAACAAAAACAGTGGTGATTTGCTTTTATTTTTTAAATTCCTTTGGACTGAGAGAGATTAGCCAGGAGCATTTAGAGAAAGACAAGTGTCTTTCTTAAGATTCAGAATCAGTCAGATCTAAGTTTGCATGTATAGCTTTGCATACAGTAGCTTTTCAGAATTAGGTGAGTTATCTAAGGTCTCTGACTCCCAGGGTTCTAATCTGGAAATAAGTAATGTAAGTAACTTTGTTATATGGTTGTTATATAAACTGAATATAAGCGTCCGACACATTTTCTGGCACAGAGAAGGCAAAGAGTACATGTCTGTGTGCTCCCCTTCCAAAGAAATCCAATCTTTAGTCAGTCAAGTAGCGTGTAGACTCAGAGAGTAAGTTCACCTTAAAGCTCTAGGTTACCAAACAAGTTTCAGGAGAAGGAGGATTCAACAGTCAAGGCCAAGACATGTCCCCAGTATTATGAGTCTTCCTTCCAACATTCCAGGATGGGGGGAGGGAAGAGTGAAATTATAGTTCTCAGGCTATTAGATGTGAAATTCAAGAAATCAATTACAGAAAATGATATAATATAAACCATAATTCTATTGATCTGACTGTATCACATTAAATTTCTGTTTCATTGCCTGTTACATTACATTGTACGTGTTCTCCAGTTTCAGACTGTGGGCAGATCCTTGTCACCAACAACTTTCTTCAAGTCTCAGTTTCAAGTCTCAGGAATGTTCTCCCCAACCCTCTCAGACAAGTTTAGGTATCTTACCATACCCTTGCACAGAACCCTGAACTTCTTGAATGTTTCTGTAAGAAAGTCCTCAGTATCTGCATGCTCCTGAAAGAGTTTCATGTCTTCCATGACAGCATGGTGCCTGACACATGATCAACACACGAATATTAATTTCCAAAAATATCTACCAAAAGTAAGAAATGAAGCCCAAAACAGATTTCCATCCCCTTTGAGTGGAGTGTCATGGCACTGTGTCCAGGAGAGCACATCTGTTCCCTCCTCCACTTCTGGGATCCTGCGCCCAAGTGTGGGTCACAAGCTCACTGCACAAAACATCAGATGACTCAAATACAGGATTCATTTAAGAAATACATTAAAATGGGAATGGTAAAGATGAACAGTTTTACAATCAAAGTATAGTTTTAAAAGTGAGTGTTTTCTTTAGGAAATTGCTGAAGAATCTTTATGCACTGTCATCATTGAAACCAGTTTTCATAAAGCAAATTTTGAAAAAAATTATTGAGTAGAAACTGCTATCAGTGTGCTTGATCCAAATGCCAATTTAGAAATCTCAGTAACGCAGATATGTGACTATATCACTCAGTAAGAATGTGTGAGATATCTGGTATAATACCATCTGGGGGTCAATTTTAAAACCATCACTTATGGTATGAATTGAACGATTAATTTATGCAGTACTATTTTATAATTTGTAAAATGGAGACAATAATGCTTAATTTAGAAGTTGTGACTACATCAAATAACTTAATTACAAAATCTCTGAAGCATAGTAATGACTCAGCAAACATTGGCTATTATTACTTTAAGGACTGCTGCCTGTTAACTTCCATGGCCTACCGTTCATTTTCGTGGTACGCTGCTACCACCTGGCGGTAACATTCTAAATAGCAGGTTAGTTTGAGATGGTGTATCCTTATTATAAAAAATGTAAATAAAATAAAAGGTTTGGCATGATGATTAAGGACTATCAAATAGACTAATAGTCAAAAACAGAGGAATCATCAATGATAAATAATCTTATAAAAATTGATTTATAAGAAATAGTTTTTCCTGAATATATAGGACAGCTCCGGTATTACAAAGGTCCCTATGGGTGGAGATCTGCATTGAGGTGTCTGTCTGAAAGAATGCTTCAATTATTTGGTGTCTGTAAGGTTCTAAAGTAACATTAACTTTGGAATCAGGACCATCATATTGTATGAGGAGCGCTATAGGAATTTTAGAAATAATGGTATATAGCTGTAAGATTCAAAATGTCAGATTCTATTTTTACCCTATGTTCATTTCTCAGAATTATTTATGTGGCTCTGAGATTCTGAGATCTGATTTTAAGATCAGATATTTATAAAACTGATATTTATCAGTCCCATAAAAATGTGTCTAGAGCACACAAACAGTGCTAGTTCAATGATACTTACTGTGGGCCTTACCTATGAAAATATTCTCAACTCTCTAAAATGCTATTAGATATATGTATTTTGAATTTCTATAGGAAAAAAGTACTTATGTATATATAATCTAAGAAAAGTAAAGAATTTCATGGAAGTCTTAAAAACATTTAAGGAAAATTATAATTTTAAAGTATCCATACTATTGGGCACCAGAAACTTTTGATATGCTTTGAGAGACACTTTGAAGCCACTTATTTTCAGATACCGATGAGCATAAAATGTTAGGTAAATAATTAGAAAAAGAAACAAGATTTAAATTTATATGCCAATAAATAGTTGCTTTGATAATTTACACATATATTACAGAGATTGACTGGCTTTACAGACACTAATCAGTGTAAAAATCATTACAAATATCATATTGGTAAATATCTAAAATTTGTCAGTTGAACATAACCCCAGAGAAAGATGAAACACACAAAATGCACAGGTGCTTAAAATTCAGTGTTAGTCAAAGGTTTGCAGCTTCATGAAAACTGGTGCTGAAAGTATCCCTATCTTTTGTAGGTAAAGGCCTATATATTACAATAATTCTGTTATATGTTATTCTACCTTACCAAATTTTGAGTCTGAAAATTTGCTATTCTATCATTTCTGTCAGCTCTATTTATTTCAATTGAAAAAAAAAATCCAATTCACTTATCAAAGAGATCAACATGGGGATATATTTTATAAATCTGGATTTTTTTTAAGAGTAGAATTTTCATTAGTGATTGATATCAAATTCACATGATCATAAATAATGTCAAGTGAATCAAACAGCACAATATACCAGTTATGTAGAGAAAGCTATATTCTTAATCCTTCCAAGATTGCAAGGCTAGCTTATCATTTTATGAGTCAGAGAGAAAATTTTTTTTTAATTCCAATTGCATTGTCACAAAATGTCTTAAAATTACTGAAATATGGCTTATACTTGACATTAATTCAATATAGATCATTAGGATAACAAAAATATGAAGGGTAGAAGAGACTTGATAAAATTATAAAATCCAGCTTTTAGGATATCCATATATTCTGTTTCAAAAAATTTACAGAAGTTTGAAATTATAGGACATTAAAGATTGATTTCCTTCTAGATGGTCACACATCCAAAAACTTATCCTCTTATTTCATGCTTATAAAATATTATATGTAAAAAGGTTGAAGTGACATTGATTTATGCTTCTTTTTTCAAAGTAAATTATTTTATAGGGCATTAAATTGCATTTTTTTAAGATACCTATACTTATCAGTTTTAAATTTACTAGAATCCTGCTGCCCTCTCAAGGGCAAATTTGTTTTGGTCATTTTAGGCTTCAATATCCCTCATAAGGGATCATAGTGAATACTGAAAGACAGTGGCTCAATTCATAGACAATATTCAAAGAGTAAGATTATATGGCATTCTTTGGTCATTATTATCTTGGTACTACTGGCTACAGTTTTTAATTACAGTCTAAATTACAGGTAGATTCTGTAAAAAACACAACTTATTTAAAATTAGGCCTCTATGAGTATTATTAGACTTGATAAAAATCAAATTTAAAAATTTCAACTGAGTTTCCTGTAAGTGCAAGTCCCTTCCCAAGATCAAAAATTGTGTGACTGAATCAAAACTGACTGAAACAAGTGAATGAATCTTTTGTGAAAAAAAATAAAACTCAAGGTCAAAAGAATTGCCTCATTCTATTTAAAACATAGAAAGCATTAAGTTTTTTAAACATTGTTAAAAACCAATCATGGTTCATAAAAGAATGCATCATGATATGTATGTATTTGTAACATGGAACACCTACATTTTCACAGTTAGGGAATTGTTTAATATAGACAGCATATACATATGTGTGAATATGAGCACACTGTTGCTTTTAAAAAGTTGTTTATACACAAAAAACTATAAAACTGTGGATTAGGGAGAGCGACTTAAAGAACTGTCCATTAATATCTGCCCTTAAAAACTGCTGAATTTAGAAAAAGGTCTCCCTTTGTTTGTATTGTCAACACATCAGTTACCCTACAACTACTACTCAATTCCGTATCTATCCACTGGTATGGGTTTAAGCCAGATCTGTACCAAGAGTCTAGAAACGTTATTCTCCATTTTGCTTTAATAATTGATTAATAATCAGCTATTAGAGTTCAATAATTGATAAAACCTGTCTCACTTGGTGAGTTTTATAAACTTTATCTACTTTTTTATAACTGAAAACTTTTCATGGTTTCTTGTATCAGCCTGTTGTATGGCTGCTGTACTTTTCCTTAAAATTAGTATCTACAGAAAAGGAAATAAATAAACATTAGTACGCTGTTGATGAAGAGTTATATGTCTTTCATTTTTTTACCTTGTAGATGCTGAGTTACCACCACTTAAGCTTGTGCATTCATTTTGTGCATTAAAAGCGGATGATGGCCCATGCAAAGCAATGATGAAGAGATTTTTTTTCAATATCCATACTCAAAAGTGTGAAGAATTTGTATATGGGGGATGTGAAGGAAACCAGAATCGATTTGAAAGCCTAGAAGAGTGCAAAGAAAAATGTACAAGAGGTAGGTTTCTGGGGACACTTATCACCCAGGAGCCTTGGGCTCCTTTGATGTTTTAAAAAATGTTTAGGGTTATTAGAGCTAATCACAGATTGGGTAATATTAGGGAAAAATGTTAAAGCTATCTTAATTATTTCAAGTATTTTTTTGCACATTTTCAGCATTTATGTTCAACTTTTTATTTTTTATGTTTTTTCAAATCAGTCATAATAAAATATAGGGCTATATTTATTGCCCTATACTCTTCTCCATAACAAAGAGGGAAGAAAAAACATTACTTCACCACACAGGTGTCGTATCTGCAATGCAGTGAGTGTAATTCAGCCTCCCTGGGCAGCTCTGAGTTGTCTGAGAAAAAATTGTTACATTAATTTAGTCTTCTCTTTATTAATACAATGTTCACATAGCTGTCACACCTGAAGATGAAGGGTCTACTTTGAATCTGAGGATCCACTTTGAGGCCCTCAATTGCTAATTAGAAAATTCTGAGCTGTATCAGAGTACAAATGTAAATATGAAAGCTAAGACATTCTCCTTAAAACCTTGAAATATGGTAGAAAACAAAATATCACTACAGCTGACCCACATAGATGTTACTGAATCCAGTTTTCATATTTTTTCTTTTATAAGATTTAAAAGTATACCATAGTATATCATTATTTTTGTTATCATTAATCTACAATTACGTGAAGAACATTATGTTTAATAGGGACCCCCTTCACCAAGTGCCCCATGCAAACCTCATTACAGTCACTGTCCATCAGTGTAGTAAGATGCTGTAGAATCACTACTTGTCTTCTCTGTGTTGCACAGCCCTACCCATGCTCCCCCCTACATTATACATGCTAATAATAATGCCCCCTTTCTTTCTGTCCCTCCTTATTCCTCCCTTCCCACCCATCTTCCCCAGTCCCTTTCTCTTTGGTAACTGTTAGTCCATTCTTGGGTTCTGTGATTCTGCTGCTGTTTTGTTCCTTCAGTTTTTCTTTGTTCTTATACTCCACATATGAGTGAAATCATTTGGTACTTGTCTTTCTTCACCTGGCTTATTTCACTGAACATAATACCCTCTAGCTCCATCCATGTTGCAAATGGTAGGATTTGTTTTCTTCTTATGGTTGAATAATATTCCATTGTGTATATGTACCACACCTTCTTTATCCATTCATCTACTGATGGACACTTAGGTTACTTCCATTTCTTGGCTATTGTAAATAGTGCTGCGATAAACATAGGGGTACATCTGTCTTTTTCAAACTGGGCTGCTGCATTCTTAGGGTAAATTCCTAGAAGTGGAATTCCTGGGTCAAATGGTATGTCTATTTTGAGCATTTTGAGGAACCTCCATACTGCTTTCACAATGGTTGAACTAATTTACATTCCCACCAGCAGTGTAGGAGGGTTCCCCTTTCTACACAACCTCGTCAACATTAGTTGTTGTTTGTCTTTTGGATGGTGGCAATCCTTACAGGTGTGAGGTGATATCTCATTGTGGTTTTAATTTTCATTTCTCTGATGACTAGCGATGTGGAGCATCTTCTCATGTGTCTGTTGGCCATCTGAATTTCTTCTTTGGAGAACTCTCTGCTCATCTCCTCTGCCAATTTTTTAATTGGATTATTTGTTTTTTGTTTGTTGAGGTGCGTGAGCTCTTTATATATTTTGGATGTTAACCCTTTATCAGATCTGTCATTTATGTGTGTATTCTCCCACACTGTAGGGTACCTTTTTGTTCTGTTGATGGTGTTCTTTGCTGTACAGAAGCTTTTCAGCTTGACGTAGTCCCATTTGTTCATTTTTGCTTTTTTTTCCCTTGCCCAGGGAGATACGTTCATGAAGAAGTCACTCATGTTTATGTCCAAGAAATTTTTGCCTATGTTTTTTTCTAAGAGTTTTTATGGTTTCATGATTTACATTCAGGTCTTTGATCCATTTCGAATTTACTCTTATGTATGGGGTTAGACAGTGATCCAGTTTCATTCTCTTACATGTAGCTGTCCAGTTTTGCCAGCACCATCTGTTGAAGAGACTGTCATTTCCCCATTGTATGTCCATGGCTCCTTTATCATATATTAATTGACTGTATATGTTTGGGTTAATGTTTGGAGTCTCTCTTCTGTTCCACTGGTCTGTGGCTCTGTTCTTGTGCCAGTACCAAATTGTCTTGATTACTATGGCTTTGTAGAAAAACTTGAGGTTGGTGAGTGAGATCCCCCCCACTTTATTCTTCCTTCTCAGGATTACTTTGGCTATTTGGGGTCTTTGGTGTTTCCATATGAATTTTTGAACTATTTGTTCCAGTTCGCTGAAGAATGTTGTTGGTAACTTCATAGGGATTGCATCAAATCTGTATATTGCTTTGGGCAGGATGGCCATTTTGACGGTATTAATTCTTCCTAGCAAGAGCATGGGATGAGTTTCCATTTGTTAATGTCCTCTTTAATTTCTCTTAAGAGTGTCTTATAGTTTTCAGGGTATAGGTCTTTCAGTTCTTTGGTTAGGTTTATTCCTAGGTATTTTATTCTTTTTGATGCAATTGTGAATGGAATTATTTTCCTGATTTCTCTTCCTATTGGCTCATTGTTAGTGTATAGGAAAGCCACAGATTTCTGTGTGTTAATTTTGTATCCTGCAACTTTGCTGTATTCTGATATCAGTTCTAGTAGTTTTGGAGTGGAGTCTTTAGGGTTTTTTTTGTACAATATCATGTCATCTGCAAATAGTGACAGTTTAACTTCTTTACCAATCTGGATTCCTTGTATTTCTTTGTTTTGTCTAATTGCCATGGCTAGGACCTCCAGTACTATGTTGAATAACAGTGGGGAGAGTGGGCATCCCTGTCTTGTTCCCGATCTCAGAGGAAAAGCTTTCAGCTTCTTGCTGTTCAGTATGATGTTAGCTGTGGGTTTATCATATATGGCCTTTATTATGTTGAGGTACTTGCCCTCTATACCCATTTTGCTGAGAGTTTTTATCATGAATGGATGTTGAATTTTGTTGAATGCTTTTTCAGCATCTATGGAGATGATTATGTGGTTTTCGACCTTCTTTTTGTTGATGTGGTGGATGATGTTGATGGATTTTCGAATGTTGTACCATCCTTGCATCCCTAGGATGAATCCCACTTGGTCATGGTATATGATCCTTTTGATATATTTTTGAATTCGGTTTGCTAATATTTTGTTGAGTGTTTTTGCATCTATGCTCATCAGGGATATTGGTCTATAATTTTCTTTTTTGGTGGGGTCTTTGCCTGGTTTTGGTATTAGGGTGATGCTGGTTTCATAGAATGAGTTTGGGAGTATTCCCTCCTCTTCTATTTTTTGGAAAACTTTAAGGAGAATGGGTATTATGTCTTCTCTGTATGTCTGATAAAATTCAGAGGTAAATCCAACTGGCCCAGGGGTTTTGTTCCTGGGTAGTTTTTTTGACTACTGCTTCAATTTCTTTGCTCGTAATTGGTTTGTTTAACTTTTGTCTTTCTTCCTTGGTCAGTCTTGGAAGGTTGTATTTTTCTAGGAAGTTGTCCATTTCTCCTAGGTTTTCCAGCTTGTTAGCATTATAGGTTTTCATAGTATTCTCTAATAAATCTTTGTATTTCTATGCAGTCTGTAGTGATTTTTCTTTTCTTGTTTCTGGTTCTGTTGATGTGTGTTGACTCTCTTTTTCTCTTAGTAAGTCTGGCTAGAGGCTTATCTATTTTGATTATTCTCTCAACAAACCAGCTGTTGGTTTCATTGACTTTTTCTATTGTTTTATTCTTCTCAATTTTATTTATTTCTTCTCTGATCTTTATTATGTCCCTCCTTCTGCTGACCTTAGGCCTCATTTTTCTTCTTTTTCCAGTTTCGATCATTGTGACATTAGACTATTCATTTGGGATTGTTCTTCCTTCTTTAAATATGCCTGGCTTGCTATATACTTTCCTCTTAAGACTGCTTTTGCTGTGTCCCACGTAAGTTGGGGCTTTGTGTTGTTGTTGTCATTTGTTTCCATATATTGATGGATCTCCATTTTAATTTGGTCGTTGATCCATTGATTATTTAGGACCATGTTGTTAGGCCTCCCTGTGTTTGTGAGCCTTTTTGCTCTCTTTGTACAATTTATTTCTAGTTTTATGCCTTTGTGGTCTGAAAAGTTGGTTGGTAGGATTTCAATCTTTTTGAATTTACTGAGGCTCTTTTTGTGGCCTAGTATGTGGTCTATTCTGGAGAACGTTCTGTGTGCACTTGAGAAGAAAGTGTTTCCTGTTGCTTTTGGTTGTAGAGTTCTATAGATATCTATTAGGTCCATCTGTTCTAGTGTGTTGTTCAGTGCCTCTGTGTCCTTACTTATTTTCTGTCCGGTGGATCTATCCTTTGGAGTGAGTGGAGTATTGAAGTCTCCTAAAATGAATGCATTGCATTCTATTTCCTCCTTTAGTTCTGTTAGTATTTGTTTCACAAATGCTGGTGCTCCAGTGTTGGGTGCGCATATATTTATAATGGTTATATCCTCTTATTGGAGGGAGCCCTTTATCATTATGTAATGTCCTTCTTTATCTCTTGTTACTTTCTTTGTTTTGAAGTCTATTTTGTTTGATACTAGTACTTTTTTCTCCCTGTTGTTTGCATGAAATATGTTTTTCCATCACTTGACTTTTAGTCAGTGCATGTCTTTGGGTTTGAGGTGAATTTCTTGTAAGCAGCATATAGATCGGTCTTGCTTTTTTTTTTTTTTTTTTTTTTTTTTTTGAGAGGGCATCTCTCATAAGGTCTTGCTTTTTTATCCATTCTATTACTCTGTGTCTTTTAATTGGTGCATCAAGTTCATTTACATTTAGGGTGATTATTGAAAGATATGTACTTATTGCCATTCCAGGCTTTAGATTCGTGGTTACCACAGGTTTAAGGTTATCTTCTTTAGTATCTTACTGTCTAACTAAACTTGCTTATTGAGCTATTATAAACACTGTCTGGTGATTCTTTATTTCTCTCCCTTTTTCCTCCTCCTCCATTCTTTATATGTTGGGTGTTTCATTCTGTGCTCTTTTGTGTTTCCTTTAATTGCTTTTGTAGGTAGTTGGTTTTATTTTTTGCCTTTAGTTAGTATTTGGTTGGTATTTTCTCTAGTGACATCTATTTAGCCTTAGGAGTGCTCACATCTAGAGCAGTCCCTCTAAAATACCCTGCTGAGGTGGTTTGTGGGCTTGTCTGGGAATTGTTTAATCCCTCCTTCATATTTAAATGATAATTGTGCTGGATACAGTAGTCTTGGTTCAAGGCCCTTCTGTTTCATTGCATTAAATATATCATGCCATTCTCTTCTGGCCTGTAAGGTTTCTGTTGAGAAGTCTGATGTTAGCCTGATGGGTTTTCCTTTGTAGGTGACCTTTTTCCTCTCTGTAGGTGCCTTTAAAACTCTCTTGTTGTCCTTGATCTTTGCCATTTTAATTATTATGTGTTTTGGTGTTGTCCTCCTTGGGTCCCTTCTGTTTGGAGTTCTGTGTACTTCTGTGGTCTGAGCGATTATTTCCTCCCCCAGTTTAGGGAAGTTTTCAGCAATTATTTATTCAAAGACACTTTCTATCCCTTTTCCTCTCTCTTCTTCTTCTGGTACCCCTATAATGTGGATACTGTTCCTTTTGGATTGGTTGCACAGTTCTATAAATATTATTTCATTTCTTGACATCCTTTTATGTCTCTCTGTGTCTGCTTCTATGTGTTCCTGTTCTCTGGTTTCTATTCCATCAATGGCCTCTTGCATCTTATCTATTCTGCTTATAAATCCTTCCAGAGATTGTTTCATTTCTGTAATCTCCCTCCGGACATCATCCCTTAGCTCTTGTATATTTCTCTGCAGCTCCGTGAGCATGGTTATGACCTTTATTTTGAATTCTTTTTCAGGAAGATTGGTTAGGTCTATCTCCTTCTCAGGGGCTGACTCTGTGATTTTGGTCTGTGTCAAATTCTTTTGCCTTTTCATGGTGATAGAGGTAGTTGTGCAGGGCTGGCACTGTGTGTTGACTGAGAGAACGTCCCTTCTTGCTGGTTTGTGGCCTTCCTCTGCTGGGAGAACAGCGACCTCTAGTGGCTTGTGCTGGGCAGCTGCATGTAGCCAGGGCCTCTGATTCTTGCCTGGCTGCTGTGGAGTTAAGCGCCACAATTGCTGTGGAGTTAAGCTCCGTGGTTGCTATGGGCGTGGCCGGCCTTAGTCTGCCACTCCAATATGGCAGAGCTGCATGAGACGGGAGACAGGCGGGAAGCTGTTTTTTGCCATGAGGGGCCTCCGAGCCACGCTGCCACCCAGGGGGTTAGGGCTCCTGGTGTTCCCTGGGATTCCCAGCTGCTAGGCTAAGTGTCATGGGATGCTTTCATCCAGCTGTGGGGTTCCTGTCCCTTTAAGACTTTCAAAAAGCACTCGCTTTTCTTTGTCCCACGGTTGCCGGCTGTGGGGACCCGCTCACAGGTCTTACTGTCCTGTTTCCCTTGTATCCAGCACCCCACGCACTGTGTCTGCATTCCCAGTGCAGATGGCTAGGACTGGGTGTTTAGCAATCTTGGGCTCCCTCTCCCTGCCTGCTCTGACTCCTCTCCTCCCACCGGGAGCTGGGGTGAGGGGCGCTCGGGTCCCGCCGGGCCATGGCTTGTATCTTACCCACATCGCAAGTCGCTGGGTTCTCGCAGGTGTGGATGTAGTCTGGCTGTTGTCTTGTGTCTTCTGGTCTCTCTTTTAGGAATAGTTGTATTTGTCGTATTTTCAAAAATATATATGGTTTTGGGAGGAGATTTCCGCTGCTCTGCTCAAGCTGCCACCTTGGCTCTGCCCCCATAGTATATCATTTTTAAACTATATTGAAAACTTTCATTCTACTTCAATCCTACTAAAATGGCATTTTGTTTTGTAAATTTTTCAAATTACAACCTTATATGTAGTTTCTATCTGTTCTCACTGAAATATTTGCTGGACAAAAGTTTGAATGTATTTATCTCAGTTTTATTCTTCTGAACTGTAAACTACTTGAGGGATAGAAGAATCTGAGTTGTCTTTATTTCCCCAGTTTCTAAAGCCAAATTTTCCCATAACATTCTTAGAGTGAGCTGATTGGAACTGTGGTGCTAAAGAGGTGGTATCTCTAATAACAAAGGTGTTTTATTTTTGCAAAGCAGACAGCTCTGTGTTCCCAGTCTGATAGTGCTTTCTGAAACAACTTTAACAAAGCAGCCTTGACATCATAATGCTCTTGACCTATGGGAAATCTCAGCTGAATGAAAAGAGAGAACTTATTTTCTGTGTGACTCTATGAGATGCTTTGTTGTATGTTCCAGAGCTGACAGGAAAGAATTGATGTGAATATATTTGTTTGACCTCAGAGCACTTATTTCCCTCTTTCCTTTCCATCGATGTGATAGATATGTTACTAACACAGATTGGCAGTTCAGTGGTTCTCTGTGGTGCCTTTGATTTTTGTGATTGCCTGCTTATTCTCCATTCATCATGGATTTCTATACCCTGCTCTCTTCCATACTGGGCCAAGCATCTTTTTGTGTTGAGCTGAGTATCACTCAGGTTCAGCACCTTGGTTAGAGGCCTGGCTGCCTCATTCTTTGTAACCCTTTGTTACTTAGCAGCCTACTTATTTTTATGAGCTGGCCTCTTCCATTTATATAATTCACAAATATTTTATCTCACCATTGCACAAAAAGTTATCCTTCTCTTTAGAAATGAAGGTAATAAAATCATTTTGTTCTTCAATGACAGCCCGTCTTATAATATCTTCTAAAACATCATTATTGTGTAGCATATAAATATGTCTATTGGCCCCATCTCCTCTTTATCTCTTCAAAGGCTACTTTGTTATTGTTTGAATATCTGAGTATTTTATATAGTAACCTATATTTAAGGAAATAGTTGGAACATAGAAAAAATACTGGTAGACCTTTTGTAAAAATCACCTAAGGACAAACTTACATCTTCAGCTATGATGGTACAGTTGGAACTGAACTTTCTCTTTTACTATAAAATTTAGAAAATTGGACAGAATATGTGGAGCAACTATTTGAAGACACTGATCAAAGGCAGTGCAGGACTGTGATTTCTGAAAGAAGGGAAACATGAGATGAGCTCCCCAATCACCCCAGGTTTCTGCATGCAGGCACTTCTGGACCACAGCTCAGGGAGGGGAACCCAAGCATAGCATGGTAGTCTCCCCAGTGGAGGATATGGAGACTGGAAATTAGGACACTGAGGTGGCTGGATTTGGGGGAAAGAATGGACAAATGTAGAGAAAAATTTTAAAAATTTGGGTACAGGTCCCTCTGAGTTTGTCATTGGATGATAAAACTGCATGCATTTGTTGAAATTCCCTGAGTTTCAGGAAATAATTATAGGGGTTTGTAAGTGGAAAAATTTTCAGAGCTCCTACATGGCTGAAATAAATTTAACATGTAATTTGGTACTAGGACTAAACTGGACCTTGAGTAAAGTCTTCAGGCTTACCATAACGAAGCTTAAAACAAACCATAAATGATCCAGCTGATCCACATGTACATTAGATACCTGCCAAAAGGTACTTCAATATTCTTTAAAGGAAGACAATAAAATCCAGCAGCCAACAGCATGACATTCAATTTATTTATAATTGTCCTGCCCTGAAAAATACTAAATATTCAAAGAAGAACCAAATTGTGATCCTTAATTAGGAGAAAAATTACTCAACTGAAACAGAGAAATGACAGAGGCAATGGAATTAGTAGACAAGGACTTAAAAACAGTTATTATAAATATCCCAAAGGAGTTTTAAAAACATTAGTGGAATAGGGAGAATAATGGAATATATAAAAGAGAAATAAATGGAAACTAATTCTGAAAAATACATTATATAAATTAAGTACACCAGATGTACATAAGAGCAGATTCAACATTATAGAAGAAAAGATCAGTAAACTTAAAGACATAGCAAGAAACTGTTCAAAATAAAGCAGGGGAAAAATAAAAGAATATAGCCCAATAATCCATGACATAGTATCAAGAAGTCTATGAAAATGTGTAATTGGAGTACTAGGGTTGTGGCAGAAGAAATATGTAGATAATGGCAAAAATGTATCCACATTTGATGAGAATTATGACTTGTAAAATCAAGAGCATTGACAAATTTTAAAAAGAATAAACACAAATTTAAAGAGCGCCACATAAGTAAATGCAATAATCAAACTGCTGAAAATCAGGGATAAAAAGTAAATTTCAAAATAGCTTGAAAATTATGTATTAGGTATAAGAGAACAAAGATCAAAAGAATCACAGATTTCTCATCAAGAAACAATTTACAAGAGAAGACAATGGAGCATTCTATTTAAAGAGCTGAAGAAAATATAAAACCTGCCAATTGGTAATCTAGGTCTATTAAAAGTACCCCTAAAGTGGAGATAAACACTTTTTCAGATTACAACACCCAAGAAAATTTATTGCTAGCAGACTGTACTGCAAGTAATCTTAAAGGATTTAAAACCAAAACACAAAAATGTAGGGGGAAAATGTCAGATTATTGTTGTAAAGTTGTGATACTACAGGTAAAAGTGGTATAAATTACTTAAAACCAAATTGTCATGAATTAAAGAGGCATATTAAAAGCCCTAGAACAACCATTAAAAAAAAATAAAACAAGGTGATGTAGCAAATGAGCCAATGGTAAAGATAAAACTGTCATTAAAATACTCCACCAATCCTAAAATAGACAGGGAAAGAGAGAAACAGGAAGAAAGAATAGATGAAAAGTAGAAAACAAATAATTAGGGATTCATATTCAACCATAATGATGATCACACCAAAATTTAATGGTATAATCACTCCAATTAAAAGTCAGATATTAGATCTAATATTTAAAAAATCAAGGATTAACTATATATTGTCTATAGGAAAGACACTGTAAAAATAGACACAAACAGGTTAAAAATGAAAGAATAAGGAAAGATATACCAGGCAAACACTCATCATAAGAATGATTAGTGAAAGTAGACTAAAGGACAAAAAGTTTGTCAGGTAAAAGGGAAGATATTTTATAAGAATGAGAACCAATTAATCAAAAAGATATAACAATCATCAATGTCTCTGTGTATAGTTCAATTACCAAACCTCAAAATTTTCAAAGAAAAAATTGACAGAGTGACATGAGAAATAAATAATTCCTCAGTTTAGATATTTTAGCACACATTCTTTAGTAACTGATGGAACATAGGAACTGCAAATCAGTATGGATACAGAAGATTTGAACTACAGTTCACCAGCTTTACCTGACGTCATTTATATAACTAATTTATATGACTTATTTTTGATTGCACATGATATATCCACCAAAACAGACCATATGCAACACTGAATTTTCTTAACAAAACCTAAAATTATGGTAATCATATGCAATTTCTCTAACAGAGTAAAATTAGAAATCAGTAATAGAAAAATACCTTATAAACCCCAATATTTTGAATATGGAAAATATTGTAAGCTGAATCATGAAAAAACAGAAGGTATAAAATCTGTGGGATGCAGCTAAAACAGTGCTTAGAGAAAAGTCTCTAGTTATAAATACGTTAGAAAAGTGAAATCTTAAGATGCATTTTTAGGATTGGTTGAAAAATTATAGCAGAGTAGGAAGGCAGAGCAGAAACCTCCTCCCATATACACAACAGGGGAGCAATAACAGTAAATACAACTAATCCCGCAAACAACCTGAAGACTGCAGAACAGATACCTGGTGAAGAAGAGAATAGCACACAAAGGAGGATAAAATAGCAGAACTATGATTAATTGGGACCCAGGCCCTTCCCCCATTCTATCCCACAGCTGGGAAGGAGAGGAATGGACTGGGGAGAAGATAAGAATCAGGTATCCCATATACCTGGCCCAGAAGATCTGCTCTGGAAGCACAAGTCTACGTTGCATTGGGCTTTGGTGATTAATGAGGCTGGAAACCAGGACAGTTGGAGTGCTCTGAGAGTCTGAGATTCCACCTGCTTGTTGAAGGTAGGCACACTGCATTGGCCCCTCTGAGACCCAATACAGAGGCAGCAGTTTCAAAGATTTATCATCAGCGGAAGGGTGCCAAGTGGGGCAGGGGTTGATGGGAGCTCTCTATGGAAGAGAAAGGGGAGGTGGGTAATGCTTCCTCAACCTTCCCTCAGCCCAACAGTTCAGGTGCTTGAGGGAGCTAGCTCCAAATGCTCCATGACCCTCACTGGTGGCTAAGCCCTGGGTGCCTCCTGCACACCAGCCTGCCCACCAGGCCCAGCAGCATTCGGACTTTGCTGCTGGTTAACAGAGAGAGGCTTTGTTTCCTGGCAGACAGAAGGAGGCTTTCCCAGCTTTCTTGGCCCTCTCTCAGCCCAACGGGTGGGATACCTGCAGAATCCAGCTCCAAGCACTCTTTCCCCCTCACTGTGTCCTAGTGCTATGTTCCCCCAACACTACACACCTGTCTTACCCACCATTAGCCTACCAGTGCTGCCATTGCTACAGGGCAGGAAGAGGATGGACCCACCCACAGTGATCCCAGCAGAAGTGCTGCCACACAGCTCACAAAGGACTGGCTTAGGTGAGCTGCTACTCACCAGTAGACTGAGATCACCACTGCTGGCAGACAGGCAGAAAGGAGGCCCCACCATAGCCCATCAATAGCAACTGGGGCTCCACCACAAAGGAGAAACAGACACTGAAAAGTTAACTGTCTTAAGCTTCTGGGCACCATATGACGCCTTCTTCATAAATCCATTACTCTCTAGACCAGGAAGCATAGATGATCTATCTAATACAAAGGAAGAACAGAGAAACCCTAACAAAATGAAGAGGCAGAGGAATAGGTTCCAAATAAAAGTGAAGGATAAGACCAGAAAGAGGGCTAAATGAAACAGTGATCACCAATCTTGATAAAGATTTCAAAGTAACAGTCATAAATATGCTCAGTGATCTGTGGAAAAGCATCGACGATCTCAGGGAAGACTTCAACAAAGAGATAGAAGAGCTGAAAAAGAGCCACTCAGAGCTGAAGAATATATTACCTGAAATGAAACACAAAATGGAGGGAATGAGTAATAGATTGCTGCAAGTAGGGGAGACAATCAGTGAGGTGGAAATCAGAGAACAGGAACACAATTAAGCTGAGAAACAGAGAGAAAAAGTATTTCTAGAAAAGAGAGGATGTTAAGAGAGCTGGGCAACAACTCCAAATGAAACTTGCCTAAGAGGGGTAACAGAAGAAGAGAGAGACAAAGGGATAGAAAGTCTCCTTGAGTAAATAATTGTTGAAAACTTCCCCAATCTGGGAAAGGAAATAGACACTCAGGTGTCATGGAAGCAAAGAGAGCACCTAACAATAGGAACCCCAGGAAGACAACAAGACATATAATAATTAAAATGATAAAGATTAAGGATAAGGAGAGACTATTGAAAGTAGCCAGAAAGAGAAAAAAGTTACTTATAAGGGAAACCCCACCAGGCCATCAGCAGACTTCTCAGCAGAAACTTTACAAGCCAGAGGAAGTGGCATGAAATATTTAATGTATTGAAAAGGAAGGACTTCAACCAAGAATCCTCTACCCAGCAAGATTATCATTCAAAATTCAAAGGTAAATTTAAATGTTTACCAATAAACAAAAGTTAAAAGAATTCACCATCACAAAGCCAGACATACAGAATATGTTAAAGGTAGATAGAACTGTTCTTAAGCCTAAATATTTTATACTAGGGAAAATAAACCCACAGTAAATATAGTTGATCAATTACTCACCAAGCAAATATGAAATTAAAACAAAACAACAAAATCAGTAAAACCAAATATATACAAAAATCAGTCAAGGGAAACACAAAAAGTACAGATTATGATATCTAATAAAGTATGGAGGAGGAGGAGGAAGAAATAAGTACTTTTAGATTGTGTTTGAAATAAAGCAGTCATCAACTTAATTTACTGTGTGTTATATGTTTAGGAAACTATCTTTGAACATTATGATAACCACGAACCTAAAGCCTCTATTAGATACACACAAAAAATTGAAAAAGTGAAATCCAATCACAACACTAAGGAAAACCAACAGATAACAAGAGAAGAGTATAAGAGGAAGAAAGGAACAGAGAGGAACTATAGAAACAACCAGAAAACAATTAATGAACTGGAAATAACTACATACCTATCAATAACTACCTTAAATGTAAATGAACTGAATGCACCATTCAAAAGACATACAGTGGCAAATTAGATAAACAAACAAGACTCATATATATGCTGCATACACGAGGCTCTTTTCAGACCTAAAGACATACACAGACTGAAAGTGAAGGGATGGAAAAAGATATTTCATACAAATAATAGGGAGGAAAAAGGAGGAGTAACAATACTTACATCAGACTAAATAGACTTCAAAACAAAGTAACAAGAGAGAAAGAAGGACATTACCCAACGATAAAGGGGTCAGTTCAACAAGAGGATATAACCATTATAAATATCTACACACCCAACATAGATGCACCTACATATGTAAAACAAATACTAACAGAACTAAAGGGAGGAATAGATTGTAATTCATTCATATTAGGGGAACTTAACATGACACTTAAATCAATGTACAGATCAACCAGAGGGAAAATAAATAAGGAAACAGACACTGCACAACACATTAGATCAGGTGGACTTAACAGATACCTACAGAACATTCCACCCAAAAGCACTAGGATACACATTTTTCTCAACTATGTAGAATATTCTCCAGAATAGATGGCAAAAATGCCTCAATAAGTTCAAAAAGACTGACACTGTATCAAGCAACTTCTCATACCACAATGGTATAAAACTAGAAATAAATTTCATGAAAAAAACAAAACAAAAACCCCCTAAAAAAACACATGTAAGCTAAGCAACATGCTTCATAATAATTAATGGATCAATGAATAAATCAAAGTAGGAAGCAAGCAATACAGGGAGACTAATGAGAACAAAAATACAACAGTTAAAATTTGTGGGATGCTGCAAAAGTGGTTCTAAAAGGGAAGTACATAGCAATACAGGCCTACCTCAAAAAACAAAAAAAATCCCAAATACACAGTCTAAACTCATGACTAAAGACTCTAGAAAAAGAGGAACAAATAAAATCCAAAGTCAGTAGAAGGAGGGATATAATAAAGATCAGAGAAGAAATAAATAAAATAAGGAAGAATAAAACAATAGAAAAAAATCAACAAAACCAAGAGTTGATCCTTTGAGAAAATAAACAAAATAGACAAACCACTAACCAGACTTAGCAAGAAAAAAAGAGACAGAACACAAACAAGCAAAATCAGAAATGGAAAAGGCATAGTTACTATGGATATGACAGAAATACAAAGAATTATTAGAAAATTCTATGAAAAATTAAGTGCCAACAAATTGGACAACCTAGAAGAAATGGACAACTTCCTAGAAAAATACAACCTGCCATGACTGACCCAGGAAGAAACAGAAAATCTGAACAGACCAATTACCAGAAATGAAATTGAATTGGTAATCAAAAACTTCTGACAAACCAAAGTAGAGGACCAGATGGCTTCACAGATGAATTCTGCAAAGCAAGGAAGAACTAATATCCATCCTTCTAAAAGTATTACAAAAAAACAGAAAAGGAGGAAATAATTCCAAACTCATTCTATGAGGCCAGCATCACTCTAATACCAAAACCAGACAAACATATTACAAAAAAATTTTTTGCCCAATATCCCTAGAGAACATAGATGCAAAACCTCAACAAAATGTTAGCAAACCAATTAAAATATACATCAACAGGATCATCCATCATGACCAAGTGGGATTTATTCCAGGGATGCAAGGATGGTACAATATTCATAAATCAATGTCATATACCATATTTAAAAAGGGACAAAAAACACATGATCTCAATAGGTGCTGAAAAATAATTTAACAAAATGCAACCTCTATTTATGATAAAAACTCTCTACAAAATGGGTATAGAGGGAACATACTTCAACATAATAAAGGCCATATACAACAGCCTCACAGCTAACATACTCAATGGCAAAAAGCTGAAAGCTTCCTCTAAGATCAGGAACAAAACAAGGATGTCTGCTATCACCACTTTTATTCAACATAGTACTGGAAGTCCTAGCCATGACAATCAGACACAATGAAGAGATAAAAGGCATCCAAGTTGGTAATGAAGAAGTTAAATTGTCTTTGTTTGTAGATGACATACTATGCATAGAAAACTCTAAAGACTCCATCAAAAAACTATTAGAATAACTGGATTCAGTGAAGATGCAGGATACAAAATTAATATTCAGAAAGATCTGTTGCATACCTATATGCTAACAATGAACTAGCGAAAGAGAAATTGAAATCAACTCCATTTACAATTGCATTGAAAAGAATAAAATACCTAGGAATAAACCTAACCAAGAAGATAAATTGTTTCATGATAGAAATTCTAATCACCTTCAAAGTGTTTTTTCTTGGTTAACGGAAGATGGTATGAACGTGGGGGAAATAAAATCAAAATCTGACTTATGCCTTATATTAAACCTTGGAAGCTAAAGTTTTGTTTGATTTGGGAAGACCAATATAGCTATTGCTTGTAACTTAACATGCTGAGAATAAAGGCAAGGAAAATATGCAGAGAATAGGAAGTATGCATGTGTTTAGATTGATAGGTAGGCCTACCTGTCCTTTTGCATGCAAAGTTGCTTTTCTGTTCTCATTTTCATTGGAGATTTTTATTGTACAGTATCATATCAGCTGCAAATAGTGACAGTTTAACTTCTTCTTTACCAATCTGGATTCCTTGTATTTGTTTTGTCTGATTGCCGTGGCTAGGACCTCCAGTACTATGTTAAATTAACAGTGGGGAGAGTGGGCATCCCTGTCTGGTTCCCGATCTCAGAGGAAATGCTTTCAGCTTCTCGCTGTTCAGTATAATGCTGGCTGTGGGTTTATCATATATGGCCTTTATTATGTTGAGGTACTTGCCCTCTATTCCCATTTTGCTGAGACTTTTTATCATGAATGGATGTTGAATTTTGTCAAATGCTTTTTCAGCATCTATGGAGATGATCATGTGGTTTTGTCTTTCTTTTTGTTGATGTGGTGGATGATGTTGATGGATTTTTGAATGTTGTACCATCCTTGCATCCCTGGGATGAATCCCACTTGGTCATGGTGTATGATCCTTTTGATACACTGTTGAATTCTGTTTGCTAATATTTTTTTTTTTTTTTTTTTTTGGTTTTGTTTGTTTAATTAAAGTATCAATGATATACATACAATCTTATGAAGATTTCACATGAACAACGTTGTGGTTTCAACATTCACGCATATTATCAAGCCCCCACCCACCCCCCACTGTAGTCACCGTCCATCAGCATAGTAAGATGCTATAGAGTCATTATTTGTCTTCTCCGTGGCAAGCTTCTAAGTTTTAATAATTCCAACCTCTTCTCTTCATTCCACCAGCCTTGGAATGGTAGCTGCTTCCTGCAATTGCCTAGTTAACAACTCTGGTTTACAACTCCCGGTGTTAAATTTTAGTGAGTGTTTTCTATCTCCTGACTGGATGCTGACTGATACCGACATCTTCCCAGGATTTTCCCAGCTGTTCCCACCCCCTACTCTAGGTTGGAAACATCCCTCCCTAGCACAACAATTATCACATTAATTTTGTGACTGTTGTGATTGTCTGTCTTGTCTGTCTTCTGTCCCTGCTAAACGGGGAACTCTAAATTTCTAAATTATTTATCTTGACATCTCCATTTCCCATTATAGTGCCTGGAAAATAGATACATTCAGTGAACATTAATTGAACGAATAAATTAATAATTCTGGAAAGTTTCCCCATGGGAGGCTGACCATGAGGAGACAGAGGCAGCCACTAAACCAGTGGTTCACCCATATTTTGATCCCAGAATTCCCTCACAGAGCAATATACTAATAAATGTTTAATAAACAGCTTTTTCAAACAGGCTCTGATGTGTAGAATTTGCTGGTTTTTGTCTTGGAAACATTTCCTCCATGGCCAATTTCAAGCCATGAGCATGATGACATTGAACACAGAGCTGGAAAGAAATCCATACAATTGGCTCTTGTGAGCCAGGGCCAGCCAGCTGCAACAAATCATTGCCTTACCTCTGAAATATTATTGAGGCCTTTCAAGAATTTTAGTTTATGTGGATTATATCTGTAAACATTTATAGCATTAGGAATTAGAACTGAGAAATCTTTAGATGTTTCATTTATTAGTTCTACTGAAAATTCCAATAAAAACCTCACTACTTGTTAGCAAAAATATTTTAATAAAACATTAACTGTGTTTTCCAAAACAAAAACTATTAGTGAGAAAGGAAGCATTGTTTTAAGTTTTGACAAATCTCTTAATGTTTGGATTATGAGAAGACAACCAGATTCTCCTATCTCCTACATTCATTCTGTTGGGATATGTTGTTTTGATTAAGTATATGAAGAAAATATGGCTCACACAGATATATTATTAGAAAAGGGAAGTGTGCTTATTTTAATAGCCATTTCAGATAATTGCAGATATTCTTTGACACTACATCAAAACTCAAAAAGTAGCAGTTTATTAAAGGTTAGTTACAATGTAGAATCTGAAACTGTTCAACTTTTAAGCTCTCTTGGTCGTAAAATAAAATCCATAGGTCTATCTTGTATTTTAAGTAGACCTTTTACCCTGCATGATTTTGTAACAAAACATTGGTCATTAGGAAGGAATTGCTTCACTGAATTATGCAGATCTTCCAAATGTTGACATATTTCATGATATAATGTCAAAAATTATATTCACTCATATCACCAACAATCTCATCAGTAAAATCTTTTTAAGTATTGGGAAACCATCAAGCTCACTATGGTGGATACAAGCTTCCTAAAATTCTAATTTTTACACCAATTTTTCTCATGGGCCAAAAACTATCGGTTATTTTCCTTTTAGTGGCAGGTCCACTTCATGCATTTTTTTTTTTTTTTTTTTTTTTTTGAGAGGGCATCTCTCATATTTATTGATCAAATGGTTGTTAACAACAATAAAATTCAGTATAGGGGGGTCAATGCTCAATGTACAATCATTAATCCATCTCAAGCCTAATTCTCGTCAGTCTCCAATCTTCTGAAGCATAACGAACAAGTTCTTACATGGTGAACGAATTCTTACAGAGTGAATAAATTCTTACATGGTGAACAGTACAAGGGCATTCATCACAGAAACTTTCGGTTTTGATCATGCAATATGACCTATAAACCATCAGGTCAAATATGAATATTCATTTGATTTTTGTACTTGATTTATATGTTGATCCCACATTTCTCCTATTATTATTATTATTTTTATTTTTAATAAAATGCTGAAGTGGTAGGTAGATGCAAGATAAAGGTAGAAAACATAGTTTAGTGCTGTAAGAAGGCAAATGTAGATGATCAGATGATCAGTTGTGTGCCTATGGACTAAGTATTAATCCAGGCTAGACAAGGGCAGCAAGACATCCACGGATGCAGAAGATTTCTCTCAAAGCAGGGGGGGGTGAGGTTGTGAGCCTCACCTCTGTTGATCCCCAAATTCTCACCTGATGGCCCCCCTGCGACTGTGCCTGTCTTAGGTTGTTCCTCCCTTGAGGAATCTTACCCGTCTCTGGCTAACCAGTCATCTTCCGGGGCCATACAGGGAAATGTAAAGTTGGTAAGTGAGAGAGAAGCCATATTGTTTGCAAAGGTTAGCTTTTTACTTCTTTGCAGATTTATGCCCTGTGGCTTCTATGCCCAGCACTTGTCTCGAGGTATCTTTACCACCTGGAGGAATTATGATACTCGGTAAATTCGATATGAGGCACGAATTCTATTTAAGGTTTGTAGTTAGGAAGGAAGAAGAAAAGCTATAGATGTAGCATATGAAGGAAACTTGGGAGGATTGATTATTTCTTTGACATATCTTCTTGTATAGTACCTTAAGTATGTATAGGTTTTAAACTACTAACTAATTTGCACACACATATTAACATAATAGGAATACGGTGACATAAACAAAGCAAATCTATGATTACCAGCCATCTCCAGTGAAGCCAAGAAAACCATTTAGGCACCCTAGGCATTTGTGAAAATTTATCTATGATATGATGGATATTTTCCAACTGTACTTGAACCATCAGACAAATTAAAGCAGCCCATTTCTGGGATCTGTTCACATCCCATATGTTCTTTTAACCATAGATAGTCTATAGTCATGAGATTTTGGGGTGCTACAACTTGCACTCCTCCCAACTCCTGGTTGAGTTCCAACAGTACAGATTCGGTCAAATTCGTTGTCTCACTGTATGCACATGCCAGCCTAGACATCTCCCTCCTCATTCCTATGGCAAGTCCAGGAGACGGTGGGCTGGATGCAGCCACAACCGCAGCATCGTCCGGATCCCTGTGGAGGCTTTTTGATGATCATCCCCCGGCACGAGTCCTCCAGAGAGTGCTGATGCCGGAAGCTCCTCCTCATATCGTATCTTAGTTCATTTTCTGGGTATCCAAGCTAGGCCTTGATCTTCTGCGTAGAAACAAACAGACCCTTTGCCCACACTTTGACATGCCCTCTATACCATTGTGCAGAACTCATTGGAGGTCAGCACACAGTAACTGCTTTTTTTTTTTTTTTTTTTTTTTTAAGAGAAAGGAATATTAAAAGAAAAGAGTACCTCCATAGCTGATCATCTGACACCCTTTAAGTGATCAACATTAAGGATATTTAAAGCATGCGTTGATCTTTGATTTACCAATAGTTTTATCCTGTTAAGGAGTAATCCCCCTTTTCTTTCTTTCTTTCTTTTTTTTTTTTTAATTTTTAATCTACACTTACCTGAAGAATACTATGTTTACTATGCTCTCCCCTATATCAGGTCCCCCCTAACAACCACATTACGGTTACTGTCCATCAGCTTAGCAAAATGTGGTAGAGTCACTACTTGTCCTCTCTGTGTTGTGCAGCCCACCCTCCCCTTTCTCCCTCCCCCCCATGCATGCTAATCTTAATACCCCCCTTCTTCTTCCCCCCCCTTTTCCCTCCCTGCCCACCCATCCTCCCCAGTTCCTTTCCCTTTGGTACCTGTTAGTCCATTTTTGGGTTCTGTAATTCTGCTGCTGTTTTGTTCCTTCAGTTTTTCCTTTGTTCCTATACTCCTCAGATGAGTGAAATCATTTGGTATTTCTCTTTCTCCGCCTGGCTTATTTCACTGAGCATAATACTCTCCAGCTCCATCCATGTTGCTGCAAATGGTTGGATTTTTCCACTTCTTATGGCTGAGTAGTATTCCATTGTGTATATGTACCACATCTTCTTTATCCATTCATCTACAGATGGACATTTAGGTTGCTTCCAATTCTTGGCTATTGTAAATAGTGCTGCGATAAACATAGGAGTGCATCTGTCTTTCTCAAACTTGATTGCTGCGTTCTTAGGGTAAATTCCTAGGAGTGGAATTCCTGGGTCAAATGGTAGGTCTGTTTTGAGCATTTTGATGCACCTCCATACTGCTTTCCACAATGGTTGAACTAATTTACATTCCCACCAGCAGTGTAGGAGGGTTCCCTTTTCTCCACAGCCTCGCCAACATTTGTTGTTGTTTGTCTTTTGGATGGCAGCTATCCTTACTGGTGTGAGGTGATACCTCATTGTAGTTTTAATTTGCATTTCTCTGATAATTAGCGATGTGGAGCATCTTTTCATGTGTCTCTTGGCCATCTGTATTTCTTTTTTGGAGAACTGTCTGTTCAGTTCCTCTGCCCATTTTTTAATTGGGTTATTTGTTTTTTGTTTGTTGAGGCGTGTGAGCTCTTTATATATTCTGGACGTCAAGCCTTTATCAGATCTGTCATTTTCAAATATATTCTCCCATACTGTAGGGTTCCTTTTTGTTCTATTGATGGTGTCTTTCGCTGTACAGAAGCTTTTCAGCTTAATGTAGTCCCACTTGCTCATTTTTGCTGTTGTTTTCCTTGCCCGGGGAGATATGTTCAAGAAGAGATCACTCATGTTTATGTCTAAGAGGTTTTTGCCTATGTTTTTTTCCAAGAGTTTAATGGTTTCGTGACTTACATTCAGGTCTTTGATCCATTTTGAGTTTACCTTTGTATATGGGGTTAGACAATGGTCCAGTTTCATTCTCCTACATGTAGCTGTCCAGTTTTGCCAGCACCATCTGTTGAAGAGACTGTCATTTTGCCATTGTATGTCCATGGCTCCTTTATCAAATATTAATTGACCATATATGTTTGGGTTAATTTCTGGGGTCTGTAATCTGTTCCACTGGTCTGTGGCTCTGTTCTTGTGCCAGTACCAAATTGTCTTGATTACTATGGCTTTGTAGTAGAGCTTGAAGTTGGGGAGTGAGATCCCCCCTACTTTATTCTTCTTTTTCAGGATTGCTTTGGCTATTCGGGGTCTTTGGTGTTTCCATATGAATTTTTGAATTATTTGTTCCAATTCATTGAAGAATGTTGCTGGTAATTTGAGAGGGATTGCATCAAATTTGTATATTGCTTTCGGCAGGATGGCCATTTTGACGATATTAATTCTTCCTAGCCATGAGCATGGGATGAGTTTCCATTTATTAGTGTCCCCTTTAATTTCTCTTAAGAGTGACTTGTAGTTTTCAGAGTATAAGTCTTTCACTTCCTTGGTTAGGTTTATTCCTAGGTATTTTATTCTTTTTGATGCAATGGTGAATGGAATTGTTTTCCTGATTTCTCTTTCTATTGATTCGTTGTTAGTGTATAGGAAAGCTACAGATTTCTGTGTGTTGATTTTGTATCCTGCAACTTTGCTGTATTCCGATATCAGTTCTAGTAGTTTTGGAGTGGAGTCTTTAGGGTTTTTTATGTACAGTATCATATCATCTGCAAATAGTGACAGTTTAACTTCTTCTTTACCAATCTGGATTCCTTGTATTTCTTTGTTTTGTCTGATTGCCGTGGCTAGGACCTCCAGTACTATGTTAAATAACAGTGGGGAGAGTGGGCATCCCTGTCTGGTTCCCGATCTCAGTGGAAATGCTTTCAGCTTCTCGCTGTTCAGTATAATGCTGGCTGTGGGTTTATCATATATGGCCTTTATTATGTTGAGGTACTTGCCCTCTATTCCCATTTTGCTGAGAGTTTTTATCATGAATGGATGTTGAATTTTGTCAAATGCTTTTTCAGCATCTATGGAGATGATCATGTGGTTTTTGTCTTTCTTTTTGTTGATGTGGTGGATGATGTTGATGGATTTTCGAATGTTGTACCATCCTTGCATCCCTGGGATGAACCCCACTTGGTCATGGTGTATGATCCTTTTGATATACTGTTGAATTCTGTTTGCTAATATTTTATTGAGTATTTTTGCATCTACGTTCATCAGGGATATTGGTCTGTAATTTTCTTTTTTGGTGGGGTCTTTTCCTGGTTTTGGTATTAGGGTGATGTTGGCTTCATAGAATGAGTTTGGGAGTATTCCCTCTTCTTCTATTTTGTGGAACACTTTAAGGAGAATGGGTATTATGTCTTCTCTGTGTGTCTGATAAAATTCCGAGGTAAATCCGTCCGGCCCCGGGGTTTTGTTCTTGGGTAGTTTTTTGATTACTGTTTCAATTTCTTTGCTTGTAATTGGTTTGTTTAACTTTTGTGTTTCTTCCTTGGTCAGTCTTGGGAGGTTGTATTTTTCTAGGAAGTTGTCCATTTCTTCTAGGTTTTCCAGCTTGTTGGCATATAGGTTTTCATAGTAGTCTTTAATAATTCTTTGTATTTCTGTGGAGTCTGTCGTGATTTTTCCATTCTCATTTCTGATTATGTTGATTTGTGTTGACTCTCTTTTTCTCTTAATAAGTTGGGCTAGAGGCTTATCTATTTTGTTTATTTTCTCAAAGAACCAGCTCTTGGTTTCGTTGATTTTTGCTATTGTTTTATTCTTCTCAATTTTGTTTATTTCTTCTCTGATCTTTATTATGTCCCTCCTTCTGCTGACTTTAGGCCTCATTTGTTCTTCTTTTTCCAGTTTTAATAATTGTGATGTTAGACTATTCATTTGGGATTGTTCTTCCTTCTTCAAGTGTGCCTGGATTGCTATATACTTTCCTCTTAAGACTGCTTTCGCTGCATCCCACAGAAGTTGGGGCTTAGTGTTGTTGTTGTCATTTGTTTCTATATATTCCTTGATCTCTATTTTGATTTGTTCATTGATCCATTGATTATTTAGTAGCATGTTGTTAAGCCTCCATGTGTTTGTGAGCCTTTTTGTTTTCTTTGTAGAATTTATTTCTACTTTCATACCTTTGTGGTCTGAAAAATTGGTTGGTAGAATTTCAATATTGTGGAATTTACTGAGGCTCTTTTTGTGAGCTAGTATGTGGTCTATTCTGGAGAATGTTCCATGTGCACTTGAGAAGAATGTATATCCTGTTGCTTTTGGATGTAAAGTTCTATAGATGTCTATTAGGTCCATCTGTTCTAGTGTGTTGTTCAGTGCCTGTGTGTCTTTACTTATTTTCTGCCCGGTGGATCTATCCTTTGGGGTGAGTGGTGTGTTGAAGTCTCCTACAATGAATGCATTGCAGTCTATTTCCCTCTTTAGTTCTGTTAGTATTTGCTTCACATATGCTGGTGCTCCTGTATTGGGTGCATATATATTTAGAATGGTTATATCCTCTTGTTGGACTAAGCCCTTTATCATTATGTAGTGGCCTTCTTTATCTCTTGTTACTTTCTTTGTTTTGAAGTCTATTTTGTCTGATATTAGTACTGCAACCCCTGCTTTCTTCTCACTGTTGTTTGCCTGAAATATGTTTTTCCATCCCTTGACTTTTAGTCTATGCTTATCTTTGGGTTTAAGGTGAGTTTCTTGTAAGCAGCATATAGATGGGTCTTGCTTTTTTATCCATTCTATTACTCTATGTCTTTTGATTGGTGCATTAAGTCCATTTACATTTAGGGTGACTATTGAAAGATATGTACTTATTGCCATTGCAGGCTTTAGATTCCTGGTTACCAAAGGTTCAAGGTTAGCTTCTTTAGTATCTTACTGCCTAACTTAGCTCGCTTATTGAGCTGTTATATACACTGTCTGGAGAGTCTTTTCTTCTCTCCCTTCTTATTCCTCCTCCTCCATTCTTCATATGTTGTGTGTTTTGTTCTGTGCTCTTTTTAGGGGTGCTCCCATCTAGAGCAGTCCCTGTAGGATGCCCTGTAGAGGTGGTTTGTGGGAAGCAAATTCCCTCAGCTTTTGCTTATCTGGGAATTGTTTGATCCCACCATCATATTTAAATGATAGTCGTGCTGGATACAGTATCCTTGGTTCAAGGCCCTTCTGTTTCATTGCATTAAGTATATCATGCCATTCTCTTCTGGCCTGTAGGGTTTCTGTTGAGAAGTCTGATGTTAGCCTGATTGGTTTTCCTTTATAGGTGACCTTTTTCTCTCTAGCTGCCTTTAAAACTCTTTCCTTGTCCTTGATCCTTGCCATTTTAATTATTATGTGTCTTGGTGTTGTCCTCCTTGGATCCTTTCTGTTGGGGGTTCTGTATAATTCCATGGTCTGTTCGATTATTTCCTCCCCCAGTTTGGGGAAGTTTTCAGCAATTATTTCTTCAAAGACACTTTCTATCCCTTTTCCTCTTTCTTCCTCTTCTGGTATCCCTATAATACGAATGTTTTTCCTTTTGTATTGGTCACATATTTCTCTTAGTGTTGTTTCATTCCTGGAGATCCTTTTATCTCTCTCTATGTCAGCTTCTATACGTTCCTGTTCTCTGGCTTCTATTCCTTCAATGGCCTCTTGCATCTTATCCATTCTGCTTATAAATCCTTCCAGGGATTGTTTCACTTCTGTGATCTCTTTCCTGACATCTGTGATCTCCTTCCGGACTTCATCCCACTGCTCTTGCATTTTTCTCTGCATCTCATCCCACTGCTCTTGCATTTTTCTCTGCATCTCATCCCATTGCTCTTGCATTTTTTTCTGCATCTCTGTCAGCATGTTCATGATTTTTATTTTGAATTCTTTTTCAGGAGGACTAGTTAGGTCTGTCTCCTTCTCAGGTGTTGTCTCTGTGATCTTTGTCTGCCTGTAGTTTTGCCTTTTCATGGTGATAGAGATAGTTTGCAGAGCTGGTACAAGTGACCGCTGGAAGAGCTTCCCTTCTTGTTGGTTTGTAGCCTTTTCCTGGGAGAATAGCGACCTCTAGTGGCTTGTGCTGGGCAGCTGTGCGCAGACAGGGCTTCTGCTTCCTGCCCAGTTGCTTTCGGGTTTATCTCCGCTGTTGCTGTGGGCTTGGTCTGGCTGGGGCTGTTCCTCCAAAATGGTGGGGCCCCGTTGGAGGGGGAGCAGCCAGGAGACTATTTATCTCCGTAAGGGGCCTCTGTGCTCCCTGCTGCCCAGGGGGTTAGAGTGCCCAGAGATCCCCAGATTCCCTGCTTCTGGTCTAAGTGACCTGTCCTGCCCCTTTAAGATTTCCAAAAAGCACTCTCCAATCCAAAACAACAACAGCAACAATGAGAGAGGGAACAGAAAGAAAGAGAAAAAAAAAAGGAAAAAACAAGCGATTTTTTTTTTTTTTTTTTTTTTTTGTCCTCAGGTGCCGGTTCCAGGCACCCGCTCACTGGTCCTGCTGCCCTGTCTCCCTAGCACCAGGGTCCCTGTCCTTTCAAGGCTTCCAAAAAGCACCCACCACCGGTCCCGCAGGGAAGGAACGCTGAATATTCTTTGTCCTCAGGCACTGGTCCCACGCACCCGCTCACCAGTCCCGCCGCCCTGACTCCCTAGCACCGGGGTCCCTGTCCCTTCAAGGCTTCCAAAAAGCACTCGGCAAAAAGAGAGAAAAAAAAAGGGGAAAAATGCGCGATTTCTTCCGTCCTCAGGTGCTGGTCTCAGGCACCCACCCACCGGTCCCACAGGGAAAAATGCGGGATATTCTTTGTCCTCAGGTGCCAGTCCCAGGCACCCACTCACCAGTCCCGCCGCCCTGCCTCCCTAGCACCGGGGTCTCTGTCCCTTTTAGGCTTCCAAAAAGCACTCGCAGAAAAGAGAAAAAAAAAAGGGGAAAAACGCGCGATTTCCTCTGTCCTCAAGTGCCGGTCTCAGGCACCCGCCCACCGGTCCCGCAGGGAAAAACGGGGGATATTCTTTGTCCTCAGGCGCCGGTCCCAGCCACCCGCTCACCAGTCCCGCCACCGTGCCTCCCTAGCACTGGGGTCCCCGTCCCTTCAAGGCTTCCAAAAAGCGCTCGCCAAAAAGAGAAAAAAAAAAGGGGAAAAACGCGCAACCTCCTCCGTCCTCAGGCACTGGTCTCAGGCACCCGCCCCCAGGTCTCGCAGGGAGAAATGCGGGATATTCTTTGTCCTCCGGCGCCGTTCCCAGGCACCTCCTCACCGGTCCCGCCACCCTGCCTCCCCAGCAACGGGGGCCCGTCCCTCTAAGGCTTCCAAAAAGCGCTCGCCAAAAAAAAAAAAAAAAAAAACCGCTCCGGTTTCTCTCCACCCGCCGGGAGCCGGGGGGAGGGGCGCTCGGGTCCCGCCGGGCTGGGGCTTGTATCTTACCCCCTTCACAAGGCGCTGGGTTCTTGCAGGTGTGGATGTGGTCTGGATGTTGTCCTGTGTCCTGTGGTCTCTATTTTAGGAAGATTTTTCTTTGTTATATTTTCATAGCTCTATGTGTTTTTGGGAGGAGATTTCCACTGCTCTACTCACGCCGCCATCTTGGCTCCGCCCCTCCTGTTTGCTAATATTTTATTGAATATTTTTGCATCTACATTCATCAGGGCTATTGGTCTGTAATTTTCTTTTTTGGTGGGGTCTTGGCCTGGTTTTGGTATTAGGGTGATGTTGGCTTCATAGAATGAGTTTGGGAGTATTCCCTCTTCTATTTTTTGGAACACTTTAAGGAGAATGGGTATTATGTCTTCTCTGTGTGTCTGATAAAATTCCGAGGTAAATCCGTCCAGCCCCGGGGTTCTGTTCTTGGGTAGTTTTTTGATTACCGTTTCAATTGCTTTGCTCGTAATTGGTTTGTTTAACTTTTGTGTTTCTTCCTTGCTCAGTCTTGGGAGGTTGTATTTTTCTAGGAAGTTGTCCATTTCTTCTAGGTTTTCCAGCTTGTTGGCATATAGGTTTTCATAGTAGTCTTTAATAATTCTTTGTATTTCTGTGGAGTCTGTCGTGATTTTTCCATTCTCATTTCTGACTATGTTGATTTGTGTTGATTCTCTTTTTCTCTTAATAAGTTTGGCTAGAGGCTTATCTATTTGGTTTATTTTCTCAAAGAACCAGCTCTTGGATTCGTTGATTTTTGCTATTCTTTTATTCCTCTCAATTTTGTTTTTTTCTTCTCTGATCTTTATTATGTCCCTCCTTCTGCTGACTTTAGGCCTCATTTGTTCTTCTTTTTCCAGTTTCGATAATTGTGATGTTAGACTATTCATTTGGGATTGTTCTTCCTTCTTCAAGTGTGCCTGGATTGCTATATACTTTCCTCTTAAGACTGCTTTCGCTGCGTCCCACAAAAGTTGGGGCTTTGTGTTGTTGTCGTCATTTGTTTCTATATATTCCTTGATCTCTAGTTTGATTTGTTCATTGATCCATTGATTATTTGTTTTCTTTGTAGAATTTATTTCTACTTTTATACCTTTGTGGTCTGAAAAATTGGTTGGTAGAATTTCAATATTTTGGAGTTTACTGAGGCTCTTTTTGTGAGCTAGTATGTGGCCTATTCTAGAGAATGTTCCATGTGCACTTGAGAAGAATGTATATCCTGTTGCTTTTGGATGTAGAGTTCTGTAGATGTCTATTAGGTCCATCTGTTCTAGTGTGTTGTTCAGTGCCTGTGTGTCCTTACTTATTTTCTGCCCGGTGGATCTATCCTTCGGGGTGAGTGGTGTGTTGAAGTCTCCTAAAATGAATGCATTGCAGTCTATTTCCCTCTTTAGTTCTGTTAGTATTTGTTTCACATATGCTGGTGCTCCTGTATTGGGTGCATATATATTTAGTATGTTTATATCCTCTTGTTGGACTGAGCCCTTTATCATTATGTAGTGTCCTTCTTTATTTCTTGTTACTTTCTTTGTTTTGAAGTCTATTTTGTCTGATATTAGTACTGCAACCCCTGCTTTCTTCTCACTGTTGTTTGCCTGAAATATGTTTTTCCATCCCTTGACTATTAGTCTGTGCTTGTCTTTGGGTTTAAGGTGAGTTTCTTGTAAGCAGCATATAGATGGGTCTTGCTTTTTTATCCATTCTATTACTCTGGGTCTTTGATTGGTGCATTAGGTCCATTTACATTTAGGGTGACTATTGAGAGATATGTACTTATTGCCATTGCAGGCTTTAGATTCATGGTTACCAAAGGTTCAAGGTTAGCTTCTTTAGTATCTTACTGCCTAACTTAGCTCACTTATTGAGCTGTTATATACAATGTCTGGAGATTCTTTTCTTCTCTCCTTTCTTATTCCTCCTCCTCCATTCTTCATAGGTTGTGTGTTTTGTTCTGTGCTCTTTTTAGGAGTGCTCCCATCTAGAGCAGTCCCTGTAGGATGCCCTGTAGAGGTGTTTTGTGGGAAGCAAATTCCCTCAGCTTTTGCTTGTCTGGGAATTGTTTAATCCCGCCATCATATTTAAATGAAAGTCATGCTGGATACAGTATCCTTGGTTCAAGGCCCTTCTGTTTCATTGCATTAAGTATATCATGCCATTCTCTTCTGGCCTGTAGGGTTTCTGTTGAGAAGTCTGATGTTAGCCTGATGGGTTTTCCTTTATAGGTGACCTTTTTCTCTCTAGCTGCCTTTAAAACTCTTTCCTTGTCCTTGATCCTTGCCATTTTAATTATTATGTGTCTTGGTGTTGTCCTCCTTGGATCCTTTCTGTTGGGGGTTCTGTGTAATTCCATGGTCTGTTCGATTATTTCCTCCCCCAGTTTGGGGAAGTTTTCAACAATTATTTCTTCAAAGAGACTTTCTATCCCTTTTCCTCTTTCTTCTTCTTCTGGTGCCCCTATAATATGAATATTATTCCTTTTGGATTGGTCACATAGTTCTCTTAGTGTTGTTTCATTCCTGGAAATCCTTTTATCTCTATGTCAGCTTCTATATGTTCCTGTTCTCTGGTTTCTATTCCTTCAATGGCCTCTTGCATCTTATCCATTCTGCTTATAAATCCTTCCAGGGATTGTTTCACTTCTTTGATCTCCTTCCTGACATCTGTGATCTCCCTCCGGACTTCATCCCATTGCTCTTGCATTATTCTCTGCATCTCATCTCATTGCTCTTGCATTTTTCTCTGCATCTCTGTCAGCATGTTCATGATTTTTATTTTGAATTATTTTTCAGGAAGACTGGTTAGGTCTGTCTCCTTCTCAGGTGTTGTCTCTGTGATCTTTGTCTGCCTGTAGTTTTGCCTTTTCATGGTGATAGAGATAGTTTGCAGAACTGGTATGAGTGACCACTGGAAGAGCTTTCCTTCTTGTTGGTTTGTGGCCTTCCTCTCCTGGGAGAATAGCGACCTCTAGTGGCTTTTGCTTGTCAGCTGTGTGCAGACAGGGCTTCTGCTACCTGCCTGTTTGCTATGGAGTTTATCTCCACTGTAGCTGTGGGCGTGGCCTGGCTGGGGCTGCTCCTCCAAAATGGTGGAGCCCCGTTGGAGGGGGGGTGGCTGGGAGGCTATTTATCTCCATAAGGTGCCTCTGTGTTCCCTGTTGCCCAGGGGGTTAGAGTGCCCAGAGATCCCCAGATTGCCTTCCTCTGGTCTAAGTGTCCTGTCCTGCCCCTTTAAGACTTCCAAAAAGCATTCTCCAAACTAAGACAACAATAGCAACAATGAAAGAGGAAAAAGAAAAAGAAAAAAAAAAAAAAGGAAAAAATGTGCGATTTTCTTTGTCCTCCTGTGCCGGTCCCTGTACCCGCTCACCGGTCCTGCTGCCCTGCCTCCCTAGCACCGGGGTCCCTGTCGCTTCAAGGCTTCCAAAAAGCACCAGCCAAAAAAAAAAAAAAAGGGAAAAACACGTGATGTTGTTTGTCCTCAGGTGCCGGTCCCAGGCACCCGCCCACCGGTCCTGCTGCCCTGCCTCCCTAGCACTGGGGTCCCCGTCCCTCCAAGGCCTCCAAAAGGCACTTGCCAAAAAAAAGGGAAAAACGCGTGACCCTCTCCGTCCCCAGGCACCGGTCCCAGGCACCCGCTCACTGGCCCTGCCACCCTGCCTCCCTGGCACTGGGGTCCCTCCCCCCTAAGGCCTCTAAAAAGCACTCGCCAAAAAGAAAAAAAAGGGAGAAACTTGCGATTTTCTTTGTCCTCAGGTGCCGGTCCCAGGCACCCTCCCACTGGTCTTGCTGCCCTGCCTCCCTGGCACTGGGGTCCCCGTCCCTCCAAGGCTTCCAAAAAGCACTCACCAAAAAAAAAGGGAAAAACACGTGATTTTCTTTGTCCTCAGGCGCTGGCCCCAGGCCCTCGCCCACCGGTCCTGCTGCCCTGCCTCCCTAGTATTGGGAAAAACGTGCGATTTTCTTTGTCCCCAGGCACCGGTCTCAGGCACCCGCTCACCAGTCTTGCTGCCCTGTTTCGCTGGTATTGGGGTCCCTGTCCCTTTAAGGCTTCCAAAAATCACTTGCCAAAAAGAAAAAAAAAGGGGGGGGGAAACACGTGATTTTCTCTCTCCTCAGGCGCTGGTCTCAGGCACCTGCCCACCGGTCCTGCCACCCTGCCTCCCTGGCATCCGGGTCCCCGTCCCTTTAAGGCTTCCAAAAAGCACTCGCCAAAAAAAAAAAAAAAAAATGGAAAAACGCACGATAATCTTTGTCCTCAGGCGCCGGTACCAGGCACCCACTCACTGGTCCTGCTGCCCTGCCTCCCTAGCACTGGGGTCCCTGTCCCTTTAAGGCTTCCATAAAGCACTCGCCAAAAAAAAAAACTGCTCCGGTTTCTTTCCACCCGCTGGGAGCTGGGGGTAGGGGCGCTTGGGGCCCGCCGGGCCGGGGCTTGTATCTTACCCCCTTTGCAAGGTGCTGGGTTCTTGCAGGTGTGGATGTGGTCTGGATATTGTCCTGTGTCCTCTGGTTTCTATTTTAGGAAGAGTTTTCTTTGTTATATTTTCATAGATCTATGTGTTTTTGGGAGGAGATTTCCACTGCTCTACTCATGCCACCATCCTTGCTTCGCCCCCCCTGGAGATTTTTATTATACAAATATTGCTATAGTCTGATTGTTTGTATCCCCCAAAATTAATACAGTAAAATAATAGCCCCCAAAGATTAAGAAGTGGGGCCTTTGGAATTAGTGTTTAAAGTTGCTTTATTGTTTCCAGACATAAAAAATTTTGTCTGGTGTATTTACCTATATAATAATAGAGGCATGGTTAACACAGTTAATAAGTTAAAAAAAAATCAACATGTAGTTTTTAAAACAAAACAGTTTCTAGATATATGGCTTTCAAAAATTTTTTTTTGGTTTAGTTGCTTTTTCCCCACACCTTATACAGCAACATTATCTTTTTTAATTTTTGAAAAATAGGTATAAGGTAATGTGGTAAATTAAAGAAGTAGAATTGTGAGATCAAATGACCACTTAGCTTTCTAGCCAATCAGCCTCTACAGCAAGGTTAAAAGTGTTACATTTAAATTCATGCAGGATCAATTCGTAAAACAACTTTAAAGGTTCTAGAAACTATGCTCTTTATATTAATTACTATTTTATTGCTTGGGCTAATTGTAACTTGTGGTTTTTGGTGGGGATTTGCCAGGAACTTTCCTCTGCAGGGAATTAATGAGCATGTAAAGGTTTTTCCCATTCTTTTTATTTTTAACTTTGTCATTTCATGTTTTATTTGTTTGTAATAGTGATGACCTATTTAGTAACAAGATCTTCCGCCTATAGACTCATTTTCTCACCTGCTTAGGATATTTTCTAGGCTGACTTCAGTAAATAAGAAACATTAAAAATTAGCATTTAGATTTTATTCTTCTCTTCAACAAAAGAGAAAAGATGAAGGCAGAACTTATAATTACATATCACATAATTATGAGTTAGATATTAATTACATTTTAATATTTTTAATAATGAAATATTTAAAATGTGAATTCATATATGTTGGAGTTCAAGCAATTGCTAAAATGGGAATTAGTAAAATATTCATTACTTGTTAAGAATCATTAATGAATTTTATATTCTGTAAAACTATGAAAATATAATTTGGATAATTTACTATAAACATTATCTATTTCCTCAGATTAAATTGGCATAAAAATGAATTAGAAAGGGTATCCATAGCTGCTATTTTTTAAATCCTCAAAGATAATCATTGATAATTGTAAGTCTGGGGCAAGGAAATCCTGGGGCAAAATACCTCTAAAAACCAAAATCATTCAAAGAGAGAAATAAAGTTTAAAACCCGTTTATTGCTCACAAACTGCAGTCCCAGGTCGTCTTTCTTCTCTGCTCCAGCAGCAACAACACCAGCACCCAACCTCACCTCTCAGGTACAGATAAGCACTCTGTTGCCCAGGTAATTACCCATTGATATGGAGATGAACTTCACCCCTGAGGAAAGATGAAAATGCACTCCACCCCAGAGGAAAGATGAAAATGCATGAAAGTCATACTTCTTTCCACCTCTTAATGCCTATTGATATGCAGATATACTAAAGCCAGGCGAGATATTCTGGAAATGCTACAATTTTACCCACAATCCACCCTTCCAGAAATCTCACCTTACAATTTACTTGATCCCCTCTTCCGACCAATCTAGTAACATGCAATAGCAACAGCAATAAAATCTTGATCATCCTCAAGTCAGAGGATTCAGCAGGGTGCCAGCAGGGCATGGTACACAGGTTCCTTCACAGCACAATCTCTCACTAAGCACAAAAATACATTTCTACACTTGTTTACTCATTCCTAACAATCATGCTAGATTGCTCACAAAACTTTTACCAAACATTAAAGTCAAGCCTCTCTTTAAACATTATTTTCTTGACAACAGCAACAATCATAATTCTCAAGCCAGAGGATTCAGCTAGGTTCAAAGTCCCATGCAGATTAAGTCCAAAGCTTTTCCATTCCAGCCATCATGCAGCAGCTGCAGCCATGGGGTGCATCCAGGACACAAAGACCGTAGAAGCAAATAACCATGATTGTCGGGGGCCAATTTGCTGTTATTACAGGAATACACAGAAGGCCAGCTTCCAGGCCTTTTCCCCAAGGTTCCAGAAGAGCCAGCCTTCACCAATCCATGTGTTGAAATGTCCAGAGCCACATCCATTTTATGCCTAATTGCTGCACCCATCCTTGCAACACATGTCCAATTAAGTGGGTACCTTGATCGCTCTCAGTAACCGGCGACCAACCATAGGCTGCAGAGAGATGCTCTGGGCCCCTCTTGGTGGTTTGCTGACCTGCACAATGTGCAGGGCACTCCTTCTGGGCTCGGCTGACTTATTCAAAGGTGAAAGACAAGCCACATCGATGGGCCCACATTGTCTTTTGAGGTGTCTGTACCATGCCACTCCATGGCTTTTGGGTCCAATCTCATACCCACCCCATGATGGGATAGGAGGTTATTACCTTGGTCAGAACTGTCCCAGTGATGGGCTCTGTAGCCAGTAGGGCATGGTACACAGCAGCCAGTTGCTTCAAGATGACCCAGACCTCTGCTCCTTTCCATGGTTGTAGCCAGGCTCCGGCTGGCAGCAAGAGTGGCAGCAATGGCAGAAGCAGTAGCCTTAGGCTCGGGTCATGGGCTGGGGTCAGCGTGGCCAGTAGCGGTGGTGGTGCCTCCACGACCACACGAGTGTAGACACATGTCCCTCGGCGTGAGCACCACTTCGCCCCATCATTTCTAAGGGTGGCCCTCCCAAAGGTCACACCCATTATGACAGATTTCGGGTTCAGAGGAATCCTGCTGACTATGCCAGTTGTAAGTCCAGGGAAAGGAAATCCCAGGGCAAAATACCCCTAAAAACCAAAATCAGTCAAAGGGACAAATAAAGTTTAAAACCCATTTATTGCTCACAAACTGCTGTCTCAGTCCATGTTTCTTCTCTGCTCCAGCAGCCACAACACACCTGCCCTCCCCCCCCACCTCTCAGGTACAGAGAAGCCCACTGTTGCCCAGGTAATCACCCATTGATATGGAGATGAACTTCTCCACCCCTGAAGAAAGATGCAAATGAACTCAAGCCATACTTCTTTCCACCTCTTAATGCCTATTGATATGCAGATATACTAAAGCCAGGGGAGATATTCTGGAAATGCTACAATTTTACCCACAATAATATAAGTATGTTTAAAATTCTAATGTGCTGAAATACATTATTTGAATTAGTTCATGTATACTAGCTGAATTAATATGACTTGGAATGAAACCAGAAACAAATAAATAGTAAAATCTCTTTTAATATTGCATGAACATTGAAATCAAGCATTTCTATATTCCCATCCTTTAGTTATTATCAGTAAGTAAAACAATAAAAATGATTATTTAGCACTCTAGTTTTATATACTGTTTATATATATATATATATATGTATATCCTTATTCTTTCCTGGTCTCACAATTAAAACTATAACATATTAATTGTACATTAAAATATTTTAATGTAAGTTTATTATAACAATCCACTAATTAAAAAATATTCATTGGGAATTAGTTACTTACAATGAAAAATAAATCAGGTTTCCTTAATATTTAAAATGCAATTAGAATTCTACCCAAAAAGTTTTTTCTAAAAGACTATTGAACAAAACATAGTAAAACTCAAAGAGGTAAGACTCATTACTTTCTCTTTCATAGATATTTTACTCTCCAAATAGCCTGACTGAACATTGATTGAAAGGAACATATAAGCCAACTCATATTCATATTCATATTCTCTTTCTCCGTTTCTTTCTCTCTTTCTGTCTTTCTGGCCACACAGCTAATTAGAAGCTGCCTTGAACAAAACATTTCGCTTTAAAGTAAATGATTATATACAATAAAACAAACATTACTCAGTTTTCTTAGTGTTTACATGAAACAAATTAAAACTTCACATATTACATCATTTTGAATTTCATTATCCATCACTTAAATTAAAACTTGGAATCCATACTTGAAATACAGTGAGTCAGAGACAAGTAGCATTCTATTCTTGGGCTCCATTAATCCTATGAGGCTAAACCAAAAAAAATATTACTGATACCTTTTGCTTTATTTCTCCTCTATATTTGGAAATAATAAGGGATCATTCTGATTCCTTCCCCTCTTACCCCCAGTCCTCTATAGAAATTGTTTGCTTTTATCTGCAGAATAGGCCACTTGAGTTACTTTAATATTTCACATTATTTTAATAAAAATTTTAATCATAGATATTTTGAATAGTAAATGTAGTTCACCATGAATTCTTATTTTTATAAATGTGTTAGAAACTTTGACCAGTTTTTGAGACATTATTTTGTTAAAATATAAATGGCTTCATGGTTACAACGGTTTAAATGATTTAGAGACAATAAAAAAATCTATTTATTGACATCCTGCTTAAGAAAAATCTTAATGGTAATGACTGAATGTTAGATTTTTTGTTAAATTGAAGTTCATAACATTATATTATAAACTGTGGTAACTGATATACATATATTATTTTTCTAGCATCTTATCTAAAGAAGACTAGAAGGACAAAGACAACATTACAAAAAGGTGAATATTAATTTTTGTGCTAATTACTAGAATTTTTGTAAGACACTTAATGCAACTCTTAGGTTTTCAGATATAGGGTTCTTCATAAATCCATGTAATCTTTGAAATAGTGTTTTTATTCCCAGTGAATATAATGAAAAATTAGAAATAGATGATATTTAGTAGGGAAGTCTTCAGACACTACTCTTGTTCTAATGCAGCATGATATTTAGTGTTAGATCAGTCACAATTCAGGGCCATGTACATACTATTTTAGCATCTCCCAAATAGTGAATTAGATGTTACTAGTCTTAGTTCTCAGAGCTCTAATCCCTTGATAATGTCAGCATTGTTTGTCTTTAGCAAGTTTAATCCAATACTTCCCTAAATGGATAGATGACTTTGAGTTGTCAACACTCTGTATGAAAAGGTAGAGATATTTAACAATATATAATGCTTTTGTCAATATTATTATCATGTGTGTGCATATATTTATTTTGTGATTTAAATTTAGCTTTAACTAAAAATAATTAGTTTCTAGTGAAAATATTGTATCATCACAAGAAAAAGTATTTTCAACTGATCAAATAAGTCATGCTTTTTTAAATAAAGGTCTAGAAATTGACTGGGCCAATTACCATTTATGGCATTTACATTTGAATGAGAAAATATTGAACAAAGAGATTAAATTATTTAACTCAGTACATGAAAGAGCTACAAAGCTACAAGTGTATTTTAATTTTACTGAATGATTTAATTGCATGGAAGGAGCTGAAAACTTCTGTGACTCACTGATAACTTGACTTAATTTATTGTCTGGATTTTCAATCAAAATTTATGAAACAAATTCATCAGCAAAATATGTAAAACAACATAAGTAAATGTATTATTCACACATTTTAAAATAGCTTCCTAATAATCAGGAATTAATCCTACAAAAATCCTCAATACTTCAATTAAATGAAACATTTATTATCTATAATATCAAAGAATTAGCATATTTATAAACAGGTATTTTGTTCCATCAAGTAAAAGATGACAGCTTCATGAAAGAAAATACCAGCTTTTAAATATCAGTTAATTTTTGTCAAAAATGTAGAATTAGGAAAAAATTATATGCAGGTAAAATTTGCTATAAAATTATGCTAATGTGTATTTAATGATTCAGAATTCAGTCATTCTTAATATACATGATATTTAGAGGACAAAGCTATCAATACCATTCACATATGTTGAAAAATGTTCAGATGCTAACACCAATCCATAAGACCTTTAAGTATAGCCATTTGAAGTTAACTTTGTGATATGCTTCCTGGCATCAGCACCAGAACAATTCTGAAGACAATGTAACAACCTCTTCTAAACAAAGTTTATTTTGAGATAATTGCCAAGTATTCAGATTCAAACAAAATCAGGTGACTTTTGGAAGTTAGTGCATAGTTTAAGTCTGTATTTTGTGCTTGACCTAAGCATCAATTTAGAGCAAGGATTGTGTATGCAGATTTGATATGAATGCTACTTTATCTGAGGACTAGGAAGCAATAATTTCTTGATTTGTAAATGTATTTTAACTGCATGCCCAAGCAGAATTATTTTACAAATGTGCAACTTCCACCTTGTCCTAAAATACATTTATATCCTAGAATAGGGCCTCATATAAATAACAGCAATTCTGGTTGCATATATATATATATTTACTAAAGTACAGTTGATATACAATTGATATACAATCTTACATTGGTTTCAAGTATACAACAGAGTGGTTGAACAAGTTATACATTATTAAATAATCTCACCCCACTAGTACAGTTACTACTGAGAACATAGGAAGATGTTACATAACCGCTGGCAATATTGTCCATACTGAAGTTCCATCCCCAAAACCAACTTATATTATGATTGAGATTTTTATGCCCCTTCATCATCCTCACCTTCCCCACTCACCCACCCCAATCCCTCCCCCATGGTAACCATGAGTCTACTGCTTAGTGTCTATGAGTGCACTATTTTTTTGTTCACTTTGTTTCGTTACTATATTCCACAAATAAGTGAAATAATATGGTATTTGTCTTTCTCCACCTGGCTTATTTCTCTTAACATAATACCCTCCAGGTCCATCCATGTTGTTGAAAATGGGAGGCTTTCTTTCTTTTTTGTGGTTCAATAATATCCCATTGTGTATATGTACTGCCTCTTCTTTATCCATTCATCTATTGATGGACACTTAAATTGCTTCTGTATCTTTGTTATTGTAAATAATGCAGCAATAAATATAGGGATGAATATATCTTTTAAAATCAGAGATTTTGTTTTCTTCAGGTAAATTTCTAAACGTGGAATTACCGGGTCCAGTGGTATTTCTATTTTAAGTTTTTTGAGGAACTTCCATATTGCTTTCCAAGCAGCTGCACCGATTTACCTTCCCACCAACAGTGAAGGAGGGTTCCTTTTCTCCACATCCTTTCCAACACTTGTTATTCCTCATCTTTTGGATAGTGACCATTCTAACTGGTGTGAGGTAATGTCATTGTAGTTTTGATTTGCATTTCCCTGATGATTAGCAATGTGGAACATCTTGTCATGTGCCTGTTTGCCATCTGTATATCTTCCTTGGAAAAATGTCTGTTCAGGTTCTCTGCCCATTTTTTAAACAGGTTATTTGTTTTGTTTTGTTTCTTTGGTGTTGAGTCAGGTGAGTTCTTTATATATTTTGTATGTTAACCTCTTATTGGAAGCATCATTTACAAATATTGTTTGGTCTATCTTTTTGTTCTGTTGATGGTATCCTTTGCTGTACAGAAGCTGTGTAGTTTGATGTAGTCCCACTTATTTTTCAAGAAAAAAATTGTCATGCCTATTTTCAAGAGATTTTTGCCTATGTTTTCTTCTGAGAGTTTTGTGGTTTCATGGCTTACATTCAGGTCTTTGATCATTTTGAGATTACTTTGTGTATGGATTTAGACAGTATTCCAGTTTCATTCCTTTGCATGTAGCTGTCCAGTTTCCCAAACACCAGTTATTGAAGAGGCTGTCTTTTCCCTATTGTATTCATGTCTCCTTTATCACATATTAATTTACCATTTATGTGTGGGTTTATATCTGGGCTCTCTGTTCTGTTCAATTGATCTATATGTCTGTTCTTGTGCCAGCACCAAATTGTTTTGACTACTGTGGCTTTATAATAGAGCTTAAAGTCAGGGAGTGTAATCCCCACACCACCCCTTCCACCACTTCATTCTTTCTCAGGATTTCTTTGGCTATTCAGGGTCTTTGTGAATCCAATTGAATTTTAGAACTATTTGTTCTAGTTCATTGAAGAATGCTGTTGGTGTTTTGATAGGAATTGCATTGAATCTATAAACTGCTTTAGGTATGATGGTCATTTTGGCAATATTGATTCTTCCTATCCATGAACATGGGATAGATTCCTATTGATTTATGTCTTCTTTAATTTCTCTCGTGAGTGTCTTATAGTTTTCAGAGTACAAGTCTTTCACCTCCTTGGTTGGGTCCATTGTATAATTTTTTAAATTATACTTTTTAGCATAACTTGTTACTGCTTTCTGTTCTTTATATGCAGTATTTTTACCTACTTTCTTTTGTTAAACATAGAATTCTTATATTCTATTAAGATGATTTAAAATTTCTTAAGGAGTACATACTAATACCAAAACATATAAACATGATAGCAATTCAATGTATTTTTCTTTTCTCTTATAAAAAAGTATTAAACTTTTAAAAAATTGGTTTTGTTCTTACCCTATATTAAACTTAACCACAAATTGTTATTATGGAAATAATAGTAACATTCACCTTGAGAAAAAGGCAATAATAATATAATTTGCAAATTAGTACTTTGAGAAGTTACAGGAAATCACTTTTCATACTATATTAAAAGTATATAGTATACTATATTAAAAGAGAGTGTTTCATTTAATAAAAAACATTTTTCATAGGAGATTGCTTTTCTGCAGATCTACAAATGCTCCAGAAATCATTACCATTAACCATGCTCTTTTTATAGTAAAACACTGATGAGTATTATTTCCCAGAGATAGAAGAGCAAGCTGCTTTAAGCTATAAGAGGATACTACAGTTAATTTTTGCCACTAAAGTAATGTAGTTGCAGGGAGAAAAATGGGGAACTTGGAACTTGGAGTTTTTCCATAAAAAATTTAAGCCTCCCCCCAAAAAATTTAAGCCCAGTATGTCTTATGATCATAATGATTTTGAAAATAAATTCAATTCCCTTTTTTACAGAGTATGCATATAGACAAGGCTTGTAGTGCTAGTTTTGTGACACCTGTGTTTAGCCTGGTTTGGAGCAGTATCAAAGAATAGGTAGTAGGCTTTTTCAAAAGCCTCTCCAATCCCTGAACATGTATTTCCTTTCTGCCTTAGCACTGTTGGAGTCATTCCAATGCCTGGAAGAAGAAATAAGAGACACACTAGTGGAGGGTATCGTACCTAATACAGATAATACCAGCATAAAAATTCAGGAACTTCCAAGAATAGCTATGAAATGTCTCATACCCTGCAAAGCTTCTCCAATTTGTTTTTAAAAATTGAAACCATTCTTAATAAAGCAACACACTATACTTTTTTTCCCTAATGAAAGCCCACACACCTGAAAAATATGAAATATTTGTAGATCTTTTCTAAATGACAGTGTGCATAAGCTTAGTAAAAATATTTAAACCAAATTTTTGCCAGAATATTTTGTACTTCTAACCAAAGGACCAAATAACTCAATATCTTTTATTCTCTTTAATCATGAAATAGTTGATAGCTAATGCTCTATTAATTTACTATGAGAAATATAGAACTTGAAATCCAACAGCAACAATGCGTGATGTAAGTTTCATAGTACTCATTCTAAATGTTACAGTATATTTAGAAGACAATTTCATATGGTATAGTTGTGGATAAAGTTATATTTTTACCTTATATCTTTAATTTTTCATGTTTTTTCCTTCAGTAACTTCAACTTAACAAGTTATTTATACACTTAATTAAGATAAATTATTCACAAAAATTAGTATTTTTTCTTGACATTTTTATAATTTCTAGAAAAGCCAGATTTCTGCTTTTTGGAAGAAGATGCCGGAATCTGTCGAGGTTATATTACTAGGTATTTTTATAACAATCAATCAAAACAGTGTGAACGTTTCAAGTACGGTGGGTGTCTCGGCAATCTAAACAACTTTGAATCACTGGAAGAATGCAAGAACACCTGTGAGGATGTGTGTAAGTTTATTTCTCATCCCATTTTACTTCATTTATAGGCATCCTCTTAAAAATAAGGCATCTTACAGGATGTTCACATTTACTCAGATTTTATTTCAGCCATACAAATATACATTTGTATTCACTAAATTCAGTACTAATCTGATTAATTATTATTTTAATTTTAAAAAAGAACAGAGAATTAAATAATTTGTAGTGGAAATTATTTCTAGAGACCTGATATCGTTTTTGTCTTTGTTTTTTAGGTTAAATTATTTAAACTTCCTTCCAGAGAAAGTTGTAGTACAATTTAGTTACAAGAGTAGGACTGCTGACATCCCCTTAGGTTTAAAAAAATTTGGGGGAAATAGTTCTTTGGAACCTACCACTTAAAATCAAACCTAAAATCAATCAGTTCTATCTGACCATAATATTTATTAAAGCAGTGACTTAAACATTAACAGTTAACCATTTTTTGACCAAGAATGACAAAGTTACTCATGGAAATATTATCTTACTCTATATATACATTCACTGTTAACTAATTTAAAATAGCAGTGTAAATAAAGTCTACTTGTCTTAACACAACTGGTGTTTTATGTGTATAATTTCATGATAATGTCTTGATTTTAATTAGATGTGTTTTTTCCAGTGAATGATTTCCAGGTGGGAGATAACAGAACCCAGCTTGAGGCTATGAATAATGACTCCTTGTCCCCCCAGCCCACCAAGGTTCCCAGCTTTTGGGGTAAGGTTCTTTTTTTTTCTGACTCCCCAAAAATCTACCATGGTAATAATAGAAGTGGAATGTGTATTAGAACTATGCTTTTAAAAAATGTATGCCTCTTTTTTATTTAATAATAGGTGTGTTGAAATACTGAGATTAAAAATGTTTAGGACCTTTAATCCCACAAATGTGATAATTCTAGTCAAGTTTAAAGTATGCTTTGAAGTAGGATTTTGATTACATATCACATGAAAATTTTCATATGATACTTAACTCTATGCCAAATTTATCTGATAAAATAATGCTAGGAATTATCAGCCTCAATGACTGAGGACAAGTCATTGTAACAGCACCAGTGTGTCAAAGGCAGTGTGAAATGCTCTTAAATTGAGCATGGCATTGGGCAAGGTCTCTGGTATTAGTCACAGGACAGATTAGGAATTTGTTTAATAACCATCCCCAAAGCTATGGCACTCTAAAGGGAATTTTCTTTTGCACTTCTGCAAGAACTCTTACCTGGGTTCTACCCTGCCAACACATTTATCAAATTTAAATAAACATACAGGAAATATGTGGAGCTGGTAAAATAATGAAAATGCTGGAAAACATAACCAGACACAATAAAAATCTGGGCAGTTAGAAACAACCTAAGCTGAAAGGTAACAGGATAAATGTAAGGTCCTACCTACATTTTAAAAGCCACATGTGAGCATTCAGGAATTGGAGATTTTGTTTAGAAGCAGTTCATGTGAATGTGTTAAATGTAAAGTTGGCATGAGTTGAAAGAATTCTGTAGCTATTAAAATTGTAGCCTTAGGGTAAAAAGAGACATAATGTCTGGGGGCTGGGGTTCTCTACCCTGGCCATGTATCAAAATCAGATGAGATTCAGAATCAGAATGTCTTTAATCATCTCTCTTTACAACAAATCAGCGAGCAAACAAAATTTCTGCCCATATGGATTTAAAGCATTGCAAACATTGAGTATGATTTATCAGAATGAAGGATGTAAATGTGCAGGTTGGTCCCACACTGACCTGATCATGGCTGTGAGATGTGCTTCAGCCCTGAATGCCATACCTAAGTCACAAAGAGACCTAAAAACACATTAGTAGAAGGACTGGAAAGTGTAAGGAGAAGAGATCTAACAAAACACTTTATATGCTCTCAGGACTTGAAACACCATCATGTGAAAGGAGAATTAAGCTCTGGGCATGCCTCCCACTCAGTCCTCTCCATTTCAGTTCTCACCCCACCCTACCACATCCCCACCCTTCTTTATCTCCCTCAACCCAGTCTAAGAATCAGGATTAATGTATGAAATCTAAACTATAAATTTCTTTCTATAAAGTGTTTATTTTTAATGAGATGTCTTAAAAAATCAATGGCTGCCTCAGTGATTACATTTCCCGAAATGGTAGTCATTCAGTGTTTTAGATGCCTTGAGATACCGCTAAGGGCACACAAAATTTCAGAGGGAATTGGACAATAAGGTATATTCAAAATGACTTCAGGTCCTTAGATTCTACAATTAGAGCAATAAATTCAATGTTCGATACATCTGAGTCTAATTTTTAAATACTGCTTTATTTATAATAATGATAAGTATTTTTGTAGTTCTGATTTTTTAACTAAAATTAAGTAATTTCCTTGCATTGTTTGTGTCCTTCCATCCTTGTGTCTTTAATGACATTTTGTTTTATCCAGTTAAATATCACATGTTGAAAGAATGCTAACTCCTATTACCATGAAAGATTTTAAAGTTTAGAATAACAAATTTATCAATGGGTTTAAAGATAGATGTGATATATCTATAAATAAATGTATGAAATCAGTTTTCAGTATGTTTCAATATATTTTGTTTGGGTTACTTTACTAATTCAAATAGAAATCTTCAGTCATTTATCACTAAAATAAGTAGAGCAGTTATGGGATGGTTTTGCCTTGAAATTTTATGATGGAAAAAATCATTAAAATAGAATAGGGCAAAATAAAATATGTGTGAGAAGTAAATGGGAGCTATGGAATCTGGAATGGATTCCAAAAAAAAGCTATGAAATTTTAAATACTGTCTGATAAATGTCCTGCATTTTTATGTAGATGCACACTAAAAAGTATGAAAAACAAATTAATGATTATGAAAGTATTATTTACTAAGGAAGCAGTAAAAATTCACATGAATTTAAAAGGAAACAAATTAAGGGGATTTTTATTTAAAATAAAATTATCCCATTTAAGGGATAATTCTTTCATAGTAACTATATTTAAAATTAGGGCAAATGGTTTCCTTTGTTTGTCTAGAAGACTATTTTATTTTTTTTTGTATGTATTTGCCTCAAAATCTAAATTCCTCTAACCAATTTGACCCCCTTTACTTTTTCTAGGAACATTTTTTCTTTTGTTTTTTAACCTTCCTAATTTAAAACATGAAATAGTATTGCAAAAACTACAATGAGAAGTTTGATATGAAGGGTGGTTTATGTTGTCACATATAAAAAGTTACAACAGACCTCTTCCTCCACTCTCCTTAAGAACTACATGATCCCTTGTCTGCCCCATCCAAGATGTAGATAGGAATACAGCTGTTCCTCTCCACTGTCTGAGAGGTAGATGATCCCTTCTTCATCCCATCCAAGTGCTAGAGTGTAGGAAGGCAATTATGCCCCCCATCTTTCCTGTACCTATGCTATCCCTTCCCCACTCCATCAAAGGGCTTTGCTGAGCTTTGTACAAACACTGTTGATATTCCAGCTCAAAAACAGTTGCATCTGTTACTGCTTATAATTCTATTAATACATTTTATTATAATTTAAGAAAATAGTTCTTTGTTTACGTACAACTTTAGTGTTCAAGGTTTCAGCAACTGTGTACGGTTCTCTGAGAGTATTAGTTTCTTTTGAAAAAAAATATAAAGCCCTTACAGTTTTAATTCAGTGCATAGGAATAATATGCCCCATAACACAAACAGAACAGCATTAATTTAAAATTGTTTCCAAAAAATAACAATCCTTCTGTAGAGTATTTGAATACTCCAAAAATATCGTTAGATTGTATTATTATTAAGTGAAGTATTTATAAATAGAATTTTAATGTTTCTCTTCATGACTATAATGGAAAATCATTTTCAAGTTTTGTTCAATGTTAGTAGAAATAGTTTGGTAATTTAAAAAATCAGTTTTTATTCTTAACTACATATATTGCATATAAGCTTGAAAATATGTCTTTTCCAGTGAGCCCTTGTGACGTAAGATATTTGAATGCTCATCAAGCACAACTGAGATTTGATTTTCTCATCCTATTTCTGTATTTTAATATTAATAGGCTATACAGGTGATCTCAAAGATTGAGCCTTACTCTTCCTATAGAGATTTTTTAACAAAGTGTGAGCACATCCTGTACACCAGTAAGAACACATTATTTGAGCCATCTCTCTAAAGTATGTAGTTCTGTGGATAATCTTCAGATGAAAGACTATCACACTGGTTCTTCTTGACCTTATTCTCACTGTGACTGGCACTGTAACAGAGTAGATAAAAGACTCTGAACCTGAAGATTTGGGCTCAAATCCCCATTCTTCCATTTACTAGCTGCATAACCTTCAGATATTTCTTAACCTCTCTGAATCTTAGTTTCCCATGGTAAAATGAGTATGGTAATAACATAGTATTTACCCCATAGGTTTCGTTGGGAGGTAAAATCAGTCAGTATACATGGCTTCCTTAGGACAGTGCCTGACATATATTCAGTGCTATATAAACACAACTCATTATTATTGCCCACGTGACTCAGAACAATACACTTAACTTTTCAGGCCTTGGTTTCTCATTTGTAAAACAACTCTTTGTAAGTTCCCATTTGTAGGAGAAAATGATACTCCAGTCACTTATAAAATCTTTACTTATTCAAATATATCATCCAGTCACAGAATTATAATTAACCTTTAAAAGAGAATTCACAGAACTAAATTAATTCATGTATAGAAACTTAAATGGTTCAAATGAGTTTACTAGAAACAAGTTGAGAATTTTGGCATGCAGAAGCTTCAGAGGGCTTCAAAGCCAGAAGACCTTTATTTGTATAACTTTTCTGTATCATTTTCAATATTTCCAGCTTTGCACACTTTCAGAGTTTTGCCATCATTTTTCCAATTACTTCAGTTTAAGCATTTGGTAATCACCTTTGATCACTTCTATTCTTTTAATCAGTCATTTAATTCTATTGCTTTTTCTGATGAAATGTTCGTTCCTGTCTTCTCCATTTTCAACCTTATCTGTTTTGTTCAGACTATCAATCCTTCATGTTAGATTATCTTTAAGCAATCATATGTCATCCCAACTGGGATTTCATTTAATGAAAATGAAAGGGGGATGCTAAAAAAATTATTTATTTAAAATATATAAGTAGTGTAAGTCTGGGGAAAGGAAATACTGGGGCAAAATACCCCTAAAAACCAAAATGAGTCAAAGGGAGAAATAAAGTTTAAAACCTGTTTATTGCTCACAAACTGCAGTCCCAGGCCATCTTTCTTCTCTGCTCAAGCAGCAACCACACCAGCACCCCCTCTCACCTCTCAGGTACTGATAAGCCCTGTGTTGCCCAGGTAATCACCCACTGATATGGAGATGACTTCTCCACCCCTGAGGAAAGAATGCAAATGCACTAAAGCCATACTTCTCTCCACCTCTGAATACTTGTTGATATGCAGATGTACCAAAGCCAGGAGAGATATTCTGGAAATACTACAATTTTACCCACATGTAGGTATAGATAGAAAATTGTGTTTGTTATTTTGGTGGATATGTAAAATAGTTTTGTTTGAAGTATCTCAATTTTTTAAATCACATATATACTCAGATTCACTGCATACATATATTCTTAATATATATGGTCTATATCAAATACAAGTAAACATTTGGTATGTCTGTGTATGTGTGTATATATATATATATATATATATATATATATATATATATATATACCTATACACATGCATATATAGTATGTATTTGTGTGTATGTGTGTATAGAGAGACAGACAGAAAAGACGGAACAGAATATTAGTCATATATAACATGTATTAAATATGACCTTTTTGACATCATTGTCTTAGTTCAGTACATTATATTAGAGTCAGACTATCTTTACTCAAACAAGCTTACATATTTCTCTTGTTTTACAGAAACACTTAGAAAATCAAAGGATACATTCTTTTTCTGTTAATTTAGACCCATCCACTTGGTTTAAATTTGTCTGCATTATCTGTTAGCCCTCTACTTATTACCCAACTTATTTTGTCTCACTGTCCTCTAAGTATGAAATTTTTCTGTCCATTCAGAATTTGGTAACTAAAGAGTTATCAAATCTCTTTGTCTTTAATAAATACAAAGTATTCATTCTCATTCCATGTGATGTTTTTTTGTGGTTTCTCCCACCCAAAATTCACCAGCCCCCCTCATCTTACCTAAGCTGCATTTTGCCACCTTAAGGAAGTCTCCATCTTTCACTTTCCCCTAGTTTCCTATTTTGATTTACTTAATACTTATATTTGATGTTGTGTTAGCTCTGCCTCACTGATGAGATCACTAGTTTTTTGAAGGAAGGGATCATGTGTTATACATTTTGTATACTGTCTAGCCCAGTGTCAAGCACAGGACTGATGGTTCACATTTTTTATTTGGTAGTTTTGTGACCCACAGCTACAAAAGAAAGTAAATGATGGTTGGAAGATCATACTAAATCTGAATATTCATTTTCTCTTGACCTGGAGTCTGCCAGGAAAGAAATGTGGAATACCTTCTGCATTCATATATCCATGTTCATTTTAGGATTAGACAGCATTTGATATATACATTAATATTATACTTTTGACATTTCTTTAATATTTATATGGTATATGTGATACTTTTGACAAGACACCATTAATAAGGTTTTCATATTTATATACATAGAGTTAATATATTCCTCTCAATATATCTCATTGTGAACACCTAACTAGCATTAGGAAAACTAATTTTCCCAGGTGCTCATATTGGTTCTGGGCATTTTCAGTGGGCCTAACCCATTCATGAAAAATGTGAATTATTTTCTTATTCTCATAGTCCCCTTTGCTTCTATATATCAACTCTTAATAGTTGCCTTGGGACTATATAAGCTATATGAAAAAAATCTTCAGATAGACTTCAAAAGCCTACTGCATACCCAGAATGGTACTTGCTCTCTGACTGAGAAAAGGAACACCTATTTATCTGACCTATTTCCACATTTCTTTCCTGGCAGACTCCAGGTCAAGAGAAAATGATTACATGTCATTCTGAAAGGCATTTGGTACTTCTCTCTCTCCTGACTGTACTTGATGTATGACCTGGCTTGGTGGCCAGATTCCATATACATATGAAAAAAGAAAATACATATATTTCTTCCATATATATGGGGAAAAAACACACATACATGTCTTCTTTTTTTTACATTTCTTTTTAAGGTATCATTGATATACAATCTTATGCTCAGGTTTCACATGAGCAACATTGTGGTTACTATATTCTCCCCTATTATCAAGTCCCCACCACATACCCCATTACAGTCACTGTCCATCAGCATAGTAAGATGCTATACAGTCACTACTTGTCTTCTCTGTGCTATACTTCCTTCCCCGTGTCCCCGCTATATTATGTGTGCTAATCATAATGCCCCTTTATCCCCCTTTACCAGTCCCTTTCCCTTTGGTAACCATTAGTCCATTCTTGGGTTCTGCTGCTGTTTTGTTCCTTCAGTTTTTGCTTTGTTGTTATACTTCACAGATGAGTGAAATCATTTGGTACTTGTCTTTCTCCACCTGGCTTATTTCACTGAGCATAATACCCTCTAACTCCATCCATGTTGTTGCAAATGGTAGGATTAGTTTTCTTCTTATGACTGAATAATATCCCATTGCACATACACATCTTTTTAAAAAATGTTATCATTGGCCTTCAGGAAAAGGTGTTATGCTCACAAATTGCCTGATTAACAGTCAAACACCATTACTGATACAATCAACTTACAGATTTGTAAGAGAATGTTGTCACCTATTTAGCTGCTTATTGAAGTTGTGATTACATATATAGTAATGTCACAACCATGGACATTTTTCTGAGAGAAAATATCCCCTACCAATTGAAGAGTTACAACCTTAGTTGCATATTACAGCTAATCACTAGCATTGTTGACAATTCTGGAAAGCGCCACTTCAACCCACTTCTGTAGTCCCAAAGAAGTACTCTGTTTTTCATAGTGTGTTTTCAGACCAAGAAACAGAAACTTCTCTCATACTCTAAATATGCCTCCATGGTGAATCTAGTGCCTCAGATGCTGATTTGCTGACAAGTTGCCTTTCCAAAAATAGATAACAACTTGTGGAGAGGATCCATCAGACCTTCTACTTCCTGGCAGGAGAGCTGGTGTGAAACAGAAATTTGGTACTTTATCTCTGCCAAGACTGCTGTCATCCAAATACATTCACCCTAGGTGACCACTGACTACTTTTGCTAATCCTTTTCTTCCCGGACCATCTCTGGTTTTAACAAGGATAATTTTTTTACCCTTAGTCATAAGATTCCTCCTCCAGAGAAGTGTTTCTAAAACTTGAGTAATATAGACACCTTTAAAGGAGAAAAATCATCAACTTCTGATTTATAAACTAAATTCTGAATGCCATTAATTTCATATGAACAAGTAAAATAGTAGTAGGAACAAACTCCTTATACATGTGACCATCAAACATATGTAAGTAAAAACTTATTAACAAATGGATACAAAACAAATTACAAACTAAAACTAACAATACTAATTTGATGGCACATGTTTTTTGCTAGAAGGGAAATTTCCCTGTTATAATATTAATTTGGTATTGATTGCTGTAGAGCAGATTAGGAATGAAGTTGGAATAGATCAGTAAAGCCTGTGCTGTATGCTATGTGTGATTCTCTGACTGCCTTTTTTTCTATTTGAATACTGGACAGTCTTTGCAGGAGTGACTTCGAGAAGCACTGATATAAAATACGTTGATTAGGAGAATCCCAGCTCTTTCTTTTCTAGGCATATAGCAGAATGAGGTTTCTAGTTCTCTCTCACATCCTAATGCTATTAAATGGATCTGACTGGCTGGTGCAAGTGTGATCACAGAGTGCATAAAAGTCTAGGACTTTGGTCTGTTATTTCTAAAATCAGTCCAGATTGAACATGCCAACCCAGCAATTCTTGCCTTCAAATGTTTGAGCTCTGAATACTGCGTGGCTCACTCAGCACTGCTGCTCCCAATACTTGTTTCCAGCCTCCTTGTTTGATGACCTATTTTGATCGGATATTTTACTCCTGTTCAAACTTGATAAACTCCAACTCCATGCCTGTAACCAAGGGTACAAAGTATCTAAGATATTCTGAACCTGAGCTTCAAAGAGGAGAGACTTCAGGAGTTGGATATAAAATAAGGGGAAGTTGGGACAACTTCCTCTTTATTTGATAATTACTAAAATGTCTTCACTCCATTACTTTTATTTTGTAGTTAGTTAGTCTTCAGATGACATATCTTGGAGGTTGAAAGCATTGGCTTGGGGATAAAGATGTGGGTTTCAGTTCTGGTTATGTTATTTGCCAACTCTCTGTATGGACTTGAAAATATTACACAACTCTTGGCCTCAGGTTTCTCATTTGTTAAATGTGGAAAAATATAAAATCTTTGTAAAGTTTGTGATGACAGATATAAAACTCTTAACCTGTGTTTAACACACAGTAAGAACCTAAAAGTGTTAATAATTGAGGCTTTTGATGATGATGATGATGATTACCCAGTGTCAATGGAGATTTATGGCAAGAAACAATTAAAATAATCAGGGGTGTTATGTGTACACATTTCATTAGTAATAATTTTTCAATACAGCTAAAGCCTTTAACCTTGATCTGAGTATCCTCATTTAATGTACTTAATAATAATTATCTGAAATAACATAAAGTACTTGTAAAATTCAAACATGATTATAATATTTTCTCTTTTGGATTTTACTTCTAATCAAAGAACTTGCAAGCTTACATTTCCAATTATATTATGACCTGAGGTACATATCTCTTAAACTTCTTAATTTCAGTTCAGTTCAACAAATATTTAGTATGTCCTATATGATGGGGAAGTGTCATGGGGACTGGGAGTCTGAGAATAATAAATAAGAGGATGGTTTCATCCTTTAGGGATATGCCTGCAAATGTGGGAAGGAAATATATGTTTAGATTACTTTAATGCCTATGTTATATGCTAAAACAGAGACGTGTACAAGTGTTATGGAGGACAGAGTTTTGGTAGTGACATCCTTCACTTCCATTGAGGATGTCAAAGTTCAAGTTTTCTCTCTTTTCAAAATTTGGGTTCTATCTTCTACCTAACATCTTGGACTTGTTTACCTCGATGCTGGCTAATCCATGGATATAGTTCATAATTACATCTTCATTCAGGGATTTTTCTAAGTAAAACCATAGTGAAAGAAAGTCATGATAAAAATTACAAAATTATGAAACTATTATGGCTATATTTTATACTCATTATATTTTATTTTTTAATGTATTATGAGACATAATTTTCTTGGAATAGATTATGCTCATAATAGTTTCATAATTTGTAATTTTACTATGGCTTTCTTTCATTGAGGCTTTATTTAGAAAAATCCCTGGATGAAGATAACTTTGTGAACTCTGCCCACTGATTAGGCAGTATGTAGGCAAAGAAATCCAACCAAATAAATATCTACCAATTTCTCCTCTCCCTTTTTAATCTATGGCATCTTTCTTGTCTGGGAAGATCTCTTCCAGTCCATTCCCCATGACCTTTTAGTTTCAAATGCTCTGGCAGCTTACCTTGTACATTTTACCCCAAGCTAAGTGGCCCAGTGCACACAGAAAAATGACTGTTTCACAGTGCTTGTTTTCCCATCCCCTGCCCTCTTTTCTCTTCTATAAGGAGTGTTAGTTTTTAGCCATTTAAAAAAAAATTACCCCTTGTTAGTGAATAGAGAGATACATGCTTTTCCTGTGGCATAGATTTACTGCCTGTGAATACTAAATTTATGGGTGCCAGGCTTACTCTCCTTTCGTAATCAGAAAGTCCAATCTCAAGTCTTTTCTTTATGACCCCAGGACAATGGGATACCCTAGAAATATTTTTATTATATAATAGTATTTCTAATATTTATTATATGTCTTACAGAATTTGAACATTATAATTGCTGACTTCAAAAAAGTAGAAAAAAGAGAAAAATGAGCCATATTTGCACTACCCAGAGACAATCATTGTCAACATTCTAGCATATTTCCTTTTAATATTTCTTTGCTATTTTTATTTTCCTAGTCATAATGAAGTAAATAAAATTCAAGACTAGAAGTAGCTTTAGGAGGATTTTCAACAGTACAGAATAAGCTCAGTATAACAGAATCTATTTTACAGAGTTGTAACCTAGCAAACTGCTAAGCCCCCTACCTAATAGAATATTATCTACAGTAATTATCTTTCCCACTGATTGCACATCCTCTCAAACTTTTGCCCAGTAAGTAGTGCATATCCTTTCCATTCCCATTTGTGTGGGTTTGTATATGTATATGTGTGTATGTATGTGTATAAGTTTGGTCTGTTGACACAAAAAGATAAATCATATTTTATAAATTCTAAGATGCATATTTTTGTACATTTTTAACATGGTGAAAACATGATGAAGTTTATAACGGATAGAGTATAATACTGTCATTGTAGGTTTTCTTTTTTCTTTTTTTTAATTAATTTTATTTTGGTATAATTAATCTACAATTACATGAAGGACATTATGTTTACTAGGTTCCCCCCTTCACCAAGTCCCCCCCACATACCCATTCACAGTCACTGTCAATCAACATAGTAAGATGCTGTAAAATCACTACTTGTCTTCTCTGTGTTGCACAGCCTTCCCCGTGCCCCCCCAACACTATACATGCTAATCGTAATGCCCCCTTTCTTTGTCCCTGCCCTTGTCACTCCCTTCCTACCCATTCTCCCCAGTCTGTTTCCCTTTGGTAACTATTAGTCCATTCTTGGGTTCTGTGCTTCTGCTGCTGTTTTGTTCCTTCAGTTTTCCTTTGTTCTTATACTCCACATATGAGTGAAATCATTTGGTACTTGTCTTTCTCCACCTGGCTTATTTCACTGAGCATAATACCCTCCAGCTCCATCCATGTTGTTGCAAATGGAAGGATCTGTTTTTTTCTTATAGCTGAGTAATATTCCATTGTGTGTATGTACCACATCTTCTTTATCCATTCATTTACTGGTGGACATTTAGGTTGCTTCCATATCTTGGCTATTGTAAATAGCACAACGATAAACATAGGAGTGCATCTGTATTTTTCAAACTGGAGTGCTGCATTTTTAGGGTAAATTCCTAGAAGTGGAATTCCTGGGTCAAATGGTATGTCTATTTTGAGCTTTTTGAGGAATCTCCATACTGCTTTCCACAATGGTTGAACTAATTTACATTCTCACCAGCAGTGTAGGAGGGTTTCCCTTTCTCCACAGCCTTGCCAACATTTGTTGTTGTTTGTATTTTGGATGGTAGCCATCCTTACTGGTGTGAGATGATATCTCATTGTGGTTTTAATTTGCATTTCTCTGATGACAAGTGATGTGGAGCATCTTTTCATGTGTCTGTTAGCCATCTGAATTTCTTCTTTAGAGAACTGTTTATTCAGCTCCTCTACCCATTTTTTAATTGGATTATTTGCTTATTGTTTGTTGAGGTGTGTGAGCTCTTTATATATTTTGGATGTCAACGCTTTGTCGGATCTGTCACTTATGAATATATTCTCCCATACTGTAGGATGCTTTTTTGTTCTATTGATGGTGTCCTTTGCTGTACAGAAGCTTTTCAGCTTGATATAGTCCCATTTGTTCATTTTTGCTTTTCTTTCCCTTGCCCGGGGAGATATGTTCAAGATTAAGTAATGCATGTTTATGTCTAAGAGATTTTTTGCCTATGTTTTTTTCTAAGAGTTTTATGGTTTCATGACTTACATTCAAGTCTTTGATCCATTTCGAATTTACTTTTGTGTAAGGGGTTAGACTGTGATCCAGTTTCATTCTCTTACATGTAGCTGTCCAGTTTTGCCAGCACCATCTGTTGAAGAGACTGTCATTTCCCCATTGTACGTCCATGGTCCCTTTATTGAATATTAGTTGGCCATATATGTTTGGGTTAATGTTTGGAGTCTCTATTCTGTTCCACTGGTCTGTGTCTCTGTTCTTATGCTAGTACCAAATTGTCTTGATTACTGTGGCTTTGTAGTAGAGCTTGAAGTTGGGGAGTGAGATCCCCCCCACTTTATTCTTCTTTTCACTTTATTCTTGGCTATTCAGGGTCATTGGTGTTTCCATATGAATTTTTGAACTATTTGTTCCAGTTCATTGAAGAATGCTGTTGGTAGTTTGATAGGGCTTGCATCGAATCTGTATATTGCTTTAGGCAGGATGGCCATTTTGACGATATTAATTCTTCCTAGCCAGGAGCATGGGATGAGTTTCCATTTGTTAGTGACCTCTTTAATTTCTCTTAAGAGTGTCTTATAGTTTTCAGGGTATAGGTCTTTCACTTCCTTGGTTAGGTTTATTCCTAGGCATTTTATTCTTTTTGATGCAATTGTGAATGGAATTGTCTTCCTGATTTCTCTTTCTGTTGGTTCATTGTTAGTGTATAGGAAAGCCACAGATTTCTGTGTGTTAATTTTGTATCCTGCACCTTTGCTGAATTACAATATTAGCTCTAGTAGTTTCAGAGTGGAGTCTTTAGGGTTTTTTTATGTACAATATCATGTCATCTGCAAATAGTGACAGTTTAACTTCTTTACCAATCTGGATTCCTTGCATTTCTTTGTTTTGTCTAATTGCCGTGGCTATGTTGAATAACAGTGGGGAGAGTGGGCATCCCTGTCTTGATCCCGATAGCAGAGGAAAAGCTTTCAGCTTCTCGCTGTTCAGTATGATGTTAGCTGTGGGTTTATCATATATGGCCTTTATTATGTTGAGGTACTTGCCCTCTATACCCATTTTGCTGAGAGTTTTTATCATGAATGGATTTTGAATTTTGTCAAATGCTGTTTCAGCATCTATGGAGATGATCATGTGGTTTTTGTCTTTCTTTTTGTTGATGTGGTGGATGATGTAGATGGATTTTTGAATGTTGTACCATCCTTGCATCCCTGGGATGAATCCCACTTGGTCATGGTGTACGATCCTTTTGATATATTTTTGAATTCGGTTTGCTAATATTTTGTTGACTATTTTTGCATCTATGTTCATCAGGGATATTGGTATGTAGTTTTCTTTTTTGGTGGTGTCTTTGCCTGGTTTTGGTATTAGGGTGATGTTGGCTTCATAGAATGAGTTTGGGAGTATTTCCTCCTCTTCTATTTTTTGGAAAACTTTAAGGAGAATGGGTATTATGTCTTCCCTTTATGTCCGATAAAATTCCGAGGTGAATCCATCTGGCCTGGGGATTTTGTTCTTTGGTAGTTTTTTGATTACCGCTTCAATTTCATTGCTGGTAATTGGTCTGTTTATATTTTCTGTTTCTTTCTGGGTCAGTCTTGGAAGGTTGTATTTTTCTAGGAAGTTGTCCATTTCTCCTAGGTTTCCCAGCTTGTTAGCATATAGGTTTTCATTGTACTCTCTAATAATTTTTTGTATTTCTGTGGGGTCCGTCGTGATTTTTCCTTTCTCATTTCTGATTCTGTTGATGTGTGTTGACTCTCTTTTCCTCTTAATAAGTCTGGCTAGAGGCTTATCTATTTTATTTATTTTCTCAAAGAACCAACTCTTGGTTTCATTGACTTTTGCTATTGTTTTATTCTTCTCAATTTTGTTCATTTCTTCTCTGATCTGTATTATGTCCTTCCTTCTGCTGACCTTAGGCCCCATTTGTTCTTCTTTTTCCAATTTCGATAATTGTGACATTAGACCATTCATTTGGGATTGTTCTTCCTTCTTTAAATATGCCTGGCTTGCTATATACTTTCCTCTTAAGACTGCTTTTGCTGTATCCCACAGTAGTTGGGGCTTTGTGTTGTTGTTGTCATTTGTTTCCATATATTGATGGATCTCCATTTTGGTTTGGTCATTGATCCATTGATTATTTAGGAGCATGTTGTTAAGCCTCCATGTGTTTGTGATCCTTTTTGCTTTCTTTGTACAATTTATTTCTAGTTTTATGCCTTTGTGGTCTGAAAAGTTGGTTGGTAGGATTTCAATTTTTTGGAATTTACTGAGGCTCTTTTTGTGGCCTAGTATGTGGTCTATTCTGGAGAATGTTCCATGTGTACTTGAGAAGAATGTGTATCCTGTTGCTTTTGGAGGTAGAGTTCTGTAGATGTCTATTAGGTCCATCTCTTCTAGTGTGTTGTTCAGTGCCTCTGTGTCCTTACTTATTTTCTGTCTGGTCGATCTGTCCTTTGGAGTGAGTGGTGTGTTGTAGTCTCCCAGAATGAATGCATTGCATTCTATTTCCTCCTTTAATTCTGTTAGTATTTGTTTCACATATGTTGGTGCTCCTGTATTCCGTGCATATATATTTATAATGGTTATATCCTCTTGTTGGAGGGAACCCTTTATCATTATGTAATGTCCTTCTTTATCTCTTGTTACCTTCTTTATTTTGAAGTCTATTTTGTCTGATACTAGTATTGCAACACCTGCCTTTTTCTCTCTGTTGTTTGCATAAAATATCTTTTTCCATCCCTTGACTTTAAGTCTGTGCACGTCTTTGGGTTTGAGGTGAGTCGTTTTTTGTTTTTTTTTTTGAGAGGGCATCTCTCATATTTATTGAAATGGTTGTTAACAACAATAAAATTCAGTATAGGGGGGTCAAGGCTCAATGTACAATCATTAATCCATCTCAAGTCTAATTCTCGTCAGTCTCCAATCTTCTGAAGCATAATGAACAAGTTCTTACATGGTGAACGAATTCTTACATAGTGAATAAATTCTTACATGGTGAACAGTACAAGGGCATTCATCACAGAAACTTTCTGTTTTGATCACGCATTATGACCTATAAACAATCAGGTCAAATATGAATATTCATTTGATTTTTGTACTTGATTTATATGTTGATCCCACATTTCTCCCTTTATTATTATTATTTTTTTTATTTTTAATAAAATGCTGAAGTGGTAGGTAGATGCAAGATAAAGGTAGAAAACATAGTTTAGTGCTGTAAGAGGGCAAATGTAGATGATCAGATGATCAGGTGTGTGCCTATGGACTAAGTATTAATCCAGGCTAGACAAGGGCAGCAAAACATCCACGGATGCAGAAGATTTCTCTCAAAGCAGGGGGGTGAGGTTGTGAGCCTCACCTCTGTTGATCCCCAAATTCTCACCTGATGGCCCCCCTGCGACTGTGCCTGTCTTAGGTTGTTCCTCCCTTGGGGAATCTTACCCGTCTCTGGCTAACCAGTCATCTTCCGGGGCCATACAGGGAAATGTAAAGTTGGTAAGTGAGAGAGAAGCCATATTGTTTGAAAAGGTTTACTTTTTACTTCTTTGCAGATTTATGCCCTGTGGCTTCTATGCCCAGCACTTGTCTCGAAGTATCTTTACCACCTGGAGGAATTATGATACTCGGTAACTTCGATATGAGGCATGAATTCTATTTAAGGGTTGTAATTAGGAAGGAAGAAGAAAAGCTATAGAGGTAGCATATGGAAGAAAACATGGGAGGGTTGATTATTTCTTTGACATATCTTCTTGTGGAGTATCTTAAGTATGTATAGGTTTTAAACTACTAACTAATTTGTACACACATATTAACATAATAGGAATACGGTGACATAAACAAAGCAAATCTATAATTACCATCCATCTCCAGTGAAGCCAAGAAAACCATTTAGGCACCCTAGGCATTTGTGAAAATTTGTCTATGATATGATGGATATTGTCCAACTGTACTTGAACAGTCTGAGAGAAATCAGACAAATTAAAGCAGCCCATTTCTGGGATCTGTTCACATCCCATATGTTCTTTTAACCGTAGATAGTCTATAGTCGTAAGATTTTGGAGAGCAACAACTTGCACCCCTCCCAACTCCTGGTTGAGTTCCAACAGTACAGATCTGGTCAAATTTGTTGTCTCACTGTATGCACATGCCAGCTTAGACATCTCCCTCCTCATTCCTATGGCAAGTCCAGGAGAAGGTGGGCTGGATGCAGCCACAACCGCAGCATCGTCCGGATCCCTGTGGAGGCTTTTTGATGATCATCCCCCGGCACAAGTCCTCCAGAGAGTGCTGATGCCAGAAGCTCCTCGTCATATCGTATCTTAGTTCATTTTCTGGGTATCCAAGCTAGGCCTTGATCTTCTGCATAGAAACAAACAGACCCTTTGCCCACACTTTGACATGCCCTCTATACCACTGTGCAGAACTCATTGGAGGTCAGCACACAGTAACTGCTTTTTGTTTGTTTGTTTGTTTTTATTAAGAGAAAGGAATATTATCACAAAAGAGTACCTCCATAGCTGATCATCTGACACCCTTTAAGTGACCAACATTAAGGATATTTAAAGCATGCATTGATCTTTAATTTACCAATAGTTTTATCCTATCAAGGAGTAATCCCCCTTTTCTTTCTTTCTTTCTTTTTTTTTTAAATTTTTAATCTATACTTACATGAAGAATACTATGTTTACTATGCTCTCCCCTATATCAGGTCCCCCCTAACAACCACATTACGGTTACTGTCCATCAGCTTAGCAAAATGTTGTAGAGTCACTACTTGTCCTCTCTGTGTTGTGCAGCCCACCCTCCCCTTTCTCCCTCCCCCCATGCATGCTAATCTTAATACCCCCCTTCTTCTTCCCCCCTCCTTATCCCTCCCTGCCCACCCATCCGCCCCAGTTCCTTTCCCTTTGGTACCTGTTAGTCCATTTTTGGGTTCTGTAATTCCGCTGCTGTTTTGTTCCTTCAGTTTTTCCTTTGTTCCTATACTCCTCAGATGAGTGAAATCATTTGGTATTTCTCTTTCTCCGCTTGACTTATTTCACTGAGCATAATACTCTCCAGCTCCATCCATGTTGCTGCAAATGGTTGGATTTTTCCACTTCTTATGGCTGAGTAGTATTCCATTGTGTATATGTACCATATCTTCTTTATCCATTCATCTACCGATGGACATTTAGGTTGCTTCCAATTCTTGACTATTGTAAATAGTGCTGTGATAAACATAGGGGTGCATCTGTCTTTCTCAAACTTGATTGCTGCGTTCTTTGGGTAAATTCCTAGGAATGGAATTCCTGGGTCAAATGGTAGGTCTGTTTTGAGCATTTTGATGAACCTTCATACTGCTTTCCACAATGGTTGAACTAATTTACATTCCCACCAGCAGTGTAGGGGGGTTCCCCTTTCTCCACAGCCTCGCCAACATTTGTTGTTGTTTGCCTTTTGGATGGCAGCTATCCTTACTGGTGTGAGGTGATACCTCATTGTAGTTTTAATTTGCATTTCTCTGATAATTAACGATGTGGAGCATCTTTTCATGTGTCTCTTGGCTATCTGTATTTCTTTTTTAGAGAACTGTCTGTTCAGTTCCTCTGTCCATTTTTTTTTTTTTTTTTTTGAGAGGGCATCTCTCATATTTATTGATCAAATGGTTGTTAACAACAATAAAATTCAGTATAGGGGGGTCAAGGCTCAATGTACAATCATTAATCCATCTCAAGCCTAATTCTCGTCAGTCTCCAATCTTCTGAAGCATAACGAACAAGTTCTTACATGGTGAACGAATTCTTACAGAGTGAATAAATTCTTACATGGTGAACAGTACAAGGGCATTCATCACAGAAACTTTCGGTTTTGATCATGCAATATGACCTATAAACCATCAGGTCAAATATGAATATTCATTTGATTTTTGTACTTGATTTATATGTTGATCCCACATTTCTCCTATTATTATTATTATTTTTATTTTTAATAAAATGCTGAAGTGGTAGGTAAATGCAAGATAAAGGTAGAAAACATAGTTTAGTGCTGTAAGAAGGCAAATATAGATGATCAGATGATCAGGTGTGTGCCTATGGACTAAGTATTAATCCAGGCTAGACAAGGGCAGCAAGACATCCACGGATGCAGAAGATTTCTCTCAAAGCAGGGGGGGTGAGGTTCTGAGCCTCACCTCTGTTGATCCCCAAATTCTCACCTGATGGCCCCCCTGCGACTGTGCCTGTCTTAGGTTGTTCCTCCCTTGAGGAATCTTACCCGTCTCTGGCTAACCAGTCATCTTCCGGGGCCATACAGGGAAATGTAAAGTTGGTAAGTGAGAGAGAAGCCATATTGTTTGCAAAGGTTAGCTTTTTACTTCTTTGCAGATTTATGCCCTGTGGCTTCTATGCCCAGCACTTGTCTCGAGGTATCTTTACCACCTGGAGGAATTATGATACTCGGTAAATTCGATATGAGGCACGAATTCTATTTAAGGTTTGTAATTAGGAAGGAAGAAGAAAAGCTATAGATGTAGCATATGAAGGAAACTTGGGAGGATTGATTATTTCTTTGACATATCTTCTTGTATAGTACCTTAAGTATGTATAGGTTTTAAACTACTAACTAATTTGCACACACATATTAACATAATAGGAATACGGTGACATAAACAAAGCAAATCTATAATTACCAGCCATCTCCAGTGAAGCCAAGAAAACCATTTAGGCACCCTAGGCATTTGTGAAAATTTATCTATGATATGATGGATATTTTCCAACTGTACGTGAACCATCAGACAAATTAAAGCAGCCCATTTCTGGGATCTGTTCACATCCCATATGTTCTTTTAACCATAGATAGTCTATAGTCATGAGATTTTGGGGTGCTACAACTTGCACCCCTCCCAACTCCTGGTTGAGTTCCAACAGTACAGATCCAGTCAAATTCGTTGTCTCACTGTATGCACATGCCAGCCTAGACATCTCCCTCCTCCTTCTTATGGCAAGTCCAGGAGACGGTGGGCTGGATGCAGCCACACCCGCAGCATCGTCCGGATCCCTGTGGAGGCTTTTTGATGATCATCCCCCGGCACGAGTCCTCCAGAGAGTGCTGATGCCGGAAGCTCCTCCTCATATCGTATCTTAGTTCATTTTCTGGGTATCCAAGCTAGGCCTTGATCTTCTGCGTAGAAACAAACAGACCCTTTGCCCACACTTTGACATGCCCTCTATACCACTGTGCAGAACTCATTGGAGGTCAGCACACAGTAACTGCTTTTTTTTTTTTTTTTTTAATTAAGAGAAAGGAATATTATCAGAAAAGAGTACCTCCATAGCTGATCATCTGACACCCTTTAAGTGATCAACATTAAGGATATTTAAAGCATGCGTTGATCTTTGATTTACCAATAGTTTTATCCTGTTAAGGAGTAATCCCCCTTTTCTTTCTTTCTTTCTTTTTTTTTTTTTTAAATTTTTAATCTACACTTACCTGAAGAATACTATGTTTACTATGCTCTCCCCTATATCAGGTCCCCCCTAACAACCACATTATGGTTACTGTCCATCAGCTTAGCAAAATGTGGTAGAGTCACTACTTGTCCTCTCTGTGTTGTGCGGCCCACCCTTCCCTTTCTCCCTCCCCCCCATGCATGCTAATCTTAATACCCCCCTTCTTCTTCCCCCCCCCTTATCCCTCCCTGCCCACCCATCCTCCGCAGTTCCTTTCCCTTTGGTACCTGTTAGTCCATTTTTGGGTTCTGTAATTCTGCTGCTGTTTTGTTCCTTCAGTTTTTCCTTTGTTCCTATACTCCTCAGATGAGTGAAATCATTTGGTATTTCTCTTTCTCCGCTTGGCTTATTTCACTGAGCATAATACTCTCCAGCTCCATCCATGTTGCTGCAAATGGTTGGATTTTTCCACTTCTTATGGCTGAGTAGTATTCCATTGTGTATATGTACCACATCTTCTTTATCCATTCATCTACAGATGGACATTTAGGTTGCTTCCAATTCTTGGCTATTGTAAATAGTGCTGCGATAAACATAGGAGTGCATCTGTCTTTCTCAAACTTGATTGCTGCGTTCTTAGGGTAAATTCCTAGGAGTGGAATTCCTGGGTCAAATGGTAGGTCTGTTTTGAGCATTTTGATGCACCTCCATACTGCTTTCCACAATGGTTGAACTAATTTACATTCCCACCAGCAGTGTAGGAGGGTTCCCCTTTCTCCACAGCCTCGCCAACATTTGTTGTTGTTTGTCTTTTGGATGGCAGCTATCCTTACTGGTGTGAGGTGATACCTCATTGTAGTTTTAATTTGCATTTCTCTGATAATTAGCGATGTGGAGCATCTTTTCATGTGTCTCTTGGCCATCTGTATTTCTTTTTTGGAGAACTGTCTGTTCAGTTCCTCTGCCCATTTTTTAATTGGGTTATTTGTTTTTTGTTTGTTGAGGCGTGTGAGCTCTTTATATATTCTGGACGTCAAGCCTTTATCAGATCTGTCGTTTTCAAATATATTCTCCCATACTGTAGGGTTCCTTTTTGTTCTATTGATGGTGTCTTTCGCTGTACAGAAGCTTTTCAGCTTAATGTAGTCCCACTTGCTCATTTTTGCTGTTGTTTTCCTTGCCCGGGGAGATATGTTCAAGAAGAGATCACTCATGTTTATATCTAAGAGGTTTTTGCCTATGTTTTTTTCCAAGAGTTTAATGGTTTCGTGACTTACATTCAGGTCTTTGATCCATTTTGAGTTTACCTTTGTATATGGGGTTAGACAATGGTCCAGTTTCATTCTCCTACATGTAGCTGTCCAGTTTTGCCAGCACCATCTGTTGAAGAGACTGTCATTTTGCCATTGTATGTCCATGGCTCCTTTATCAAATATTAATTGACCATATATGTTTGGGTTAATTTCTGGGGTCTGTAATCTGTTCCACTGGTCTGTGGCTCTGTTCTTGTGCCAGTACCAAATTGTCTTGATTACTATGGCTTTGTAGTAGAGCTTGAAGTTGGGGAGTGAGATCCCCCCTACTTTATTCTTCTTTTTCAGGATTGCTTTGGCTATTCGGGGTCTTTGGTGTTTCCATATGAATTTTTGAATTATTTGTTCCAATTCATTGAAGAATGTTGCTGGTAATTTGAGAGGGATTGCATCAAATTTGTATATTGCTTTCGGCAGGATGGCCATTTTGACGATATTAATTCTTCCTAGCCATGAGCATGGGATGAGTTTCCATTTATTAGTGTCCCCTTTAATTTCTCTTAAGAGTGACTTGTAGTTTTCAGAGTATAAGTCTTTCACTTCCTTGGTTAGGTTTATTCCTAGGTATTTTATTCTTTTTGATGCAATGGTGAATGGAATTGTTTTCCTGATTTCTCTTTCTATTGATTCGTTGTTAGTGTATAGGAAAGCTACAGATTTCTGTGTGTTGATTTTGTATCCTGCAACTTTGCTGTATTCCGATATCAGTTCTAGTAGTTTTGGAGTGGAGTCTTTAGGGTTTTTTATGTACAGTATCATATCATCTGCAAATAGTGACAGTTTAACTTCTTCTTTACCAATCTGGATTCCTTGTATTTCTTTGTTTTGTCTGATTGCCGTGGCTAGGACCTCCAGTACTATGTTAAATAACAGTGGGGAGAGTGGGCATCCCTGTCTGGTTCCCGATCTCAGTGGAAATGCTTTCAGCTTCTCGCTGTTCAGTATAATGCTGGCTGTGGGTTTATCATATATGGCCTTTATTATGTTGAGGTACTTGCCCTCTATTCCCATTTTGCTGAGAGTTTTTATCATGAATGGATGTTGAATTTTGTCAAATGCTTTTTCAGCATCTATGGAGATGATCATGTGGTTTTTGTCTTTCTTTTTGTTGATGTGGTGGATGATGTTGATGGATTTTCGAATGTTGTACCATCCTTGCATCCCTGGGATGAACCCCACTTGGTCATGGTGTATGATCCTTTTGATATACTGTTGAATTCTGTTTGCTAATATTTTATTGAGTATTTTTGCATCTACATTCATCAGGGATATTGGTCTGTAATTTTCTTTTTTGGTGGGGTCTTTTCCTGGTTTTGGTATTAGGGTGATGTTGGCTTCATAGAATGAGTGTGGGAGTATTCCCTCTTCTTCTATTTTGTGGAACACTTTAAGGAGAATGGGTATTATGTCTTCTCTGTGTGTCTGATAAAATTCCGAGGTAAATCCGTCCGGCCCCGGGGTTTTGTTCTTGGGTAGTTTTTTGATTACTGTTTCAATTTCTTTGCTTGTAATTGGTTTGTTTAACTTTTGTGTTTCTTCCTTGGTCAGTCTTGGGAGGTTGTATTTTTCTAGGAAGTTGTCCATTTCTTCTAGGTTTTCCAGCTTGTTGGCATATAGGTTTTCATAGTAGTCTTTAATAATTCTTTGTATTTCTGTGGAGTCTGTCATGATTTTTCCATTCTCATTTCTGATTATGTTGATTTGTGTTGACTCTCTTTTTCTCTTAATAAGTTGGGCTAGAGGCTTATCTATTTTGTTTATTTTCTCAAAGAACCAGCTCTTGGTTTCGTTGATTTTTGCTATTGTTTTATTCTTCTCAATTTTGTTTATTTCTTCTCTGATCTTTATTATGTCCCTCCTTCTGCTGACTTTAGGCCTCATTTGTTCTTCTTTTTCCAGTTTTAATAGTTGTGATGTTAGACTATTCATTTGGGATTGTTCTTCCTTCTTCAAGTGTGCCTGGATTGCTATATACTTTCCTCTTAAGACTGCTTTCGCTGCATCCCACAGAAGTTGGGGCTTAGTGTTGTTGTTGTCATTTGTTTCTATATATTCCTTGATCTCTATTTTGATTTGTTCATTGATCCATTGATTATTTAGTAGCATGTTGTTAAGCCTCCATGTGTTTGTGAGCCTTTTTGTTTTCTTTGTAGAATTTATTTCTACTTTCATACCTTTGTGGTCTGAAAAATTGGTTGGTAGAATTTCAATATTGTGGAATTTACTGAGGCTCTTTTTGTGAGCTAGTATGTGGTCTATTCTGGAGAATGTTCCATGTGCACTTGAGAAGAATGTATATCCTGTTGCTTTTGGATGTAAAGTTCTATAGATGTCTATTAGGTCCATCTGTTCTAGTGTGTTGTTCAGTGCCTGTGTGTCTTTACTTATTTTCTGCCCGGTGGATCTATCCTTTGGGGTGAGTGGTGTGTTGAAGTCTCCTACAATGAATGCATTGCAGTCTATTTCCCTCTTTAGTTCTGTTAGTATTTGCTTCACATATGCTGGTGCTCCTGTATTGGGTGCATATATATTTAGAATGGTTATATCCTCTTGTTGGACTAAGCCCTTTATCATTATGTAGTGGCCTTCTTTATCTCTTGTTACTTTCTTTGTTTTGAAGTCTATTTTGTCTGATATTAGTACTGCAACCCCTGCTTTCTTCTCACTGTTGTTTGCCTGAAATATGTTTTTCCATCCCTTGACTTTTTGTCTATGCTTATCTTTGGGTTTAAGGTGAGTTTCTTGTAAGCAGCATATAGATGGGTCTTGCTTTTTTATCCATTCTATTACTCTATGTCTTTTGATTGGTGCATTAAGTCCATTTACATTTAGGGTGACTATTGAGAGATATGTACTTATTGCCATTGCAGGCTTTAGATTCGTGGTTACCAAAGGTTCAAGGTTAGCTTCTTTAGTATCTTACTGCCTAACTTAGCTCGCTTATTGAGCTGTTATATACACTGTCTGGAGAGTCTTTTCTTCTCTCCCTTCTTATTCCTCCTCCTCCATTCTTCATATGTTGTGTGTTTTGTTCTGTACTCTTTTTAGGGGTGCTCCCATCTAGAGCAGTCCCTGTAGGATGCCCTGTAGAGGTGGTTTGTGGGAAGCAAATTCCCTCAGCTTTTGCTTGTCTGGGAATTGTTTGATCCCACCATCATATTTAAATGATAGTCGTGCTGGATACAGTATCCTTGGTTCAAGGCCCTTCTGTTTCATTGCATTAAGTATATCATGCCATTCTCTTCTGGCCTGTAGGGTTTCTGTTGAGAAGTCTGATGTTAGCCTGATTGGTTTTCCTTTATAGGTGACCTTTTTCTCTCTAGCTGCCTTTAAAACTCTTTCCTTGTCCTTGATCCTTGCCATTTTAATTATTATGTGTCTTGGTGTTGTCCTCCTTGGATCCTTTCTGTTGGGGGTTCTGTATAATTCCATGGTCTGTTCGATTATTTCCTCCCCCAGTTTGGGGAAGTTTTCAGCAATTATTTCTTCAAAGACACTTTCTATCCCTTTTCCTCTTTCTTCCTCTTCTGGTATCCCTATAATACGAATGTTTTTCCTTTTGTATTGGTCACATATTTCTCTTAGTGTTGTTTCATTCCTGGAGATCCTTTTATCTCTCTCTATGTCAGCTTCTATACGTTCCTGTTCTCTGGCTTCTATTCCTTCAATGGCCTCTTGCATCTTATCCATTCTGCTTATAAATCCTTCCAGGGATTGTTTCACTTCTGTGATCTCTTTCCTGACATCTGTGATCTCCTTCCGGACTTCATCCCACTGCTCTTGCATTTTTCTCTGCATCTCATCCCATTGCTCTTGCATTTTTTTCTGCATCTCTGTCAGCATGTTCATGATTTTTATTTTGAATTCTTTTTCAGGAAGACTAGTTAGGTCTGTCTCCTTCTCAGGTGTTGTCTCTGTGATCTTTGTCTGCCTGTAGTTTTGCCTTTTCATGGTGATAGAGATAGTTTGCAGAGCTGGTACAAGTGACCGCTGGAAGAGCTTCCCTTCTTGTTGGTTTGTAGCCTTTTCCTGGGAGAATAGCGACCTCTAGTGGCTTGTGCTGGGCAGCTGTGCGCAGACAGGGCTTCTGCTTCCTGCCCAGTTGCTTTCGGGTTTATCTCCGCTGTTGCTGTGGGCTTGGCCTGGCTGGGGCTGTTCCTCCAAAATGGTGGAGCCCCGTTGGAGGGGGAGCAGCCAGGAGACTATTTATCTCCGTAAGGGGCCTCTGTGCTCCCTGCTGCCCAGGGGGTTAGAGTGCCCAGAGATCCCCAGATTCCCTGCTTCTGGTCTAAGTGACCTGTCCTGCCCCTTTAAGATTTCCAAAAAGCACTCTCCAAACCAAAACAACAGCAGCAACAATGAGAGAGGGAACAGAAACAAAGAAAAAAAAAAAGGAAAAAAAAGGAAAAAACAAGCGATTTTTTTTTTTTTTTTTTTGTCCTCAGGTGCCGGTCCCAGGCACCCGCTCACTGGTCCTGCTGCCCTGTCTCCCTAGCACCAGGGTCCCTGTCCTTTCAAGGCTTCCAAAAAGCACCCACCCACCGGTCCCGCAGGGAAGGAACGCTCAATATTCTTTGTCCTCAGGCACTGGTCCCACGCACCCGCTCACCAGTCCCGCCGCCCTGCCTCCCTAGCACCGGGGTCCCTGTCCCTTCAAGGCTTCCAAAAAGCACTCGGCAAAAAGAGAGAAAAAAAAGGGGAAAAACGCGCGATTTCTTCCGTCCTCAGGTGCTGGTCTCAGGCACCCACCCACCGGTCCCACAGGGAAAAATGCGGGATATTCTTTGTCCTCAGGTGCCGGTCCCAGGCACCCGCTCACCAGTCCCGCCGCCCTGCCTCCCTAGCACCGAGGTCCCTGTCCCTTTTAGGCTTCCAAAAAGCACTCGCAGAAAAGAGAAAAAAAAAAGGGGAAAAACGCGAGATTTCCTCTGTCCTCAAGTGCCGGTCTCAGGCACCCGCCCACCGGTCCCGCAGGGAAAAACGGGGGATATTTTTTGTCCTCAGGCGCCGGTCCCAGCCACCCGCTCACCAGTCCCGCCACCGTGCCTCCCTAGCACTGGGGTCCCCGTCCCTTCAAGGCTTCCAAAAAGCGCTCGCCAAAAAGAGAAAAAAAAAGGGGAAAAACGCGCGACCTCCTCCGTCCTCAGGCACCGGTCTCAGGCACCCGCCCCCAGGTCTCGCAGGGAGAAACGCGGGATATTCTTTGTCCTCCGGCGCCGTTCCCAGGCACCTCCTCACCGGTCCCACCACCCTGCCTCCCCAGCAACGGGGGCCCGTCCCTCTAAGGCTTCCAAAAAGCGCTCGCCAAAAAAAAAAAAAAAAAAAAAAAAAAAAAAAAAAAACCCGCTCCGGTTTCTCTCCACCCGCCGGGAGCCGGGGGGAGGGGCGCTCGGGTCCCGCCGGGCTGGGGCTTGTATCTTACCCCCTTCACAAGGCGCTGGGTTCTTGCAGGTGTGGATATGGTCTGGATGTTGTCCTGTGTCCTGTGGTCTCTATTTTAGGAAGATTTTTCTTTGTTATATTTTCATAGGTCTATGTGTTTTTGGGAGGAGATTTCCACTGCTCTACTCACGCCGCCATCTTGGCTCCGCCCCCCCCTCTGTCCATTTTTTAATTGGGTTATTTGTTTTTTGTTTGTTGAGGCGTGTGAGCTCTTTATATATTCTGGACGTCAAGCCTTTATCGGATGTGTCATTTTCAAATATATTCTCCCATACTGTAGGGTTCCTTTTTGTTCTATTGATGGTGTCTTTCGCTGTACAGAAGCTTTTCTGCTTAATGTAGTCCCACTTGCTCATTTTTGCTGTTGTTTTCCTTGCCCGGGGAGATATGTTCAAGAAGAGGTCACTCATGTTTATGTCTAAGAGGTTTTTGCCTATGTTTTTTTCCAAGAGTTTAATGGTTTCATGACTTACATTTAGGTCTTTGATCCATTTTGAGTTTACCTTTGTATATGGGGTTGACAATGGTCCAGTTTCATTCTCCTACATGTAGCTGTCCAGTTTTGCCAGCACCATCTGTTGAAGAGACTGTCATTTTGCCATTGTATGTCCATGGCTCCTTTACCAAATATTAATTGACCATATATGTTTGGGTTAATGTCTGGAGTCTCTAATCTGTTCCACTGGTCTGTGGCTCTGTTCTTGTGCCAGTACCAAATTGTCTTGATTACTATGGCTTTGTAGTAGAGCTTGAAGTTGGGGAGTGAGATCCCCCCTACTTTATTCTTCTTTTTCAGGATTGCTTTGGCTATTCGGGGTCTTTGGTGTTTCCACATGAATTTTTGAATTATTTGTTCCAGTTCATTGAAGAATGTTGCTGGCAGTTTGATAGGGATTGCATCAAATCTGTATATTGCTTTGGGCAGGATGGCCATTTTGATGATATTAATTCTTCCTAGCCATGAGCATGGGATGAGTTTCCATTTATTAGTGTCCCCTTTAATTTCTCTTAAGAGTGACTTGTAGTTTTCAGAGTATAAGTCTTTCACTTCTTTGGTTAGGTTTATTCCTAGGTATTTTATTCTTTTTGATGCAATGGTGAATGGAATTGTTTTCCTGATTTTCTTTCAGCTACAGATTTCTGTGTGTTAATTTTCTATCCTGCAACTTTGCTGTATTCCAATATCAGTTCTAGTAGTTTTGGAGTGGAGTCTTTAGGGTTTTTTATGTACAGTATCATATCATCTGCAAATAGTGACAGTTTAACTTCTTCTTTACCAATCTGGATTCCTTGTATTTCTTTGTTTTGTCTGATTGCCGTGGCTAGGACCTCCAGTACTATGTTAAATAACAGTGGGGAGAGTGGGCATCCCTGTCTGGTTCCCGATCTCAGAGGAAATGCTTTCAGCTTCTTGCTGTTCAGTATAATGCTGGCTGAGGGTTTATCATAAATGGCCATTATTGTGTTGAGGTACGTGCCCTCTATTCCCATTTTGCTGAGAGTTTTTATCATGAATGGATGTTGAATTTTGTCAAATGCTTTTTCAGCATCTATGGAGATGATCATGTGGTTTTTGTCTTTCTTTTTGTTGATGTGGTGGATGATGTTGATGGATTTTCGAATGTTGTACCATCCTTGCATCCCTGGGATGAACCCCACTTGGTCATGGTGTATGATCCTTTTGATATACTGTTGAATTCTGTTTCCTAATATTTTATTGAGTATTTTTGCATCTACATTCATCAGGGATATTGGTCTGTAATTTTCTTTTTTGGTGGGGTCTTGGCCTGGTTTTGGTATTAGGGTGATGTTGGGTTCATAGAATGAGTTTGGGAGTATTCCCTCTTCTCTATTTTTTGGAACACTTTAAGGAGAATGGGTATTATGTCTTCTCTGTGTGTCTGATAAAATTCCGAGGTAAATCTGTCTGGCCCCGGGGTTTTGTTCTTGGGTAGGTTTTTGATTACCATTTCAATTTCTTTGCTCGTAATTGGTTTGTTTAACTTTTGTGTTTCTTCCTTGGTCAGTCTTGGGAGGTTGTATTTTTCTAGGAAGTTGTCCGTTTCTTCTAGGTTTCCCAGCTTGTTGGCATATTGGTTTTCATAGTAGTCTTTAATAATTCTTTGTATTTCTGTGGAGTCTGTCGTGATTTTTACATTCTCAATTCTGATTGTGTTGATTTGTGTTGATTCTCTTTTTCTCTTAATAAGTTGGGCTAGAAGCTTATCTATTTTGTTTATTTTCTCAAAGAACCAGCTCTTGGTTTCATTGATTTTTGCTATCGTTTTATTCTTCTCAATTTTGTTTATTTCTTCTCTGATCTTTATTATGTCCCTCCTTCTGCTGATTTTAGGCCTCATTTGTTCTTCTTTTTCCAGTTTCGATAATTGTGATGTTAGACTATTCATTTGGGATTGTTCTTCCTTCTTCAAGTGTGCCTGGATTGCTATATACTTTCCTCTTAAGACTGCTTTCGCTGCGTCCCACAGAAGTTGGGGCTTTGTGTTGTTGTCGTCATTTGTTTCTATATATTCCTTGATCTCTATTTTGATTTGTTCATTGATCCATTGATTATTTAGTAGCATGTTGTTAAGCCTCCATGTGTTTGTGAGCCTTTTTGTTTTCTTTGTAGAATTTATTTCTACTTTTATACCTTTGTGGTCTGAAAAATTGGTTGGTAGAATTTCAATATTTTGGAGTTTACTGAGGCTCTTTTTGTGAGCTAGTATGTGATCTATTCTGGAGAATGTTCCATGTGCACTTGAGAAGAATGTACATCCTGTTGCTTTTGGATGTAGAGTTCTATAGATGTCTATTAGGTCCATCTGTTCTAGGGTGTTGTTCAGTGACTCTGTGTCCGTACTTATTTTCTGCCTGGTGGATCTATCCTTCGGGGTGAGTGTTGTGTTGAAGTCTCCTAAAATGAATGCATTGCAGTCTATTTCCCTCTTTAGTTCTGTTAGTATTTGCTTCACATATGCTGGTGCTCTTCTGTTGGGTGCATATATATTTAGAATGGTTATATCCTCTTGTTGGACTGAGCCCTTTATCATTATGTAGTGTCCTTCTTTATCTCTTGTTACTTTCTTTGTTTTGAAGTCTATTTTGTCTGATATTAGTACTGCAACCCCTGCTTTCTTCTCACTGTTGTTTGCCTGAAATATGTTTTTCCATCCCTTGACTTTTAGTCTATGCTTATCTTTGGGTTTAAGGTGAGTTTTATTGTAAGCAGCATATAGATGGGTCTTGCTTTTTTATCCATTCTATTACTCTGTGTCTTTTGATTGGTGCATTAAGTCCATTTACATTTAGGGTGACTATTGAGAGATATGTACTTATTGCCATTGCAGGCTTTAGATTTGTGGTTACCAAAGGTTCAAGGTTAGCTTCTTTAGTATCTTACTGCCTAACTTAGCTCGCTTATTGAGCTGTTATATACACTGTCTGGAGATTCTTTTCTTCTCTCCCTTCTTATTCCTCCTCCTCCATTCTTCATAGGTTGTGTGTTTTGTTCTGTGCTCTTTTTAGGGGTTCTCCCATTTAGAGCAGTCTCTGTAGGATGCCCTGTAGATGTGGTTTGTGGGAAGCAAATTCCCTCAGCTTTTGCTTGTCTGGGAATTGTTTAATCCCGCCATCATATTTAAATGATAGTCATGCTGGATACAGTATCCTTGGTTCAAGGCCCTTCTGTTTCATTGCATTAAGTATACCATGCCATTCTCTTCTGGCCTGTAGGGTTTCTGTTGAGAAGTCTGATGTTAGCCTGATGGGTTTGCCTTTATAGGTGACCTTTTTCTCTCTAGCTGCCTTTAAAACTCTTTCCTTGTCCTTGATCCTTGCCATTTTAATTACTATGTGTCTTGGTGTTGTCCTCCTTGGATCCTTTCTGTTGGGGCTTCTGTGTAATTCCATGGTCTGTTCGATTATTTCCTCCCCCAGTTTGGGGAAGTTTTCAGCAATTATTTCTTCAAAGAGACTTTCTATCCCTTTTCCTCTTTCTTCTTCTTCTGGTATCCCTATAATACGAATATTATTCCTTTTGGCTTGGTCACATAGTTCTCTTAGTGTTGTTTCATTCCTGGAGATCCTTTTATCTCTCTCTATGTCAGCTTCTTTACGTTCCTGTTCTCTGTCTTCTATTCCTTCAATGGCATCTTGCATCTTATCCATTCTGCTTATAAATCCTTCCAGGGATTGTTTCACTTCTGTGATCTCCTTCCTGACATCTGTGATCTCCCTCCGGACTTCATCCCACTGCTCTTGCATTTTTCTCTGCATCTCATCCCATTGCTCTTGCAATTTTCTCTGCATCTCTGTCAGCATGTTCATGATTTTTATTTTGAATTCTTTTTCAGGAAGACTGGTTAGGTCTGTCTCCTTCTCAGGTGTTGTCTCTGTGATCTTTGTCTGCCTGTAGTTTTGTCTTTTCATGGTGATAGAGATAGTGTGCAGAGCTGGTACAATTGACCGCTGGAGGAGCTTCCCTTCTTGTTGGTTTGTGGCCTTCCTCACCTGGGAGAATAGCGACCTCTAGTGGCTCGTGCTGGGCAGCTGTGTGCAGACAGGGCTTCTACTTCCTGCCCGGTTGCTATGTGGTTTATCTCCGCTGTTGCTGTGGGCATGGACTGGCTGGGGCTGCTCCTCCAAAATGGTGGAGGACCGTTGGAGGGGGAGCGGCTGGGAGGCTATTTATCTCTGTAAGGGGCCTCTGCGCTCCCTGCTGCCCAGGGGGTTAGAGTGCCCAGAGATACCCAGATTCCCTGCCTCTGGTCTAAGTGACCTGTCCTGCCCCTTTAAGACTTCCAAAAAGCACTCTCCAAACCAAAACAACTACAGCAACAATGAGAGAGGGAATAGAAAAAAAAAAAAAAAAAGGAAAAACGCGTGATTTTTTTTTTTTTCCTCAGGTGCCAGTCCCAGGCACCCGCTCACTGGTCCTGCTGCCCTGCCTCCCTAGCACCAGGGTCCCTGTCCCTTCAAGGCTTCCAAAAAGCACCCACCCACTGGTCACGTAGGGAAAAATGCGCGATATTCTTTGTCCTCAGGCGCCGGTCCCAAGCACCCCCTCACCAGTCCCGCCGCTCTGCCTCCCTAGCACCAGGGTCCCTGTCCCTTTAAGGCTTCCAAAAGGCACTCTCCAAAAAGAGAAAAAAAAAGAGGAAAAACGCACGATTTCCTCCGTTCTCATGTGCCGGTCTCAGGCAACCGCCCACCGGTCCCGCAGGGAATAACGTGGGATATTCTTTGTCCTCAGGCGCTGGTCCCAGGCACCCTCTCACCAGTCCCACCGCCCTGCCTCCCTAGAACCGGGGTCCCTGTCCCTTTAAGGCTTCCAAAGAGCACTCGCCAAAAAGAGAAAAAAAAAGGGGAAAAACGTGCGATTTCCTCCATCCTCAAGTGCCGGTCTCAGGCACCCGCCCACCAGTCCTGCAGGTAAAAATGCGCGATATCCTTTGTCTTCAGGCACCGGTCCCATTCACCTGCTCACCAGTCCCGCTGCCCTGCCTCCCTAGCACTGGGGTCCCTGTCCCTTTAAGGCTTCCAAAAAGCACTCGCCAAAAAGAGAAAAAAAAAGGGGAAAAACGTGCAATTTCCTCCGTCCTCAAGTGCCGGTCCCAGGCACCCGCTCACCGGTCCCGCCACCCTGCCTCCCTAGCAACGGGGTTCCTGTCCCTTTAAGGCTTCCAAAAAGCACTCGCCAAAAAAAAAAAAAAAAAATCCACTCTGGATTCTTTCCACCTGCCGGGAGCCGGGGGGAGGGGCGCTCGGGTCCCGCCGGGCCAGGGCTTGTATCTTACCCCCTTCGCAAGGTGCTGGGTTCTTGCAGGTGTGGATGTGGTCTGGATGTTGTCCTGTGTCCTGTGGTCTCTATTTTAGGAAGATTTTTCTTTGTTATATTTTCATAGCTCTATGTGTTTTTGGGAGGAGATTTCCCCTGCTCTACTCACGCCGCCATCTTGGCTCTGCCCCCGAGGTGAGTCTCTTGTAAGCAGCATATGGATGGGTTTTGGTTTTTTATTCATTCTATTACTCTGTGTCTTTTGATTGGTACATTCAGTCCATTTACATTTTGGGTGATTATTGAAAGGTATGTACTTATTGCCATTGCAGGCTTTAAGTTTGTGGTTACCAAAGGTTCAAGGTTAGCTTCTTTACTATCTTACTATCTAACTTAACTCACTTATTGAGCTATTATAAACACAGTCTGATGATTCTTTATTTCTCTCCCTTCTTATTCCTCCACCTCCCTTTTTCATATGTTGGGTGTTTTGTTCTGTGCTCTTTTTAGGAGTGCTCCCATCCAGAGCAGTTCCTGTAAGATGCCCTGTAGAGGTGGTTTGTGGGAGGGAAATTCCCTCAAATTTTGCTTGTCTGGGAATTGTTTAATTCCTCCTTCATATTTAAATGATAGTCATGCTGGATACAGTATTCTTGGTTCGAGGCCCTTCTGTTTCATTGCATTAAGTATATCATGCCATTCTCTCCTGGCCTGTAGAGTTTCTGTTGAGAAGTCTGATGATAGCCTGATGGGTTTTCCTTTGTAGGTGACCTTTTTTTTCTCTCTGGGTGCCTTTAATACTCTCCCCTTATCTTTGATCTTTGCCATTTTAATTATTATGTGTCTTGGTGTTGCCCTCCCTGGATCCCTTGTCATGGGAGTGCTGTGTACCTCTGGGGTCTGAGAGGCTATTTCCTTCCCTAGTTTGGGGAAGTTTTCAGCAATTATTTTTTCAAAGACACTTTCTATCCCTTTTTCTCTCTCTTCTTCTTTTGATATCCCTATAATGCGGATATTGTTCCTTTTGGATTGGTCACACAGTTCTCTTAAAATTCTTTCATTCCTGGAGATCCTTTTATCTCTCCGCATCAGCTTCTCTGCATTCCTGTTCTCTGTTTTCTAGTCCATTAATGGTCTCTTGCATGTCATCCATTCTGCTTTGAAGTCCTTCCAGAGATTTTTTTATTTCTGTATGCTCCCTCCTTAGTTCTTGCATATTTCTCTGCAAGTCCATCAGGATGGTTATGACTTTTGTTTTGAATTCTTTTTCAGCAAGACTGGTTAAATCTATCTCCCCAGGTTCCTTCTCAGGGGAAGATGTAGAAGATGTCGAAGCTGTCTGGGTTAGTCTTGTCTGAATCAAATTTTTTTGCCTTTTCATATTGATAGGTGCAGTGGTATGCTATTGATATGTCTGTGAACTGGGAGAGCCTAGACATTTTCCAATTGCTCCTGGCCTTTCTTTACTGGGACAACTGCGACCCCTAGTGGCTTGTGTTTGGCAATTGCATGTAGACTGGGTCTCTGTATCTTGCCCAGCCGGTATGGAGCAAGCTCCCTTGCTGTGGGCGTGGCCAGCCTCTGGCTGCTGTTCTGCTATGGTGGGGCCCCAGTGGGGTAATGGACAAGGGGTGTTTGGCTGTTTTCCTCTGTGAGGCGTGTCAGAGCTGTTGCCCAGGGTGTTAGTGTGCCCGGAGTTCCCTGGAATTTCCAGCTGCTGGACTGTTACCCGGGATGCTTCCGTCCAGCTTTTGGGTCCCTGTCCCTTTAAGACTTTCAAAAAGCACTCGCTTTTCTTTGTCCCAGGAGTGCTGGCTGTGGGACCCACTCACAGGTCTTACTGTCCTGCTTCCCTAGTTTCCAGCACCCCACGCACGCACTGTGTGTCTGCGCTCTGGTGCGGATTGCTAGGGCTGGGTGTTTAGCAGTCCTGAGCTCCCTCTCCCTCCCTGCTCCAACTCCTCTCCTCCTGCCAGGAGCTGTGGTCAGGGGCCTCGGGTCCCGCCGGGCTGCGGCTTGTATCTTACCCCTTTCACCAGGCGCTGGGTTCTCGCAGGTGTGGATGTAGTCTGGCTGTTGTCCTGTGTCTTCTGATCTCTCTTTTAGGGATAGTTGTATTTGTTGTATTTTCAAAATTATATGTGTTTTTGGGAGGAGATTCCCACTGTCCTAGTCATGCCACCATCTTGGTTCCATCGTAGGTTTTATTTTTTCTTTATAAGCACTACATAAAATAATGGTGCATCTTAAAATCAGTGGCATCTTAGGCCCCTATGTAAATTATATTTTGCAGAACATTTGAGGAACTATAAGCAATTACTATTTCTATATAGTACCCTTCCACTTTTTTGGGTATGAGAAGAGAATAAAAGCAACAAACAGTAAATAAATGCATTGTTGCCATGTCAATAGTTTATTAAATGATTAGGCACTTTTAAACACCATTTTTATATAAACTTATTTAAACCTTTAGTAGAAAAATTAGCAACATCTACCAAAGTATAAATTGAATGTAGTTTTTATACAATTCTAATATTATAACTATCTCTTGTAGAAATATCTGAGCCAGTTTACAAGGAAGTTCTTGGGCCATTTACTGGAATTGAATAAAAAATAGAAATAATCTATATGTACATGAGTAATGGATTGAGTACATATACTGTAATCATTTCAAAAAGTGAAATAATGTGCATACCTTGAAAAGAATGAAGTATACTTATGAACAAATATAGAAACATATTGAGAAAATATTAATAAGTATAACAGAAAGACACAGAGCAATATACCAATATGTAATTGTATACATAAATAGTTTGGGAGAAGATATACACTAAACCACTGATGATGGTTAGAAGACTCAGGTCAAATTATGGAGAACTTTTATGTTAGTTATACTTTTGTATTGTCTCAACATTTTATAATAAATTACAATTAGAAAAAATATCTATATTTCTCTGCACTACAAATTTGGGGAAAAAGGTTTGTTATTCAAAGGAAAAATTTGCTATTCAATTCCCTAAAACAATCTCAGAAGACAAAAAATAGTTTATTCAACAAGGAATGAGGTTGATCATAAAACCTGAGTAGACTAGTAAAATAAAGGCCTAAATAGTCATATAAAATAGGAACAGTAAAAGAGACAACACAGTAAAGATTCAAAGTGAAGGAGTGAGAAAAATGATGATGGCCTAGGAAGGCAAGGCAGAAACCTTCTCCCACACACACACTACAGCAAATACAGTTAACCCTGAAAACAACCTGAAGACTGCAAAACAGACCATTACACCCGGTGAAGAAGAAAAGACCACAGAGAGAAGAGTAAAGTGGCAGAGCTACCATCAAGTGGGACCCAAGTCCTTCCCCCATTCCAGCCCACAGGCAGAAGGAAGAGGAACAGAGCAGTGAGGAGATAGGTGCTCAGGAACTCTGCACACCTGGCTCTGGAGATCTGCTCTGGGAACACAACCACATTGCACTGGGTTCTGGTGATTAGTGGGGCTGGACAATAGGGAGAGTTGGAGCACTCAGGAGGCTGAGACTTCTGCTGCCAGTGGGGGACAGTCATGCTCCACTGGTCCCACTGAGACCCAAAATGGCAGTGTGAAAGGTTTACTAGCAGAGGGGCAAGGATAGGCTAGAGCTCTCTCTGGAGAAGAAAGGACAAGTGGAGGATGCTTCCCCAGTCCTCCTTCAGTCCAACAGCTTGGGCATTCTTGGGAGTCCCAAATGCTCCCTTCCTCTTTATGGCAGCTTAGCCCTGAGTACCACCAGTACACCACCCACTAGCCCAGCAGTGTCAGACGTTGCTGCCTGGCAGGTAGAGGGATGCTTTCCCAACTTTTTCAGCCCTGTCTCAGTCCAATTAGAGAGGTGCCTGCAGCAGCCAGTGCTGAGTGCTCCTTCCCTCTTCCAGGAAGCCCAACCAGGCAATTCGCTGGTGCCACACCACTCCCAACCACTGTGCACCTGCCCCAGAGCCACAAGACTGTCCTACTATCCCATAACACAACATTCCTGACATGTTTGTAGGGCAGGCAGAGGCAGCCCTACCCACAACAATTCCAGCAGAAGCCACTGTTTTATCACAAAGGGCCGGCTGAGGCAAAATGCCAGTCACAGTGGATGGAGTTAAACCACTGCCAGCAGACAGACAGAAATATGGCTTCACTAATTGCCCATCAACAGCAACTGGGGCTCCAGAACCAAGCACTGAAGAGAAAAGAGTCTTGAGTTTCTGGCACCACATGATGCCTTCTTCATAAAGCCATTACTTTCTAGACCAGGAAGCATAGCAGATCCATGTAATATAAGGCAAAAACACAGAAACCCTGACAAAATGAAGAGGTAGAGGAATATGTTCCAAACAAAAGTAAAGGATAAGACACTAGAAAGAGAGCTAAATGAAACAAAGATCACTAATCTTCTTGATAAAGGTTTCAAAGTAACAGTCATAAATATGCTCAGTGATCTGTGGAAAAGCATTGACTATCTCAGGGAAGACTTCAACAAAGAGATAGAAGAGCTGAAAAGATCCACTTTGAGCTGAAGAATAAAGTATCTGAAATGAAACACAAAATGGAGGGAATGAGTAATAGATTGCTGCAAGTAGGGGAGACAATCAAGGAGGTGGAAATCAGAGAACAGGAACACAATTAAGCTGCTGAGGGACAGAGAGAAAAAAGAATCTCTAGAGAGAGAATGCTAAGAGAGCTGTGTAACAACTCCAATTGAAACTTGCCTAACAGGGGTACTGGAAGGAGAAGAGAGAGACAAAGGGACAGAAAATCTCCATGAGTAAATAGTTGTTGAAAACTTCCCAATCTATGGAAGGAAATAGATACTCAGATGTCACAGAAGCATGGAGAGCCTCAAACAAAAGGTACCCCAGGAAGAAAAAACAAGACATATAATAATTAAAAGGAAAAAATTAAAGATAAAGAGTACGGAGAGCAGCCAGAGAGAGAAAAAAAGATTACTTATAAGGGAAATCCCATCAGGCAACCAGCAGACTTCTCAGCAGAAACTTTATACACCAGAAGGGAGTGGCATGAAATATTTAATGTATTGAAAAGGAAGGACCTTAAGCCAAGAATTCTCTACTCAGCAATATTATCATTCACATTTGTAGAACAGATTAAACATTTCCCAATACAAAGGCTGAAGGAATTTAGAACCACTGAACCAGTACTGTAGGATATTTTAAAGACACTTCTGTAGATGTAAATTTTCCTAAGGCTAAATAGTTTTCACCAGGGAAAATAAACCCACAGTAAAGGTAGTAGACCAATTACTTACCTAGCAAGTATGAAATTAAAATGAAACAAAATTAGTAAATCCAACTATACACAAAATCAGTCAATGGATACACAAAAAATGCAGATTATGACATATGATACATAAAGTATGGAGAACGAGGAAGAGAAAAAAAGAAGTACTTTTAGATTGTGTTTAAAATAGAGCAATCATCAACTTAATATAGAATATTATACAGTCAGGAAGCTCTCCTTGAACCTTAGGTAACCACATACCTAAAGCCTAAAGCAGATACACACCCACAAAAATAATCTAATTATAACACTGAAGAAAACCATCAATAACAAGAGGAGAGTATAAGAGAGGAAGAAAGAAACAGAGAGGAACTATAGAAACAACCAGAAAACAATGAAGTTGCAATAAGTACATAGCTATCAATAATTACTTTAAATGTAAATGGACTGAATGTACCAATGAAAAAACAGAATGGTATAATGGATAAAGAGACAAGACCAATTTATATGCTGCCTACAAGACACTCATTTCGGACCAGAGACATATACAGACTGAAAGTGAAGGGATGTAAAAAAATATTTCATGCAAATAATAGGGAGAAAAAAGCAGGAGTAGCAGTACTTATATCAGACAGGACAGACTTCAAAACAAAGAAAGTATCAAGACAGAAAGAAGGACATTATAAAGGGGTCAGCGAACAAGATGATATAACCAGTATAAATATCTATGCACCCAACATAGGAGCACCTAAATATTTAAAATAAACACTAACAGAATTAAAGGAGGAAGTAGACTGCAACTTATTCATTTTAGGACACTTTAACACAGTATTCAGATCAATGGATCATCCAGACAGAAAATAAATAAGGAAACAGAGGCACTGAAAGACATTTGATCAGATGAACTTAACAGATATCTACAGAACATTCTACCCCAAAGCACCAAGATACACATTTTTCTCAATTGTACATGGAATTTTCTCCAGAATAGATCACATACTAGGCCACAAAAAGAACCTCAATAAATTCAAAAGATTGAAATTGTATCAAGCAACTTCTCAGACCACAGTGATATGAAACTAGAAATAAATTACACAAAGAAAACAAAAAAGCCTACAAACACATGGAAGCTAAACAACATGCTCCTACATAATCAATGGATCAATGAACAAATGAAAGAAATCAAGCAATATAGGGAGACAAATGAAAACAAAAATATAACAGTGCAAAATGTGTAAGCTGCCACAAAAGCAGTTCTAAGAGGGAAATACATAGCAGTACAGGCCCACCTCAAGAAACAAGAACAATCCCAAATAAACATTCAAAACTAATAATTAAAGAACTAGAGAAAGAAGAACAAATGAAACCTAAAGATAGTAGAATGAAGGACATAATAAAGATCAGAGCAGAAATAAATAAAATAGAGAAAATAAAACAATAGAAAAAAATCAGCAAAACCAAGAGCTGGTTCTTTGAGAAAATAAAATTAACAAACCCCTAGCCAGACTTATCAAGAAAAAAAAAGACAGGACACAAATAAGCAAAAGTCTCTATATTCAAGTCTCTCCCATACAGGATCAAAGGCATAGTCACTAGAATTATTAGAGAATTCTATGAAAAATGAAATGCTGACAAATTGTACAACCTACAAGAAAAGGACAAATTCCTAGAAAAGTACAACCTTTCAAGATTGACCCTGGAAGAAACAGATAATCTGAGCAGACCAATTACCAGAAATGAAATTGAGTTGGTAATAAAAAAACTCCCAACAAACCAAAGTTGAGGACCAGATGGCTTCACAGATGAATTCTGCAAGGAAAGGAAGAACTAATACCCATCCTTCTAGAACTATTACAAAAATCAGAAAAGGAGGAAAAACCTCCAAACTCATCCTATGAGTCCAGCATCACTCTAATACCAAAACCTAACAAAGACAAAACAAAAAAGAAAATTATAGACCAATATCCCTGATGAACATAGATGGAAAAGTACTCAACAGATTATTAGCAAACCAAATTCAAAAATACATCAAAAAGATCATCCATCATGACCAAGTAGGAATTAAGGATGGTACAATATTCAGAAATCAATTAACATCATACACTACATTAACAAAAGAGATAAAAACCATATGATCATTTCAATCGATGCTGAAAAGGTATTTGACAAAGTTCAACATCATTCATAATAAGACTCTCAACAAAATTTGGAAGTTGCATACAGCAACATAATAAAGGCTATATCCAACAAACCCACAGCTAACATCATACTCAATGGCAAAAAGCTGGAAGCTTTTCCTCTAATATCAGGAACAAGACAAGGATATCCACTACCACTTTTATTCAACATAATACTGTAGGTCTAGCCATGGCAATCAGACAAGATAAAGAGATAAAAGGCATCCAAATGATAGGTAGAAATAAACTGCCACTATTTGCACATGGCATGATGTTACACATAGAAAACTCTAAAGATTTCACACACACAAAAAACTATTAAAACAAATAACTGGATTCATCAAAGTTACAGGATACAAAATTAATACACAAAAATCTGTTGCATTCTTACATACTAACAACAAACTAGCAGAAAGAGAAATCAGGAAATCAACTCCATTTACAGTTGCATCAAAAAGAATAAAATACCTAGGAATAATCTTAACCAAGGTGATAAGAGACCTGTACTCTGAAAACTGTAAGATACTCATGGGAGAAATTAAAGACACAAATCAATGGTGCTCTATCCCATGCTCATTGCTCATGGATAGGAAGAATTAATATTTTCAAAATGGCCATATTGCCCAAAGCAATTTACAGATTCTATGCAATCCCTATCCAAATACCAAAGTCATTTTTCAATGAACTAGAGCAAATAATCCTAAAATTCATATAGAACCACAAAAGAAATCCAAAGCAATCCTGAGAAAGAACAATGCCAGGGTATTAAGCTCCCTGACTTCAAGCTGTTAAAGCTACAGTAATGAAAACAATATGGTATTGGTACAAGAACATACCCATAGATTAATGAAGCAGAATAGAAAGCCTATATATAAACCCAAGCATACATGGTCAGTCAATATACAATAAAGGAGCTATGAATATACAATGAAAAAAAGACAGCCTCTTTAATAACTGGTGTTAGGAAAACTAGACAGCTACATGCAAGAGAATGAAACTTGTATACTGTCTAACTTCTTACAAAAAAGAAACTCAAAATGGATCAAAGACCTGAATGTATGAATGAAACCATAAAACTCTTAGAAGAAAATATAGTAAAAAATCTCTTAAACATAAGCGTGACAACTCTTTCCTGGACACACCTCCTTGGGCAAAGGAAACAACATATAAAATGAACAAGTAGGACTACATCAAACTAAAAAGCTTCTGTACAACAAAGGACACCATCAGCAGAACGAAAAGGCAACCTAAAGTATGGGAGAATATATTTGTAAACAATTTATCTGGTAAGGGGTTAACATCCAAGATATATAAAGAACTCATATTTCTCAAAACCAAAAAAAAAAAATAACCTGATTAAAAATAGGCAGAGGACCTAGACATTTTTCTAAGGAAGTCATACAGTTGACCAACAGGCACATGAAAAGATGATCCACACTGCTGATCATCAGACAATGCAAATCAAAACCACAACAAGCTACCACCTTACTTAAAATAGCCTTACATCAGTTAGAATTCTAACTTTTCATCTTAGTTAGAATGGCCACTATTCAAAAGACAAGAAATAACATGTGCTGGTGAAGATATGTAGAAAAGGGAACTGTCTTACACTGTTGTTCTGAATATAAATTGGTGCAGCCACTGTGGAAAGCAGTATGGGGGGGGGGGTTCCTCAAAAAACTAAACACAGAAATATCATTCTCTCCAGTAATTTCACTTCTAGGAATTTACCCACAGAAGACAAAATCCCTGATTCAAAAAGACATATATACCCCTATGCTTTTCGCCACACTATTTACAATAGCCAAGATATGGAAGCAACCTAAGTGTCCATCAATAGATGAATGGATAAAGAAGAGGTGGTACATATGCACAATAGAATATTTTCAACCATAAAAGAAAAAGAAATCCTGCCATTTGCAACAACATGGATGGACCTAGAGGGTACGGTGCTAAGTGAAATAAGCCAGGGGGAAAAAGGCAAATACCATATGATGTCACTGATTTGTGAGATATAAAAACAAAACAAAGCAAAATGAACAATAGCAGTAGACTCAGAGGCACTGAGAAGTGACTGGTGGTTAAGATGGGGGAGGGGTTGGTGTGGGTCAGTGGGGACTGTGAGGTGGATAAAAGGACACAAAAATCACTCATAATACAAGTTGGTCACAGGGATGGTAGTACAGCATGGAGGATATAGTCAATGATTCTGTAACATCTTTCTATGTTGACAGATAGTAACTGCACTGGGGTAGAGAGAGGATAAGGATTTGATAATGTGTGTAACTCTTGAACCTCTGTGTTAGATACTTGAAACCAATATAAGATTATATATCTATGATACCTCAATAAAAAAAAGATTATATTTAAAAGAAAATTTATACCAAACACATTAACTGTAAAATTGACTTTAGAGTGCCATCTTACAGTTTAGCAGTTTTATTAGATCCTGGAAATTCCTGGCAATAATATAAGTGGATCCTCAATTCTGAAACCTATCATAGACCCTCTAAATGGAAGTTGTCCAACTAGTTATTTACAGCAAGGTAAGACAGAATGCATTGAGTTATTAAATTCCCTTGGAAAATGAACAAAAGTCAGGTTAGTGTCTTTTAATTATCTTAAATTTCTAAAAATAATTATAATATAGGCCAAAAAATTCACATTGTGCAACTACATCAAAACTTTAATATTTTCTTTCATTGTAGATATCAAACTCTGGATTTTGAATAGGTGAGTGCCTATGTTCATCTAGAATAAATATGTTAATTGAAAACAGTTAAGCTTATCCTCACTGGGTACAAAAAAATTCAATTTCCTCACCTTTGGAGATCGAACCAGTGACAATCAAGGATTCAAAGAATCTTGGAGCTACAATGTCCTTGAGAAACTATCTGCCTCCTTATTTTAATTCTACTGTTGCTTATCCTAGAGTAACCCAATGGTAGTCTTACTAGTTAGGGTTAAAATTATTCTTATTCTTCTTATTATTTTTTGAGTTCTCATTTCTTCTTTTTATTTTTGGCACTGTTTGAATCATATAATATCCTTGTGTTATTTTTTTTGTCCTGTTTTTTTTTCTTTTGTTTTTTTTGTTTTTTGTTTTTTGTTTTTTTGAGAGGGCATCTCTCATATTTATTGATCAAATGGTTGTTAACAACAATAAAATTCTGTATAGGGGACTCAATGCTCAATGCACAGTCATTAATCCACCTCAAGCTTAATCTCGTCAGTCTCCAATCTTCTGAAGCATAAAGAACAAGTTCTTATATGGTGAACAAATTCTTACATAGTGAATAAGTTCTTACATGGTGAACAGTACAAGGGCATTCATCACAGAAACTTTCAGTTTTGATCACGCATTATGAACTATAAACAATCAGGTCAAATATGAATATTCATTTGATTTTTATACTTGATTTATATGTGGATCCCACATTTCTCCCTTTATTATTATTATTATTATTATTATTATTATTATGATTATTATTATTATTTTTAATAAAATGCTGAAGTGGTAGGTAGATGCAAGATAAAGGTAGAAAACATAGTTTAGTGTTGTAAGAGAGCAAATGTAGATGATCAGGTGTGTGCCTGTAGACTATGTGTTAATCCAAGCTAGACAAGGGCACTAAACCATCCACGGATGCAGAAGATTTCTCTCAAAACAGGGGGGGTGAGGTTCTAAGCCTCACCACTGATGATCCCCAATTTCTCACCTGATGGCCCCCCTGCAACTGTGCCTGTCTTAGGTTGTTCCTCACTTGAGGAATCTTACCCGTCTCTGGCTAACCAGTCATCTTCCGGGGCATTACAGGGAAATGTAAAGTTGGTAAGTGAGAGAGAAGCAATACTGTTTGAAAAGGTTAGCTTTTTACTTTGCAGATTTATGCTCTGTGGCTTCTATGCTCAGCATTTGTCTTGAGGTATCTTTACCACTTGGAGGAATTATGATACTCTGTAAATTCGATACGAGACATGAATTCTATTTAAGGGTTGTAATTAAGAAGGAAGAAGAAAAGCTATAGAAGTAGCAGGCGGAAGAAAACATAGGAAGATTGATTATTTCTTTGACATATCTTCTTGTAGAGTAACTTAAGCATGTATAGGTTTTAAACTACTAATTAAATTGTGCACACACATTAACATAATAGGAATACAGTTACATAACCAAAGCAGATCTGTAAATACCAGCCATCTCCAGTGAAACCAAGAAAACCAGTTAGGCATCCTAGGCATTTGTGTACATTTATCTATGATATGATGGATATTGTTCAACTGTACTTGAACAGTCTGAGAGAAATCAGACAAATTAAAACAACCCATTCCTGTGAACTGTTCACATCCCATATGTTCTTTTAACAGTAGATAGTCTGTAGTTGTAAGATTTTGGAGCACTACAACTTGCACTTCTCCTAATTCTTGGTTGAGTTCCAACAGTATAGATCCAGTCAAATTTGTTGTTTTACTGTATGCACAGGCCAGCTTAGATATCTCCTTCTTCATTCCCATAGCAAGTCCAGGAACCGGTGGGATGAATGCAGCTACAGCTGTAGCAGCGCCTGGATCTTTGTTGAGGTTTTTTGATGATCATCTTCTAGTATGAGTCTTCCAAAGAGTGCTGATGTTGGAAGTTCTTCTTCATATCGTATTTTAGTTCATTTTCTGGGTAGCCAAATTAGGCTTTGATCCTCTGTATAAACACAAACAGACCCTTTGCCCACACTTTGATATGCCCTTTATACCATTGTGTAGAACACATTGGAGGTCACCACACAGGAACTGCTTCATTTTTTTTTTTAAGAGAAAGGAATATTATCAGAAAAATGTACCTCCATAGCCGATCATCTGACACCCTTTAAGTGATCAAAATTAAGGATATTTAAAGCATGCATTAATCATTGATTTACAGTTAGTTTTATCCTATCAGTAAGTAATCCCTTTTCTTTATTTCTTTTTGTTATCATTAATCTAAACTTACATGAAGAATATTATGTTTACTAGGCTCTACCCTATACCAGGTCCCCCCTATAAACCCCTTTACAGTCACTGTCCATCAGCATTGCAAAATGTTGTAGAATCACTACTTGTCTTCTCTGTGTTGCACAGCCCTCCCCTTTCTCCCCCTCCCATTATGCATGCTAATCTTAATACCCCCCTTCTTCTTGCCCCCCCTTATCCCTCCCTACCCACCCATCCTCCCCAGTCCCTTTCCCTTTGGTACCTGTTAGTCCATTCTTGGGTTCTGTGATTCCGCTGCTGTGTTGTTCCTTCAGTTTTTCCTTTGTTCTTATACTCCACAGATGAGTGAAATCATTTGGTATTTCTCTTTCTCTGCTTGGCTTATTTCACTGAGCATAATACCCTCTAGCTCCATCCATGTTGCTGCAAATGGTAGGATTTGCCCTCTTCTTATGGCTGAGTAGTATTCCATTGTGTATATGTACCATATCTTCTTTATCCATTCATCTATCGATGGACATTTAGGTTGCTTCCAATTCTTGGCTATTGTAAATAGTGCTGCAAGAAACATAGGGGTGCATCTGTCTTTCTCAGACTTGATTGTTGCGTTCTTAGGGTAAATTTCTAGGAGTGGAATTCCTGGGTCAAATGGTAAGTCTGTTTTGAGCATTTTGATGAACCCCCATACTGCTTTCCACAATGGTTGAACTAATTTACATTCCCACCAGCAGTGTAGGAGGGTTCCCCTTTCTCCACAGCCACGCCAACATTTGTTGTTGTTTGTCTTTTGGATGGCAGCCATCCTTACTGGTGTGAGGTGATACCTCATTGTAGTTTTAATTTGCATTTCTCTGATAATTAGCGATGTGGAGCATCTTTTCATGTGTCTGTTGGCCATCTGTATTTCTTTTTTGAGAACTGTCTGTTCAGTTCCTCTGCCCATTTTTTAATTGGGTTATTTGTTTTTTGTTTGTTGAGGTGTGTGAGCTCTTTATATATTTTGGATGTCAAGCCTTTATCGGATCTGTCATTTACAAATATATTCTCCCATACTGTAGGGTTCCTTTTTGTTCTATTGATGGTGTCTTTTGCTGTACAGAAGCCTTTCAGCTTGATATAGTCCCTCTTGTTCATTTTTGCTGTTGTTTTCCTTGCCCGGGGTGATATGTCCAGGAAGAGGTCACTCATGTTTATGTTGTTTTTGCCTGTGTTTTTTTCCAAGAGTTTAATGGTTTCATGACTTACATTCAGGTCTTTGATCCATTTTGAGTTTACTTTTGTATATGGGGTTAGACAATGGTTCAGTTTCATTCTCCTACATGTAGCTGTCCAGTTTTGCCAGCACCATCTGTTGAAGAGACTGTCATTTCGCCATTGTATGTCCATGGCTCCTTTATCAAATATTAATTGACCATATATGTCTGGGTTAATGTCTGGAGTATCTAGTCTCTTCCACTGGTCTGTGGCTCTGTTCTTGTGCCAGTACCAAATTGTCTTGATTAATATGGCTTTATAGTAGAGCTTGAAGTTGGGGAGTGAGATCCTCCCTACTTTATTCTTCTTTTTCAGGATTGCTTTGGCTATTCGGGGTCTTTGGTGTTTCCACATGAATTTTTGAATTATTTGTTCCAGTTCATTGAAGAATGTTGCTGGCAGTTTGATAGGGCAACAAATCTGTATATTGCTTTGGGCAGGATGGCCATTTTGACGATATTAATTCTTCCTAGCCATGAGCATGGGATGAGTTTCCATTTGTTAGTGTCCCCTTTAATTTCTCTTAAGAGTGACTTGTATTTTTCAGAGTATAAGTCTTTCACTTCTTTGGTTAGTTTTATTCCTAGGTATTTTATTCTTTTTGATGCAATTGTGAATGGAATTGTCTTCCTGATTTCTCTTTCTGTTGGTTCATTGTTAGTGTATCGGAAACCCACAAATTTCTGTTTGCTAATTTTGTATCCTGCAACTTTGCTGTATTCCAATATCAGTTCTAGTACTGTTGGGGTGGAGTCTTTAGGGTTTTTTATGTACAATGTCATGTCATCTGCAAATAGTGACAGTTTAACTTCTTCTTTACCAATCTGGATTCCTTGTCTTTCTTTGTTTTGGCTGATTGCCATGGCTAGGACCTCCAGTACTATGTTAAATAACAGTGGGGAGAGTGGTCATCCCTGTCTAGTTCCCGATCTCAGAGGAAAATCTTTCAGCTTCTCGCTGTTCAGTATAATGTTGGCTGTGGGTTTATCATAAATGGCCATTATTGTGTTGAGGTACTTGCCCTCTATTCCCATTTTGCTGAGAGTTTTTACCATGAATGGATGTTGAATTTTGTCAAATGCTGTTTCAGCATCTATGGAGATGATCATGTGGTTTTTGTCTTTCTTTTTGTTGATGTGGTGGATGATCCCATTGCTCTTGCATTTTTCTCTGCATCTCTGTCAGCATGTTCATGATTTTTATTTTGAATTCTTTTTCAGGAGGATTGGTTAGGTCTGTCTCCTTCTCAGGTGTTGTCTCTGTGATCTTTGTCTGCCTGTAGTTTTGCCTTTTCATGGTGATAGAGACAGTTTGCAAAGCTGGTACAAGTGATCGCTGGAAGAGCTTCCCTTCTTGTTGGTTTGTGGCCTTCGTCTCCCGGGAGAATAGCGACCACTAGTGGCTTATGCTTGTCAGCTGTGCGCAAGCAGGGCTTCTGCTACCTGCCCGTTTGCTATGGAGTTTATCTCCGCTGTAGCTGTTGGCGTGGCCTGGCTGGGGCTGCTCCTCCAAAGTGGTGGAGCCCTGTTGGAAGGGGTGCGGCCAGGAGGCTATTTATCTCCGTAAGAGGCCTCTGTGCTCCCTGTTGCCCAGGGGGTTAGTGTGCTCAGAGATCCCCAGATTCCCTGCCTCTGGTCTAAGTGTCCTGTCCTGCCCCTTTAAGACTTCGAAAAAGCACTCTCCAAGCCAAAACAACAACAGCAACAATGAGAGAGGGAACAGAAAAAAAAAAGAAAAAAAAAAGGAAAAAACACGCGATTTTTTTTTTTTCCTCAGGTGCCGGTCCCAGGCACCTGCTCACTGGTCCTGCTGCCCTGCCTCCCTAGCACCGGGGTCCCTGTCCCTTCAAGGCTTCCAGAAATCACCCACCCACTGTTCCCGCAGGAAAAAACGCACGATGTTCCTTGTCTTCAGTTGCCGGTCCCAGGCACCTGCTCACCGGTCCTGCTGCTCTGCCTCCCTAGCACCGGGGTCCCTGTCCCTTCAAGGCTTCCACCAAGCACTCGCCAAAAAGAGAAAAAAAACGGGGAAAAACGGGCGATTTCCTCCGTCCTCAGGCGCCAGTCTCTGGCACCCGCCCACCGGTCCCGCAGGGGAAAACGCGCGATAATCTTTGTCCTCAGGCGCCGGTCCCAGGCACCCGCTCACTGGTCCCGCCGCCGTGCCTCCCTAGCAACGGGGTCCCTGTCCCTTTAAGGCTTCCAAAAAGCACTCGCCAAAAAGAGAGAAAAATAAAGGGGAAAAACGCGCGATTTCCTCCGTCCTCAGGTGCCGGTCTCAGGCACCTGCCCACAGGTCCCATAGCGAAAAATGCCCGATAATCTTTGTCCTCAGGCGCCGGTCCCAGGCACCTGCTCACCGGTCCTGCCGCCCTGTCTCCCTAGCAACGGGATCCCTGTCTCTTTAAGGCTTCCAAAAAGCACTCGCCAAAAAAAACAACAACAAAAACCGCTCCGGTTTCTTTCCACCTGCCGGGAGCCGGGGGGAGGGGCGCTTGGGTCCCGCCAGGCCGGGGCTTGTATCTTACCCGTTTCGCAAGGCGCTGGGTTCTTGAAGGTGTGGATGTGGTCTGGATGTTGTCCTGTGTCCTCTGGTCTCTATTCTAGGAAGAGTTTTCTTTGTTATATTTTCATAGCTCTATGTGTTTTTGGGAGGAGATTTCCACTGCTCTACTCACGCCGTCATCCTGGCTCCGCCTCCTCCCTAATGTTTTCGAAAGTGGTTGGTCCCATCAACAATCAGCCTGCCTGGTTTAAACCTGTAAATGTCTTATCTTACTTCCTTTAGCAATATTCCTTCCTTTGCATCTAGAACTGATGCTGCAGTTCACAAGAAAACTGCATTCTGGGTTACTTTTCTGAAGCTTAAAAGTTAAAATCTGCTACACTTGGATTCCTCTGCTTCAAACTGTGATTGTCACATCACTCAGAATTTTGCTTAAATGAAGATACTCTTTCCTAGCTTCAGTGTTTTTGTCAGACAATGAATAAAGATTTTGCTCATCAGGACTTTTTTTTCCAAAGTTGAGCATTTATGAAAAAATGATATGTAAATATTGATAATTTTTTTTACTGGATATGACTGACAAATTTTCAAAAGTTAAATTGCTGAGTAGTGGTTGCTTCTATTATGTACAACTATTTTTTATATAAAGAGTAACCATAACACTTTCCTTTAGCAGATGTATCTACTTTTTTATTTATTAGAGAAAGGTGTCAGTACAGTAGACACTTGGAGATTGGTTAAGCATTTTCCTGGATTTTAAATACATGAGTTTTCCCACTTTTATTCACTCAGATTACTATTTTACATAAGTAGGCCAAAGGACTAATTTATAAACAATAAATATGAAAGTCTAGATTAAGTATAATATATGATTTACAATGTTTTTTGGTGTTCTTAGAATTTTACGGTCCCTCCTGGTGTCTGACCCCAGCCGATAGAGGACTGTGTCAAGCCAACGAGAGCCGATTCTACTACAATTCAACCATTGGGAAATGCCGCCCATTTAAGTACAGTGGATGTGGAGGAAACGAAAACAATTTTACTTCTAAAAAAGCATGTCTTAGGACTTGCAAAAAAGGTACAGAGGTGTTTCTCCCATAATTCACTAATGTTTAGGATAATAATTATATTGAAACCATTAATGAATTTTCATCTGTGAAAAATATGAAATTAGTTCTATTTATGATAAGAAACAAAGTACTGTGATTTAGCTAACAGATGTCTCCTTTCCAAATATATTTAGATAATATTGCTGAATGTTAACTGCAATTCTTCTTAATATGTCTTCATAAGAATCAGTTAAATAAAACATTTTATTCTTTTAATATTTACATATCAAGCTATAATTTTAAAGGATTGTACCAAAATACCTCTATGCTTTCCCATAATGCACAAAATCTTAGTATATTTATTTTCTTCTGCATATATAATTACAAACTTGGGAGAGTATTAACATGTAAATAAAAATCACCTAAAATTTCATCAACCACATACAGCCACATGTCCACTTTAATAAAATAAACATCAATTTATAACTGAAGATGCATAAAAAAAACCAAGAACGTGCTTCTTCATTTTGGCTTAACTCATATATGCAAAGTGACTTCCTTAGATACAATTGTTCTACACAATGAGATAGACAAATTAAAGGCTTTTAAACTAATCACATTTGTTTTTGTTTCAAAGATTAAAAGATAATTTGAGGAAATTTTAGATGAAGTGTTTTATTATGTCACTTTATTAGTCATAAATTTGTTTCTCTTCCTTTTGTAGGTTTCATCCAAAGATTATCAAAAGGAGGATTAATTAAAACCAAAAGAAAAAGAAAGAAGCAGACAGTGAAAATAATCTATGAAAAAATTTTTGTTAAAAAAGATAAAAATTTGCTGCATTATTACAACATCACTTCTAAATATTTTGGATGAAACTGTTCACTATATTTGTACTTTTTTCTTTCCTTTCAATGAAATATTTTTGTGAGTTTTCATATATATGTATTACCTGTTAATACATTTGCATCACAGTTTCTTTTATAATCTAGTCAAATTGCTTATTTTAGGGCTATAATTAACTGATTACTATGAATTATTCTCTCAATCCCTTTCTAACTATTTGCCATTTAACTACAAATTACCATACTAGTGGCCACAAAAATAAGTCAGTTTTTCCATTTGGTGATCATCTATTTGAGAATATGTTGTCACTTACTTATTTTGATCATGTATACAGTGATCTCCTTTAAAACCTCTGCCCAAATTAAGAAATGCAACTTTTACATATCAATCATTTTTTGGGTTTCATATCTATCATGGGGACAAGTACCTTCTTCCAATAAAAATCACTCAAATCGTGCATTTTGAAAAAGCTGGTAGTAAAATTCTATCTTGTGCTTCCCTCCTTAGACATACTTTTTCTCTTTGTATACTAACAAGTATCTCTATTGATCATGAGCCAAACCATTATCTGAACAAAGAGAGTCAGCTCTGTCATGTGCATGATTTTGATTGGCTTTTTTTTTTTGGTTATGGTCTAATATAACAGTAAAGATGGTTGAACAGTGTGTGTTAAATGTAGATCATGATAAGAAGAAACTTGGTAGAAAAGGGAAGTTTTTAATGACAATCAAAAGGGAATTTCTGTTTACATACTTCCTAATTTTTATTGACAAACTTTTCTTTTACCAAAATAGCAAGAATATTTAAACCTCCTGTGACCTACCTATTCATTTATCAGTAGGGTTTGCAATGACAGCAGTAAGTCATGCTTCAAAAAAAATCATGTTGTTTCTGTAGAAGAGGGTGAGAAAATTATCAGCAAGTAAGATTCTACTAGAAAATCTATGTGCTATTCACTCTCAGGGTCTTAATTAACATTTCTCTGGAGTTAATTCTCTTTATCCAGATCTGTCTTTCCTTCTCTGCTGAACCATGTGAAGTCTGGAATCTCAACAGCCTCCTAGACATTTCAGTCTCTCTAGTGTTCACATCAAATTTCACATTTAATTTGAACTTGTCTTTTAGAAATAATAACCACTTCATCCATTTAGTTTAGCTTAATGACTTCTCTTTAGGAATAATATTATATTTGTTCCTAAGGCTTAAGTTTGAACCCAATTTTGATTTCTTACTTTCCTTCATATAGCACATCTAATCTGTCTCTAAAGACTATTGCTTCCTTTTTCATATAGTTTATCCAACTCTCCGGCTTTTTACCCCTACTGAATTCTTCACATCAGTATTAATACAATTCAGTATACCTCTCCACCACTTAAAATCCTTCAAAGACTCACTAGTTGGTACTTAACCCTACCCCGTCCCCCACAATTTAATTTTTATATATATATGTTTTTTGGACTTCTCTACACTACTCTCTTTCATGACAATTTCAATTCAGTTAAAAGGGTATTCACTGTTCACTGAATGCTTCTTTAGTTACTCAGCTTATTCATGCTGATTTCTTATTTAAAAATCTGGTCCCCTCCAGATTCATCTGAAGTCTGGGTCCAGCTGATATGAACTACAAAATCATTGCATTTTTAGGCAGAATGTGAAGTCCTAACATACAGTCACAAATCATTAAAATTATACCATTACATGTGGCATAAAATTATATTATCACAAAATAGTGTCAGTTCACTTAATAAAACTGTTATAACTTCATTTCAAATATTGAGTATATAAGTAACTGTTTTAGAGAGAGTGTTTGTTGTAGAATTTTGAGACTTTTGGAAATCAAAATCCCTTTTGAAATACGCTCTGCTGTCATTTACAGGTGGATAACAATAGCTTTAAATAAAGGGTAAAGTATCTAGTCAAGTGGCAAGTTGCCACCACGGACATATAAACAGCACATTCATCAGTGAGTTGATTAGTTATTTGCTCTAACAAACATTCCTGAGTTCATTACTTAGTCAAGAAAGACACAATGAGATGGTGTGTAATATTTAATGCATGTGAATATTATCTTTACTGTGTTTTTAAATAAGAAGCCTTCTGTTAGTACTGTTTTGCTTTACATAATCAAATACACTTAACTGTGAATTTCATACAGTATTACATTGTATAGCGTATACATGTATTTACCTACTTTGTTTATTGTTTGTTCAAATTTAACAGGTAATGCTGAAAACTGCTCAAGTGATTTTATTTTTACATGGTAAGAAATATAATATTATCCTGAATAATAACAAGTATGATGGCTAGACTCAAAGTTTTTTTTATTGCAAAAAAATTTAGTGCTCTTTAGTTAGAACCCTAAGACAAAGAAAAAAATTGTTGCACAAGCTCCAGTCAACTTTTACCTCCTTTAATTCAAATATGATAATCTCCTTTCAGTTATGATTTTAATTCTATGTATTATGACTTCTTATTTGTTAAACAAATCAGTACACTATATCTTACAATCCATATATTCTACATTCAATGCATTTCATATGTATTTCTACTAACCACCTTATAAATAATTGTATAAATTTGGCATATATATGGAAAGATATACCATGTAACTATACTTTTATACTTGACTTCTAATCTTGACTATTTCCATACCAGAGGAAGGAAGAAAATGACACTGAAATAAACTATGTAGGTGACTTCTTGATTTTTAAAAAAATCATCTGCTCCTGTTTTTGTCTGGTTTTTATGAAGTTAGTATTTTTATTTAGTTTTTCTACCTTTTGACTTACAGTTCTTTCTTGAGGACTTTAGCGTGGACACATCTTAATTGATTTTTCTGCATTCTGCTATGCAGAACAGGAAAACTTGATCTTGTCAGTCCCGCAGGCCGTCTCCAAACTACTTTAACCACAGAGCTGGTGTCTTGGCTAAAATTATTCAGACCACTTCTAAAGAGAGTAAGTGATACATAGTAATTCGGTTTACCAAAGAGAGAGAGAGAAGTACAGAGGCATTTAATCATAAAATACAATAGATAAAATAGGGTATTAACAATGATTAGGATTTTTCTCATTAATTTGCTCACAGATGAGAAAAATTCTGGCCCAAACAGTCTAAAACAAAGATATAGTTGATCACAAAGTACAGAGGTATTTGGCTTCAGTACAGATGTATTCAAGGACTTGTATTGTCATCAAAACTCAGTCTGTCTTTGCCTGTGATTCTACTGCCCAATATTTTTGCCTTTATTTTCTAATCTCGTAGGGTTTCCAAATGACTTCCAGATTTTCAGGCCCACATCCTCTCAGTGTTAAGTTTGCTAGAGAAGTTTGGACTCTCTTACCTCAAAGAATTGAATTAAAGTTCTGGCCTCAGGAATGATCTGTGAAAGAAATAATTGATAAGCTGGGCTTCATTAAAATTAAAAACTTCTGCTCTGCAAGAAATAATATCAAGAAATTAGAAGATAAGCCACAGACTGGGATAAAATATTTGCAATAGACACATCTGATAAAGGACTGTTATCCAAAATATACAAAAAAAATACAAAACTTAATACTAAACAACTTTTTAAAAAAAATGGGTCAAAAACAGTAACAGACACTTCACAAATGGAAAATATACATATGAAAAGATGCTCCATCTTTTCATCAGGACAATGTAGATTAAAACAATAATGTAGCTAATACTACATAGCTATAAGAATGGTCAAAATTAGGTACACTGACACTACCAAACGCTGACAAAAATGTGGATGGGACAAGAGCAACTCATTCACTGCTGGTAAGAATGCAAAATGGTATAGCCACCTTGGAAGACAGTTGGCAGTTTCTTACAAAACATATTATACTATCCAGTAATCATGCATGGTATTTACCCAAAGAATTTGAAAATGTCCACACAAAAATATGCACACAGATGTTTATAGCCACTTTATTCACAATTGCCAAAACTTGGAAGCAACCAAGATGTCCTTCAGTAGATGAATGGATAAACTGTTACACCCAGACAGTGGAATGTTATTCACTGCCAAAGAGAAATGAGCTATCAAGCCATGAAAGGACATGCATGTTACTAAGTGAAAGGAGCCAATCTAGAAAGGCTACCTACTGTATGATTCCAAATATATGGCATTCTGGAAAAGGTAAAACTGGAAACAGTAAAAAGATCAGTGATTATCAGGGGTTGTGGGGGAGATGAATAGGCAGGGCACAGAGAAATATTGTGCAGTGAAAATATTCTGATACCATAATGATAGAAATGTCATTTTATATTTGCCGAAACCCATGGAACATGTAACACCAAGCACAAACCATAATGTAAACTATGGACTTTGGATGATCATGATGTGTCAATGTAGGTTGATCATCTCTAACAAATGTACCACTCTGGCGGGGAATGATGGTAACGGGGAGGTCATGCATGTGTCATGGTAGACGATATATGGAAAGCTGTACCTTCCCTTCAATTCTGCTGTGAACTTAAAATTGCTCTAAAAAAATAAAGCCTATATTAAAAATCCTGGCCTCACTCTCTGACCCAAATATCTAATGGCCAGCCTTGACCCAAACACCATATTGAGAGAAACATGACTTTCTGATTGACCAGATTTGACTCTACTTCCATATAATTAGTTGGTATAAAATCTATTTGAAATTTGTGGTCTGATTGGCAGGGCTGGGACTAGAATGAACAAGTGAGGCACTGGCCTCAGGTATAAAATTTGAGGGGATATAAAAAATCTCAGTAACAAGGATAAATAATATTATAATGTAGTATTTAATATTAAAAAATTCATGAAGATATAAAAATTTTCAGAAGACAGGATTAGTAGCTGAACCTTATTAGAATCTGATATAAATGGTAAAACCAGTAATACCAATCCTTCATTAAGAAATATAAAAATAGTTCAAATTTGATCATTGTTTAATATAATAAAAAATATTGACAGTCAAAATTAAGCCAAGTTATTTTTTTCAATAAAAAATCATTTGATTAAATACTTGTTTCATCATTAAAAATTTAGTAAACTAGAGAAGTGACCTTTCTTAATCTGATGAAAAATATCTACCAAAAACATAAAACATGATACTTATTGGTAAAATTTTAGAAACATTCCTATTAAGCTCAGGAACACAACCAAGATACTCTCCATTACTGTCGCCATTCAACATATCTAGGCAGTCTTATTTCACTAAACCAAAAAAGACAAGAAACAAATTAGGCATAAATATTACATTATATTACAGTTACTTTCAGGTAATATTATTTTCATAAGTAAAAATCCAAGACCATCTAAAACAATTAGAAATAATACTGGAGTTCAGCAAAATTGCTATATGCAATTCAGTATATGAAATCAATAGCATTTCTGTACACTAAAAAGAAAATAGAAAATATGTACTAGTCAATATAGAACAAAAATACTAAGATACTTAACAGTGAATTTCACAAAAGATGTATAAAGAGATTTTTTTGAGAAAAACCCCAGAGATAATTCGCTTTTTTAATTGAAGGACACACAAAAAGCTAAATCGTTTTCTATTTTTCATAATCCTTGTAGTATTTTCAGAGAAATAAGACAACACTAGATTCTGAAGGAAAAAATATTAAAATTCAATAAACATTTTTTTTCAAAATTAAGGAACAGAAGAAAAAGCAAAGATCTCTAAGCTATACAAAGAAACACCTATAGAAAAGGAAAACAAGATAGAAAACAATAAAATTAGAAAGTCAATTCTGGGACCCAACCTTGAAGTAAGGTTCAGAAAAAAAGATAAAATAGAGGAGGGAGGGAGATTTTATAGAACTAAACAACACGTTTCCTTTATCGAAATGGTGTATTGTATCCAACAAAGGAAAACCCACCCAGCACACCCCCTACACACCCCACCACACATACATACATGAAATTTCAAATACTAGTGATAAAGAGAATATCTCTAAAGGACAGGGAAGAATGTGGAAGAATAAGTCACATACAGAGAAATAGAAATAACAATGGAATTGTGTATCTCAATGGCAAGAATGGAAGGAAGCCAGAATAAATTGGGGTATGGAAGTTTGGGGGAAGAGGAGTAGCTGCTTACTACTTGTAAGCTTTTAGTGCTAATTGATCTTTTAATTCTGTGCCTGTAGAGCTTTACTGAAAAATAAAAGTTACTTAAAATTATAAAGCTGTTCACTACGCTGATGGACAGTGACTGTAATGGGGTATGTGGGAGGACTTGATAATGGGGGGAGTCTAGTAACCATAATGTTTGAGTACTTGTACATTAATGATATCAAAATAAAAAATAAAAAATAAAAAAAATTATAAAGCTGTATAATGCTTTCACTTTCCATCAGAGGCATTGGGGAAAGTTGTGGTATGTGAACTAAGATATTTTTTCTTGTACCAATACTGATACTACTAGTGGATGAATTTGTTGTCAGATTTCCTTAGGTCCACTTTACTCACATTTGGAATGAGTGTTTTGGTCTAGACTGACTATAAGAATTCTTCCAGTTGGGCATTTTAGGATTTTATGAGAATGCTTTTTATTTAATAGCACCCAACACCACTCTACAGTAAGCCAAAAATGTAAAGGTGTTCTATGATTAAAAAACAAAAATCAACAAGGGTCAGGCTCTTCTCTTGGTAATAACTGCAGCCCTTCTAGCATGAGGTGGTCATCTGCAGTCATCTGCTATATTTCTTCAAAACTAGCCTATGTTGGTGCTGCTTGCCATCTCCAGACTGACTACATCTGTAACAAATTCCCATTTCAGTCCCTGATTGATTCCCAAATGTCAAATTTTTATGAGAAGTTTCTAAGTTACTGTTTACAGGAGGCCTCATTCATTTTGGGAGATTCTGAATACCTCAGTAATTGGGTACAACTATGATTTTTTTCCTGAACAATTCACTTTTCTCCCCTCAAGACTATATGCATTCTAGAGAAAAGAATGCATGTGCTTCTGATTTACACTAAGTCATCTTGGCATTTTAAGCTCCTGACAAGTTTTGATACAATTTTGAAAGCATTTAATCTCTTTCTAAAATCATTCCTATAAGAGCTAGCAAATACTTTATTTCAATCTAAAATTTATTCTAATAAGTTTTAAGCAAATCCAGTTGTAGCCAAAATTCACTCATTGCTGCCAACATTACTGATGACTTGTTCTTCATTCATTAGGAGATAATATTAGCTAAGTCAATTATGAACCTGAGTGTCTTTGGGATTTTAATTCATTTTTAATCCATACTTTCACAGAAGGTATTTTTCTAATTTACTGAACTTTTTCTTTAACAGCAGGTGCTCTCCAGTTAGAAGCCAGAGGAAACTGCTACTTCCTTCTTAGTCAATTTTTGGAATAAGAAAACAATAATTGACTTTCCAATACTCTTTTGTTTAGTTTTGTTTTTTTTATATTTTCCCCACTCTCAACAGAATATTCCACAAAATTGTAAATCACTCTAGGGAAATTTCCAGAGAGTTTCAAAATGTGAACAGCTGTGAACTACCTAAATGATCTATCTGGCCAAGAAACTGTTACTCCGGAGATGAAGAAATAATTACCATTTTTTTTACTCAAAAGTGTCTGCCACTGTTCAGCGTGAAAGCCTTTAGAATTGTAAAGCTTCGTATGTTGGACAAATTTTGATTTAACTCTTTGCATATTCTCCTTTCTTCACAAGCTACACATATGTACACACAGAGCATCACTTAATTAGGAAGAAAATCTTTAAAATCCAGTTAATCTCACAGCTTCTCTGATATCTATTGGCTGTCAAATTGTCATATGCAAATGAAGAATATTTTAAGGATTGTGGAAGAAAAAATAAAACACCAAATCAAAAACAATAATAAAGAATGTATGTTTTGGGTTCAGTATCAAATTGGATTTGAACTCTTTAAACTTTGGTATCACTAATCCTCTCTTCTTTGAGAAGTGATTTTAAGAGTAAATGAGAGCACACAGGTGAAGTACTTAGCATAGTGTTCACTGCTCTGCAATCCTTCAATAAAAAATGATAGCTATTAGTATTACAATTTGTTGAATATTGACTATTTCAGAGTTTTAGTATATCGTCTCTTTGAGCTATAACAATAATGTCAATTAAAAGTTAAAATAGGAAATTTTAGGTAAATTTTTTTACTAAAGTAACACATAAAATGAGAAATGAGATTAATGTAAGTGGTTTTACTATTAACAAGACAGAAAAGTGTAAAAATTATATATTTGAAATTTTAAAAAATTCTTAATAGTATGTTTTTTAGATAATTGCCTAAGAGGTGCTCAAAATATTTTTGATATACAAACTTAAAAAATTTTCCCTGGGTAACATATCTCACTTTTAGTATCAGCTTTTTTGAAATGTAATGCGCATATAAAATTCACCTTAAAGTATATAATTCAATGTTTGGTTTTGTAACAGGGGTAAAATTTCCAAAACATGGGTAAGAAAGGGTAAAATCAATGAATGTTCCTTTTATTTCTCGAATGAAACTTTGTAAAACACATTTTAAAATATTTAAGTATGTCTTGCATGCCTAAGAAATTTTAAGTTTAAAAAATGACTATGATTATTCCTAGTGTCATTCTTCCAGGTATTCAGAAATTTGCACTATCTCTCATATATGAATAATTTTTAAAAATGTATGATATGGAGGGGGCGGAGCCAAGATGGCAGCGTGAGTAGAGTAGTGGAAATCTCCTCCCAAAACCACATATATTTTTGAAAATACAACAAGTACAACTCTTCCTAAAATTGTATGATATGGATACTATAAACAAAATATATATTTAAATAGAAACACCCAAGCTAGTGGTGATGCTTCAAAGTAAACTTTCTGTACGTTGTGCTGTTCCCCTATCTTGCTAATACTCATTATTTTCTTTTTCTCAATGTACAATTATTTAACAGAAGCCCTAGTAAATACTAATATCTGACTTATATTCCATAACATTTTCTTTCAAAGCTATCTTAAGTAATTTGCCAGATTAAATATTTTGCTGACAGGTTTAAAAACTAAACAATTTAGGATTCAAGTTCCAGTTCTACAAATTTCCAGTTGTTTAAGCTTACTAAGTTTCTGTTCCCTCATCTGAAAAGTGAAAAATAAAATCTTCACAGTTAAAGAAAATATCTAAAGGCTGTAGCATATTTCTGGAAAAATGCCAGTTATTAATGATGTTACTTTTCTTCCTTAACTTCCCCTAAATAGAACAGAGATATTTTCTGAATATCCACAAATACCAGGAGAAATGAATTTGAAGAATAGTGTATATAAGGGACCATGGTTAATGCTGTGGATGTTAACTCAACTTTAGAAAGATATAGAAATGTTTCCCATGTACATTTTTTGTTCTTTCTTTCTCACACCAGTCCCACCATTTCACCACCACCCAGCTGCACCAGAACAAAACATAAAACTTGATTTGGATATAATGACCCATTGCAAACAGAGTAAAATAGAAATGACCACATTTGCATGGCCCTATACCTTAAGTCCTGCTCTATTCACATGGGACTCTCTTCTTGCACACTGGTCTCTAGACTCTAGGAACAATCTGAGTGTAGCCCTTAAACAGGTTTTGCTTACTTACAGAATTTCTAGTAAACTGCTTTGGTACCTGTCCCACACACCCTTTATTGAGCTGGTACACTCATCTCCCAGTTGCTGAGAGAATTGGCTACTAATCGCTCCCACTGCAACCTTCTCCAAATTGTTCTCAGCTGATGGTAGTTACCTTCCATAGAAATTATGTTCCCCACTCCCATAGTGGCTCATATACAGACTAATTAATAAGGAGCTACTAAAAACAGACTCCCTTGCATTGAGGAAGAACAACTCTTACATGCAATTCATACTCCAGAGCCTTACCCCTATGGATTAGGCCAAATCCAGATTTTGCCTGAGATCACATACTCATTCACCTCATTCTTCTTCCAATTCTGCATATTCCCTCCCTTAATGTTTTTTTTCCTAAAGTCTTTAGTAAATTACAGGCACCCAAATCCTTCCCTCCAGCTCTGCTTCTGGGAGAAGAGCAGATTTCTTTCTAATCTATGGAATGCCTCATATTTCTTGCCTTTTATGTTCCAGAGTAATATTACCTTGTGGGGCAGTTGGGGTTCCTATGGCCAGGATCCTCACTGGATTAAACCACCTGATGGTGTAACTGGCCTGTTGCTAGGCTACCCCTTCCACACGTTTAGGCAATAAGCTATTATTGCACTATATAGACAGCTTGGCCCAGTGCTCTGGGCGGAGGCAGAGATGCTCGTGCTCGGCCTACCACCGGGAGAAAAAGCCAGGTAAAAAACCCTTTCACCCAAAAGAATGTTTGCTATCATTTTCTTTGGTCACACTGAATCCTTAGCAAACTTGTCTGGGGCTGAAACCCATTGGCAAGAATTATTCAGAAAAAATGCTTTTCTAACAAGAAGAATGTTTTCTCTCCATCCCACCTTCTTATGTACTCAGTTCTGATCTGTTTCATTTATTAAGAATCTGAGTATTTGGTAATAATGAGCAAAAATAAGTTTATTTTCCTTAATGTCCATTTGATAGAAAGTAAGTTCTTGAGAAGAGGGACCATGTCCCCAGTACCAAATTTAGTACTGTCAGCATCTATTCAAATACTACTTGGCATTTATGGTAGTTTGTCTTGCCAGTGGGTTTCAGCCCTGGACAAGTTCACTATTGTTTCAATGTGACCAAAGAAATGACAGTCGAAAGTTCTTGGGCTGAAAGGGTTATACCCAACTTTATTTGCATGGTGGCAGATCAATCACTAGAATCCTGTCCACTCAGAGCAAGTCTGCAAGCAGCAAGCTGGTCTTTGCCTCTGGGCCTCTCTGACCCTGCAGCCATCTCAGTCTCTGTCCTCAGCACTGCCACTCCAGTCTCATCTCTGCTCTCCTGCAGCCTTGCAGCGGTGCCATGGTGTCTGTCAGAGCACTGGGCAGAGCTTTTTATATAGAATGAATAACAGCGTATTGCCCACACGTGTGTAGTGATCTAGCCAACCATGGCCAAGTGAGAATCCTGGCCATAGGTGATGAGCTAATATTTGTTCAATGGTTGGTTGAGGTTCAGAAACCTTGCTTTCTGATGACACAAGTATTTGTAGAGATAGGTCTTGGAGGTAATTGCTATGCCCCCAAATACTGTCTCTCTAAAATATTAGCTGTATTAACACAGGACAGGAGTATAGCTGTGGAGAAAGTAAAGGTGCCTATGGCCAGGATCCTCACCTGGCCCTGGTTGGCTAGCTCACTACACACGTGTGGGCAGTGTGTTGTTATTAACTTTATACAAAGAGCTCCACCCAGTGTTCTGGGATGGTGCACGGCTGCAGGAGAGCAGAGGCTGGAGTGGGGGCCCTGCTGAGAACAGATACTGAGACGGCTGCGGGGCACAGTGGCCCAGAGGCAGAGACCAGTTTGCTGCATGTAGACTTGCTCTGACTGGATGGGATTCTAGTGACAGACCTGCCACCATGAGAATAAAGTTGGGTATAACCCTTTCAGCTCAAGAACATTCTATTGCATTCTTTGGTCTCACTGGATCAATCCATAGCGAACTTGTCCAGGGCTGAAACCCATTGGCAAGACAATAGCCAATTAATAATTGATTTTTTCTAACATACAGTGATAGAAAAAATATTTTTCCTTCTTGGATTAGTGAGAGCCTCTTTTATTCACTCTGTCCTGAGCTTCTGAAGATCTGATTTGTATTCCTGATCAGATTGGCAGGAGTTAATCCACTTTGCTTTTAGCTATGAGTTTCAGTTGTTTGGCTTTAGATCATTCAAATATTTAAATATGTATGCATGTGTGTATGTATATATACATATATATGTATATATACACATGTATATATAACATGCATGTAATATATATAATATATACATTCATTGGAAGACGAAAGATAGTATGTTATATTTTACTTATATTTTAACATTTATTTAATGGTTATTTACTTTTACATCTAAATATTTTATTAAGTACATATTCTTTTCACTATATATAGATACTTTATTGTATAGTCTCCAATAAGTACCTGACCATTGTAACTCTAGTTATAATGTTCATAGGTATGTTTTCTTAGGAATCTTTCCTAGCCATTGGGATTTTTCATTACATAAAAAAGAATTTATTATTATTGCATTTAAGAGCAACTTTTTGCAATTTGAGAATGTTTAACACTAGATGGCAGGATGAGACTGTAGATACCCAACTCCTCAACATTAAGTATAAAAAGGATCTGATACTTTCTCAGAGATGTTACAAAATGTTAGGCCAATGTATTGTATTATTCTTTAATATATACATTATATATAGTTCCATATTCCTTCATATTTAAATATTTTCACTCTATACAAGGGTGATATTAAACATGAACAAATTATTGAAGAGAAAAAGATAAATTACTAATAATTTTACAACTTATATAAATATGACAATAGCTGATAAAATAGTCTGTACTGGGAAAACATACTATTTGGCATCTTTAGAATTTAATGATTAAATTTTTAAGCAAAATATAAAGTGTGGCCATTTAATCAAGTGCTAGTTAGGTCAACATGCAAAAAGGCAATATTAACCATGGATTTTTACAATCAGGACTGATATTCAGCAAATAAGAAGCATTTCAGAATAAATTCACAATAAATACGTACCCAGGGATGAAAAGGACATCTTTTCAATGCCAACTAAAACTATCCTAGAAATAGGAAGAACTATTTTAAACTCTTCTGGGAAAGGAGATTCACTTCCCAAGATTTATTTACTCACTCTCAGTGTTTATGTACCACTTGTCAGTCAGTGTGGATAAAGTATGGCTAGGGTGACCATACGTATTTTTCATCCAAATTAGGACACTTTTGAGCATGGAAATATAAATTGGGACTTTCCTAGAAAACTGGGGCATATGATCACCCTAATTAATGGTATTCACCCTCAGGGAGTTCATTTTGTACCTTCATTTAAATGAGCATTTATTATTTTGTTGTATTTAAAAATTCATTTTTAATTTGTCCACGATATAGCTTATTTGCTAGTGCTAGCTCTTTATTTTGGCAACAAATACCCCTTTTGGAGGTAGGATACTAAAACACTCTTGGATATGTATAGGAAAATACTGAGTATCTCGGAAGATCTAAATCATCGGAACCTCACAAGAATCACTGGAAAGAACAGGCAGATATTTAGCCATTGTTTTTGACATGCTGTTTGACTTTCTTGAGGAAACACATATAAAATAATTTTTTAAATACTAAAAATAGGCTGGTAAAATAGTTTTGTTTATATGTGGACCTGATATCCCATTACATATTTCAAATTTAAGCTTTTCTGCTCTTTTCAAATTAATATTAATAGTAAATATTTTAAAAACAACATCAATGGTTTCCCTCAAGATGATAAATATCTTCACAATTAGAGTGAAGAATCAATCAGCTCTTTTGTTTTAATAATGGAAAATAGCATACTCATTTTCAATGGCCCAGCCATTAGATCTGGGTTCTTTTACTAAATGCAATTAATTTAGTAATGAAACAATTTGAAAAATGCTAAAAATTGCTAGGTAAAATAATAAAGGGTCAGGTTGACTGATATCCTTACTAGAATTTTTTGATGTAAAGATTATAAAAATTATTTGCTTCTCTTCAAATTATCTGTGCATTTTTAATAAAGCATGGAGTAAGTAGATCATTTGTTGACAGCATAAATTACCTGAGTGTAAGTAATGACTTTCAGACAGCTGAGAACACAGAGGAATTTTAGCTCACAACGTAATACCTGAAGAACTTCATAGAAATAATTTTTAAAGTTCTTTCTTGCATTGTCACCACGGATGGTCTGTCTGTAATATATTTTATGTAGAAGTGTTTTGTTTGTTTTTGTGGCAAAACTATGCTCCAAGGCAGTAGCTGCACTAATTCAAAATAAGTGTTCAGTTCAGCCTGTAGAGAACTAAATTTGTCAAATCACGTTTTTGGTTGAATTTGAATTGGTCAAATGATATAAACAGTTTTCAGAGATCCTGACTTAGCCTCCTTCTGAGAGTGGGTCCAAGTGCATTTCCGATGGTAATGGGTACTCATTACTGGAGGATTAAGGCACTTGTGAGCCTTACATAAGACCATAAATGTAGGCACAATCCTGTGTATAAGATTCTTGAAATAGGCATCTTTCATTTCACATCATTCCTTCTTCTAGAAAACGTTATTGACAATACTCTGCATGGTTACATGCAGACTGTGTTGGCAGCATTAGCTGCTAACTGCAGAGAATTTGGCACTTGATTCTTCACATGCTAGTCAATCTGTGGCTGTAAACAACTAGATCACAGGACACATTTTATTTTTCCTTACAACCAGTACAGTATCTAGTTTAAAATACAGTCTTGATCACTGCTTATTAAATGATTGAAAATGTTCCCAATCTGTTGTAAAGAAAGGTTATTTAGATATATATAAAATACATAAGGGTGAATTAATGTATTGATTAATGCCACATTGACTAAGAATCACCTCAGTGATTATTGAAATTTCACTTTGTTCTACACATTTTCCCAAATATTTGTCAAAATTTTTCAGTGTATACATGAGAAGTTTGCATTACCCATCTTGCCACTTATCTCTTCATACCCAGAGTGTCTCCCTGGAAGTCCTCATGCCATTTATTTCATTTGAAATTTATAAAATGTCAGCTCTTAAGGATCTGATCAATGGGATGCAGCTTGCCTGTTATTTCTAAATAGGCTTACAGATGATAGGATAAAAATTTTCCAAGAGTCTTCATGGACTATAACCAGGTGTCTGATCAATAATTTAAATATAAATGTTAAAATTGCTATTAAGCCTTCCCATTTAGTATACCACTTGATGAATAGTAAAGGAGAGAAAGCAGTGGTTTAAGAGTCTATGACAAATTCAGAGTATACATTTTTTTCATTCCCTAGATTTTACTAGTTTTAGGCAAAAGAAATCAATGACTCTTTGGGAAAAAATATATCAATACTTCTGTAAACCTATTGGGAAAAGTTTTTTTTTTTTTCCATAACTTAAGTTCAAAAGCTATTTATTGATCTCTTTCTAAGAGTCAAGTATTATATCAAGCATGGGAGATGAGAAGACATGAAGAATTTGCATATTAAAATCTAGTATTTGATTGTTCTGAACTTCAAGGTGGGAACACCAAGACCTAAAATTTTGTCAAAGGTCACACTACAAAGAATCAGAACCAGAACTGGAATTTTATGTCTCTTGGTCGAATCCCAGGGCTTTCCATTTCTTCCTTCAGGGTTCCCTGAGCAGTGTGCTTCCCCCACAGTAGAGGCCAGTGAAGCTTTCACCTAAATATCCATGTCAGTATTCTGAGTAAAGAGTCATTGTGGAGCCACTCATAATCTGCAATACTGACTTTTCTTCTCATGGGTTGAAGGAAATAACCCAAAATGAGGTACATCTCACCAGTCTCCTAGAACAAAGAAAAACCAAGCCCTAACTAGAAACATAATATTCTATAGCTTGGCAGTTTATCTCCTCTCATTATTTTCTCTCTCAAAAACCAAATAGGTAAAACTCAGTTTCTTACAAGTTTTTAATTGCTAGAGATTAGTATGTGTCCTATTTTTATGTTAATTTTTATTGACCTTGACCATACTGACCTTAAAATCAGTGACTGTGTAATGGTTTGCTTCCATGGATCGAGGTAATTAAAATTCAACGGGAGTATGCTGCTACAGAAACATGATATCCCTTTAACTTGTGTTGCCTTGCCTTCCTTTGTTAGTCTACAAGGAGTGTGAGCATCTCGTTTTGTTTCTGAATTGCAGTAATGAACCAATTTCTCAGTGCCCCTAATCTCAATTTACTAAAAGTTGAATGATTATCACAATATCTTGTATATTTCTAAATGTTACATAATTTATGATTCAAAGTCTTGTAGATATTAGGGACTTTAGATATTACTGGATTCATCTAGAATATTCTAGTTTACAGATAAGAAAACTGATGCCCAGATACATTAACTTTTAGTGCTGTTTAGATGTCAGCAATTACAATTATTGTTGTATCTCACACATTTACCATGTTATCAAAAGACAAGTGCTTTTCAGATTAAAGAATTTCTTCCCCTGATAATTTCCAATGATTTATTAAATACAAGTAGAAGAAAATTATGTTTTGTGGCAAAACTTTTTCTAAAAAATTAATGTTATATATTTTACATTGTTTCATAATATTATATTTATAAATTATCTGTATTTTTGTTGAGGCTATGTTGATTTATGTATAATTATGTATAAATTTCACATAGATTACTTTTTTATTTCATAGGTGATAATATAATTAAGTCAAATATTTAAAAACATGTTCAATTATTTTATATTTTTGAGTATGTTCTCAAAAGGTTTTCTCTAATATATATACTTATATATATATAAGTATGTAATGAAAAATAATTCTATATATATGTATATGAATACACATCCAACACATACACAAGCAATTTTTTAATGACAAATATACACATTATCATAAGCAAAGTAAAAAAAACATTTAAAAACCTACAAGATAAAGTTTCATCATTTAATTGTGGAAAACAGATCAGGGAATAGCTCTGATTACCAGAGCTCCAAATTAATAAGAGCTGATCATAGAATTAATTATGATATACACAGTTATTATTTTCCTGTATTCATTTATGAACAAAGTTATATTCGATAAAAAAATTTCTTCAATGCTTTGTAAAATATAATTCAACACACACACACACACACATACACACTCCCTTAATTCCTTTAATTCTTTGAGCAGAATATTATATTAAGATTCCCTTCAAATAACCAGCAGCTCTGTTTGGTAAGTTCTAACAGCAACTCAGTCAAGGTGAAATCCAGCCAGCTTTTGCTGTTAACAATGTATTCATACAGCATATGATCTCTGTCTGTTCAGGCTGTTTGTTGCTCTTGTCCGGGAGAGAAAGGAGTGCTGCTTTCCTGGAGAATGCCACTTGAGAAAGAAAGTAACCTAACACTGACTGCAGGCGGGGTCAGAGTGATGTAACAGGAAGCTCTGATGTCTCCCCTCTGCTGCTGAGCACATACAATGTGACAACACTTCCAATCCACTCAGAACAACCCTCTCCCTCCAGCAGAGAGTGTCACCTCCTGCTTTAGGATCATCAAGCTCTGCTGACTGGATCTCACCCTGCCTGGAGGATCATATTGCAAGAATTTCACCCTTGCCTACCTTGCCTGGGGGTAAATCTCTTCTGAGGAATCTCAGGAAATCAAATTCCATCCTAAAACTGTTTTTACTAAGAATTTCCCTAGGAGCTGTGTTGGGTAAGTGCCTTATTCAAAATAAATATATTTATTTTGAGTAGCATTCTCATGTAGCTTGGCAGTGTTTCTACTATAGAATTTAGTTGGTAACACTGAAATATGTTGAAACATATTCTCATTTATTCATGTTAGAGAAACTATAGTATACTACCCCAAGATATATACAAAATCTATTACTACTAGATAATATCATATACAGTGATATTCTAGAAAATAAATTTAGCATGTAATAAAAATATAAATGGATTAAAGGGAATACTTCTGAACAAATACCTTAATGAACAATGTCTTTTAAAATGAGCTCTACTATTAGCTAAGCTTGAATTTTGACAGCTGGAAAACATTTTTCCCCCAGGAAGGGTCTTTAAACTTTCCATGTGATCAGTACTCTAAGAAAAAGGTGAAAGAGTAACTATTTCTGGGGTCTGAGTTTCACTCACTCTGTAGTTGAACACAATGGAGAATTTTTAAAAAATCGCTTTGGATTTATTGTATTTGTCTTCTTTGCCTTTTACCTCTATTTGCGCATGTATCTCTAACTACTGAACTAAAGGAATTTTCATTGTTTCATTGTTTAAGTCTCCCTTTTGCTAATCCTGAATTGTTTCCACCGTATTGGATCATGGGGTGGGCTACAAAGGAAAAAAACCAAAACAGTTAGCGTTGAGAAAACATTGGGATTTCTATACTAACTCTGATTTCAAAACTCTTTTGCTAACAGAATGTGTTACTTCAATGTTTGCTATCCATCTGCACGTTTTAGTGGGGAGGATATGATATAGGGGTAATTTGGATAATGAAAAGTAACAAAAGTTTTCCAAAAACAAAGGTTTTTAGATTATTAAGCAGAAACATGAAAGTGTGTATTTAAAAATAAGAATTTCCAGGATAAAATTTACTGAAGTGTTGAGATGAAACATCTGTTAATGCTTCTTTCAACAGCACAGACTGTCCTGGATAATTTAAGAAACTAGTGTCTACTTAATAAATTGTTGGTAAAGAGATATCACAAATTTGTTGCTAAAAATAATTAGATGTCAGATTTAGGTTGAAATTACATTGATTGACATCATTTACAATATATTATTTTACCTTAGTGAAATTATACTCTGCAAAATGTCCTTCAGTGGTGAAATCCTATACTTAATCACCCATAATCTGGCACATTAACAGCAGACTACAAACTCATTCTGAGTAACTCCTTCATAATTTTCTCCTCAATTTTTCCACAAATTACTCCAAATAATGGAAACTTCAATTAAGTCTTATTTTTGTGATTCTTTAAAAATAATGTGGCTGATTTCCTACCACCTTTCAATCACTAATTCTATTAAGTTCTCTGACACATGTGTAGAAATGGAAAAAATGTTTTTAGAATGTGACTTTGTAAATAGCCAATTAGGTAATTAGAGAAGGAAATGTTGTAGAACATGTTACATGTCTAACCCAATGCCATGGGTTGGTAGCTAAAATTAAAATAATGTATTTTTAAATTTATATTATTTTCTTAGAAGGGAGGTATTATATTAAATTAATATCAAATTTTATAATAAGGAGCTCCCAAACTTCTCTTTAATTTTTTATTTAACTGCTAACTAAAACCACACAATTTTCTTGCAAAATTTAATTGAATTTTTATAACTGGACTAATAGTAGGATTCATAATCTTTATTAAAAAAAATATGGTTGAAAACACTAGGAAATGAATATTGAGGGTCATTAGGCAAAGACATTATTTGAGAAGGAATTGAAAGTTTGAAATAATAATTATATTTTAGAGTTGGCTTACTTTAAAGATAAGAGAATATCAGAGCATCAATGTAGAGAATACACTTGAGATGGAAAAGCAATACACAGATAATTAAAACATTTGTCTATGTCTAGTTTTGAAGTTCTTACATGAACTATAAACATTTATAATTTCTTAGGAAAGCTCTTTTTCTACAAAAGTATTTCTATATAATGCATTGTTTAATTATTTCAATTAATCCCCTCATTTAATATAAGAAAATGTTCTGATGCAATTAGGTAGAAAATAAAAATTTACCAGAAACACAAGATCATGTCTGTATACTAACCAGATATTTCAATCATTTTCCCATTTATTTATATAGACAACCATTCCTGCCCAAATTCTTCCATCAATAGTTCTTATGACAAAGTATCTGAATAGTTTTCACACCTTATTTTTACTTTACCTACTTATAAGTTGGCTTTTAATTTTGAAGAGATAAAATCTTAACTAGTGTAAAATTGAGAACAATAGGTAAAATACATTTAATTATAAAATTTGGAATATAAATATTCAGCTAGTATAATTTTTAAAAACATGATTAGATATATGATAATTTAATCAACAAAACTATTTAAATAATAATCTTTTTTATGTATTCTATTGTCTACAATTTAAACAGAAAAGCCCTCAATAAATCCAGATTATCTATGTCTAATTAGGATTATAATATTGTTCACTAAATCAGATTAAATTAAATAATCTGCATTTTCCCATATTTGAGTGAACTTACAATCAATGAATTTTTTAATTTAATAAGTTATTTTTACAAAAAGAGAAATTAATTATTAAAGATACAATAGAAGTCTTATTATTAGAAATAAAACAGAATCACTGACTGTGAACGAGTTACGGTCTAAGTCTATATTTGTTAGTTTACAAGTATTATTTTTTGCTGTTGTTGATAATCTTTTTATATGTTTGTTGACCATTCATAGATTTTTTTTTTTTTTTTTTTAGGAGAGCAAGTGAGAGGCTTTTATTTAGAGATAAAGCGAGAGGACAGAGCTCCTGGCTAATGCCAGGAGGGACAAGAGAGTCCTAGCTTACAAGTATTATTATCAGATGATAAGTTGCAAATATTTTCCTAGAACCTGTTTCTTCCTTTTTCTTTTACATTAGTTTGTTTACTTAAAATATGGTATTCAAACCTAACATGTCAGTATATTATTGTTTGCAAAAATGGTCAAAATAGTGTATTAATGTTTTTAAATGTAAAATAATTTTTGTCTTTTTATTCCTTCATGGTTTTAATTAAATGTATGATGTTTTCTACCTTACTACTAATTAATAAGACAAAAATCTCAACTCAACCCAACATAAATCTAAATAAATAAATAAGCCCACCCCTAGGGTATTGAGACTATATCTCTATACTTTATTGAACTTGATGTATGGAGTCCAATTTTCAGAGAAATTTTTATTCCTCTTAACATGGAACATATTTTTTTATTAAAAATGACAATATGGCATAAGCTTTTGTATAAATTTGTCATTATTTTCTACCCAAGTTTAGGTTAACCTGAGCTCAACTGTGTTTCTCATAAAACTATAGTGTCTCCTGAGTATGTCATTTGGTATAAAAAATAGCAGTGATACAGTAAAATAGCAACTAGCTTGTTTATAAGGGTGCCCGTCTCTTTACATCTTTGTTGTAGGGAGGATATTAGCATATTCATGAGCACACAAATGTGATTTTATCAATCAAAACTAGGATAAATTTGTTCTTATAGCCAAGTACTGATTTTATAAATTTTACAAATGATTATTAATATAAACCTATATCATTTAATTAACCTGAGGCCAATTATGCATATATTTTGTACATGAGCTTCAATTTTGTCTGCTTTCTCGCAATAATTTAAAAGGAAAATCAGTTTTGATAAGTATTAGAAAAGAATAAATGTTAATATATTTATGTATAAATATATATGAAATAATATACATGAAAATAAGGTGGATTTAAAACTATAGGAAAAGAATGTCATCAATACAAAATTGTGTTTTTTTTGTTCAATTCTGTAGTTACTCTCAAATGTAAGACAAAATAGGAGACTTCTTTACTCCTTTACTTAGATAATGGAAACCTAATATTACAGTAACACACTCATTCATAAGTGTGCATAATCATTGTACATGTCTTCTTTAAAAATTTATTTTCAATGAAATGTTTTGGTTTTAAATCTTTGTTTAAAATGCCAACATACTTTACTAGCTAAGGCAAAAAATATAATTTATATATTTGTTTTAGAAATTTAGGTATGATTTTTGTTTGGGCAATTGCCTAGAATGAAGTATACTTTATACAGCATTCATGTGATATGAAGTAAGTACATTGCTATATTTTAAATGTGTTCAACAGAATTTCATTAAGCTCACAGTTAACTAAATACCTCGGAACTTGGAAGTTTTATTGGGGTAAATATGTATTTCTTGTCAACTTTACGCTCTGGCCCTTGACATTGTTAGATGAAGGGGGCATTCTTGGACACACTATCTTAACAACCCTGAGGGACAAGTAACTTCTTTTGCCTAAAAGAGGAGAGTTTGCCTTCCCTGCAGCAGCATTTCCTCCCAAAGTCAGCAAAGGGTCAGTCTTTCCACAAGGCACTCATACAAGAGCACCCTCTTTTAAAGGGTGGCTTGATGTTGCTGAGATTATTTAGCTAATTTCTTTGAGGGTTTGCCATGTGCCATGTACATTATTAATTACTCATGTGTAAACTCATTTAATCTTCCCAAAAGCCCTAGGAAATATTATTATCTTTGTTTGCAGATAGGAAACTCCAAAACCAAGGCATAGATTGCCAAAGTATTGTGCCCAAGGTCTACTGCCATCAAATGATAGAACGAAGACTTGAATCCTGGCCCTCTGGTTCCAGACCTCATGGTCTTAACCACTCTTCTTCTCTCTCTAATTGGTGGCTAGTATTTGGTCATGTCTAGTGTGAATGGGTGCTGTTCCCAGAACCTTACATTAAAGTATAGAATTGCCATTCAACTGAAACAATGAAATAATCTTAGGTTCTCAGGTTAGTCCATAAATTTATGTGCTCAGGAAGGATTTTTTTAAAAATCAAAATCATGTTTTTGTTTCCATTCTTTTCTTATTAATTATAAAAACTGAAAAGAAAAAAAAAGCAACCTAAAATACCACAGTTGAAATAATGGAGCTATATGACAGAAGTTCAGCTTAATGGACTTTGACTTCAGGTGAATAACATATGAACCCCAAATTCACCATTTATTAGTTCCTTTTTCTCATCTGTAAAATGGAAATGATAATCATATTGCTTTATAAGGTTTGTGAGGAATCCATAAAAAATAATACATGGAAAATATTTAGCACAGTGCTTTGCACTTAGTTGATGTTAAATAAATTTTAGTGCTCATCATAAATTATTTGTGAATAGAACTGAGGACATAATTTGTTTCTATGCAAAAGCTCATTCCAATCAACATATAGACAATTAGAATACAATCTCTACATAGGACAGGGAGAGTAAACTAGTATGGTAACCAGTTTTTAGACAATCACACTTTTGCCATCTTATAATATATGCTAGAACCTAATAAAACTGGTATTGTTAATCACCATTTCTACAGTAATTGAGCACTTAAAAAGTATCTTCATATTAACAACTGTAAAAGATGTATTAAATAGAAATTGTTTTTCTTTCTTGTACACTTGAAATGTAAAAGTACATGGTGTACCCCACATCAAACATCTTTGACAAAGATCTGATTTTAACTTACATCTACTGTGACTCTAAATCCTATCTTGTTGCACTATTGTGTATTATCTATTGTTAGACTTCTTATTACTGATGTTGCACAAAGTCAAATAAAGATGATAAACCAAATTTAAACTCAATCTCTTTTAAATCAAGATATAAAAATATTTATGTTACTTTTGTGGATATTGTGGAATGTCATACATTACAGATAAATTTAGATGTCTGTCAAGAAACTTTTAGTTTTGACTACTATAACTATAGAAGGTCAAAATTAAAAGAACATTAAGAATGATCAAATTAAACTCAATTTTTGTTTTTGTAAAGATGTCTTTATTACAGGGATTTTGTTGTACTGCCTAATGGTAAAAACTTTTATTTTCTTATTTATTACATTTCAAAAATATGAAAGAGTATCTGTGCAATGGAATGGGAAATGTTCCCTTAAGTTTGATTTAAGGTGATTTATTCAAAAATTTTTTTTGAATATTTTGTGAATTATGGCCCACATTGAGAATGTAATGAAAACTCTCCAGAACTAAACGAACTAATCCACATTCACATGGTTCACATTGCACATGTAGTTGCATGAGTTTCATGGGATCTATAAATGAGTTTGATGGATCCATAAACAACTCTTGGCTCTCATTTATGAACTTGTGCTAATTACATCAAATGACAATTGTTCTTTTAAAAATAAGGTAAATTATATGTATATATATATTTTTAGCCACCTCAGATACTTTTGTAATATCTGAGCTAAAAAAACAGGCATGAACATCAGAAACAAACGATCTATACGATTATCTCCATCAACCGGAGGGCAATACTGCAGGGCTCTAGGAAAAAACTACGTAGTAGGTAAAATCTACAGTTGGTAATGTCCCATTTCCCTTTTTGATCCCTCTCCTTCCTTCACCTACACCTGCCTAACCCTCACCTTTCTCTAAACCAAATGCCTGGTAGCTACGTTTGGCATCAGGTGGTCAAGTAGAATAGAAAAAACTTTTTTGAAGAACTCTTTCTCCCTTGGAAAACCTCAGTGTTTGCTCTTAAAGCCTTCAGCTGATTGGATGAGGTTCATACACATTATGGAGGGTAACTTCCTTTACTTAAAGTCAACTGATACAGCTATATGTGTATAGAGGAAATATTTAGAATGATTATTATAAATGGAGGAGGGAAAAGATGTATAAAATAACATTAAGATTCCTACATTTCAAAAAAAATTTAAAGGTAGTATGTTTTCCTCTAGATGATCCACGTAAGACCTTACAGAATTATTCCACCTTTTTTCAAATTAAAATCTGTTGTCATTTCAGTATATTTTATTTGGGGAAATTTCTGTCCTCACTGAAATTTAATCTTGTCAGAGAATAATTATATTTTAACTTGTATAATTACCCCATTATTGTTATTATGTGATGCTCATGATCCTCAGTTCCGTGAGCATTTGCCATGTGCCAAGCCCTATGCTAGTGTTAAAGGAAAGCAAGACAGCACCCTGGCTCTGGACATCAGCTCCATCTCAGTGCAGTGTAAGACCCTGCTGATTAAAGTATAACTCTTAATCTATACTGTTTACTACCGCTCTATTTTCATCTTGTCATAAAATCAAGACTGAATGCCTTAACTAGGGTGTTTTCTAAAATGACAAAACCTGATAAATCAGATATTTTCTGTATATATTTATCACACTTAGGAAATCTTGGATTGTAGATGAAATATCAAAAAAATAAAACCTGAAATAAAAAACAATCTAATGGATTCTACGTAGCTCACAATTGTATGTGCTTTGGTTAAGATATTCTGAAATATCTTCTTTTCAACTTCTTCTAATATAACTTTGACCTTTCATACTTTAACAGAAAGATTTCCTTGCATCTAAATCCATTGCAAAAGTCTTCATTGTGTATCAGAAATTATTCTTTTCTAAGACAAAAAAAATGTAGTTAAAGAAAGTGATACTTTAAAGAATAAAGCTTTGAAGAATGTTTGGTTTCATTATTTTGAACAAGAATGCCTCAAGTGAGATATGAGCAAGTATTAAGTTTCTAGAACAAACTGATGGGCTGAACTCCACAAACGATTTTCCTAAACATTGTTTAATATTTTAATTAATTGAATTCTTCACATGAGTTAACTTCCTTAATTACATACTTTCCAAAAGGATTTCCTGTGCTTTGTTCCATGTTATCAGTTCAAAAATTATTAGAAAATTTTACTAAGTATTTTGATCATAAAATTAATGTATGTTCATTAATTGACCAGATCCACCCTATTTCCTTCAAAATAAATATACCAAAATTAACCAAGAATTTAAGTGAGTTTTTTTGTAATTCAAAGATCCTTTAAAATCCACTAATCAAATAATTTTTCAGATTAACCCTGAAAGTTGTTTGTTCACTAAGTTCTCAGTGGTCACAACTCTAGTACCATAAAAGACTACATTCCAAATTTCCAATGTTATATGTTGTTTCTGAAGTTAAGACCTGAATAAGCTAAATAAAGCTAATGTGTTCCTAATTTAGAAATAGGAGACTCCAGCTTAATGTGTCCTCAGAGGATTTCATTAAGTGTAATTATGATGTAGGTCTTGACATAGCATGTGATTTAAAAAAAAAAAGTTGATTTTTACACTTAGACAACACTCTACTTCTAATTACTCAAAATCTTAAGATTTTGAGAATTGTCCTACATCTTGGTTTGTTTTTCTTCTAAAAATAACTGCATAATTTTATAATCATGGAAGAGAAACAGTCTATAAATACAATGTGTAAGCTTTTCTATCTGGAGAGCTATCACAGAATATCAATTCCAATTTGAACTCTCTGGAATTTTAATTTATAATAAAGAACAAAGATCTTTGTGCATCCTATTACTTTATTGATATGAGATTATAATAGAAATTAATGAAGGAATTCTTATATATGAATTAACTGAATAACTTTCTAAGATAATCCTGTCTTCTTTTCTCTATTCTTCACTATGTATGTATGATTACAGCACCTGAATATGAAAAAAATACTAATTTTCCTTATTTGTGGGCCTATCGTTTCTGGATTCCATATTTTAGTGTCTCTTCTTCCCTTTGCTGAGTCCTTTTTCTCAGACAAGTTTATTTCTTATTAGTACTTCTGATATCAACTGGCATAAATTTAAAGAAAGGTAAACAAATCACTTAAAGGATTAAAAATTATCTGTGGGCTTTTTTAAAAGAGCATAGAATACTTTCCTCCCAGATATCTATCTATATGCCTAAGTCCCTCTCCTTCCTGTAAGTTTTGCTTGATACAAACTTTCCTATGGGGCCTAAGCTAATTACTATTTGAAATCAACCTCCACCTATACCACCACAACCCTCTTGCCCATCTTCATCTATTTTAGCTTGTCCTAGCTCTTTTCTATAGATCCAATTCCTTGTAACAACCCATCTACTATGACTTACATATTTTCTTTGGTGCTGGTTATTTACTGTCCCTACTACTAACATGTAAGCTGTAAAAGGGCAAGCATGTCTGCCTGTTGATTTCACAAACATGTCCTAAGTACCTAAATAAATGTTTGCACATAGCAGGTGTTTAAAAATTGCTCAATAAATTATTACATGAATGAATATGTTTCTTTATACCAGTCTCCACAGAAAACTAAATAATCACTCTATGTGATTTTATACATAGTATACTATAGATACTGGAGCTGAAATTCTGAAGGTGTTAGAATCATGCCATATGGCCAAAGACAAGATATTCAAAAACTAACTAACATTTTACTATTCTTAGGTCAACCTAATGTTTATCCATTCACTGTCTTTGTAAAATAAAATAAATTAATCAAATTGTTTTCTGAAATGTAGTTAATATTCAGGTTTCACTGAGTTCCAAGGAGTGACCTTCCAAAATAGGGTAAGTGAGAAGGTTGCTTAGTATTTTTACACAAAATGTTGAAGCATTTCCCCAAACGATTAAACAATGGCTGAAATTGGCAGAATTTCTTGTTGAAACTGGCAGACTTGCCAACTGTTGCCTCCCAACGAAAGTCTTACACCATTACTTATTGCCTTTCTGGACAATACCACTAACAAGTCTATAGAAAGAGAAAAGAAAAAAACTTACAGTGAAATTGAAAGAAAGGAAATCAATCTTTTAAAAAAGCATATACTGTAGAATACAAATTCTGTTTAATCACTAAAAAATTATATATCTGATGAGTTACATGTGTTCATCAATAATTTATCAAGCTTTAGGTTTTGATTTGTAAGCTTTTAAATTCGAAAAAGAATGCAAACTGTCAATGACCATCATTGTATGTTTTAGAAGTTTTTCAACCTTAAAACCAAAGCACTATTTTATAAATTGAAATACATATTTTTCATTAAATAAATGACGTGATTTGTTTGAGAGCCTCATGATGGATTTTCACAAAATATGTCTTCTTAATTGACATAACTTGCAAGTTACAACAATACTTTCCTAATTTAGATTTTCCGTGTGTTTGGGACTCACATAGCTAACTTTATTTTCTTTTAAAACAGAGTTTTAATCATTCACTTACCTAGAAATGTCGTAATTGAGGTTTTTCTTCTGAGCCCAGATATGTATACCATTTAGGGAAACAATTGTTTCCCTTGAGAAAAAGACTAATTCTGAACGTATGCCCATAGTATTTAAAGAAAATATGTGTATAAAGTGTGTCAAATCTGTAATTTTACTGCCCTTCAACATATTATCTAAATGACACACTGACTAGATTTTAAACCATAAGGAACAAAACTATTTAGGGTTAAACAACCTTCTCTTAAATGAAGTAGTGCTCTAAATTTTAAAGTAAATTGTAAACAGCTTACTCTTAACATGATCCTTTCCTGTTCTTTAACTCTTCTTGAACTTTCTGACTTTATTTGATATGGCCATTATACATAACATGTTTATAATAAAGTCATGATTATAAAAACATAAATGATAATGATGCCCTAACAAACACTCTTTTTTGTTTTAAGAATTAGTCTACATTCAATTTATTTCCAGTATGTTTACATACGGCATGACAACTCAATATTCCACGACACATTTTCTTTGTTCCAAGTATAACTTAATATAGACAAAAATATAATGATAAAGCTGAGACCAACAGACAAAAGAGTGACAATTCCTAATCTAAATGGACTTGATGAAATGGAAAAGGCACTTAGCAACAAACTTTACATAAATAAAAGCCTTGATAGAATTTTCAATTCAAGTATTTTGCACTTTAAAATTGGAATGCAAAAATGACTAATTTCTCACACTGAACAGAGACACTTCATACTTTCTCAAGCTAGTATCAGTCCCTACAAGGACAGGCAGGACCCCCCAGTAGTCCTGTTCAGAAAGAGGCAATGCCACAATAAAATTGTTCTCTCTCATCTAGATTCAGCAGAGGCACCACATATTCTTGAGAGCCTTTTCTAACAGAGCACTACTTACTTGTGGGATGAAAGAGGCTGTTTTGAAGTCTGAATAATTGCCTCATGCTAAATTAAGTGTAAAAAATTGCTTTCAACTTAAAATAGTTTCACTAATTATTATTACAGTTTGCTTTCCATTGCATAATGGATTTAAAGATATAGCATAAAATTAATTTTCCTGTTAGTTCTTCAGCTTATGTATATATATCTCACCTTGACTGTGTTAAGTATCTCTGTTCATGGAGATTGACAGTAACACCATAAACATAACTAGCTAGCTTACAGCATGAAATGAGACCTTAAATCAATTTTATAATTCATGATGTTGCCCACAAACAAATGCTAGTACCAACACTCTGATTAGTTGCATTTTAACTAAATCCTGTTTCTAACTCAGTCCTCACCTCAATATTTCCAAAGGAGCAGAGGTGTTCTCAATGCTTACATGTATCACACTTTTTAATTGCACGTTTTTAAAAAGCATATAATTTAAAAATTTACACACTCTAAATTTTGTTTCTTCAGAGTAAATCCAGAATACCACATTTTGTCAGACAACAGTGCCTTTGATAAATGGCAAGGTGAAAGGTTTGGAGATTCACCCAGAAGTTGTTGAAACAATAAATGAAAGGAGCAAGATTGAGGAGTGAAAGGCCAATCTGTAGCACAGAGAACAGGGAAGAGAAAATTTTCTTCTGGAGAATAGATGCATATGGCTGTAAGAATGTAATTAACTTAGTAATAATTGTTTACTGAATAAAATGACCACTATAAAACCAGAGTGAGGATTTAAAAGTAAGAGAAACTGGGAAAAGAAAAGGGAGATGAACAGACTGAAGAGAGGAAAAGAAAGAGAAGATAAAAGGAGAGGCTATCAAAGAAGATAAATTGGTTCAGTGAGACATATTTCTAACTGAAATAAAAATCTAGCAATGAACTATATAAATTAAGATGTGCATGGCCATGGACAAAAAATTAGTATGCAAATGACTTCCAGATGCTTGGTCTAACATTTCAGATAGGAAAACCTTATCTGCCCTTAGTTTTGGGGATGAGGCTGAGTGTTAAGCTGGGGTTATTCCTTCTGATAAGAGGTGAAGAGTGTTTTTGAAGAAGTTGTGGAAGCAAACACCACCTCGTGGGTGATAAACATGCCCTAAGGCTTGGACCCAGTTGGTCAGGATAAAGACTCTACTTTTCAGTAGAGGGTTCATGAAGTTTGACCTACTGGCATGTCTTTGTCTAGGACAGTTTCTCAAAAGGTAGCCCAGAAATTGGACTACATTAATTATACCACCTCTAAAGTAGTAGAGCTGTTTGGTAAATTGCAAATCCCTTTGTTCATTCCAAACCTACCTATTCAGTCTGGGGTGGCTCAGCACACAGAAGGAGATGACGTTTCTACGATCCCTGTGTGCCCTGGAAACAGTTTTCTCTTTACCGAATCCTGAATATAGTGAGAATAAGACCTAACTATTATTGGGTTCAGATTTACAATAACAAAAGAAAAGTGTGAACAAGGCACATATTTAAATCACATGATTCTCATTCTAAATAATGAAATAATTAGCAAAAATTTACATTGACTAGTAAGACACATATATTACGTGCTCTTCTAATTCTAGGTTCGAGAATTCTTAGTTTTGCGATTAGGGGGTACAATTTCCCTGTCTGAGTCATCCTAACTTAAAAGTGTTAGGAATTTGGGAATAATAATAATAATCCAAAATACGACTTTACTGATTCTTTTCTCTTTCATTGGACTCAGAGGTAAATAAAGACACACACACACACACACACACACACACACACACACACATACAAAATAAGGCATGCACATATACATTAATTCACAGGTTGTTCATCATTGGTGTTCCAAAATGTCTTTCATATAACTAGAAAAGTAACCTAAAGTCAAGTAGAATTCACACACCTAAATAATATATATACAACTTTTAAGTGTTTAAATTGTATGACTATAATTTAACTCTAAAATATTAAAAACATTCGGGGACCTCTTGGCGCAGTGGGCAGCGCGTCAGTCTCATAAAATATTAAAAGCATTCTAATCTTAATAATATTCTGAAAGAAGGAAGCAATTACAAGTTGTATATGAGGCAGCTGTACCTTCTATACAACCCCCTAACCTATCCCAAATACATTGTATTTTGATAATTTGATCTATAAATCTACAAAAAATACATGATTACAGAGTAAAGAATCATACTCTGTATAGATTACATAAAAGGTTTTATAATTTTTAAAATCGTGTACATAGAGAAGATTATGTATAGTATAAATGTACTATTTAAATAAATAAATGCCTGTATACCTAGAACCATGTTCCTCCTTGATTAAGTCACACATACATTACCCACAAGTAAGCCTTTACCCAAAACTTGTACCAATCATTCCTTTGCTTTATTTTAAGGCTTTACCACATATAATGTGCTCCTAAGCAATGCATTATTTAGTTTTGCAGTTTTTATTTTTGCTTTGATGAAAGTGGAATCATTCTGAATATAGTCTTCAGAGACTTGCTTCTTTCATTCAGTATTAGGTTTGGAGATGCATCAGTGTTAAAGTATGTAGTTGTGGCTCTTTCTTTTCACTGTTTCAGCATGCCATAGTATGAATGTAGCACAGAGCATGTATCCTTTCTCCTGCCGAGAGATATTTGGATTGCTTCCATCATGTTGCTATTACAAACAATGAAGCAACGGATTTATTTTTCTACATATCTCTTGGTACACATGTGTCTGAATTTCTTTAGGGAATATATTTATGAGGGGGATGTCAGAATCCTAGCACTTCAAAGTTCTTGTACCAATTTATTCTCCCTCCAATACTGTATTTCCATTGCACCACATCCTTTCCAATACTTTGTATTATTGTCAAACTTTAAAATTTTTGCCAGTCTGGTGAGCATAATGTAGTATCTCATTGTAGTTTTAATTTGCATTGCCTTGATTATGAATTGCAGCAAATTTGTATGTAAAACAAATTAAAATCTTCCTCTGAAACCTTTGTTTTTAACTGGGGAGCAGTGACTTGATGTTGTACAATTACAGCTAAGTTGCTTGTTCTTAAAATTATTTAAGACGAGGCAAACTCTCTTTTTGGTTAGGTGGTTCAGAGAAAGGAGAGAATATATTTTATTGTTATTAAAAGTGGGAATGTATGAATAGCGTTTCTTACCATGAACAAGAACACAAATTGATAATGCCTAGAATCGTATCCCTAACTTTTCATTTCCCTTTATTCAAAAACCCCATCAAATACACATTAAAATATCCTTTAAAAATATAGACAGGAAAAACACAAACAGTTCCATTCAGATGAGTGTGTTTTTTTTTTTAGTAGATTGCTTTTTAGAGCAGTTTTAGGTTCACAGCAAAATTAAAGAGAAAGAACAAAGATTTCCCATACACTCTCCATCCCCACTCATGTGTACCCCTCATCAGTATTCCCCAAAAGACGGTACATTTGTTTACAACTGATGAAGCCTTACACTGACACATCACCATCATTCAAAATCCATAGCTTGATTAGGGCTCAGTCTTGGTGTCTGCACATTCTATGAATTTGGACAAATATATAATGACACGTATAGTGTGCCTCTTGCAGGTTTTTGCATGTTTAAAATCATTTATGGATCTTGAAAATTTTTTGAAAGAGATAGTGTCTTTCTACTGTGGTATAGGTTATTTCTTATATATAGAAACCACAGATAGGCATTAGAGTTTGTGTCTTTCACATAATCCCTCATTTTGGAAACCACTTGATTGCCCTTACACCCATCAGCTGAACTTAACCAATGTATTTCTTCAAGGTTTTGGTTTCTTCTTAATAAAAATAGTTCGGTTTGCATTTTTTTTCTTTCAGCTTACTTGTTGTGCTTCATCCTGGTAACATCACATCACTCAGGTTTAGTATTCTTAGTTGCTGTGTTTCTTTTCTGTGTGTTTAGGGTTTAAGTGATTTTTATTTCATGGTCTAATGACTTCAGCCAATGGTGCTACTTGAAAGAAATTAGCTTTCTTTTGAGTTTTCCCTAGGTATCCTTATCATTTTTTATTAAGACTTTATATTATTTCCTTTATATCCTTTCTTCTTAGATATTAATTACATTTTGGTACTACAGACACTGATATTTTTTCAGGGGAAAGTAGAAGTAAGATGATGTTGATATACACATTAATTTATTAATCATGCAACACATTTACCAACCCAAATTTACTAATATAAATTTTCTAATAGCCAGAAGTAACCACTGACATATTTATTTTCTATTTATTCCAAATCACCCAAAAGGTAGAAAGATTCTTTCATAGCATTTTTCAGCTGAGATGAAAAATAAAATCTCTAGAACCATGAAGAAAAAAAATGATAACACTCCATGGTCATTTCTACTTCATGTGGCATTTTCTGCCAAGTTGGGAAAATACTCAAAATAAACTTCAACTTTGAACCTTTGGAATTCCCTGTGCATGCCACTAAAGGCTGAGACTGACAAGAATTTTTATTTTTTCCAAAATAACTTGTAGAAAAACCAGATTCTAAATATATATAGAATGTCTGCTGATGTAAAAATACACATCTCTTTAATATGACCGAATGATGATCCTAATTGTAGCATATATTAAATTGTTAAAAATGTGAAGTTGTAAAAATTTACAAAGTAACTTTATAAGTAATCCAAAAATGTTTTTTGATTTGCAAAAATTTGATTACAGAGATTGTTCTTAGCATAAGCTTTCTCAAAACTTTTGCATTTTCATCTAATGATACCTATTGACTTCATAGAAACCCTTGGCAATAATTCACAGATTATTGTTAGAAGTAGCAAATTGATTATCTTACTTAAGAATAAGTTCACAAATCACAGTATGAGCTAATGGAGATAAGTAATTACAAACACAAATTTGATGTTTTTGAAGTTCTACAAATACTGTGTAAATGCAAAGCATGGTAAACAAGATTATAGCTAAATCTTGCCTTCAAAATTAGTTTGACTCTAAAAGATACATGCACATCATGTTTACATGTAGTAAGTCTTTCCTGAACAGTGAGTGAACGAATCTCACTTTTTAGTAATGCCTATATTTAAGAAGAGTTGAATCTCATTACTGACATTACTGCCTAGCCTCTGGCTCCGTCTTTCACAAGGTCTATTTCACTCTCTCCTCATCATTCATCCTATTTTAATATGTTGACCCTCTTTCTGTACTTTGAACCAGCCACATCATTCCCTGTTCAGAATCACTGACCAAGTCATTTCTTCTGGAAACAGCCTTTCTCCTTAATATTTCAGGGTATCCACCTCTTCCCAGTGCTAAGATCTTGAACAAACAGGGACCATCTTCCATGTCTGTGCCTCTTAAAATCTTTACTCTTAAGAAATAAGATGACAAGAACAAAGTTCTTGATTACTTCCAGGTTGGCATGGTGGCAGCCTAATGTACCTATATAAATTCTCCCAGCTTCCCATTAAAATGCAACATTTAAAATATGTATGTTTATGATTTTAACAAAAAACAAAGCCACTAGTACATAGCTTTAAGTTGTATAAAATCCCACTATCCACTAATAATATTACCAAATTCACAAGAATTTTCTCTTGTCATCCAGGGTCCTGCGATGATACACCAGCCACTTGTGCTGCCACCCATCAAAACCTTGGATGGCCCTACTTTCAGGTATTGCGTACATCACAAAAGAACATTCAAGACCTAATAAAAGTAACATGTTGGATTTTCAGTGAAGTCAAGGATAATGTGAACATATTAACAATAGTAAGAAAGATTACACAGAATAATGCATAACAATTTCAATAACTTCTGAATATAGGAAAACCTGAAAGGCACTCTAGCAAAATAATGATGAAGATGGACTTAAGGGCATCTGTCACTTCTTTGGGAACTTTAGGTAGGGATTTAGTCCCCATGTTCTTGTACCCTTGGTCAGAGGACTAGGAGTGTTAAATTAACTTGAATTAGTAATTTGCTAATAAAAGCCATGAACATCACACACACACACACACACACACATACACACACCACACATACATGTATGTAATGTCTGTGGCTACCTTTGGTATAAGTATATATGTGTGTGTGTGTTTCTATATCTTGAGATAAAGAAACAAATTACGTTTAACATCATAAAATAATAGGGCTAGGTTGCTTCCTAGGAAAGGAGCTAAATTCCTTTCCTTTATAGAGTTCTTTATTTTCTGATGCACACAGTCACAGTTACATTACTATAAACAGCTGTAAAGCTTCCCATAATTCGAACATAAGAGGGTATCATTTATAATAAGGGAACAGGAAAATGGGGGGCAGGCTGTTTTAATGACTGAAGTTACTCAGGATACTATTTTTAGAACTCCCTGGGGCAAAGCAGTTTCCACTTCAATCCTGGTCATTAATTACAAGCTTCAGGGGCAATTGTGCTTTCAAAAAGATGGCTGTTACAGATGGGTTGTCTTCTTATTTGTATATTTGGCAATATATTTCCATGCCAGATATCAATTATGTAATTATTATTATACCTCAGAACCATGGACACAATTAAAGTAGTTTTCCTGTCCTAACATTTTTAGACTGCAAAGTATTTAATAATTCAATTTTGTATCATCCTAACAAACCATAATAGCATTAGTGAAAAATAGTCTACTAAATTATTTTATCTTAAATTCAAAGTTGGGTGACATAATTCCTTCTTCTGATTTTTAAATTCACAAGTCATTCATTCTACTGGACCCAAAAATAGACCCTCTATAATTATTCTTTGTCCCACAGCATGTCTTTGGGAACTCATCATTGTTGTTCTGTCCTTTTATGTGTCAGCTTCCTTTGCACATTACATTTCATATGACTCACTGTTCCTTAGAGCAAGGTTTGAATGCTTAAAATGCCTACTTATATCTGACAGCTGGATTTTTCTTTCTGAACTTTTTTACGTGAAGTGATGTAGTATCAATTTTTGTAAGGCCCCAATTTAGCTTACCGAAGACATAGGAAAGAGCATACAGTGAAAAACAATTCACTCACTATCCAAAAACTGATTTTGACCACTATTTATGTGTACCAGTCATCTTCATGTGGAAATTAAAAGTATTACACTTTTTTTTCTATGTGTTCTTCCAACTTATAACTTCTGACATACATTGGATAGTCTGAAGGATGTAAATTGGAAGGGGCTTGAAAATGAAAGGCCCAAATTTAAGCTGCTTTCACTTCAATAGATTAATCTCTGGCTATCAGTAAGACTTTTTTGTGAGAAGTTAATTGCCTTTTTTGTGATTTAATTTTTTTCTCTAACATGTACAGTTTAAGGTGGATGTGCATTTACATTCCAGCAAGAAAGACATTGAAAATATTGTCTCTGTAAGGAATAAAAAAATGTAACAGAACCAAGACTACTGTTTGCTATCATATCAGTTTGACTCATACATGGTTTAATTTTAACTTAATAAATGAAGCACAGAACTGAAATTTAGGAAAGGTTACTCCTAATCTTAGCTCATCTACCACTGCTGTGGTATATGAGGCAAATCAAAAAACTCTCCTGAACTCCTACTTCTAAATATGTAAAATGAGAAGATTATATTATAAGACTTCTCAGGTCCATTCAAGCTCTGAGATTCTGGAACCTCTGACTGTAACTACTATGAATTAAAAATAAGAGCTGAAAATAAAATATCATCTGAAGTTCTTTGCAACAATATGATTTATAATAACTCAATTCCTCTAACTTCAAATATTTTTGCATTGCTTTATTTATATAATCATTTAGTAGACTCTAAAACTTGACAGATGGGTAAGAGGTATTGGAAAGAGAAAAAAATGAGAATATTTCTGACTAGATAGAATTTTGGCAATAGAAGGATCTGTTTCTAATTCACTAAAGTTTAATAATCTCACTGAAAATTCTGACTCCAAAATAGTAAAAAAATAACTTTTAATTTTCTAGTAATTTAATAGATCCATTTCCCCATTAAAGTCTTAATCCAACTGAAATTGAATCTCAGATGTAAAGTTTTTCCCCAAATTGATGGACAGTTGTATCAATATTTTTCATTATATATGTCATCTTTTCTACTGATCTGAAACTTAACTAAATTGGTAAATTCAATAAGTTATGTCAGAAAAATTATTTTGTGTTCTAGGGCCCATTTGTCTTGTTTGTTTTGTTCAGATGAACTTTAAAATTATACATTGCATTACATTTATTGATTATTTGGGAGACAATTAAACACCTTTATACATTTTAGTTTTGCAGCTATAAATACAAATGGCTCTTTATTTATTAAATAATTCTATAATATAATTATATATTTTCTTCAAAATAGCTCTACATTCAAGATGAGTACCTGGTTCTTGAACAGTGGGTAAGACTTTCACACCAGGGCATGATGAAAGTTTTCTCAGCAAACAGTATGAATAGTTCAGACATTCAGGTATGAGTCAGTTTGGTTAGAACAGTGGGAAGTTAATTAAGTTAATCTGGGTGGGGGAGAATGGGTCTTCCATTAAATTAATAAAGTTTAGGCTCCAGGACTTTCACTTGAATAAGACGCTTCCAAGGCCCTAGACCAGTTTGTTTCTGGGATCTGGCATTGTTTTTCTCCAAGAAGGATCCTATAAGTATGTTCGTTTTCTCTAATCCTAGACTATAGCATATAACTTCCCAAGTCGCCCATGCTTGGTAACTGCATCTCATCTAGTAAGAGGGAGGGTACGCAAGGACAGGGGGCCCCTGATGTGTAATAGAAGAGACTGGTCCCTCAGGCCTAGCTGGGCATGCAGCACACCTCTCCTTCTATCTCAGCTTTTGGCCTAGGCTATCACATAAATAGATTAGAGTTTGGTTGCCAGATCTAAAAAATAGGAAATTGATCTAAATCCAAAAAAAAAGAATAAGAAAGTTGCACTAAATAAGCCCTAAGATCCTCCCTAATTCTAACTGTTCCTGGTCACTTTGATTCATGGTTTTATCTCTGTCATTGAACAGTACATTTTACATTCTGTCCTCTGTCCTTTAATTTTTCCTGTGTTTCTTGCCCCCTAGCTAAATTAAAGAAGCATCTGTGAAGAACTATTTTAATCTCTTTTTAGTACACCTCAGAGTGCCTACCTACTACATCACATAAACTCAATGTTTTAAATTATATTACAAAACTCTAGAAAAATTATGTCTTTAGTGTTTTGACCTATGCTTAATAGATCAATTTCATGTGTGGTAGTCTTATCAGCCTTGAAAACTTTATAGCACACTGTCCTATTGTTCAGAATTAAAAATAGGTAAACTAAGAGACAGTTTTTCTAGGAGACATAATGAATGACCTATTATAAAACATACATATAAAATATATTCTATGTATCTTTATACCTATAAAATATTCTAAATAGTCTATATATTTTTTCAATGTAAATTCTTAAAGAATCAAAATATATAATTTCCTAATAGTGAGAATGTTAAAAAATATGCCTATTCTTAGTTTGCTCTTTAATAAGCCATATTTCCAATAGAACAGATTCAAATAAAAATTACAGATTCAACAAATGAGTTTGAAAAAACTGAAGAGGAACATTCGCTATATATGTCATTTATGTTAACTTACTTGTAAAATAAAGCATGAAGCTGAGTATAACTTCCTGTCTCAGTAACTCATAGCCTTAGGTGGGGGTAAGGGGTCCTTATCTTCAGTGCCAAAACAATCTACCAATATTCCTTCTAATCTCTAAAAGAGTTCTACCTTATTATGCTTCCTATAAAATGGTGGTCTCCCTTATGAGTATGCTTCTCTTTTCATATGAATATGAAGCCCCCTTGCTAACTCACTTTTAACCAGATTCTCTTTTAGTGAACAAAATTGTTCTACTTTCTATTGATTCTTGAAATAGCCCTTTCTTTGCCCTACATAAGAAATTTCATGGGACATAAAACTTTCTAGTGTAATAGAATTCATTGAGATTTTCATTAGAGAAGATTCAGAAGTTCACCTACTGGCAATGAAAACAACTTCAAATCAAATAGCTGTTTTAAAAATGTCACTTGGTCCTCCCAATATCTCATCCATTTCCAGCCTTTCTTCATCTTTCTTGACCCACATGCATTTTCTCTCCTGTTTCCCTTCCAGGAGTGAAAATAATGCATTTTCTAATCTTGATTCATGGAGAGCAGTATTTCTTCTTTTTATAGCTGAGCACCTGCTAACATTTATGGTTGTGTGCCTACTTTACTCCAAGTGATATTTTTTTATCACATTCTACCAAAAAAAATGTGTTCTGTAAGAGGAATTCTGATGCCAGTGTTATAACAACAATTATTTAATATAATTTTTAAATGTAAGAATAATTATTTAATGTTTATTTTAATAAGTAAAAATAAATTGCCATTGAAATTTAATAGGAACCATGTGATACTCAATATAGATACTATAAACTTTTATAAATTTATTTACTTACCATTTGTTCCTTTCCACATTTGCTTTATATTAAATTACAATATATGTCTTTTTTTTTTTCTGACTATAGTGCCCAGCATAATGGTTCTCAAATGCAATGTGTTTTTATTTTTGGTGCAACTGAATGTCATTATTTAATGTCTTATATGATAGACCAGTGATCTAAAAAACATGGTATGCATGACCCTAAGAGGTGAGCAGAAATAGCTTATTTTACAAAAATCAATTTCTGGATCCTTAACTTTCATTTGAACTCCATCTGCCTCAGAAAGGTCCTGAGGTCCAAGCTTCAGACCAATTCTCCTTTTCTTCCTTTCCTTTCACAGTCTTCTGTTTACACACACACACATTTTCACCCTTCTGAGTCTTACTACAAAGCATTTCTGCTGGATGTAGCAATCTCCTAGGCCATAAATGGGGAGACAGGGACCATGATACATTGATGTTTGCCAACCCCCCTTCAAAAAGACATGAATTCCCCCCTTTCTTCATCTCATTAAATATTTTTCTAATAAAATTTCACTTTTTGTGTTAAAAAATTATGCATCAAAATTTGCAGTAAGTCTATGTTTTGATCTAGAGTGTAAACTCTAGAGCCAAACTTCCTGGTTCAAATCCTGAATCAACCACTTTTTAGTCACTTGCTAAAGTTAATAGACCTACTTGTGCCTCACTTTCTTCATAAGTAAACCTGGGAAAAACAGCACCTACCTTACATATTTTTAATAATATGATCATGAAGCCTGAAAACTTAAGTATTACTTTTTATGTATTATAATATAAATTAGCAAATCATCTATTATGTATCATTTGTGTTTCCAGACTTGGTAGCCTGTTCTCTGTATGAACTGATATATACAAGTAGAGGGAGAAGTATTTAGTGCTTAGAGCAGGTCTTGGAATTTAGTAAGCCTTCCAAAACTTCAAACTTGGCATATATTTTGTTGTATAGAAGATTTTGAGCAAGGAAGACTTCACTGAAAATTTTCCTACAAAAAGATTAGGTGAGGTTTGCATAGTAGCCGTGCGAACACTTCAAAGGAAAAAGAAGACATCACTAACCTTACAGTTTTTAAAATGTCAGCTACTCAGTGATCTTTCTCCTTCCCTCTATCTTTCTGGCTCTCGTCTGACTTTACTCCCTTCTTTTTCTGTATTATGCTTTTTACTGGCCCTGTTTCAGGTTATTACTTAAGAGAACTTGATAAATAAAAATATATTTCAATAGACTAAAATTCTGCAAGGGGTGGATGGATAGTGGAGTAGAATATAAGGTCAACAAAACTAATAAAATTCCCAACTGCCAAAAAAAGAGCATTCATTTATTTATAAATGATTGTGGTAAGCATTAAATCAGTGTTGCATTTACATTATATTGAGAATATTTAAAAGAATAATATAACAGTAATAGTTTAAAATGTCAACATTTAAAATGTGTCAAAAATTACATGTTTTGCAAATGATCTGTCAACTTAAATGAGTGAAGTTTTTTCAAAATTACATTAGAGATGACTTCAACAGAAAAGCTAGACAAACACTGCTCTAGATTAAGGTGTTTAATTCATCTTTGCACTCCCTCCCATAAAAGGAGTAAGTACATTAAAACAAGTTCCTTAATAAATATGCATATATCTTCTTATCATAAAAATATAATGATTTACAACATCATATATTTTATTGTACAGTGCATTTATAACCAGAGCAACTGACCTCATGTTCTTAACTTGGCTCAGTTACAGTAGGATTAGTTGGATCTGGGATAATGTGTCTAGCTACTAAACATATTGCATAGAAGTGAGCTGTTGCTACTAATATGAGGTAAATAAATATAAGGCTTTGCAAGCAATGAGTCAGAAGATACGAAAAGACTTCTCTTTTGTTATTAAGGATGATAAATTACAGGAGGTTAAGAAAGATGCTTTGCAACTGTGTCTTATAATTCTATGTGTAATAATTTATATTTGTAACTTATGATTATTAACAAATTCCTCTTATTTTTTGATGAAGTTTTATTTTTTGATAATGAAAAACATTATCCATTTGCAAAAACATCTTAGGCTGTATTAAATGAGGGAAAACTCCACAGTCTTTTTCCAAGGTGCATTGACCATAAAACATGCAATCAGTTGAACAGAGAGTACCTATCTTGAATGAGTTTTTGTCATACGTAAAAACCTTGTACAGTGGAATAGACCCATACTTCTGGTTAAGAATCAGATCCCTCAGGCCAAATATCTGCCACATTCCATTAGACTTCAGAAGAATTCTAATTGTCACTGGAGTATGGATTTCCCCGATGTAGGAAAACCCCTCATTAACAAAAAAGCACCTCCCACATGTACAAAAAAACTTTGTTTCACTTACATATTTTATTATTGCTTCATTTTTCTTCCATCCTATCTCTTAGGCCTCCCTTAAGCTTTCTTTCAAAGCAAATTAGTTAACTTTCTATGGAATATTTCAATTTTGACAAAAATCTTCCTTCTTTCCAAAATATGAAGCACACTAGCATGAATGTGACAAAGTGACATTATCATTCAAGCTGTGCCATAATTCATTTATACCTAAAGGGTTATAAATATGCTAATTCTTAACACCCAATAGACTCTTCTTAAACTGCCCATATTTATAGCTTTCTGAGATTATCTAATTTTATGTCTATGCTATTCCATCAGTCACAGTATACTTGTAACTAGTCAAATGGGCAAGGCTTTGTACCTTGCGGCTTATTCCATTAATGTACAGAGTCCTGCTAATACATTTAATGATATATTATTTATATGTCTACTAGTTATTAAAAACAAATGAAAACACATTTACATTTATTGATTCCTGTTAAAGTGAGCAAGTTTCTACTTAAAGTCGTTGAGAAATACCTAAGACTTGGGAAGAAAGAAAGGGAGTGACATATGAGGAAAGCACCATCATTTACCATATTTTACAGGAAATTCCTGCTGTGGCTAAAAGTTCTTTGCTCTCTGAGACTGCTGTAGATGTAAGACAAAAGAAACCCCACACAAATGCTTGTAGCTTTTAATATCTAAATAATCTAAAGCATAGCTGCTAATGACAAACCGACCTTGAATTTAAAGGAAGTTAAAGCTATGATTCAATAAACTTGGCAAACAGACCTGGCAACAATTAGTTAACTCAAGCAAGCCTTTAGGCCCACTCTTATTTTTTTAGGCTGTTTTACATGACAAAGAAACCTCCAGATGAAAATTCAGTACTTCTGTCAAATGTTTTGTCTACCTGATACCAAAGATCACCTTTAGTAAGAGAAATTTGAGTAATCAATAACTATCAATTTCCATTGTAAAGAATTACTTCATTGGTGTATCCACATTTTTAAAATCAAATTTGGCATTTTGTTAATTAGGCTTTAAGCAGGAGCATTCCTATCTATAAAATAAAAAATTATGGCCATGCTAAAGTTATTATTTTTTATTTCCCATATAGAGCAAACTTGCTTTTCACATTTACTGAATAATAAGTAACAAACTCTAATTTCAAATCATTTGGGATTCCATTTTTTAGAGCATGCTGATCTTATTAATCTTAGTTACTTACTTCCTTATATCCCTACTCACTCTCAATTTGTTTTCAAAGTCTTTGGATATGCAATAAGGGACCCAGACAGCAATGCCATGACACATAGGGTCCTGTATCACTGGAAATACTGAGCATACATACACATAAAGTCACAAAATACTTTAGATTGAGTTTTTCCATCACAGGAGACCTTAGAATTTATCCTGCAACATGATCATTAAAATATTCTTCAACAATATCCTGTTAAGATGGGTTTTGAGTTTTGTATACAGGGGAAAAAGTAATACTGAATTATTTGGTAACATCTCAGATTCCATACTGCATTTAACAGAATATTTGGCAGAAAATAATACACACAAACATACATATGTACATGTAACTTGAAGTACATTAACTGAACTTCAAATGCATTCTGAGAAAAAAATCATTTAATGAAAATGAAGAGAAAGAGGTGTGTTTTTTCACATAGATAGATTAAATTTAAAAAGGTAAGACTATTTTTGGGTCCACATTTTACAGTGATTAGTTTGGAAAAGTCTATATCTTTATAGCCTGAAAATTTCTTCTAATACATTCTATTATTATTGTCTGTTACTGTCTTTGAAGGTGAAATTTATCTTTGAACATTTTTACTGGTGAACAGAGAAGAGCCATTTTTTTCTCTTATAGCTCTACGTAAATATTGTACTTTTAATTATAATATCTATTCTTTCTATTACAACTGTATTACTTCAAAGTCTTTGGTGGCATCCTAAGCACAGAGCTTTAAAAAGCTCTGTCTATATTCAATCTTTTAATCTACTAGCTTAATAGCTTTGTAGGACTAGAAGGATCCATACAGTTTTTTGAAAGAACCCCACATCTTTTAAATGAAAAACGGAGAAGCAGGCAAATAAGACTGGATAAAAGAAATAAAATCATAACCTGATGTCACAACCAGAATTAGAATCCATTTGTCTTCAAAACACTTGCATTGATTTCTATAAAATATCCACACACTATCCAATCATGTCTCTTAGAAGTTATTTATAAGCAACACTCCATTCTTCACATAAATTTAATTTTCCCCATGTTTTTCTGGACTTTTATATGTTGGATTTGGAATTTAACAAAGCATCCTCTGATATTTACTCTAAGGTCTTCACCACTGTTAGACAGATTTGATGAATCTCTTTCATGATGCCCCAAAACAAATTGTCACATACTGTTAAATCTGGACATCAAGAGATCATCCCATTTTATTTTATTTTTTATTTTTACCTACAATCTTTTTATAATACACTTCCATCATAGTCTTTTTATTATACACTTCAGTATATATTTCTTAAATGCATTTTTCTTACCATAGCACAATTGTCAAATTCAGGACATTTAACACTGATAAAATAGTTTTATCTAATATACAGTTTATATTTTTTTATTGAAGTAGAGTTGACATCCAATCTTACACTGAAACCATCTTTAGATTCATGTCCAATCTATTGTCCATTGAATTGTCAAGTTATTTTCTAACTGGGATCACATAACCTACTGATGTGGCATTTCAGAATAGTTGTTGCCACAAGATGACTCATGCAGTTTTGATGTAACCCCTAATGGAAGAAGCAGTGTGATTGATATTCCTTTTTTTTTTTTAATTTGGCCCTATCCAATAATTTTTCTTAAATTACTCTCCATTTCCTGATATGAAATTGCTGGGGATGAGAAGGTGGTTCTGGGGAGTAGGTGGTTCCATTTCACCTTTTCATTAGCAGGGAGCACATACGTATGCTCAAAGGCTTTGTGGCCACTCTGTCTGTACTAGGTTCTTAACTGCCATTTTTTTTTTGTATTTTCTCTCATTATTATGTAGCAAGTTGGACCTATTTAGTACCAGGACCTTAAGAAACTGCTGAGCAGTAAGGATTTATGTTAAAAAAGGATTGAGAAAAATTGTATTTTATTACACAAGATGAAGCTGAATTTGTTAGCTGGGACATCAAGCCAGCTTCAAACATTGGTGAAGTAGACAAACATAAGACAAGGCACAGACAGACTGTTCACTAATTGTAATTGTTTTAAGTTATTGAGTTTTTAAATCTGCCTGAACCCATATGTAAATACATATTTTGTAAAAATTCCAATTTTCAATGAAATCATGGTAGTAAAGAACATCTAAACACTTGTGGATATAATTGGGTCTTTGTACTTTATCTTGAGGATGTCCTCAGATCATTCCACAGGATTTTGCATGTGTAGTGTAAATTCCCAGACACATCATAGGAAAACGGATGAGGTAGACAACACATTTCAGTCTGTCCTCTGCCTCTTAGCAATTACATGACTATGGTCAAGACATTTCCCTTCCTTGGTCCTGAAGGTCCCTATCTATAAAGTAAAGGTTTTGTACCAAATTCATCTTATATGGTAAACACATGATATTTAAACAAAATAAAAAACACAAAGTGTATATAGTTGGTTCTCATCAAATAAAAGCTATTACTATTATTACTGAAACTGTTAGGTCACTCCAGTTTTAATTGCTGTAGTTGGCACTGAGTTAAGCCTTGGCTCCTGATGATCTATTTTTAATTATTTCAAATGATATGTGTTTCTTCTAGAATTGCATGAAAAAATATGTGTACTATTTGTGTGTGTATTTAATTAATTTCAGGATAAAATACTGAGTGGGAACTGTAAACTGGCCCCACATGCATGGCTTATCCAACAAGTACCTCACTACATAATCTTCCAAAAACCCTGGTGCATACTGTTTTGCTAATTCTGAAGAAGAGATCTTTCTCAAAGTGAGAAAGATCTCAAGTCTTATGTGATTGCTCATAAAATGAGAAATTTCAGGGCAGAAGTTGCATAGTATTATTTAACATGATCCATTTTTCCCCCTGAAATGTCCTTTGATGCTTTTAATAAGCAAAGAAACCAAACTGAATGTAAAAAAGCAATAAGGAACATTTATTTTAAAATCCTCCCTCTAAGATCTAGCATAACAGCAGGCACATACTAGGCAAATGCTCCACAAACATTGGTTTTTCAGTGCTGATTTTGCTCTTTTTGTTTTTAAGTCTTAAACAGATACTTCATTGGTGTATTTAGAAGAGTGGAACTATAAAGGGAGAGGTTTGTGCCCCTCATGACCCCTGGCAACCCAAAGAGGCAGTAGAAGTTGTATATATACTTTCTGAAACACATATCCACACACATTCTCTGAAGAATCAAAGAAGAAAAGCAAAATCAGGTCTCACTGGTGATAGGTATTAGAGGTGGAGATGGGATAGGAAAAGGAAAGAGTTCTTCTTTCCAGAATTACTTTCCCCACTTTTAGGCCCTTACTCCAACAGTTCTTACCTTCCGGCATAGGGTCAGTGGCCAGGACGGGTATGTGACATATTGTTAAAGGATGGCTGATTCCTGGGTGGAAATGTGCAAGGTGTGCATCTGTGTGTGGCTTAGGAAGGCAACAGGGTTGTGATGCAAGAAGTGGAAACATGGAGGGAAAGGTTTTTCCTGTGGTAATGAGACCAAAGGATGGGTGTGGAAAGGGGATGAGAAGGTGGTTCTGGGGAGTAGGTGGTTCTATTTCACCTTTTCATTGGCCAGCACCAACATGCTTCACAATAAACTTCAAAATGCCACTAATAAATGTGCTTCATATAGACTTCAAAATACCACTGATAAATATCTGTATAGCCAGAGACTATTTGGGGGAATGAAATGCATCAGGGTGCAGAGGTAGTTTCTAGAGAAGAACATATGTGGAGGGGTTAGATAGGCTCAGGCTGGAGTCGTAGTTTGCTCACTTCCCTAGTGAGATGGCTTTGAAGTTTAGTTTCCTTACCTCGAAAACTAAAAGGAAAAGTGTAATAATTTGTTACTCTTAGAATTAAATGTGATAGCATGCAAATAGTGCCTAAGACAGTGCTCATCACACAGTAAACACTCTATAAATAGTAGCTATGACTATTTAAATTATCTTATAAATCTGATTTCGATTGTTATAAATAACATGAAATTAAACCTTCATTTAAAATAAGTTATTTCATATGTATTTTTTATCTTTTGGTAATAGATTTCTGAATGTTATGCCAATGAATTTCTGACAATTTTTGCTCTCCTTTTATTAGTTAGTTAGTGGAATCATCATGGGATGCTTGGTTCAAATAACCCTCTTTCCCCCACTTCCCACCACCCTTCCACCAGCATCTGTAGGTTTGAATATGCAAAGGAGCTTTGAATGTTGCCAAAGAAGGAAAGAGGAGGTTTATTTTGTTTTGCGTATTTCGTTTTTCTGTGGGACCTAACCTATGACGATGAGAATGTAAAGACTAAAAGGGTGTCACGGCACCTCTGCTTTACTGGCCATTAGAACTGGTTTGGAGCTGTTAGGGAGCTGGACATGAAGGAGATATTTTCATGAGAGAATTAGTAAAACTCTGGATGGGAATTGTTCTGTCTTAGGGCCCAGGTTCCAATGATGCCGAGGATAAAGTCAAAGGCCAACAGGCCCTTTCCACCAATTCTGTACAGAACACAGCAGTACTTTGGCACCTGAGGGTTGAAAACCAAGAGGATGAGGAGATAGTGCCTTTGTGTTATCATTTTCAGGATGATGTAGTAAGAAATGGCAAGAGTAAGGTCATTTCCAATGATTCTAAGGGCAGAGGCCTAGACAAAAGAGGTCAGAGTGCTCAAGAAAGGATGGTATGTATTGGTCCTATCATAGGGAAGCATCCCTTAGGGGCTGCAGGAGACACTTGGGTCTTGGCAGAATGCTGGAAGTCCTAAGGTGCAGAGAAAATCAGGAATTTTGAGGTTATTAACGATAATATGACTTGATATCCAGAAGCTTCTGGTGCCTAATAAGATTTCAGTCACAAGAATAATTATGAAAAAGTTTATTTAGTATAATTGTATGGAACCAAGAGTAGGTTTCAAAGTGTTTATAATAAGTGAACTATGGGATTACCTAGTTGATTTAAGGTATCCTGTGCTTTCACATGAGTCACCTGGCAATGAGAAGGTATGTGTTGTTTCCTAATAAAGTTATTTTCAGATGGGAAAAAATGACTATAGCTACTTCTACATGGGAGGTCTTGCTGCTGATCTATATAGCTCTAGGATGAATCTATTCATGGCTTAGACAGTTCTACCTAAAAAGGCAAGTAAGTTCTTTAAGTCAGCACTCACAGATTCCTGTTAGTGTGTCCAGAGGGAATTCTCAAATGGCTTGGAAACCCTTAACTCAATCCTTTCTCAAAACACATACAAAGCACTCAATATTCTGATATGTTAAGTCTACTTTTAAAAATGAACTCCTAGATACATGTTACTGTATTTATGTGTAAATAATCTAATACTAGATATTGGAAATATTCTTTCTTTCATCTTCTTTTCTGAACACTAGCCTTACCCCAAACCTCTACTCTACCATTATCCCTTATACGCATTTCAGTTTTTTTTCTTTCCACTCAAGACACCAAACATATAAACCTCTGAAATGTAAATCTGTATTATTTCCCAGTTAAAGTTAGATTCTCAGTTATGTTGCATGAGGTCCTTAATGATTTGTTTTCCTTCTGGCAGTATAAGACAAGAATTTAGAGCCAGTTTCAATGTGTTCTTTTAATAGACTTAAAAAGAATTTTTGGCTTGCCCTGACTTTTACTGTAGCTATAGGCAACTAGGTGAAACTTGGCAAGGACATTATGCTCTACAGTGGTCTTCACCGCAAGGACAGCTGCCTCTCCCTTTCAGTCCATTTTTTTTTATAATTTAAATTTCTGTTGTGTTAATGTAATCTTTTTTTACATTAAGTATCAATGCTATACAACTTTATATTGGGTTCAGTTACACAGCATAGTAGTTTAACAGTTACCCATATTATTAAATTCTCACCCCCACTAGTGCAGCTACTATCTGTCAACTTAGGAAAATGTTACAGAATCATTGGCTATATTCTCCATGCTGTATTACCATCCCTGTGACCAACTTATATTATGACTGAGAATTTTTCTGCCCCTTTATCCCCTCACCCTTCTCACTCACCCACCCCAACCCCTCCCCCATGGTAACCACCAGTCATTTCTCAGTGTCTGTCTACTGCTATTTTGTTCATTTTGCTTTATTTTTACATTCCACAAATATGTGAAATTATATGGTATTTGCCTTTTTCCCCCTGGCTTATTTCACTTAGTGTAATATTCTCAGGTCCATCCATATTGTTGCAAATGGCAAGATTTGTTTCTTTTTATGGCTGAATAATATTCCATTGTGTATCTGTACCACATCTTCATTATCCATTCACCTATTGATGTACACTTAGGCTGCTTCCATATCTTGGCTATTGTAAATAATGTGGCAATAAACAGAGGTGTATATATCTTTTAGTATCAGGGATTTTGTTTTCTTTGGGTAAATTCCTAGAAGTGGAATTACTGTGTCATATGTATTTCTGTTTTTAGTTTTTTGAAGAACCTCAATACTGCTTTCCATAGTGGCTACACCAATTTACATTCCCACCAATAGTGTAGGAGGGTTCCCTTTTCTCCATATCCTCTCCAATACATTATTTCTTGTCTGTTGGATGGTGGCCATTCTAACTGTTTTGAGGTGATATCTCATTGTAGTCTACTTCTTTACTTTTAAAATATTTTAAAAGAAGAGGAAAGATGTTTATTATCTTACTTGAGCTATACCTTCATTAAGTCATTATAATGTTACTTTTACATTTTGGAAAAACAGTGGTTCAATAAATAAGAGATTTTTCCAAGATACGCATTTGCATAGTATGGTATAATCTCCTGAAATGGAGCTCTGGAAGAGAACTAGTTCATTAAATGATTCTCTTGATTAAACTGATTTTTGAAACAAAAGACAGAAAATTCTCTGTCTTTTGTATTTCCTAGATATGACTGAATCATATCTAGGAAAGATATGATTCTTTCTTCATAAATGTGATTTTTAAAATTATTTTTTATTTTTATCAAAGTATCTTTGATATACAATCTTATGTTAGTTTCAAATATACAATCAATGAGTGAACAGTTACCCATATTATTAAGTCCTCACCCCCTCCAGTGGAGTTACTAGAAAGATGTTACAGAATCATTGACTATATTCTCCATGCTGTACAATTATCCCTGTGACCAACTTAGATTATGCCACTATCCAAAAGACAAGAAATAACAAGTGCTGGTGAGCCTGTGGAGAAATTGAAACTCTCCTACACTGTTAGTGGGAATGCAAATTGGTGCAGCCATTAAGGAAAGCAGGTCTGGCGGTTCCTCAAAAACTGAAAATAGAAATACCATTCAACCCAGTAATTCCACTTCTAGAAAATTTACCTGAAGAAAACAGAATACCTGATTCTAAAAGATATATGCACCTCTATGTTTACTGCTGTATTATTTACAAGACACAGAAGCAACCTAAGATATGATCTTTTAAACACAGGACATAGCAACAGATTTGATTAACCTCAACCACTAAATGAAGATAATTTTTAATGTTCTTATTCTGAAGGCTTTTAGAAATGTTAGCCTCTATTTTATTTTGTAGAATTTGGAGTAATTTTATTAGGAATGTATAGGTCAGTGTAACAGTAGCAACCCAAGCTTCAATGATCAGTGGGCAAACTGATGAACGGCAGGGCAAAAGTCAGCATATGAGCCGGTCTCTGCTTCCAAAAAGATTAGCATGTGGCTCTAGAACTAAAAGTTATTAATCATAGCATATTTTAAACTGCTATATTTAATGGCTTAATATTATGCTATTCATCTTCATATGTCTTCATGCAGATTGTTTTTTTTTTAAGCAGATATATACCTCTAGTTAAAATAATCTAAAGAAAGGCTTTTTAATGCATTTTAATTTAACTTTACATATAGGAAATATTTTCTTTAACATAAACTGCTCTTTTGGAAATCAGAATATATTTTTATTTTATTTTGAATAAGTGAAATGGCCTATTCATTAATATGAAAGTGTTTAAAATGAGATAGTTTTTAAAATACCATTTATAAAATTCTTGGAAATTTTTCTTTAGATTTCACTTTAGAGTCAAGCTCTGAGAACTTACCAAACTGTATGTCTGCTAGACCTGCCACAAAGCATTTCACAGGCTTAAACAGCATAAATTAATTTTCTCAGAGTCCTGGATGCTTTACAACCCAAGATCAAGGTGTTGACAGGTCTGGTTTCTCCTGAGGGCTCTCTTCTTGGCTTGCAGGTGCTGCCTTCTCACATCACCACATGGCTTTTCTCTGTGCGTGAGCATCCCTGTTGTCTTTTCTTCTTATAAGGGCATCAGATCTATTAGATGAGGGCCCCACACTTAATGACCTCATTTAACTTTAATTGCTCCTTAAGGGCCCTATTTCCAAATGCAATTACATTGGGGACTAGGGGTTCAGTATATGAATATTTGGGGGAAACAATGTAGTCCAAATGCCAATAATTTCCAAGAAATTACTTCAAAGAAGAGGATGGAGTTGAAATAGATGAGTTATTTGAAAATTTAAAGTTTTCCAGGTAATAACTGACTTGATTCCTTAAGTAAAAAAATAATCATCCATATCTTTTATATGCCAATTTCTCCCAAATTTAAACTGTATTTTGTAAGAGCTTCTTACATGTCTGCCCTACAATAAGAATTTTTCAGCCAAATATGTTATGAACCATTAATAATCAAAAACCCTTTCATGGCTGAATATCAAATTGATGTCAGAAACACTACTACTTTCCTGTCATAGATATTATTAGATGCCAGAATAGTTTGTAAAAATTCTTCCATATTGGTGAGTATGCTTTTCAGATCTATATTCTTCCTCAGATTCTGCAAAAGGATTTGTATCTCTTTCCTATGTACTTCAATATTTTTTGAGCATGCCCCTTTTAAAGAAAAATCTGCTTATTTTGTTTCCTCCGATCATGGCCTGGAGACAGATCTGCTTGCCTACAGACCCATTTTGAGAACTAGCCTTGGCTGTGCTCACAGTTCTCTAGGGCCTCATCAAAGCCTTTCATGTCAGTTCAGAGGAAAGCATGTAAGCACAGCTTTTAGCCAAAGTCCCAACATTTGGGAATCATTCATTTAAGCTTTTATCTAGATTTTTCTAGTGTGGAATTGCCTTATATTTATTATTCTATATCCTATCATCTGGAGCACTCATGCTTTGATCAAGAGAACGCTTAAGAACCTCTTCTCCAGGAACTTCAGTTAATTGCTCTTAGGGCTTTTGCTACTTCATCCCTTCCCTATAGGGCTTGGTGTGTGGCTTTAACCCTTTACCACAGAGATTATTGAGATAGCACCAGTGTCTACTCCTAACCATTTCAATTAATCAATCAACAAAATGTATGTCTTCTTTTCTGAAAAATGAAATTCATGCATGCATTGGAAAAAAGTACAAAAAGAATAGACACATTCCTCTAGCCGCCTTAAAAAAAACAGAAACAAACATTTACATTTGCAAATTTCTTGGTGAGCACAATGCTCAATCCGCTGGGCTTCAAAGAAGATAATGAATTTGGGATGAGGCGTGTGTCAATTTATATGTCTGTTGGGTTGGCACTAGATGTTTCTGGGTCTAGCTCTATATTAAATTGGAAGGTCTCTCTTAATGTTAGTGGGAAAATCTCTCTTAAATGTTAGTGCTACCAGGGTTTTTTCTTTAACTTCTATGTCTTCATTCAGTATGTAGTTAGCATAAAGATAGCAAATGACATAAAATGGATAGGTTGCCAGTCAGATACTATTTTTAGCCAATATTCACATATGTGCTTTGATTTTTGGCATTATTTATTCTATTATGATAAAAGAAAGACTGTGTTTTAAATCTCCTACAGATTTGGCAGCTAATAATAATGATTTCTCTAATATTGCCAAGTAGCTTTTAAATGAATTCATTATTACATGCTGCTGCCTACAATGATATGTGAGCAGTGGGTCTGAAAGGTGGTCATGTATGTATAACTTTATTTTTTAGAGTTTCTTTTATATTTAAAAATGAAGTACTTTTGACTAAGACTCCCTTTGAATTAACCTCCCTGGATAAAAATATGCTAATTGTCTTTCTCTGGCAACTACAAAGAAATGACTTTCACATACTCACATCATAATAAAACATGGTAGAAAATAGAACTTGAGTCCAATAAATGAAATTTTCACATAAATAAAATATTTACTATGTTGATATCCCAATTTAGACCTGGTGCTATCTGTTCCTCCTGCTGGGTGACAGTTAATGATATCCAGTATTAAATTTGCATCATGATAGTACATAATAATAACTAATATACCAGTTAATTGTGAATGCACCAGAAAATGTTCTTAGCTCACTGCATACTAATTTTTCATCTAATATTCACATCAGCCCCAAATAGGATATATAGACTCAGTCAGTGACTAGCTTCATAAAAATAATCTTTCTCACTTCCCCCAAGATATAAAGATGAACAAGCGACTCTGGGTTGTCCTCTCTGGTGTTTTATATTATTGAGAGATAAATCCTAGTTTTTCTCTGTCAGCCCTGGTCTGTCAACAAACAAGTTATAGATTGAATAAAGAAGAAGATTATTTCAAGGTCAGGCCAGTAACAATTACTTGTAGAATTTTTCTATCAGAAATGTTGAAGGGAAGAGTAATTTCTATTATTTTCTGGAAACTTAGTCTGCCCCAAACATATATTTGTCATTTATCATGTGTGAAAAATGGTGTCTTAAATAATATTATAGTCCTGTAACATCCTCTTGCTTTCTTCATATTGGAGGTGGGTGAAAGGAAAGGAGCGACACATAGCAGCAATTCACCGGAGAGTTCCGCTTTATTAGGGAAAGGTGCTGGGTTATATAGGAGGGGGCATGAATTGATTGAGGTGTTACTTCTACAGGGCTGGTGGCTGTTGGCTAGGTGCTGGGATTGGGAGGAAGGCGAGAGGTGATTGGGCTTCAGGTGGCGCTGGCGGGAACTGAGGACCCCGAAGAGAAGCCGGAAGTTTGCCATCTTACTGGTGGGGACCCTTCATTCCCCCCTTTCTCCTCTATGGGGTTGTGGACGTTGCTTTCTCTCTGGCTGCTTCCTGCTGAACAGGGGCGGAGAAGGGAGTGAGGGCTTGAGGATTGGGAGGAAAGGGTTGATAGGACTCCCCGCAGTAAGGACGAGTAGATGTGGACTTCTTCAGGTTTGGAAATCAATGAAGGTTCCCTGTAACCATAGGTTGGCCAAGAGGATATGGGTGTCAGGAGCCAGGCGTCTGCAGCTATTGTTTCCAGGAACAGTTTCCAGTGGAGAGAGGGGTCCATCTCAGCGTGTGGTAAGGAGGTCACGTGAGGGTGAGGGATCTTCTGTGGCCAGAAGCTGGTAGTTCCTGAGTAAAAGCTGGTTGAAAGCTTGATTAGAGATTTTTCTGACTTGGGATTTGATGAACTTTATTATACAGGGTAAGAAGAGACAGGCGAGAAGAATGATTATTATGGGGCCTGCAATGGGCCAGAGCCAGGTGAGGAGGAGGTTTGTTAGTATGGAAGAGAATGGGTTGGAATTGGAAGCAGAGTGGAGACTGGAGGCAAGGTCGGTGAGTTTGGTAATGTCAGTTTCTACAATGCCGGATTCGTTGATGTAATAGCAGCACTCTTCCCAGAGGAAGACGCAGGTGCTGCCCTTCTTGGCTGTAAGCAGATCTAGGGCCCGCCGGTTTTGAAGGGTGACTTTAGCTAGCGAAGTGACCTGTCTTTGGAGAGAGGCTAGAGAATCGGCAGTGGATGTCAGGGCTCCCTCAAGTTTGGCGTTGAGATTTCTAACTGCCTATAGAGAGTGACCCAAGGCTTCTCCCGAAAACCCTGCCCCAATGGCTGAGGTGATCAAAGAGCTACTGACCATGATGGGAAGGAAAGCAGCTCTTTTTGTGCGCGAGGGCAAGGGAGGTTGGAGCTCAAGGAATTCTGCCATGCTGTAAAGTGTTAACTGTGGGATTAGGGTGACGAGAATGCAGGGTGTATCGGAGTTGAGAGGCAGTGAGTTGAAAAGATTGCTATTACACTAAAAGAAGTGTCCCAGTTGCATAAAAGTCTTAGAGCCAGAGGTAGGGGTGTAGATAGAGAGGCAGTGAAGTGTGCTGGAGGGGGGTGGAGTTGGGCCTACACAGTGGTGGATGGGGAGATTATCTGAGTATTCTGGTTCCCATAGGGGTATGTCTGCCAGGGGGCAGAGGGGTTGTCTTTCTGCATGGAAGGAGTAGTTGGAAATATTAAGGGGCACGGCGGCCAGCAGTGGGCGCTGTAGTGATGCGCACAAGAAACAATTGGCGGTGTTAAGGGTGTGGTTGAGAAAGATGGTGATGTCCTGAATGAGCTGTAATGAAGAGTAGGAGAAATGGGAAGAGGGGTGGGGATAAGAAGATGAAGAGGCGCCATCAAGAGTTTGGATAATGACTTTTTCGGAATGTCTGCTATCTGATGCAACTTGAGAGATCTGGGAATGAGAGGGAACATACTTTCGAGAGATATGAAGGGTACTGTGGGGGGTCGAGGACCCCCCGTAGTAAACTGAGGCACTGAGGCTGTGACTCTGGCAGCCCATCGAGAGTCCCAGGGATCTGGGATTGATAAGGAGAATGAGCCATTGGGATATTTTATGAAATGGTTGGAGGAGTAATACTGTGGGTACTGGAAGTTACCTATGTAGTGAATGGTGCAAGACCAGTAGGGACATCTCCTGTAGGTATCTGGCCATCGCCTGCAATAGGCTTGTTTTTGGTCATAGAGGAAGCAGAGGTAGGGAGAATAAGGGTAGCTGCTAGTGAACACTTCAGTGGAGGGAGGAAAGTGGAGGTATAAAGGCTCAGAGCAGCTTTTCAGAGGGCAGTCTGGTGTGGCAATGAGGGCAGTAACTTTTGTTTGATGCTGTGTGTAAGTCTGTCTGACTTTGAATCGCCATACAAAGGAGGCTGGGGTGGTGGGGAAGACAATAGGAATGAGGGAAAAAAGCGAGAGAGCAGTAAAGGAGGAAAAAGTCATGATTTGGGTATGGATGGCAAAGGGGGTGAATGGGATTTTGGAGGAAAGAGGACAATAAGGTCAGGAGTCTGGAGGGAGGGAGAGTTTATAAACTTTTGTAGGTTAAGAGATCTTTTAGGTGATGTGGGGACAGAATGGTAAGGGGCGCCCTGAATGTCAGTTTATGAGCTGCCTTCTGCAAGAGCTGCCCAGCGGCTAATGCCCGTAGGCAGGGGGCCCATCCCTGAACTGTGGGGTCTAATTGCTTGGAGATATAAGCTACTGGGGCAAAACATATTGGCCTAGGACTCCTAGAGCTTGACTGGACCTCTCATGAATGTATAATGAGAAGGGCTTCGACAAATCAGGAAGATGGAGAGCTGGGGCTTCCACAAGGGCTTGATGGAGCTTAATGAAGGAGTGTCGGGGTGAGGAGGATAATGGTTTTTTAGGGGGGCTCTTGCTGAGGTTGTATAGGGGTCTTGCCAACAGGGTGCAGGGAGAAGTTAGGGATCTACGTTCTAAAATATCTAGCTAGGCTTAGAAAGGGCCTAGAAAGGAAAGGATTTTTGTCTTGGTTTTGGGAATGGGCAGGTCAGAGAGGAGCCATTTTCTGTCTAAGGTAATGGACTTTCTTTGTTGAGATAGAAGGAATCTGAGGTAAGTGATAGGAGGGGAAGAGATTTGAGCTTTGACGGGGGATACTCGGTAACTTCTGGAAGCTAGAAGGTTAAGTAGGGAGGCAGTGTCAAGTTGAGACTGTTCCCACGAGAGACTGCAGAGTAGAAGATTGTCTATGTATTATAAGGTGGACTTGGAGTGATCATGATGAAACTGTTTGAGGTCCTGAGCTAGGACCTGTCTAAAAATATGGGGACTATCTCGGAAGCTTTGTGGCAAAACTGACCAAGTGAGTTGTTTAGAATGTCTTGTGTATGGGTCCGTCCAGGTGAAGATGAAAAAATCTTGGGAGCAGGGGTCTAGAGGGATAGAAAAATGGGTCTTTGAGATCTAGGACTGAGAAGTGGGATGCTGAGGCTGTATGGATTTGGAACTAAGGGATGGATAGGGACAATGGCTATGTTGATGAGGCGAAGGTCTTGGACAAGGCGGCAAGATCCGTTGGTTTTTTTAACAGCTAATATGGGGGTATGTCTTTGAGATCTAGGACTGAGAAGTGGGATGCTGAGGCTGTATGGATTTGAAACTAAGGGATGGATAGGGACAATGGCTATGTTGATGAGGCGAAGGTCTTGGACAAGGCGGAAAGATCCGTTGGTTTTTTTAACAGCTAATATGGGGGTATTAAATGGGGAGTGAGTGGGTCTGCTTGAATGATGGGTTGGAGGCCTATGAGGGCTGAAGTGGTTAGGGGGTATTGGGCCTGACAGATATACTGAGAGGGGTCACATAATTTGATAGAGGCAGGGGGACATAGGGCCACGGAGGGGCTTGTAATGTCCCAAACTTTGGGATTTACAGGGTGTATGAGGGCAGAACCGGAGCTTTCATTGGGTAGAGGGGGGTCGTCGGCTATGAGGGCCATCAGAAAGGGAGTACTGGGGGCTGTGGGAGTGGATATAGTTATGGAAACGTGGAGGAGGGAAAGGATGTCTCGTCCTAGTAAAGGGATGGGACACTGGGGCATAACCAGGAAGGAGTGGGAGAAAGGTATGGGATTGTCTTGGATTGTGCATAAAAGGGTGGGTGGGGGGTTTAATGGGAAAATCTGTTTACCTCCTACTCTGACTATAGGAGTAATGGCTGGCGTGGTAGGGCCCCGGTATTCTCACAAGACTGAGAAGGTGGCTCCTGTATCTAGGAGGAAGGAGATGGGGTGACCGTCTACTGTTAAAGTAACCCTGGGCTCCTGTTTGGTGATGGAAATGTTTGGGCGAGAAGCCCCCGGGCCCCATCAATCTTCTTCTGCCAGCCCCACTACGGCGGGCTTAGGATGGGGGTTGTTCGTCCAGCCTCTCCTTCGGGTGGTTGGGCAATCAGACCCCCAGTGGCCCTTTTTGTGGCATCTGGGGCATGGGGTGGTAGGAGATCTGGGGGAGGGGCATGCCCTTGACCAATGTCCCTCTTTTCTGCACTTGAAACAAGCTCTTGGGGGGCTTGTCTGTAGAGGGGCGCCCAGGTTGTGGTTTTATCAGCTGGGCCAACATCTGGAAATTGGCCTGATCAGCGTTTTGTTTACGGCATTCTTTCTCCTCCTCCCGCTTATGGAAGACTTTAAAGGCCACTGTTAGGATCTCAGTCTGTGGGGTAGCGGGGCCCTGTTCTAACTTTTTGAGTTTAGCTTTAATGTCGGGGTAGCCTTGAGCTAGGAAGTATGTCATAAGGACATGTCTTCCTTCAGGTGTTTCTGGGTCCAGGCTGGTATACTGTAATAGGGCTTGAGTGAGTCTGTCTAAGAACTCGGAGGGGATTTCATCTCTCTTTTGAATTATGTCTTGGAGCTTTTGAAAATTGACTACTTTACAAGCTGCCCTTTTTCAGACCTGCTATTAAGCAGGAGGCAAAAATATCTCGAGAGCGGAGACTCATGGCGGTGTTATAATTTCAGTGTGGGTCTTGTTCGGGGACAGCAGTGGGGCCAGGGGGATAGGTGGGGTCAGTCCTGTGGGTTTCAGTAGCCTGCATTTGGGCGAAGTCCTAAACTCGTCTATGCTCTTCAGGGAGGAGAGTATTGGCCAGGAGCATGAAAATGTCATGATGTGTGAGGCTGTAAGACTGGAGGGTCTATTGAAACTCCCTGATGTATGTCATGGGATCAGTGGAAAAGGAACTTAGGCGTTTCTCTAGTTAGGCTAAATCTCTTAAGGAGAAAGGGACGTGAACGCGCACGATGCCTTCGGATCCTGCTACCTCCCAGAGGGGGGCGATAATTTTGGGAGGCTCTTGGGACTGAGTCTGAGGGGGACTGAAGGGTTCTGGCTCAGTCTGTGGGGGAGTGACGCGGTCTAGCCGTGCCTAGTCGAGCAGGTCCTGAAGTGCAGAAGGGGGGCAAAGAAAATAAAGAAAGATAGAATCGGACCCACATGTCGCCAGCTAGCAGCCCAGCTGCTTGCCTCTGCTGCTTTAGTTGGGCTTGAACTCATGACTCTGAGGTTAAGAGTCCCATGCTCTACTGAGCTACAGCAGGGCTCCAGTTAATTGCTTATGGAATGCGTTGTTTTCCATTCCTGCCACATCGGCAAGTGGGGGAAGGGCATAGCTAGAAGCAGGGGCGGTGTTTCTACACATCTTCAAGGTCTCCCTATTTTCAGAGTGAGGAGTCTTGGCAAGATATGTTTTTGTGGACAGATAACTTCTAAGGACTGCACCGGTTGTTCTCTAGCTTGTGCTTTCCCATGCTGCATTCAGACATGGGGGGAGGTGCTTTCCCATTCTCTCTACAAACATGTGAGCAGACAAAGGCGGTCCCTAACAGGGGAGAAACAGGTGATGAGGGCAAAGACGTAGGGGAGAAACAGGTGATGAGGGCAAAGATGGAGGAGGCCCCTGGGACCTAGTTAAAGGGGGGCTGAAAGGCTCAGGCTTAATCTGCAGGGAATGAAGGTGGAGGAGGTGAGATGAGGGAGGAGATGGTTGGGGAGGAAGGGAGAGGGCTGTTGTAGGAGAAGAAGGGGAAGGGAGTGAACGGGAGGCTTCTGCGGGGGCGGCGGCTTGCAGGCTAGAACTTGGGAGGGGGCGGGGAGAGGAGGAGGCTGAAAGCTTCGATATAGGGAATCTCCTTCCATTTTTTCAGGCGCTGGCAGTAGTTAAAAAGATCACGAGTGATGTTAGGATCAAGAGTTCCCCCTGCAGGCCATTGGTTTTTATTGTCTAGGGGGTATGTCGGCTAATCTTGGGAGCAATATTTACGGAGAAGTTTTGGTTTTATATCAGGCATCAGGGAGAGGGTAGCCAGATGCTTAGGCAGGCATTCAAGAGGTGAACTTTCAGGGAGGGATGAGGAGGCTCCCATGGCTAAAGGACAGAGAAGGAGACAAACAGGGGAAGACGAACGGAGATCCTCGGACTGGAAGCAGACCACAAGGAGACAAAGGGCGTCCCCGATGATCCTTGGTGGTCTGCGGAAACTCGTATACGAGTCGGAATTTCTTGGAAAGTGTGGGTCGTCACCCAGACTTCCCTAAGAAGGCAGAGTGCCGGAGTCTCGAGGTACCTAGCACTAGGCGTTTTCGGTGGATGGAACAGAAGGAGGAGGGGGGGAAAAGGGAGCGTTCTCATCCACAAAGGAGTCACCTCGTTTATGGCTGTTGGAGGGGTGTGCCTGAGAGTCAGCCGCAGCCGTGAAGGCCTGAGGCGGGGATTTATGACTGTCGGAGGAGGGGCCTGAGCGTCCGCCGCAGCCGTAAAGGCTTGAGGCGGGGATTTATGGCTGTTTGGGGAGGGGCCTGAGGGTCCGCCGCAGCCGTGAATGCCTGAGGCGGGGAGAGTTCCCTCCTCATCCCCGAGCGTCAGGGCCTTGCCAGACGATCACGGTCTATGACACTGCGATAGCTCGGGGAAGAGTGGCCCACCCCGGGGAAATTTTGCTTAAAAACTTTCAGCACTGATGGAAGGGATGGTGAATGCGTTTGACTGTCGGAGGAGGGGCCTGAGCATCTGCCGCAGCCGTAAAGGCTTGAGGCGGGGATTTATGGCTTTTGGAGGAGGGGCCTGAGGGTCCGCCGCAGCCATGAAGGCCTGAGGCGGGGAGCGTTCCCTCCTCATCCCCGAACGTCAGGGCCTTGCCGGACGATCATGGTCAATGGCACTGCGATAGCTCGGGGAAGAGTGGCCCACTCCCGAGGGAAAACTTACCTAAAGGCCAGAGAGGAGTGGTGAGTGTGATGAGCCAGCGCCGGAAAAAGAGGACGAGGGCAAGCTGCTGCTGGTGTCGGGGGAAGACGGGGCCCAGTTGGGGTGTCCCGTCTCCCGGGTTTCGGCACCAATGAAAGGAAAGGAGCGACACATAGCAGCAATTCACCGGAGAGTTCCGCTTTATTAGGGAAAGGTGCTGGGTTATATAGGAGGGGGCATGAATTGATTGAGGTGTCACTTCTACGGGGCTGGTGGCTGTTGGCTAGGTGCTGGGATTGGGAGGGGAGCGAGAGGTGATTGGGCTTCAGGTGGTGCCAGCGGGAACTGAGGACCCCGAAGAGAAGCCGGAAGTTTGCCATCTTACTGGTGGGGATCCTTCAGTGGGCAGGTAAAATGTTAATAGTAAAAATATGATATAACAATTATAGGAAGAGCAGATATCAGCATGAGAGATAGTAATTACCTATCAGCTTTAAAATATAGCAGCTGACAAAAATCATATATATTATATGATGTCAAGGCAAACAGGATGAATGATTGAATCATTTTGAAATCTGATATTCTGAGATGAAAATACTATGCCCATTTGATATTCATGCTTTCTTCCCTGTCTTTCGTTAATTTTTTTCCTTGTGTTATTTCCTCCATCTGAAATATTCTCCCTGTGTCTCTGTCTGTCTCTCTCCCTCACACTCGCCTCTCTCAGACAGATGCTTAGATCACAAATATCTCCTTTATTTGTCCAGAAAAAACTACTGACACACAGTAGGTTATTTCCTGACTAAGAATAAACAAGTTTGAAAAGCTGATCCTACTGAAGGGAGAAAAAAGACTTTAATGTTTAAAACAGTTTCCCAGGGATTTCAGGGCTATTATCCACATCATTATATGGTAAACAGAGTCAATTACAGGCACTCGCATGTAAAACATTCCTTTACAAAGAGCTTACAGTGACTGCTGTAAGCCTGGAGTAAACTGCGGGGAGGGAAAAAAAAGGGAAGAAGGAAACACTTTGGGCCTTTCTTTAACCAAGAGCAATTGTAAATGTTTTATGTGCTCTGAATTAATTTATTTGTGCTTTCTTTAAAGTGTAATTGCTACTAAATTTTTAGGAAAAAGATGATAAATTTCCATGAAACTTTTTTTTTTATTTCCAACTATATAAAGCATGAAGTGAGAATAGAATAAAAAATGTTTTAAAAAAAGCCCTGCATTTATAAATCCTTTTTTTCATTTTCTTAGTCTATCTATTCTTCAGCTATCACTAGCGTATAATTATTTCACTCTAATAATGATTGAATTATTTAATATCTTTTACTAAAATTTTGTTGGTAGCTTTTCTGAGATGAGAGTATTTGTATATTAGTGACAATAAAATACAAAAGGCATTCTAGATTATCACAAGAGCATAAACAAAACCAGCTACAGAAGGGAGTCTTAAAATGTTCATTTGTACAGAACAGAGGACTTTAGTGCAAAGTTACAGTGAACTCATTTATTATTTCTGCAGTAAGTGTTTGGGCTTCTGTAGTTAAAAGGAAATACAGGCCCAACATGGGGTCACTTCTGCTAGGCCAAGTCACCAAACCAGGGCCCAATACTTAAACCTGATTACAGTTCCAACCTCCCCAAGAAATTTTATGGTCAACATCATTAGTAAGATCATCTGTCACATGAACCTTCTCCAACTTCCCTAAACAAAGATGGGGTAATCTGCATTATAAAACCTCCTACCCTTGCCCCTAACAGAAAGTGATCTTGACTGAAACAATCCCTTCCTTTTTGCTAATAACTTCCCTTACCTTCTTGTCTATAAAAACCTCCCATTTTGTACGATTCCTCAGATCACCTCTGCTTGCTAGGGGGAATGCTGCCCCACTCATGAACTGCTTAATAAAGTCAATTAGATCTTCAAGTTTACTTGGATGAATTTTATTTTTTAACAGTGTCATCCTAACTTTTTAAAAGATAGATACATAGAACATAATATAATTTTATGAATTATATTTATCACATTAGATATCTGTGGGGTTTATTTTTGGATTCCTTATTTCTTAATAATGTATCAAATAAACTTTAAAATATACTCTCATGCTTCTTAAGATTAGTGCCTTACTCATTTATTAATTAAGACATTGGGAAGAGAAAGAAAAAAGACAGGAAAAAAAAACTCTCATTATAGCTGTAGCTCTGGGAGAATTGTGTTCCCAACCCAGAACGAATAAACTAGTGAAACTGGTGAAGCCAAAAAATGTCTAGGGAAAGGATAAAGTGGGAGAAACCTGTTTATTGCTCACAAGAGCCCTAGCTCAGTTTGTAGCTCTGGAAGCCACTCTCTTGTCTATTTTCCATCTCTGTGCGTGCTTGCCTCCTCCCCCTCCCCTTCCAGGAGGAACTCCATGGGCTGAGTCCCAGCCAAAGAGAGGAGACAAGAACAGCTTCTCTCCACCCCTGATCCCCAGAGGCTGCAGGAAGAAAACACCTTAATATGGAAATGGACTAAGGCCAGGAGAGAGATTCTGAAAATATTGCAATTTTACCCCAAAACACACCCCTCCCAGAATCCACACCTCACAATCTACTTGCTTCCCATCTTCTTCAATGGGCCCCATGTGAGAAAGCTGGAGCACTGTAACCAAACTATTAACATACAACAAGAACAGAGCAATAAAGTCATGATATCCTCAAGCCTAAGGATACAGCTAGGTGCAAAGGCCTACTCAGATTAAGTCCATAGCACGTCCATTTCACTGGAGGCCAGCAGCTGAACTGGTAGGGAACTCTGTGCATGCTCAGCAAGCAGCAGCTGTAGCCAGGAGGTGGGTCCAAGCAGCAAGGACTATAAAAGACCACCAGCAAAGGCAACTGCTGTCCATCTGGTAGGATGCATGCAGAGAGTGGTCCTGTGATGGGACAGGGCAGGAATGGAGTATATATAGCACCACTGGAAGCACAGGCACTGGACACAATAGTAAGATACAACTTCCCCACGAAGTGCTTTTACCTTCTAGATGTTTGGGTACACTACCCTGACTTTTGGGGACCACTCTGCTGTTACTCCAAGAATGCACAGGAGGTCAGCTTCCAGGCCTTGTCCCCAAGGTGCCAGAAGGGCCAGCCATTGCTGGTCTGTGTTCAAAATGTCCAGTGCCAAGAAGTTTCCAGGTTGTTGTGTGACTCAGTCACATAATGCATTCCTGCCAGGTAGAGGCAGGCCTCAACAATGGACTATAGCCCACATTGTCTTCTGCCTTGAACCAAGTCCATCATTACCTGGGGATGCCAAGACAAATGGCCAACAAGTTGCTGCTAGAGGCCCCAGTCAAATGGACATCTAGTTTTTCCATTTGCAATAGTGCAAGTAACTGCACACATTATATCTCAACTCCAACTGATACCCTTTATTTTTGCGAAGTCTGGGATAAACACTCTCCAGTAGCCTACAAGACCCAAAACCTCTTGCAATAATGCCATAGTTATCTGTAAGAGAATCAGAGGTGAGTATAACATCATACACAACAGCTGACTTTCCTCTTCCCAAGGGAATTCAGGCTCACTCCACTCTAACAGCCCCACTCCTGTACACCAGTGGGGGCCCCAGGATACCGCTCAGAGTCACTACAAATCAAGGAGTATCCAGTTCCTGTGTCCACCAAAGCCAGGACACACTACACATTCACTGGGGACTGATCATTCACTCAACATGGGGCCTCTGTCACAAGATTCCCCAGCCAACCCCTAAAGGCAGGTGCCTCAACCCTTTCTTCAGTCAAACAGTAATGCCCAGTAATCTGCTTGTGGGGGCAGGGGCCTAGGAGGAGTCTGAGTATTTTCCCCCAGGAAGTCCTACAGGCACACAGGCTAGACATGGGGGTTTGCCTCCAGCTTTTATGTCCTGGAACCACTGCTCTGGCTTTAATTGGTGCCAACAATTCTAACAATATTCTATTGGGCTGCCCATCAAGTTTTTCTTTTACTGCCCCCATCTTTAACAAATCAACCCACATCTGGGTCCTTGAGACCTTCACAGGGCCCTCTGCACCTCTCCTTTCAGTCATAGTCCATACTTCCTTCCATGCTCTTATTGCTTCAGCCTCCCAAGATCTGCTATAGTATGAGTAGCCTCACTTATAGGTTGCCTAATGTGGGGGGCAAGAATAGTCATTAAGGATCCAAAAAAGGATGGGGAGCTGTATGGAGCACCAGATTTCTCATTCACATGGTAAACAACTCTTCATTGGGGCCCTAAGAGTCCATATTATAGATTATATTTTTCACACCCAACTCCTATAACACCTGCTAGAGCTCTGCATCCATTTTCCAACCAGCCAGGAAGTTTGGTAAATCACCATGATTAGATCAAACTGCCCTGAAGGCTGCTATTAGCCAATCTAGAAGTGCCTGATTCCTTGGGGTATGATGGGCACTTTGGAACTGCTGCCAGAAGAAGGGGTGAGTCATCAGGGAATCCAGTTTGCCCATTTATGACCCAGAAATAACAATGCTTTCCACTACTAGTCCCAAAGATGCAAAAGCCATTAGGCAGAGGTTCCAATGGCTTCTGCCAAAACTGGACGCTCATGTCCTCCAGCTCATCCTGGGCATAGGGGTGGAGCATGGAGTGCTCCACAATCTGGGGAGGGGGTGGCTACTTCCCCTGAGGAGCCCTTGGTTGTTGTGTTTTTATTTTCTTGTTTACAATAGGGTGGGCCTTTATTACGGGAGAGGCTGGGGCCTCCACGGTGGCCTCAGCAGCAGACTGGCCCTTGGTCACACCCCCTCATCCTCTCCTGACACCTCCTCTACATCTCTGGGACTACATGCTCTTCCTCCTCCTCCCCATCACCTCCTGCAGCTCAGATTCTCCTGCTGCCTCCTCTCTTGCTGCTAGCATGTCTTTCAGTGGCACAACCTCCGTTCTCAATAGCTGTCTTTCCTTCTTAAGGGCATCCCATAACTCATCGCTCAGCTCATCCAAGCAATGCCAAAGTGTGTCTCTCTCCCTGGTAACCCTTTCCAATACCTTGAGAAACAACCACCCCAGAATTCCTGATGCCCCCATGGCCACTCAGGCCTCCTAAGCAGTCCCCTACTTCACAGAGGGCTAATTCCACAGCTTCCAGTGTCTCCACCCTCCCCAAATTCTGGGGAGGGGCCCACTCATCTAGGAGGCACTTTAGCCTAGACCAAGTCCCCACTAGGGGCTCCCTGAGTGGAAGCTCTATGGTTAGGGGGTTCCCAGGTGAAGCCGCACCATCCACAGGCAGTTTCCAGGTATCTTTTCCACCATCTCCAGGGACAGCCCGCCCAAATATTGAACCCATAAAGATAGATTTCGGATTCACCAATCCTGCCAGCTATGCCTGGTGTAGTTCTGGGGGAAGCGTGTTCCCAACCTGGATTGAATAAACTATTGAAACTGGTGAAGCTGAAAAAAGTCTAAGGAAAAGGTAAAGTGGGAGCAACCTGTTTGTTGCTTACAAAAGGCCGGCTCCATTTGCCTCTCTCTGGCATCCGCTTTCTCCTCTCTCTGTTTCTCTCCCATCCAGGTGTGCATTTGCCTCTTCCCCCACCCCTTCTGGGAAGAACTCCATGGGCAGAGCCCGGGCAACTGACAAGCACCACACCAGTTACACAACAGAAGGGAGGAAAGAACAGCTTCTCTCCACCCCTGGTCCCCAGAGGCTGTAGGAAGAAACATATGGAAATGGACTAAGGCCAGGAAAGAGATTCTGGAAATATTGAAATTTTATCCTATAATAGCTAAAAAAGAAAAATCCAAAATAAGTTTTCTAAGTAAATAAATAAATATCAAAATAGAATTATTTTGCAAACTAATATTTTGTTGCATGTATATCAACAAAAAGTTCCCTTTTTTTAGTTTGGCCCTTGATACTTTATGTATATGCATTAATATATATGTCTTGGATCTAATAATAATAATATTTTCCCTCAGGACAATAGAATTAAAGAACAGAAAAAGGGCCTTAAGAATCTAGTCCAATACTCTTATTTTATAAATTAAAACAAAACTCAGACCTATACATTATTATATATTAATATATCACAGACCTATCTATAAATTATTACATATAAATGCTTTTGCTCAATTATATAAAGTTTCTTTAGTGCCAGAAAACAAGACAACACACAGGGATGAGAATAACAATTGGAAACCTTAATGTACTACGTACGCACAAGAAGACTTAGGACACATCTGTTGTTGTGGGATCCTGCATTCTAACCAGTGCCCTTTGTGATCCCCTTGTCAGGTAGCTGCAGCTGGGAAGGTCTCCCCCTGCACACTAGATGAAGCTTCAACCTGGATGGGGGGAGGTTTCTTGACTCTGAATGTGAAAAAATTCTTGAACAGGTCAGACAAGGGTAGGTAAGGAAGGAATTCATTACAGTGAGAAGAGCAGGGAATGGCTGCTGCCTTGGAGGCAGCAGAAAGCAAGAAAGAACAGAGGGAGGAAAGGATAGCTCATTGAACTCCTGCTCAGCATAGGGCAAATCCCTTTATTATGTCACCATCCACAGTCAGTCTTCTAGATATTCTGTAAGATAAGCTAAACACAAAGAATTTCTTTATCCTGTTCTTCTCCAAGATAGTGCTTACCCTCAAGCAGTGGGGACAAATAAGTTAGGACTGCTTGTTCTGCCTTAAGATAGGTTGTTGGCTGATTACCAAAGAATATGTTAGGAATCTTACTTCCTAACTCCCTGGTTTTTCAAATGGAATCTTAGCCCCTGAAAGCAAGTCCCTCCTTTTCTTACTATATGGTTTATATTTTAGCATCTTTCATCATAGCCAGGAAAAGTTACATGATGCTTGTCCTATGTCCCTGCCCTACTTTACCCTGGTTTGGTTAAAATTAGAGCCCTGGATTTCTTCCTGTTCAATCTGATGCTATTTGAATTTAAAAAATGCAACATTTTACATAAATACATGCTCATTGCTAAAGAAAGCTTTAATATCAAATAGTATATATTTATATCTCATTGTATTTCAGTCCTCATCTTATGCCCCAAAACTTCGCATTCTTTTATTTTTAAATTTAGGATTTTTTTCTCTTAGAATATAAAAGTCAGTGTCAGTACAAATTTCTAGAATTAAGAGACAAAAGTGTACTACTGAAGTTTTGAATATGCACTATTTAAGAATTAAAAGGGTTTGAAAATGCTCACATTTCCCCATTTTGATTGCTATGATATTATAACCTACCAATTTTAAAATATTTTCTTCAAAAGTGTGAGAGAACACTTTCTTTAACTGGCTTAAGTGTTTTTCTTTATTTTACAAATTAGTGAGACAAACCATCTTCCTAAGTACACATGAATTTTGCCTTGATTAGTCGTGTAAATCATAAAAATTTTAATTATAAATATGGACACATATTTTCTAAAGGATAATTATTTCACTTGTTTATTCACTAAAAATCTTATTAAAGGTTACTACACACCAGGCAGTGCCTGGAGACCTTAAGATTAGTTAGGCAATGCCCTCAAATTCCTTTAAATAGCACTCTCATTTGGTGGGAAAGGTGAAAAAAAAAGACCTAAGTCTAGTGTGATAATGTGCAGTTAAAGGGTACATAAAAAGGGAGAATTCAGCTTGCCTATGGTGTAGGCATAACTTGAAGGGAAAACTAAGGAAATAAAGATTTTAGGGAGGGTTTTTGAAGATGGTAGAGACAAAGTTACGTAATGAAAAGGCAATAATTATATCCTTCACAAAGTATTATTACCATTATTGTACAAAATAGTTCTATTTTTTTTCAAAATTCTGCTCTTACATCTGAATACAAATTTTCCAGTTAACTAGTTAATGTGTGTATTTAAGGATGTTGATTCCTTCCCTCCTTCCATGAGTAGGAAATAAAATAGGAAAACCTCTCCTTCTGATTTCCACTTTAGCTCCCCGTCTCTCTTCCTCTCTCTTATGTAAACACACACATGTACACCAGCAAAAGGGGAACCAAACTACTTCTTTTTCAAACACTTATTGTTTGAAAGTGGCAATCATAGCATGACAAGCAGTGGTTAGTTAAAAAGATCATATAAACAACCAAACAAACAATGTTGGTTCCCCAATAACTTTTTTTTTCTCCTTCCTTTCTTACCAACTTGTACCCTCTATCATGTAGAGAGAGAATTCTAAGATTTTCTTCATGATGAAGACATTTAGCAGAAAATGTAACATTGAATTGTGAATTGAATATTCTACACAGATTCCAAAAAGATTTTATCTCTAATTTTAAAATATACATGATTTCTTAGAAATAATTTTTATAAAATAGTAAGCAATAAATCAAAATATGTGCAGTTTTACAGGACAAGAAATTATTTTTGACCTTAAAAAATCATCTTGGATGACAAATTGTTGTTCTCACTGTTTCTTTGCCACACACAACATATCAGGTTATTTTGTTTTGTTTTGTTTTGTTTTGTTTTCTTTGCTGGCGATGGTGGCAGGATGCTCAGAGTAAAGTCTTAGAATACAAATCAAGGTGTTAAAGCACAGGTACTTCACAGCCCCATATTGGTACTATTTGATATTAAAAAGCAACATTATGTTTCAAAACAAATAATAATTTTTATTTCATTAATTGATAACCAAATATTAATTTTGTTTTAATAATTTCCATTATGTATGTTTATGTTTATTTAATATGCACAATAATAATAGCTTAATTCAGGACTGCTGCAGGCTTTTCCTTCTCTTTGAACCATTTACATTTTACATCCTTGCACCATTTCATCTCCCACTAATAAACCACTGCCATTTCCAGATAATGTCTCTGATACCTTTGGTTTCATGTATTGTCTTTACCCAGGACTGATTTTAAGCAAGTAAAAACCAACAATTGATAATGCAAGTTTAGAAGTCTTCTTAAGGTATGTGTTTGTGACAAAGCATAAAAGACTTCACCTCCTTAATAAATATTGTCCTGGGGATCTTAGAAAAGATAAGAGAGATATAAGAGAGATTTGAGAACTGCTGTTTCTTACCATTCTTAGAGGAAAGGATATATATATATATATATATATATACACATACATACATGGTGCCTTTTAACAGAGTCAGCAATGTTATATACAAAGTAGTTTTGATAAGAGTTGTGATTTTGGAGACAATGCCCATTGTCACTCCCTCTTCATATGTTAAACCCCAAGCTTTTGTTGGCATTGCTAAATATCCACATATAATTTTAGTCAACATTACAAATATTGTCAGTTCAACGGGACCATGCCAGTTAAAGTCAACCACACCATTCCCTTTCTGCATCACAGGATAAAGAGACCACTACGCTTTCTATACTTACCACTTTGCGGATTGTGAAGGGTGATTATGTGTGATTTCATTTAACCTAAAATACATTTAAGATACATATATTATACCCATCTGAGAGCTACAGAAACCCACGTAAAGGCTGCAGGTCAGGTTTTGCCTACATTCTCAGTAAATACAGCAGATAGTATTCAAAACCAGAGCACATCAATGCAAAAATATGTGCTCTCTGCCCTGCATCTTGCTTTCTACTCTTTTCCTGTCTTTTTTTCGTCCCCCAATACAACTCCCCTTTTGTTCTTGTCTTTTTTTTTTAATTGTTGTTATCTGCTGCCAACAGCCGTACACTGTTCAGATGGATATACTGACTCCTATCCCAGAAAGCCAAATGTGAGTCTTCCATCCATAGCCTCCCTCACAGTGTCCAGCAGGCTGAATCTACCTTTTACTTACTGTCATCTTCTTTTTCTTTTTTCTGAGATTGCCATGTTATTGCTGCTCAGAAACACTTTTGTTGGGGAAACACTTCTCACTGGAAAGACAAACACACTCAGTGCTACAACCCAAGTTGCAGTTTGAGAAATGGGCCCCAACAATGCTTAGGATTCTTTTGGAAGTGACTAACTCAGACCCCAGGGTGTTGTGATTTTTTTCTTTTCCTCCAAAAAAAGGGGGAAAAATCAACTTAAAAGGTATCTACGGAACAATTCCATGTGATTAATTTATTTTCTTTTAGGCTATTTTAACTTTTACAAGAAACAGATTTATTTTTTTCTATTACAAAAAAAAAATCCTAGTTTAGTGGACAGACTTTTCCACTTGATTTGAAATGGTGACTTCTTTTGAAAGTCTTCTTATGTGTCTGCAAGGTATTTTGCATTTTCATGAAAATGTACTGTCTTAAGATTCGGTGAATGAGGGGGCAGTCAGGTTTAGAAAATGTTTTACTGTGTTGTTAAGGCTTATTACACCATGTCAAGCGTGACAGGGCATTTTTTCTTTAACACATCCTGGTCCATTTAAGGCTGAGATTCAGAAAAAGTGCTTGGCACAACAATTTAGCAGGAAAGAAAGCTATTTTAAAAGTCTTTTGGGAACATGTTTGTGAAACAGGAAAAAACATACAATTGAGTTGATAATAGCGCTCCATAAAGGTTATACACTCCCTGAAGTGGGTTTGCCATCTTTACTCACGGGGAACGTGTTGTTCTTAAGCAGCAATTCTCACTTAAGCACTGCTTAATTCAGCAAGGAGCTTCCTCCTGTGCAACTTCTTTTGCACTGGAAAATCTATTTTTAAATTGCAACCCAGACTTAGTCACAGGAGTAAATAATTAAAAATAAGCTGTGTTTGGGTATGTGCAAAATCGCAGCAGTTTGTAGAGTGTACAGTGGGATGGTGTGCCAAGTAAGTGTCTCAGGTCACATATCCGGGTTTCCACTCATTAATTCCCCAAAGAACCTCACAGGCCCACACCTCAATTTTCACACTCACAAGCCCTGCTCGTTTCTGTACCCATGCCTTTATGTTCCTAGTTCCTTGTCCCTGGAAAGCTCTACCTCTGTCCTCTATCAACATACATTCTTTCTTACTTTGAATTCCTTTAACACTAATATTTTTAAATGTGCTGTAATTCTATTCACATGCACATCTCATAGAATATACTGTCCACTCCCTTCCTCTTATGACAGTCTTTTTGGACAAAATGTCAGTTTTCTATTATATGCTGATGGGTGTGAACTTTCTATTTCCAGGTCTTTCCTTACGGATTTCCAGAAGAACTATCTTGACAAACATTCCCAGGCACTTTCTTCTTCAAAACGTCTGATTTGTAGTCATATTTTCCCACCACCCACTTTCCTATGTTGTATCCCCTATATTAGTGATTGGAACCTGTCCAGATACTCATTAGAATTTGGGAAATCTGTTCAGGTTCTTAAACTCACTAAGTTCTTATATCCTCATTGATTAAACCTTTTTAATATGTCTGAATTTAAAATATTCCTCTCTATCTTCACTATTGTTTTCAGTTCCAGCCTTCATGATTTTCTTGCCTCGATAAGAAGTCACTGCAGTACTTTAATCTGTGTCTCTACAATTGCCCTTTTCACCATCTTATCATAGTTTACCTCTTAATTTTTGTACAGTTATTATTATTATTTACTTTTTGCAGCTGGGTTAGTAAATGCTTGGTATGCATGCCATTTCTTCTCAGGATGGTGCCCATGGCAGGTGGCACTGACGTATCAGTGACTCCCACTGAGGCTAGACTCAACCTCACTTCTCAGCACAGCAGTCATGCCTGCCACCACTGGAAAATCAGAGTAGGCTTTCTACATGAATATCACCAGCCCAGAGCATTAAATCAAAACTCCTTAATGTGACAGAAGATACCATCTTTACAATTTACATCCTTGTCTCACTGGAAACTCTTATGTCTTATGAACATGCATCTTTTAAGCCCCTCATGCTTCCAAATAATAGATTTTTTAAACTCCACTTAAATGTTATATTCTCAATGTCTTTCTCCATATGCATACACACACATACACTCATAATACACCTCACCCACGTAACATGCATCATGCTATCTGATCAAACACCAAAAATATTTATTGACTATCTATAATACTTTATTATCCATATCTGCACATGTCTTCCTTCCAAAACCATACAAGGTTCTGACTATTTCTCTAAGAGTAAAAATGGTAGCATTTCTGGATTTCCAATACTTAACATAGCTTTATAATACATTGGGTTCTAAATAAAGATTTGAATGAGTAAATAAATGAAAATATTTAAATTACTAAGATGGAATTATGTCTAGTGGTTGTAAGAAATAGCCTGTAAAGGAACAAATTTCAGTGTTATCGACATTCTGTTTGCTTTTTTATAAAAACAATTGAAAAAACAGTTAATTGTAAATAAAGTGTGCATTTACCAGAGACACACAGATTGATTTTTCTCTTTCCTTCTTCCCTCCCTCTCTCTTCCTTCTTTCCTTCCTTCTTCTCTACCTCCCTCCATCCTTCCTTCTTTTCTTCCTTCCTTCCATCCACCCTTCCTTCTATCCACACTTTCATTACTTTTCTTTTACCTAGTAGTGACTTCATAGAAGGGAAATAGTCAGGATAAGATTTTAACCTAGTTTAATTTCTAAGAATGAACTAAAGTTCAATCATTTCTCTTTCTTGCTTTCTTAATATCCCTGTATATTGTTCATTTTTTATAACAATTAAAATATGTCACAAATGAAATAAAAATATCTACTTTATTGGTATATAAGCTGTCAGTTTTCCACTCATCTAAGAAAATGAAGTAAGACTGTAGAAATGTAACAAAAGAAATAACTGACAAGAGAAAAGAGATGAACAATTATAGATCTTATTTAAACCTAAGGGAAATTTTCTAAGTATATCACTATATCTTTTGCCTCAATTACATATAATGGTTATTTTTTATTAACTAAAATTTCTCAAAGGAAGTAGGACATTTTTGTGTATGAGTTGTAAAATAGGCTTTGAAAGCAAGTTTCAAAGAAAATGTACTTACAAATCAAAACAGTTCTAAACATGTAAAATAGAGTTAATATTTGGATTGATGTTGAACATGAGATGATGCCTCAAATTGATAGAACAATTCAAGAGTTTACACCCATGGGATGCTCTGTGAATGAGGCAGGTTGTTTGGTCAGTGTGTTTTGTTTTATAATGTGTATATTATTTATATATTGACAAATGATAGTAAACATATGAAAAAATGTTCAATGTCATTAGTCATAGGGAAATGCAATTTAAAACCATGATAAGATACCACTTCTTAGAAAGGAAAACTAGATGTTCTGCTCAGCATAATAAGTCTTGCCTTAGATATACACACTATTTTTTATATTTACTTTTTTAAAAACAGCTTCATTAAGATATGAATAACTTGCCAAATAGTCCATCAGCCTAAAGTGTATAATTCAATGGTTTTAGTATATTCACAGGGTTGTGGAATTATCACCACGGTCTAATGTTAGAATATTTTTGTCACCCTAAAAAGGATCCTTTTACCCGTTAGCAATCGTTCCCCATCACTACTCTCTCCCAGACAGAAGTAACCAGTAATATGACTCAGTCTCAACAGATACGTCTGTATGGACATTTCATATAAATGGAATCATGCAATATGTATCTTTTGTGATTTGTTTCTTTTATTTAGTATAATGTTAATAAGGTTTATCCATGCTGTAGCATTTATTAGTACATCTTTCTTTTTTTTGCCAAATAATATTCTATTGTATGGATATACCACATTTGGTTTATCCATTCATCAACTGATGGACATTGAAGTTGTTTCCACTTTTTGGTTACTAAAAATAATGCTGTTATGAACATTCATGTACAAGTGTTTTTTGGACATATGTTTTCACTTCTCTCATGTATATATCTAAGAGTGGAATAATTGTGCCATGTGGTAATTCTATGTTTAATGTTTTAAAGAACTAATAAACTGTTTTCCAAAGTGGCTACATCATTTTACATTCATTCCTACCTTCTATATATAAGGGTTTGAATTTCTCTATATCTTTCCAGTTCTTGTTAATGTCTATCTTTTTTACTATGGCTATCTTAGTGTGAATGAAGTGGTATCTTATCATGGTTTTGAATTACATTTCCCTATGACTAATGACATTGAACATTTTTTAATATGCTTACTATCATTTGTATATTTTTTGTAAAGAAATGTTTATTCAGATCCTTTGCCCATTTTTTAAATTGGATTATTTGTCTTTTTACTATTGAGTAGTAAAAAATATTTTCAAATCTTTTCTGCCATTCTGTGAGCTGTTTCTTCATTTTTCTTATGGTATCATTTATAGCACAAAGTTGTGATTTTTATGTAGTCCAATTTATCTACTTTTTTTGTCACTTGTGCTTTTGGTATCATATCTAAAATAATATTGCCTAACTCAAGGTCATGGAAATTTATTCATATGTTTTCATGTAAGAGTTGTATTTATTTTTTGACTGGCTATAAATATCTCATGACAGGCACATATTAGCTGTGGATTATCCAAGGGCATATACTGTTAAGTCTATTTCAGATTTAGAAAAAACAATCACTTCATAGATATATTTGGGGAAAAAATGTTAGCTTGTGAATTCTGATTGGCTGAGCTTGGAATATGCTTTGGGAATGAAAAATGATGCCCTGTTTTGGTGAAAAACAAAATAATCTGTAGATATTTAGATTACAAGATGGAAAAGAGTTTGAAGTCATCTTATTTTAAAGGTTAGGAAATGCCTGGCAAAGTGACTAATCTAAGACTATTCAGGCCCTGTAAATTAGGCAAAATGAAAAATGGACCCATTTTAGTAATCTTTCCACTACACCAGCATTTCTCAAAATGTTAGAAATGTGTTGGCTGCAGGAGATCAAACTCCAAATTAGTCCTATTTAGGCATAAAAGGTAACTTACTGGTTACATTGATGAGGAAGTCCATTATTGTAGCTGATTTCAGATGTGGCCAGATTCAAGGGCTTTAATAATGTCATACAGTTCTCTACCAATCCCCCAGTCTCAGTTGATTGTCTCTGCTTGGCAATGGCTTTAAGGTTTTTTAATAGGTTTTAAGGTTTTTTTAATAGGTTTTCTTCATACAGTAGGAAGGATGTGTGAGGATAGCCTCATAATCATGCCATCCTTGCTTTACAACCCCATGAAAGAGAACATCTTCCCTGATAACACTAATAGAAATGTCACAGAGAGTACTCTGATGGTGCAGCTGGACCACATTTCCATGCCAATCAAAATCAGAGGATTGTGCTAGGCTGGCCAGATTTCTGTCACTTCTTGCTTCAGTGACCAGCAAGGCAGCCTCATTTAAACCAGAGGCCTATTGGAAAGAAATAGGGAAAGAAAAGAAGGCATGCTGGACCGATAGTTATCAACACAGTTCCAGTGTTTCCCAAATGCTGAGATATTCTAGAAGGCTCTGTATAAATTTTTTTCTAGGAAAGATTTAAAACTCCAAATAACAAAAATAACATAGTTTTGATGACAGACTACTATGTTAACTTAAAATTCCAGCAGAATAATCTATTTTCTGATTTTGTTGTCTGTGGAAGAAAACATGTTTTCACATAAAACTTGACTCCTGACTTTGTGGATGGAAAATACATATAAAACTCTTAGTCCAAAGAGTTGGAAAGATGTGCTTTGTTCTATGCTCTTTGAGCAAGCAATTCTTTCCATATTAGATCTCCTGGAGGTAGACCTTTCCATCAAGTACAAAGAATTTTTTTCAGGCTCCCTCCTATCTTTTACTAATTGGGCTGAAATTTGGCCACTTGCCTTTTTCAAATAAAAAGAGGGTGACCAAGATCACCGGAAAATAGCTAATTATGCCCACAATGGGAAAATTATTCCTGTGAGTAAGTACTTTGGAGTTTAAAACACAGTCCCAAATCTAATCACAATATTATCTCTCTTTAACTGTTATTCAACTGTTCAACCTGGAATGTTCATTAGATAAGCAAGTAAGCATAGAGTCAATATTTTTTTTGTTCCAATACAATATTAGTAAAGACTATTATAGACGACCTAAAATTAAAGTCAAATTTGGAAGGTTTTATATCATTTTTAATTGGATAAGCATGTTACAGTCTTTCAGATGTAGTTATTTGATTACAATGTACACATATAATTCACGAGTTTTAGTTTTTATAAGCTAAATTTTCCAAATTTCAGTTATATTAACTAGATGGACATCATATTTGGGAATATATTTGCAATCATTCACTTTACTTGATATTTACATAACTGATTTAAATGATAGAATAAAAAATATTATTTCTGCATACAATAAAATAATTCAAAATGCATATGGTCACCACCTTGAAATAAAGGGTTGTTTTCATCACTAATGCTATTGAAACTGTGGCAAATAACTCCCAACAAGTATAAGCTCACTTATGTTTCAACAAAATTTTAATGTGATATAATGATAATAGTAATAGCTAACATTCACTAAATTCTAAAATACTTATGTACATTATCTCATTTTATTTTCAGAATAGCCTTCTAGTATAGGAACTATTTTGAAAAGGACAAAACTATTCTTACAGAAGTTGTTGAACTTGCAAGTGTTGAGAATGAGGTGGGTAGAAGTTTGACTCGTATTTGTAACCAGTACAAACACTGCCTCTACTTGTAACTGGTATTATACATTGTCCCTCTATACAGTAATTATTAAATATCAATTGGGTGTTACTTTATTTATTTCAATATCTCCCTGGAAAAAGAAAAACTATCCTTAGTCAATGGGATAATATTTACAATATATGTTTTCTTAGCATGTGAAACATAATAGTTATAATTAAACTCAGGTGTCTCTGCAAAAACAAAATACTTTCTGGAGATTTTTAAGACAGTTTTTATTGACTTTTTAAATTGACTATTAGATGGGTTTTATACTAGGTTATTCATAGGATTGTGGTGAATTAAATGTGATAATCTTTCTTACTATTTCACTGACTACCTTGTAGAGTTTATTCATTATTGAATCATTTCTTAACATACTCTATAATTTTTGACACTCTATAATTTAAAAATTATTGTCTGGATCATTTTCCATTAAATGCAAAATAGATAAAAACCAAAGTAGACAAAATTCAAAAAATCCAGTCCCAGGAGCATTAAGACTATTCCAGTGATGATGGTAAAGAGTTTAGTTTGGCCTCAATGAACTGATCAGATTCCATTCTGAGAAGTCTGGCAAGGGTCTTATGAAAGCATGTGTTTGCTTTTTCTAACTTTGATTTTTTTGCAGTGGAGAAGAGAGAACTAGACTTTCCCCAAAAGGCCTCTCAAAAGTAAGAATAGCTCTAAAAAGAGACAGTCTATGAGGAGGTGGAATCAAGATGTGATTTTTTTTGGCCTTGAAACCTTTCCCCTACTTCCCATGTAACAAAAGAAAAATCATCTAGCCAAATGGTCCACTTTCTTTGTCTTAGATTCAAACTCAAACTCCTTTGGGCAAGTGGTGGAAAGAGACCTAGGGAACATCTTTGTGGGCCAAAAAAAAAAAAACTGTCAGGAATGACTTGGTTTCATGGATATTCTGGATTTTGGTTACATTGAACAAAGCTGTCCCTATATACTAACTGTTTTATATATATATATATATATATATATATATATATATATATATATATATTTAACCCCTCCCAAAGGCTGACATTTATTTTATCCTACTCCTTCATTTTATAAATGAGTCACCTGGGAGATATGTAACTTGCTCAAGCTCATTGAATGACAGTAGGACTAACTTCCTGTCTTAAATACAGGTGAAATCATCCTTCACAGTCTCATGAATGAATCCTATGGACAGTATTTAAAAGTAATGAAGTAACACTCTAGAATAAGCATAAGATTACTGCTCTCCAACTTGATTTATATATTTTCATTAAGGGCAGAAATCTTAACTTACATTCACTTACACTTCCCTACACAACTAAGTGAAAGCAGGTGCTCAATAATTGGGGTAACAGGACTAATTGAATTTCTACAAGTATTTCTTAATTTAAAATGCATTTCAAAGTAGTGGAAAGAGAGACAATACATGTGGTTTTTATTTTGGTACCTTACTAGAATGACCAGTCTGAGTTGTTAAGCCATTTACTAATATAAGTTTTTAAAAAAATCAAGTATCACATTAATAAGAAAAGGATTTAAAGAAGAAATTGTGTGGGAAGAAAATATAAATGTGTTTTATGGGTAAAAATGAAATGAAATGTGAAATTGGATGGTTAAGGGAAGTAACTGAATAAGTGAAATAGAAACATACAGAATACTGTCTATACCTTTTAAACCTTAATTTTCTAAGCAAGTGACTCAATTCTGAGTTAGGATGGTAAGGGGAAAAAGGTCCTGGATTTAGGGTCAGAGAGTCTGAGCTCTTAACTTGGGGTCAGCCTTAAGCATCTAAAATATGTGAAGTATTATAATATATATAATAAAATATGCTGATCTTGTCCAAATCACTAAAATATATATGGGGACTTCTCTGGTTCATTCAGTTGATATTATCATTGCACAACTAATTCAAATGAGAGTAATAAAGATAATAGCAATGGCTAATGCCTATTGGGTGTTTATTATGAGACAAGTTCTTTATACCCATCATGTAACTGAACATTTAAAACAACCTGACAAGATGAGTCATGATAAAAATTCTAGGCAACATTGATTGAGACTCTAGTTGCATATCCATTTTCAGGTCAAGAAAAAGGCATGGTGGTATAAGCATTGTCAGAACTGGAATTTGCAGCTATGTCTCTCAGACCCCTGCATATTTCTAACAAGTATTCAATAGAAAACAGGGAGCTAAAGATCAAGTTCAGTACTCATTTCCTAGTTTGGTAAACCAAGCAGAAAAGAGTTCATTTTCTTAAAATCACAGCAATTTAGGAGCAGATGGAAAGAATTCTTCTAGCAAATGAGATTGCCTCACTCTATAATAAGTGTATTCTAAGGTTAGGGGGTATGACTAGCCAGTTGGGAAGCAGAAAGTTACCACTTAGGTTTGACGAGAAAATGTAATTTTTGATTAGGTGAGGATTTGTAGTTAGTTTTCTATAATGGCTATATGAAATTGCCACAGATTTAATAACTTAAAACAGCACACATCTATTATCCCACAGTTGTATAAGCGATAGGTCCCATGGGCTGGCTAGTGTCTCTATTTCAAGTCTCATAATGACAGAATCAAGGTGTTAGTAGTACTGTTTTCTTTTGGAAGTTCTGGGAGAGAATCTACTTCCAGACTCATTCAGGTTGATGGCAGAATTCAATTCCTTGAGGCTGTATAGCTGAAGTCCCCATTTCCTTGCTGGCTGTGAGTTTGAGGGCCACTTTCATCTCCTGGAGGCCTCTTTCTGGTCCTTGCATGTGGGCTCCTGTACAGTAGAGCCAGGCACAGTGCACCAGTACCTTATAAAGGCTGCCATCTCTCTCCTGCTTCCTTTGCTTCTGGTGCATCTTTCTGGCTCTTCAACCTTCAGCTTCCACTTCGGAGAGCTCAGATTGTCAGTTTAGACCATCCAGGATTATGCATGCTAAACCAGAATAATCTTTCCATTTTAAGGTCCATAACCTTAAAATCACAGATGCTAGGGACTAGACATGGAAATATTTGGGCTCTCATTACCCTGCACATCACAGGATTCTTCTGTTTATAGCTGATTATAGCTGATTTTGTGTATACCTAATTTTTCTGTCTACACTGGTTCTCAATTCTAGCTTTGAATTAGAATCACCTGGGAACTTGACGAAATGCTTATACTGGACCCCATTTGAAATGAACTGAATCTGAATTTCTTGGAGTAGAATCCAAGGAATGATCCTTTTTTAAAAGAACCAGAAAATTATAATATGCTTGATAGGGTTAAGAATACCCCAAAACACCAGGTTTCTCCAACTTGATTAAATTCATTTTGCAAGTAATCCATTCTAAACACACTTGCTGTATACCCTCTTTATGCCCCCATTCTGCTAAGGTTTGGAGTCACAGAGATGGCAGGATGCATGTCCTATTCTTACTGTGTTTCACAGCCAGTGGTACAAACAGACAAAAAAAGGAATAATTACATTACCTGATATGTCTTAAAATACATGTTTGAATAACTTGCTCAGGGAGTTCTGAGACATTAATTGTGCTTGGGAACATTGCAGAATATTTTGCTTGATTTATACTTAAAATAGTTCTTTCTAAGAGTGTCTGACTAGTACCTAGAGCCAGAGTAATATAAGTGTGTCCAGGTTTCGGCATGGCCCAATGAGGATACTATACATATATTGTGCTTCCCAAAATTTAACAGGCCAAGAATTTCCTTGGATGTTTACAAAAAATGCAGATTCCCAGGTTCCTCTCTCGAAGACTCTGACACAAGGAGTCTGTGGTAGTGCTTAGACATTTTAATACATTCAATAAATTCTGGTGGTGATTTTGAAACTGGTGATGCATGAACCCACACTTTAAAGAACATGAGTTTATGCTACATCAGTGACTTGGTAGTTGTTCATTCAGTAGTCTAAAAAATGATGCAAGTCCCAGGCAATATTATCAAAAAGGCTTATAGTTTGAGTTTCTTACATCAGTCACAGATCTTTAAGTAAAAGTCTCTTTATATTTAAATTTTGTTACTGCTTTGTGTATTGAAAGTGTTAGAAACATTCCAGACCTGGATGAAGTGGGGAATTAAAACCTTATACTGACATCTCTTTTTCAAAAACTCTGTTGGAAGGAAAGACACTATTTTGCAAGAATAATTCTAACACAGAGACAGGTTTTGCCAAAAAATAAGCATTGAGGAGAAAATAAAAGATAACTAAGATTTGGTTCTTTGACATTTTTCAGTGGCACAATCTATTCCACATAGTATAGAATGACAGAAAAAAGCTTCCATTTGTCATACAGGTGTTGAATTTGGCATTAGAGGAGAGCACTTAATTCTTGTTTCAACTCAGGAGAAATGTAGGTAGGTTAATATGTCATAAAGGAAGGCGTGTACTTAGACAGGAAACAGCTTCACTTTGTTCACACAAATGGTCAGGATACTTAATGGAAAATTAGATATGTGTGGGAAATGCTTCTGTTAGCCAGCTTTATAGCGACTAGATAAATAAATGAAGAGAATATGGTTTAGAGCCTGTAGAAATCAAGATATCTTGAAAATAGAGGATTAGAAGGTGAAAGTTGTTTGTTTTTTAAAATCTTGAAGTTAGCATTAACTTTTAATATTAGGGTTAGGTGACACAACTAAGAATGAGAATTAAAGTAAAGAAAAAGAAACTGATGGAACATTAACTTTTAATATTAGGGTTAGGTGACTCAACTAAGAATGAGAATTATAGTAAAGAAAAAGAAATTAATGGAAAATGTGTATAAGAATAATAAAATTTGAGAAAAGAAGAAGCCTTACAGGTTTGTAAGGCACTGGTATGTATTTATAGGATTTATAGTTTTGTGTTCTGATAAGTTAGTATTGATTAAGTCTGATCTTTATTTACATAGAACAAAACACGTTTTATTCTGAAGTAAGCTAAGAAGATTGATTAAAAATTTGGTCTTGGAAATGAAAAATGTCTTGTGATGTGGATCTATGGTAATTTTGAGAAATGAAACCAGAATGATGTTACTTAAAGCCCTGAGTAACTACTAGGAAGCTATATTTCAAAAGTTATTTGAAGTTTTAAGACATTCTTCATTTCTCAAAGTTCTTTCTGTGATGAAATAATCATTTTTATTTTATATTGGTGATTCATTAGGGAAGAAGCTTGGAAACTTTTTAGAAATAAGGTATTTTTTATTCCAAGTGTATCAGCTAAGGAATTTTATTTCTAGTAGTAGAACAAATCTTCCATTTTAATTTTGAGAAGTGAAAATGAAATAGTACTTAGAGCGTCCATGAAGTCAGTAGTTAGAAAGAGAAAATGCCAGTAACTACTACTAGTACCCTTGCAATTACAAATTCACATAAGAGTTTAGAGTTTTCTCAGTTTTAGAGAAGTTCTTTTCCTACTAAACAAACATAACAACACTTAGAAAAAAATCCAATGGCGGATTTAGTCATTTAACTTGACTTCAATTATGTGCTTGATTTCTCCTCAAAATTAAATGCAAACCACTCTATTTTACAAGGCAACAAGCAACTCAATTGTCAGTAAATAATTTAACAGAATCTAAAAAGATTTACAATGATTTGCTCAACAGCTTTGGTCAGTTAATATCAAATGCATTCTAGCAAAGAACAATTTGAAATAAGCGAAGTATAGAAGAGAGAACCACTTGCTGAATTAATACATTAGAGGCAGTATGCAAAGAACCAATGAGCTAAACCAGAGGAATAGAATTAGACATAATTCTCCTCATAGCAATCTTTCCATTACATCTACCAATATGAGACTTAGTCTAAACTGACCTTCAGATGTACATGCAATGGCATTATCTACATGCCCAGTCATAACCCCTCCATTACTGACCTACAGAACCCTTGATAAAAGGGTTGATATTCCTTCATCATTACTATTAACCACATTCGTCTGCTGGCAGGAAAATTTGATAGGTCCTTTGTAGAGTAGATGTCCCAAGTGAATTGGTTCACCACATAAAATGGACATTGTCAGGTCTCAAGGAGAGTGCAGCTGCCCACCATGTGTTTGAAAGACTGCCACGCCAACTTGCTGCTCCATCCTTGATAAAAACCAGGGCCACAGAACTGCCCCCTTGTTTAGGAGCTACAGGTTTACACAGTGCAAAATACAAACTTGCTCCTAGTAACACATTTTCCAGATTACCAGGGATTAGGTTGAAGAAGGAAAGCTATAAAAAGTGGAATTATTTCCACTGATAAATATTTTGTGAGTTGAACAGAATACTCTTAAATTATTGGTGCCAGGATGACCTTAGTGAACACTAAGATATATTTCACTAGAATACTTTGTGGAACTGTGATTTTGAAGCCTATTAGATAAGCAACAAAAATAACTGCCAGTGTTGGATGAAATGTTTTTCAAATAGTTGTGTTTGGGAAAACTCCAAAGATGTTTTTTGAAGCACTTTCCCCTTCAATTTTTGAAGCCGTGTATATATTAAAGGTAATTTGATCCTGACTCGTGTTAAATCACCAAAGCACTGTTTCAAAAAAAAACCTGTCTGAATTCCAAATAGAATAATACTTCTTTACATTCTAATCTGTATATTTCTATACATATATTTAATATAGAAAAATATGAACAGTCAATATTTTAAAAGTAGCTTAATCTTTATAATTTTCATAGTCAATAAACTACTGTTTATTCAATACCCAAAGAGTACACAGAACTCAAAAACTGAATAGTTTTCAGGTCCTTATTTTGTAATAAAGTAAACACAATGATAACAAGAACTTTCCCAATCATCATTGTCAGTATATATTCAAACACTATCTGAAGCCTTCTAATAGAAGAAATGATAATTAATAGTTATGATTAGTGCTCTTGATCAAAGGTTTAAAATCCTAAAGTGCTTTACTCGTTCGGTTTTTTTCATTCATTTATTCATTCATTCACACAGCAAATGTAAATTAACTGCCAGTCACAAAAGATAAAAAGATTCTGGCTTTCAGAAGCCATACCAGCAAGGGAAATAGATATATGTAACCAAGACCAATAAAACTTTCCAATAAACGATTAAAGAGTTATTCAAAGGAAGGTTAAACAATGGTTTCAGATCAGAGATTATTTTTATCATGTTCTAGTTCTTTGAATTTTACTTAAATAAAATATTAAGTTAACTGCTCCGTGTCTCAGCCATTCTGCATAAATAAAAATTGATGTAAATTTCTCCATGTAATGTAAAACAACAAGGATTTGTCACAAAACAAAAATATATTGTAAGCAAAAGAAATTTTTTTTAATTGAAAGAGCTTAATAAAAATTGTATATAGTGGTTTTTCTTTGAAAAGTTCAATTTATCATGGAATTATTTTAGCTCATTAAAATATTAAATTATTACATCAATCAATATTTCAGGTCATGACGCCTGGATTTAAGAAATTACTTAAGACAATGTCAAATATGATTCAAGAGAAAATGTGATTTGAGTCTGGAGACAATTGTGCATGTAAGTATTGGAAAATTACATTTTCTCATGACAAGATGTAATAAAAACTAAAATATCAACTCATTAATTAGTGAATTGTAAAATCTTTGATTGATTGTTCTCCTTCTTTTACAATTTTTTATATCTAAAATTACTACAATGCTTCCTGATTTTTTGGTTGTATTTTTTTTAAGATCAACTAAAAATAAAAATCCAGTATAATTGATAGAAGAGAAAACATTATTCAGAAGATTGCTACAATTGAAAAGAAAGGCTGCTTGTAGGTGAGTCAGGAGAGCCAGCAATGGCACAGATTCTATGTACTAGTTAATGGTGTGCTCTTATTGCATGTGGTAATAAAAATAATAAAACATGTGGCAAAAATTTTTATAATTCTTATTCTAACATTTGACCTACAACAAAAATCATGACAAATTTCCTAACAAGATTAAGTCTAAGTTCAGAGTTCTCTGGCAAATATCTATAGGTTGGAATTTTTTATCTTCATTGAAAAATATTTTTTACACATTCAGTTAAGTAAATGTATTTTATGACTATGCCATAGTAATCTAGATCTCATAAAAATACAATCAGAGTAGATTACTCATGAACCTTATAAGGAGTAAGCATCATACGCTTTACCCCAGCAATGTTTGTCTCCTAGAATTAAGAAGTTAAGGGGTGTTGTTTTAGAGTCTATTTTTCATTAGCTCAGAATTGTATATACCATTAGAATATTAACAGAAATACTTAATTTGGTATTGTTCATCTCCTCTAACTTTATTTTAATAATGTAGATGACTTGGAAAATCCTTTATTTCTTGGTTACAGAAAATTAAATCCTACAATGATGAATAATTTCTACTAAATTATAAGGCCATTTTTATGATCATATGGATGTTGATTCTCAAGAAATTGGCCCAAGAACAATTTTCCCTTTTAAATTAAAAAGTCAAACAATTGAAAATAAGATGAATACTTATAGGAAATAAAGAATATATTTATAAAGCATAAAAATACTTATAGGAAATAAAGATAAGCTTTATAGTAAAGTATGCTATCAAAATTTGTGCTTTCATGTTCTTGTAAAACTGTTTTAATAATCTTAATCATTTTATCACAATTTTGGTAAGGCAAATAAAGCAAGACGTTGTCTAATTACTTATATATCTAAGAAGTTTTCCTGTTTGCAAACTAATTAAATAAAATTAAAATGGGTTTAATTAAGCTCTTTAGTATGTTAAGCTATGATGCTCTCAATATTTGTAATACATAATCCTTCAAGAAAAATTGTGTGGTTTTAAAATAAATTTTCTGTTGAGAATCATATGTATTAATTTTATAAATACTGATGAATTATATTTCCTTTATTTTTCTACTGCAGTTTGATTTATATTATATTGCACATTTTGACTTTAATGATGGAGAAAAAGTGTATCCTGTATTTTCTGTTTCTCTTGCCTTTTTGTATGGTAAGCATAAATTCCTATCCATGATTATTTGTTTTAACTTCCAATATACATGTAATTGATAAACGTTAATAACAACAAAGTGACATTCAGTTATTTGATGCATAAATTAAGTACATTTTTATATCCAATCAATGCAGCAATAATTTATTTCTTTTCAGTGTATACATTTAGGCTTTTAATCCTGTGCAGGCTCTACAGGATGGTAGGGTAGTAGTGGGGAAAGTGAAAGTGGAGAAGATGAAAAGATACCGATGTGAAAGACACCAGATGGAAGTAGTTACCAGAGTTTGAGGGGGAAAAAAATGGAATGGCTTTATAGTACAGTTGTAGAGAGTAAATCAAATATTTTCGTAGTGGATCAAATATTTTAATACTTGATTCCTCATTAGATACATTAAAAAAAGTAGAGATTCCAACCTGCTGATTTTTCTCCCATTCTGCCAACTGACTGACTTATATTGATTGAAAAGCAATTCATAATTATGCAGTTTTAAATTAATTTCCTCATTAATTAATTCAAATAAATATTAAGCGTCCTTTTTCTGACAGACACTGATGCTAAACTAAGTTTGTGCCAGGTGTGTAGGTGAGTGTGTGCATTCGTCAGGGATGTAGGGCTGGAGGTGGAAGGTAGACTAAAATGGCTAAAAAGCAGTTGCTATATGGGAGGGATCATATGTCTTATACTTTAAATTTTATTTTTATTTACAGAAATATTTTGCTCATATTTGTTTCTGTCCCACATTAAAACAATGACCACACTTCATCTCATTATATGTATGAAAAATTGAGAGACATAATCTCATCTAATTCCATGTCAGCAAATAATTTTTCTGTGGTATTTCCAAGAACCCCATAAAGATCCAAAGGAACTCAAGAAAAATATAGAAACCCTAAATGGGAAACAAGCAAGACTATATTCCTATCAGTATTTGTATTTGAAAACATTCTTAAGTCTAGAAGTAGTCCAAATTCTGCACTTCTTAGATGTTATCTTAGGTAAATAGACTGCAATCCAAGAAACAGGACTCCTGTTTCTTCAGTTCACACCCTCCACTGAATGTGCCAATGAGCTGCAGAGGCCAACATTGCTTCCCTGTAACAAATTATTAATCTGATTATTGTAATTTAAGGAATTGTGACCATTTCTCTTGACTTCATTCAGGAAGTGTGCAAAACTGAGTTTTTATTTCAAATAAGAATAAAAATGATATGATTTTATGCAATTCTATAAACGTCCTGAGAACAGGAGGAAAAAAATGTTAATTTTCTTGATGTTGTTAATTTTCATTTATTACTTGTGCAGCACAACCGCTGCATGAATCTTTATTAGGAAATTAAAACCAATCAAAGAATGAATGACCATTAATGTTTAATGGTGGTCAGGTGATGCTGAAACTGGTGCCACATGCTGAGAACCTTAGTGTTTAGACCTTACTAAATTCAACTTCCTGCTAGAGAACCAGAAAATCGAGAATAAGGAAACACGAGTAGAAATATAATTGCTTATGGAATATAGTTAATAGAAATAACACAAAAATGAAGAAGAAATAAGACCAAAGAGAGTTTTATACAAGCTTCATTTAGAAAAAAAAAAAAGTAGAAATCGAAGTGGAACTGAAGCTTAAAACAGTGCTACTAAATTGGAAGAACATAAATATATACTTTGTTCTAAACTTTTGTTGATCTGCATACAATAACTACTGTATTTACCAACATCAGAAATGAACTTGTCAATATTTTAATTACCAAAATATAATGATAAAAATGGCAACACTTTTGAGCATTGACCGTGTGCTACATATTTTTCCTTTCTGTTATCTTAATACCGTTTCATCCCACTTTACAATAAAACTACAGAGTCTTAGGGAGGTTAAATATGTCGCCTACATCCACAGAGCAGGTGAAAAAACACAGCTCTGTATTCTAGAGCACACGTCCTGAAGCCAGCTCCCACAGGCTTCTAAGCTGACTGCCCACTGTGCTTCCCAGCGCTGCCACTGTCAATTTCTTGTGGTTGCTGGCAATTGGACGTGGTAAGAATACTTATACCATGGAAACTGGCAAACACTACAAATCAGGGATTTTTCCCTCCAGAGCCAGTTGACCATGCACTTATTCTTTTCCACTGCGACAGATTGCCTACAACAGACACTCTCACAATTCTGAAGTTTTATTATTTTTTAATCCCTTAGATTCTTGTCATAGCAGAATTGGAAGAAGAGGAGAGCCCTGATCACGTAATTCAGTTGGGTGTTACTAGAAATAAAATCATGACAGCTCAGTATGAATGTTACCAAAAAATTATGCAAGACCCTATTCAACAAACAGAAGGTAAACATGACTATTTAGTTTTTAAATGTACTTGATATATTTTTAAAAGAAAATTACCCCATTCCATCATTTTGGGTTCCCTAGGTCCATTAACTAGTCGCTGATTTCTCTGGTGTATGTGCAGTTTTAATTATTTATTTATGAAGAACATTTTATGACATAGTTTATCTTGCTCCTTTAAAAAAGTCCTAATAAAATATATGTGCAACAGGGATATTTTTAACAACACTTTTAATGGTATAAAAATAAAAATATCAAGTATGTGTCTTAAATTAAATCAGTGATAGTTGATCTTTATTTTATGTAATTTGTATTTCTTTTCCTCACAATCTGCTTGCTAAGAGGCTTGCATAATAAAATGACAATTTTTTGACATAACACATACTTTGAATATTATGTTTCGAGCAAAATTAATGCAGTCTTAGTGGTTTTGTTTCCACTAAGTTATTACTTAGATATTTTTGTAGCATTTAGTGAGGGCCTACTAAGTGCTGAGTATTTGCCTTGATTCTAAAGATATAAAGATGAGCAGCATAAGAAGAGTTACCAGGTTTAGAAAAAACAAAAGTCAAAAACAGGTCCTGCACTTTATCTGGCAACCCTAAAGACAGGTTGTCTTCAAAATATAAAATGCGAAACTCAGAGTGAAACAAAGCAAGTAAAGACTTTAGATTTTCTAAATTTTGAAACTATCAGTGCAAACAGATCTTAAAATTTTGGAAAAAAACATTTGATAGTATAATATACAATGTTTCTTATAAAAAAGAAATGTTAAAAGTAGATTATTAGTAGTATTTGTAATGACAAATTAACTTGCTTGTGAGAAAAAGAAAAAAGTGATTTTTTTCCATATTGGTCAACTTTTAGAATCTTAATTTAACTGAATGATATAATTTGTTTATTTTTGAAGAAGTATTTAGATATACCTGTTCAAATATTTTTTTATTATATTTTGTCAGTTAAAAAATTTCTTTAAAATATGCTAGACAATGAAAAATTATCTGTTATTAGGTCATTAGGGGTTGAATTATCAAGTAATTAAAAATTTGTGTACACATTTTGTGTTAATAATTTGGCTCTCACTTTATTCCATTAAAATATAAGATTAGTTTAAAATTTGAATTAACCCCTTCCAAATCATGTTGATATATGTAAAAGTAATCTTCAAATCTAATTGCTGAACAATAGGGATATCTTAATGTGAGTTTCATAATATAGTAATTTGTGATAAAGTAAGTTTAGGATCACTGCATAATAAATCTTCATCTTGGGGCTTCATAATGCACTTTGTAATTTTAAATAATCTAGAAGGTCTTGCAATGAAGACCTGTCTTTAACTTCAAGTGTCCAGAGTGTATTTAAGCACAGAAACTCTTCTAATGGAATATCTACTCATGTCTCACTCAAATGCAATACAACGCACTTTGAAAGATTCTGGACCTTGTAGTCATGCTGCCAGTGCTGCTGTTTATGAAGTGGAATCTTTTGGAGCAGTGATAAGGACTTTTTGGGATGCTTTCTAAAATCATATCAGGAAATTTTTGATAGGTCACAAAATGCATTAATAATATATGGATAAACTTTTAAATAAGTGTTAGGAAATTACTGGAAAGAAAAGTGAGATTACCTGAAGTTTTTAAAAAATTATAATTATTTTTGATTTTCAGGCCAATACAATTTTTTTTCTATTTCTGTGAAGGCCAGATTGATTCTGAGATTGCTGTATTTCTCCGTTAAAATTACTATACATTTCATGCAGCATTCAGGTTCCTATCTGTGTTTATCTAACAAGGTGGAAAATTATTTAATTACAGACTGGGATAATATTGGAACATTGGTCATTTTATTTTTCTATGCCTTTTATAAAAACTTTACATATTTCCATGTAAAATGTTGGTAAGAGAAAAATGTAGCCCATTTGGAAAAAAAGAGAATTTGATGGAGGACTTAAATGAGTGCGTCAGAGTTTATATGATGAAGTAGGAAATATTGGAATAGTCATTTGTCCATTTAAGAAAATACTAATATATTGTCCGAAGAGCACAGTTTCTAAATATAACATGCTTCCCATTTCCTATATGTTTTAGATTTCAAGCTTAGGGACACTAATTAACCACTACTCTATGGTTAAAGACAACCAGGAAAAACCACGTTACTATTGAACAAAGAACTACTTTTAAGTATTAGAATTAAAGCTAAACTTTTTATATATATTTTAAGATATTTCTAAATTTAATTTAGCCATTTGTGAAAATCCAAGTAATTGTTATAGATTATGATGTCTTCATTTCCAGTAGACAGACTTTATTCCCTGTCAATATTAACTCACTATTAATGCTTTGTGTCTTCATGTATAACTAGAGGGATTGTTAATCCTAATTTTTGTTCTTAAGGCATTTACTGCAACAGAACCTGGGATGGATGGCTGTGCTGGAATGACGTTGCTGCAGGAACCGAATCAATGCAACACTGCCCCGATTACTTTCAGGATTTTGATCCTTCCGGTAAAAACAAAATTTATATACAAATTTTCTTGACCTCTATTTAATAAACCCTAGCTCAATTAATTAATGTTTTCTTTTTTCCTTTTTATATTTAAAGAAAAAGTTACAAAGATCTGTGACCAAGATGGAAACTGGTTTAGACATCCAGCAAGCAACAGAACATGGACAAATTATACCCAGTGTAATGTTAACACACATGAGAAAGTTAAGGTACATAATACTTATAAACTGAAATTGAATTTACACCTTCTATTTAAAAAGTTAGTTTCCAATACAGTATTGGAGAATATTTAGCTAGTGTTCCATTCCATTGTAAAGCCTTTTCATAGTATACTTGAGAAACAAAATGAAGAAAAATATCTTTATAGAAATTATTATTTATTCTGTCATTATAGTGAGAAAGCAATCCTGCTAGGTCACAGTGTAATTTACAAGTCAGTGTCTCTGTATTAGCTTCAAATTTTTCAAAGAAAATACTTTAATAGTGTAAGAAAGGGGAAAATTTTCATTTGTGGTGGAATTTCTAGAATTATTTTCAGGAATTGTGCACACATAGAAGGCTTTCATTCTGACTGGTAGTTAGGTCACCCTCTTTCACATTCCCACTTTTAACACCACACATTAAAGTCAAGGTTAGTCACAGTTTGCAACAACAATAAAACTTTGATACAAAGTACATGCATATATGTTCACGTATGTGTCTATAGAGAGGCAGTTTGTTTTAAAACTGAGTCCTGATACTTGACGTCCTGTTTCCTGGTCACCCTTACCAGCTATGTGACCTTAGGCAAGCTGTAACCTCTCTCTGCCTCAGCCCCCCTTGTATATAAAATAACAATAAATGTACCCTCAGGGTTTTCATAAGGATTAACTGAATATGAGGAATATACTAAAGACTAAGAAGCATATATTAAGCCCTTGGTAACTGTCAGATATCCTTATAATTTTAAATCATGTATTCTTTTTTAATTCAAAGAAGAATTTGAAGAAAATTATAAAAACACACAATAAAATGGTTAAAAGTAAACAGAATACAAACAAATAAAAATCAAAGAGAAAAAGTCAAAACCAGAAGAAAGAAATTATTTGTACAGATCAGAGGCTCCTATAAATTACTGTATTGAGATTTGTCTTAGAGCATTAAATTTGTCAAAGTAAAAAGAAAAACCCTGTTGGAAAAGAAAGCCTCATCTAGCATTTAAGACTAAACAAACAAACAAACAAAAGTCATCAAATAGTATTTGATTTAAGGTGCACAAAGTGAGTGAAAATTGTCACTATCCCCCAAAATATAAAATATTAGTTTCATATATTTTATAACCCAGATCAATAAAATTATTCATTTATTGAATATATGACTTCTACTTATTTAAATAAAAAGGGCATGCAACTTATAAATTTGATGTCCTTAATAAATTTGCATAGATATTCTTCATTCCAGATATAGTACAGTATTTATTGGTATGTAAGCTAAATGGTAAAGCTATCAATCACACTATTTTTAAAAACATAATACATTCTGTTGAATTTGAGCTTATGCACATGTAGGATTATAGTATTGATATGAGCTCTCTTTCTTTTATTCATATAAATTATAGACTGCACTGAATTTGTTTTACTTGACTATAATTGGACACGGATTATCTATTGCATCACTGCTTCTCTCGCTTGGCATATTCTTTTATTTCAAGTAAGTACATGTAAAATATTTTTCTAATTTACCAGTTGTCTTTGGTGAGTGTTATGTGCATGTTTATGTCACATGCTGATAATTTATATGAAATATAGATGATTTATAATGTTTAAAATAATTGAAGGTTTAAAATAATTTGAAATATGTTGACCTTATCCTGACTTTATAAAGAGGAACTTGATGAAATATCTTCACAAAATTAGTCAATGTAAAGATGAAATCATGTGGGAAGAAGGGAGCCAAAATCAGTATGTAAACCTGTCTGTAGTTGCTTTGGACACTTAAATATTACAGGCCTTTTTAGTTGACTTTTTAACTTCTTGGTCAGTTTAGTATCAGTATACATGGAAGAGTAGGTACAGTATAAGAACCAGTATTTTGTACAAATGATAGCAACAGCATTTAATAATATCATTAAACTTTTACTTTACAAAAACTGCGTATCTACCCTACATACAAACAGGTACACAGAGATAATTAGTTTCAAAGTAGCTAATATTAGTTAGGGTTCTTTTTTAACATGAAGACTCCAGCAACTACAACTCCATATAAAGTAAGTCAGCCTCTACTGTAAAGGTATAAAATAGTTACTTTATCATAAGATAAACTCATCGAAGAATTATTTAAGACAGTCTTAAAGGCTTTCTTGGGAAAAAAAGGTATGTTTTAAATATTTCTAACCCTTAATTTAAAAAAAAATGCAGCCCTTAGTTAAAAACAAACTATAATCTTGAGAAATGAGATTTGCAATTAAATTTGTAACATTAAAAAAATAAAAAGCAATTTAAGCATGTTACTAATTTTCAATAAAGAAATATACACACCTGTAATTCTAATATCCTATTGGGATAGCAATTATACTGCATGCCAAAATCAGCAGTCAAATAGAGAGCAACAGTCCAAGTCTTATGGCCCCAAACAAGTTTGAATTTAGCAAGGATATAAATATAGTCCTGCACTAATTGCATAAAGTCAAATGCAAAATTAACAAAGCTTCTTCATGAAAAAGCTTATGATTTCACAGAAATAATGTTTGCTGTGACCTGATGAGGCAATAGTGGGATTATCAAATGTAAACAATGCTACAAACCAGACTATACCAATAAATGTAAAGTGCCAGAATCCAGACCTGTCATTAACTCTGTTCACTATGGAACGACTTCATGAGAGAAAAAGGGGATATCGTAAGAATTGGTTTATCAGGATGGTGAAGAAATTTAAGAAAATAATGCCTATGAATAACGGAGTCAAGGTACCAAGAATGTTAAGCCAGAAAAAGACAAAATAAAGGGTTACAACAGACAACTTCAAGAATCCAAATGACTGTAATTGGGATTAGAGTTTGTATAATAATTTAGTAAGAAAGAATATTTGGCTTAATTTAAAAAAGTCAAAACTCCAACAGCTAAACAAAATAGAATGTACCACCATTGACCAAATGAGTTTCCTGTCACTCAAGATTTTCAGACAGAAATTAGATATTGGTGTATTAGGAATTTTGAAATGAGTGAATTCCTACCATTTTTTTAAAAGTATTTTGCAAGCTAAAAACAATCTACTCAGAAAAACTATATTTATTATTGATTAGCAATTGAAAGAAAATTTGGTTCAATATTTTTATATCTGTATTTACAAATGTATGTTGCAATTAAAAAGCAAATACTATTAAACAAATACAAGTAATTTTAATTTCTAATTGAAGGCTTGAAATTTAGAACTTCAGAATTTATTTTATCTAAGGAAAAACACTTTTTAAAAATGAAATTGGGTTTATATATCCTAAGTACTTTAGCTTTAAAGATTCAATCTGTAGACTCATTTCTCATTCTAAAAGAGAGGCTAGAAGTTTCATGTTGCTCCAAATGTTGTCCTCATATTTCACATATAAATACGCTTTTTTTCCCAGAAAAAGAGCAAGTTTGTTTTCTTTTTAAATCAAGATCACTGTACACAATAAATACATGTATCATGCTAAAATTCTCATGACAGATCATTTTAAATATGATGTATAGTATGCTATATAGGAAAATCCTTGTCAAAGTAAATGAGGGCTTTGCTAATATATGGATTTGGTTCTTGGGCTCTACATTAAAGAAAAATTTAAGTTTTCAACTAATTACATTGCATATACTTAAAATTTATACTGAAAGTCCAATTAACTGTTCATTCTCTATAGTAAACTGAAAAAATATCTTTAGCAGTTAGTTAACATGACATGTATGTACTTAATTTCAGGTATAATTTTAGTCAACAGTATCATAGAGTAATTAAAAACATGGGATATATTCAAATCTTACCATCATCACTTACTAATAATATGGACTTTGGCCTGATTCTGCTTTTCAATAAAGCTCAGTTTCTTTATAATGAGTCAAAATGTTTAAAATACCAGGTAAAGACACATAGTACCTGGCATGTAGAAATCTCTCAATAAATGGTAAGTGGTATTGATTTTTGTCATTAGACTGTCATTAGTCAATCACATAGGCATATAGACAACACATACAGTCATCTAACATTTCCCTTATGTAATAGTAATACAAATTTGAAAAACAAGTTATTGTGGAGTTTCAAAGATCTATAGGAAGATTAAGGAAGGAAAGAGTCACTTTGACTCCTAGAATTAGAAGATATCTGAAGTGATATCACTGAAGTAAGTGTTAAATGATGGGTGAAATTTCAAGATACAAATAGTAAACTGAAAGAAATGAAGAGATTATCTAACCCAACACCTAATTTTACTCATGTTCTAAGTAGTTAACTGCATTACCCGTACTTCCTCCTGACCTATGTTCTTTCTGTCTGGCTTAGAAATTTTATTTATTTTAGTTGTTTTATAAAAATAGAGAATTTGAACAGAAAAAAAACAAAGCTACAAATTAATTTTTCTTTCTTATTATACATTATCAGGCTTTAAACATGCCAAACCCTCTTCAAGTAAGACCCAGGTATATCATTTTAAATACTTTGTTATATGCCTAGATGTCCTTCATTACAGGATAATGATTATGAGTATGTTCTAAACAGGCACATCTGGCCTCAGTCCCACCTTTGTCATTTACTTGCTGTGTAGCATGGAGCAGGATCTTTGTTTCTCTAATCCTCAATTACACATCTTTTAAAATACAGATTCAATTAGTATCCATATCATAGATTTGGTATAAGGGATGAGATAATATATACACAGTGTTAAGCAGAGTGTCTAGTTCAGAAAACAGTGTCTACTATTGGCATAGTTATCAGTCTTTTTTAGTAGTCCATCAATAGTTTTATATAAATATTTAGCACTGATAGGCATATTATATCAGTACACTCTTTAAAAACAAAGTTAAAGAGCATGATTTCTAGTTTCATATGTACCATACTTAAAAAGAAATTGTTATAATGTTCATGTAGGAAAATAATAATGAATGAAAAATTTTATAGACCAAATTTGTAATATAGTTATATCAGGAAAACTTGTGGTTAAGTAAACAAGCCAAAAATAATAAATCTTCTTTTATGTCCACAAGATACATAGCTTACTAAATACCTGAATCCATATTAAAGAATTTGTAGTCTGATTTTAAGACACTTCTAACATACACTCCCCAGAACCACCCACTAAAATAGGAATTAATGGAAAGAACATCACGAAGTTAGCTCCATGAGAGTAAGAATCAGCTCTGCTTTGTTTCTTTACACATTCTGGGGCTTGGCGCAGGACCTTGCACATAGTAGTCACTTAATACCTTTTTGAGGAATGAAGACCCAAAGTAACTAGAAAGCTTATATCTAGGACCGACTTTCCCATGACTTCTTAGTGACCTTAGACAAGTCCCTTGAGTTTGTCTGGCCTTTGTTGTCTCCATCAACAAAGAAAAGCATTAGACTAAGGCTCCTTAAAATTCTAATCAGTAGAAGCATCTGTGTAAAACAAGATAGGATACTCTACAGCTCAGTCAAAAGAACACCAAGTCCACCTCAGAAAATACTGAATTGAATGGCTAATAAAGCATATTCATATAGTCAGGAGTAATAGAAATTTGAGCTTTCTTGCAACTAACTTGGAAACAATTCCTAGAGGAACTAATATTTTACATAAAATCATGGTGTAAAAAAAACTCTGTCAATATCTCCTTTCTGCTTCTTAACCAATTCCCCAAACTGCAGTCATTTTTTTTATTATTAAGGTATCATTGATATACAATCTTATGAAGGTTTCACATGAGCAACATTGTGGTTTCAACATTCACCCATATTATCAAGTACCCCCCACACACCCCATTGCAATCATTATCCATCAGCATAGTAAGATCCTATAGAGTCATTACTTCTCTTTTCTGTGCTATACTGTCTTCCCTGTGACCTACCTATATTATATGTGCTAATTATAATGCCCCTTAATCCCCTTCTCCCTCCCTCCTCACCCACCCTCCCCAATCCCTTCCCTTTGGTAACCACTGGTCCCTTCTTGGAGTCTGTGAGTCTGCAAACTGCAGTCATTCTTGTGCAATCTTTTATAGAGATAACTTTTTCAATCATGAGGGTCACTGATCCATCCTAATCAAAACCAAGAACCATACAAAAAGTTGATTTGAGTACTGTTTGTTATTTTTTATTTAGAGAAAGAAAAGTCTACTACTCATCCATGCTTTAAATTAGAAACAGAGAACATAAAACACTATTCACCAAATATACTTCAGTTTTATATTAGAGCCAATTAAAGGGAAGAGTCAGAGTTGGAGATAATAAGAAAGGGAAGAGGAAGAGACAGAACTTTGGGACTTGCCAAGCTCTAAGAGGCAATGCTCTTACTCATAATGATCCTTGGAAAAATAAATCAGACCCCTTTAGATAAAAATATCAATAAATTTTACTGGAATTAGTTATGAATTATATTTTAATTACTGTTTAACATCTGAGAGCATAGCAAATCCTGCTTTTAGTTTCAGCCCAAAGGGCTCCATCTTGCACATCAAAGAGCACATATAACATCTGACTCACATGGGAAAAAAATTCTTTATAAATATCTTAATTTTGCTGAAATTTCAGACACTGATTCCAAATAATTTTAAAGCTAAATTTGCAATTATATGGACAATTATACAATCTCTAAGTAGCTGAGATAAGTTTCTAAATAAAATTTGGCAAAAAAAATCTATCTAGTTGGTAGATCAAAACCTTCTCAACTTAATAAAATAATCCTACATGCTTATTTCTCCTTTTGAGGACAAGTGACCCAAATTCTTACCTTTTTTTCTTAGATCTTATCTAAAAATATTCAATCATTGTGAATTTTATCTCACTTCTAGTTTCTTCATATAACTAATGATCTAGAACAAGTGTAATTTTCTTCTTTAAGCTATAATGTTTCTCCTGAAACTGCTCATGGTTCAATCTTTAATCAATTTTAAGTAGAGCTACTTAAAGAGAGCCTACATTGAAACATTGAAAACAAAGAGTTTTATTGTACAAATCACCTGGTATACCTGTTTTTGCAAATTAGAACTTTTATTTAAAATGCTTAAAACCTGGCAAACCTGCAGTCAGAGGTCTGACAATGGCTGAGATCAGAATAGTCATCTAGTGGTCCCCTGAATAGCATATCTCTTATGCCTACCCAGGATCATCCTTGCTTTCTCAATTCTTGCGGTACATTTCATTTGTAGTTTGTTATGTTATGTATGGTTCTGAGATAGATCCTATTCTGTTGTATGCATCCCAAGCTTCCTTCAGCTTAACACTGGATATTGTTTAATTAACTGTAGTTTTTCAATGTTTTATTATATCAGACTTACTGAGGCTATTTCCAAATCAAAAAATTTTAATCAGTGTGCTGAAAAATCCATCCCCCCAAACTGAACATGGTGAGAGCTGAAAACATTTTTATTCAGTAATGACAGACTTGGTTGGAAAGCTTTTTAAATATGTCCACTGTAATTATATAATAATAGCATTAGATTTCCACATTAGAGTATCATATTTCAATAAGGACAGAGTGGTACAAGAAGTAATGGATTTACTCTAACAAAAACCAGCTCCACTATAATGTAATTGCTATTAATGTTTTATGGAGAAGAATGCCAGGTATGGAAATATAAAGTAAATAACAGAATAAAATAATTTGGATTTATCATAAACAGTAAATTTATTATTTAAAGCTATGCTGAATGGTAAAGACCACATATTTCTGTGGATATTTTTGATAAATATTTAATGTCTATAAGTGTATTTCAAATATTTTGCTTGAGCAAGTTGAAATATAAGTCCTAGTTAAACATAACTAAATTTGCATGGGAATAGAATGACAAATCACTTGAAGAAAGCTAATCAGCTATTGCTTGATATAAAAATTATACAGTCATTTGAATGGATTAAAACTCTGTAATTTGAAATAGAGAACATAAATAATATACCATTGTTCTCCCTAAAGTCATAATACATTTTGCAATCTGGTTTTCTACTCTTGTAGACTTGGTTTACTTTTCTAGATCACACTCAAAGATATTACTATATATGAGGAGATATTACTGTATATATATATATATATATATATATATATATATATATATATATATATATATACAAGTAAGCCCTCCAAGTGTGGCATCTTTTTAAGAGTTAGGAAAAAAACCAAGAATGACTGGATGTTATTCTGCTAAGGTTTTGCTGATGGAACATTAAGATATAATACAAAAGAGTATGAGCTTCAGAATCAAAGAGTCATTCAGTAAATTATGCTCTTTTAATTTAATTTTCTTCATTTTAGACTGGGAAAAAAACAACATGGCTTTTTACCTTATATTCTATTCATATTATGTGTGTCCTTTCTGCCCCTGAAAAACATTAAGCTTTAACTTTTTTTTAAACTTTGACTCAAGGTGCCTTCTCTGTTTAGAATGCTTTTCTCCCTTATATTCTCCAGTTTCAGTTCCATCCTGCATATTCTTCTCACTCTGGACACAGTCTTTATCTTTGTCTTAATCCTATTTTAATTTCTTAAAAAAAAATAACACTCTTTGGAATTACATTATGTAATTATGTGTCTATTAATACTCCACTGCCATATGAGCAACATGAGATCAGAGTCTTGCTCTGTATTATTCACAATGGTTTTCCCAGTATCAGAAACAGTGTGAAATATATTACTTATGCATCAATAAAGTTTTAAGTGACTAACATTTAAAAAGACAATCACCTTAGTTTCTTAAAAACTTCAATATTTAAATTCAACAGATCAGTTAATAAGATTGTGACCTCGACCAGTTTACCTCAATTTTATTAAAAGATAATGATACTTCAAGGGATTGTTAAATGAGATAAGAATGTAAGTATTTATCTCTGTACCTGGGATATAAATGGCGGTTGCTATTATTATGAATTTCATCTCCAAAAGGGGATTTTCTAGACTGTAAGAATCAGGCAGTCAAAAGCTGACTGTTTCTTCTCTTGGTTTCCTGCCCTTTAGACCAGGAAGAGCACTCAAAGTGGAACAGTTCACATAAGAGAAAAAACCAGTTGGTCACACAAAATGAGCGTGTCTGTGCCTTATGACGTTAGTACTTCACAGGACTGGCTGGAAGATTATATGTGATAACTCATGTCTAGTGCTTAGTGTAATATTTAACACAGCAGCCCGTACTGATAGGCAGGGGCAGGGGCAGGAGAAGAGGGAGCATGATGGAGCAAGAGCAACCTTTTCTCCTCCAGAGGGACTGTCATTGGGCATCTTTGTTGGAACTACCTTTTTATTATTTCTAATCTGGCCAAATGGAGCACCAGCAGCCTCCAAAAGAGAGCTAATGATAGAGGTTTATGTCCACTTTGTGTATACATAATCAGGTGATTCCATAACTCAAAATTACATTCACCAGACAAAAGACAACCATATGTTTATTCCTTTAATACATTTTATTCTTTTATTTTCTGCTTGTTATTTTTGACAGTATTCAGATTGAAATGATCTTTCCTCTCAGACACTTGGTTAGCCTTTTCTTAGGAAAAGTGTTGAGCATTCGGAATATTAGATAAGCTAGCACAAGAAAGCCTTACTTCACAGGCTGGGCTGTTCTTGTACTTCTTGTATTTCCTCCTTCCATCAGAATTAGTATTAAGGAAAGTAGTTTGGATTTCTACCTCATGTCTAAACCGAATGGGAAACAAAAGCAGGTGTCATTGCATGCTGTGGAGAACTCTGACTGTGGAGCGGCATCATACTTGGTGGTCAGCATGATAATGAGAGTGGTAATTGGAGACAGTTCTGCAAGGGATGAAATTCTTTGGAAAGATAATTTAGATCGTTGATCTACTGACCTTCATCACATGGAAATTGTCTTTCTAATGGTAAAATCTTGTGTTTTTTAACAAAAAGATGACAATTTACTGTTTCATTGTATTACTTAAATATGGGCATTTTTGTATTACTGAAGGGAACCTTGATGCTATTTTATTTGTGAGAGAAAACCATTACAGAAGTTGCTTAAAATCAGCCACATGATAACTATGCTGAAAACACAATAGCTAACTTAACATTGAATGTTCACCACGAGTCAGATATTATGCTAAGCACTAGACATGATTTACCACATATAATCTTCCAGTCAATCCTGTGAAGTACTAATGTCAAAGTTCTCTTATAGGTGAGGAAACTAAGGATTAACGTTTTTAATAAGTTGCCCAAAGTCATACTGTCAGTAGCTGGCACAGTCCAGAGTCACTCTCAAGTTAGGTTTCAAAACCCACTTTGACTTGATGCTACCTTCTAATTGTTTCAAAAGAGAATTAAAAGGCATAGTTATATTACACATGAAGTTAAATGGTTTTGTTGGCACACTTACACCAACTGCCTCTATAACTGTGCTTGTCAAAACTGCATATTGAAATAGTGTTCCAAATAATTACATGTAGAGAATAGGAAATGGCAACAATCCAGACCAGCAGACTACATTTCTATTCTGTGGTCATGCTAGGATAGAAGGGTATTGTAACATTTAAAGAAAGCAGAGTTTTTCAACACATTCCCTGAGCCTATAAAACAATTGCTTTAATATTTTGAGTAAAATAAGAACATATAAAATTTAGAGTAAGTGAAATTGGTTGAAGGTTAACATTTGAAAAGTACCCAAATATTTTTAGGGTTTCATTTAAACAAGTCACTGTGTTTACCAGGTATATGTTTTGGTTTTCATTACAAGTTGATTTTATTTACACTAATGTACTTAAATGTGTTAGTGAATCTTTAGAAAGAAACAATATACATCACTAGAAAAACCTGAGCCATTTTTACTACTGGACATTGATAGAAAGCATATGTGAGACAGCCTTCTGTCTGCACTGAAGCTGCCCTGAGCCTGGGGTAAGAGATGGAATAGCAATGGACTAAAGCAATAGCAACAGGCTATATTTATACAACACAAAGTGAAATGATTTGGCAACGTTCCAGTTCATTACAACAACATGGACAGCTATATTGGATATCAGAGTTTCCAAAGCAGAAGTATTTGGTTGAGTTCTATAGTGTTTATATAGTCATAAATAGTTGAATTATCTATGTTGACGATACTATTAGGATAATTTTGTAAAACACTCAAAATGAGCTTTATGTCGCTGTACTCAAATGATTTCATGTGTCTCATAAGTATTTCTTTGATTTTGAAATTAAAACAATTCATTTACAGTAGGATTTTATGCTATCATTTCAAAATTTTGCCCATAATATGGCATTGTTTGGGTCTAAGAGAAGGAAATGCAGTATATCCTTCTATCACATAGTAACAGAGTAAGAAGCCATTTTGTGTGTGTGTGTGTGTGTGTGTGTGTGTGTGTGTGTGTGTGTGTGTGTGTGTGTGACAGTACTAAAAATTAATCACATCTTTAGAAGACAGTAGATACCAGCAGCTCATTTTCAAGTCCTTACTTTCAAGCCTGACTGAGGTGGGAGCAGTCATCAGAACAGAGGGAATTCTGAGAGAACAGAAATACAGACCATCAAAAAGTAGAGAAGGAAATTTAAGTGTACACAAGGAAAATTAAAATTATTTTTCAACTAACCACAGTTACCATTTTATTTTACTCATTTCCAGTCTTTTCACATAGGAATCTTACAAATATCAAGTTATAATATAAATCCTGTTCATTTTATATTATTCAGGTCATATCTTTCAGCTTTACTTCTATCATGAATTGCTCTTTTGAAAGCTTTCTTTAATGTTTATTTTCCTTCATTCCAATTTTCTCTTCACAAATATTTCTGCTTTGCTGTGTCAGCAATCCTTCCCATCTTTTGGTCATAACTTGAAAACTATGACATTTTGTTGTTTATGTATAAGTCTTAACCAATGGATCTGGATATAACTGTGTTCAGCAGAAAAGGGCAAAATAGCTCAGTTAAGGGAAGCATTTTATTTTTCCCATGATGGTAGCTGAGCTACTTAAATTCTGTTACTAAAAACATGCATATTTGCATGGATAAATAGTTTTTCCCTAAACAACAGTTGGCACTGTATAGACACAGGGTAAATTCAAGGAAGGCTGTTTAAAATAAGACCATGTGGACAAATTTTCTATGTTCATAACGTTCATCACAGAAGAGTGTTAATTATGAAAAATAAACCACACATAATATAAATGACTTGAAAAGAATATTCTTTACTAGAATTCTTCTCACTCTCAGTGAACACAAAGTACTCATGTCACTGTGTGGCATTTTATCAGAAATAGAGCTAACTGTGCCTCAGTGTTAACTTTGCTTAAATAATAAGCAGAATTATGCCAATCCTTTGCTCAAAAACTTTCAGAGTATTTTCTATACAATATCATCTATACTCTGTAGCTTGATTCTTGGCTGCCTCTCACTACTCTCATGCACTATAAAACCACGTCAAATTAAAGACTCTCTAATATGAAAATAGTAGCATTTCTTAACTGTTTCTATTATGATGGGCTCCAGCTGGAATTCACATACTTGTCAGTATGTGACTGTCTTACATGCAATGATTGATCCAAGAGCCATCTTATTCATGAAGCTTGTCACAACATTAGTGGGAAGGCATATATTAAAAATCCATAAATATTTATTTGGATTGGATTCACTTCCAGATCCTCTAAAATACTAGAGCTGTATATATAGAATCACAGATCTATACTTGGAAGTAATTTCAGAGACAATATTAACTTTGCATTTTTAAATATAGAAAACCTTAGCATCCCAGCTAACTATAATATCTTGGGCACATAGTCTAATTAGGATAAAGTGATGTAATGATAAAATCAGGTTAAAATCTCCTTTGTTTCCAAAGTAGAAGTCATTGGTTTGAGCTATCTAGGGAAGATTATCCAGGTTGATGATTTAATTGCATAATTTTGTGAAACCACAAAATGAGCTTTTAAGCTTCCATAATGAAATGATTCCTCATGTTTCCTACATATATATTTTGTTTTGATATTAAGTATTCAGTGTCAAATGGCTTCCTTTCTATTATTTTAAAACTTTACCTATAATAAGCCTTCAAATAAATGCTTCTTGAAGGAGTTAGTACTTGAATTGGTCTTTAAGCAGGAAAGGCAGTCATATGTGGACAATCTGGTAGAGTAGATGTGGATTCAATCTGAAGAGTGGCATTACTTGTCATGAATGACAACTTTTCCTGGAATCTATTTCTATATGAACTCCATATGGCCAGTTCTTTTATTTTGCTTTATACATGAGGATGCCAGTAAAAAGTTGTCATTTTTTTTTATCTTATGTATGGCTAGGCCAATTAGAAAAAATTCAATAAAGCTGAACAAACCTCATTGATTATTATATTTATATTCTTATTAATTCATGTACTTTGAGTATCGTGATGGCTTTCATGGTTGCTCTGCATAAACACCACCACCACACAGTGGTTATATGAACAGAATAACCATAAACAGGCTACATAAACAGGACAACTTACATGATGGAATGAAAAAAGTATTATTTGCGTGAGAATCTGATAAATCCAAAGTTTTCAAATTAATTAGCTGCATGATTTTTTGACCAATTAACTAACTTCACTGAACCTCAGTTTCTAAATCTTCAGAATTAATTAAATATGAATCATACTGAAATATTAACAGAAGAAATTTATGTAGAGGCCTTGTGCAAATTTCCTATTCCTATTTATGTCTATGTATACTGAAGCAACTCGTTGGTTTCTGTGTTTTAAAGAATTATAAGTTTTCTCTAATTAAGACTTTTATTATAAGTAAATCTTGGAGAAAAAAAACTCTTCCAAAATTTGGAGCAGCTGCTATGAATAGTGAATGTATACTATTTGAATGATTATTAATAAACAATGTGGAAACATTTTATGATGTCAACACACTTTGGTTTCTCTTGCCTTTTAGGAGTCTAAGTTGTCAAAGGATCACCTTGCACAAAAATCTGTTCTTCTCTTTCGTTTGTAACTCTATCGTAACAATAATTCATCTCACAGCAGTGGCCAACAACCAGGCCTTAGTGGCCACAAATCCTGTAAGTAAAATGTGGTTGTTTCCTCATGTTCAAGGAGTTTGTAGGGAAGAAATGGGAGAGGTGGCACATCCTGATATATGTATACATGTGTAGTCAAGTACTCATATATGTAATTTAAAGCCTGACACATAGAGAATATATGTAGCTATATTCCAACCTATAAAGGTAAATACATCTCAATATTCTTCAGGTTATAAGGATTGGATATCAAAAGGAGAAATACATTTCTGTTATTCATATCTTCACTTTATTTTATGACTAGAATTTCGTTGCTGGTGCACATGAGGGTTTATGACTACATAACATTTATTTAATTGAATTCCAAAATCAATTAAAGCAACTAACTCTGTATAGTTAGAAAAACCAGTAAAACTCTTAGAAAAAAACATAGGCAAAAATCTCATGGACATAAACATGAGTGACTTCTTCATGAACATATCTCCCAGGACAAGGGAAACAAAAGCAAAAATGAACAAGTGCAACTATATTAAGCTAAGAAGCTTCTGTACAGCAAAGGACACCATCAATAGAACAAAAAGGTACCCTACAGTATGGGAGAATATATTCATATATGACAGATCCGATAAAGGGTTGACATCCAAAATATATAAAGAGCTCATGCACCTTAACAAACAAAAAACAAATAAGCCAATTAAAAAATGGGCAGAGGAGCTGAACAGACAGTTCTCCAAAGAAGAAATTCAGATGGCCAACAGACACATGAAAAAGATGCTCCACATTGCTAGTCATCAGAGAAATGCAAATTAAAACCACAATGAGACATCACCTCATACCAGTAAGGATCACCACCATCCAAAAGACAAACAACAACAAATGTTGGCGAGGTTGTGGAGAAAGGGGAACCCTCCTACACTGCTGATGGGAATGTAAATTAGTTCAACCATTGTGGAAAGCAGTATGGAGATCCCTCAAAAAGCTCAAAATAGACATACCATTTGACCCAGGAATTCCACTTCTAGGTATTTACCCTAAGAATGCAGCAGCCCGGTTTGAAAAAGACAGATGTACCCCTATGTTTATCACAGCACTATTTACAATAGCCAATAAATGGAAGCAACCTAAGTGTCCATCAGTAGATGAATGGATAAAGAAGATGTGGTACATATACACAATGGAATATTATTCAGCCATAAGAAGAAAACAAATCCTACCATTTGCAACAACATGGATGGAACTATAGGGAAATAAGCCAGGTGGAGAAAGACAAGTACCAAATGATTTCACTCATATGTGGAGTATAAGAACAAAGAAAAACTGAGGGAACCAAACAGCAGCAGAATCACAGAACCCAAGAATGAACTAACAGTTACCAAAGGAAAGGGACTAGGGAGGATAAGGGTGGGGAAAAAGAAAGGGGGCCTTATGATCCGCATGTATAATGTGGGGGGGGGCACGGGGAGTGATATGCAACACTGTGAAGACAAGTAGTGATTCTGCAGCATCTTACTCTGCTGATGGACAGTGACTGTAAATGGGGTGTGGGGGGGGGGCTTGGTGAAGGGAGGAGCCTAGTGTTCTTCATGTAATTGTAGATTAATGATAAACAAAAAAAGTACACTTCACACGACAATTACCTTGAAATGAAATAAGAAATAAGTATCTCAATCTCTGAAATACTTTTGGGATTCTTATCTATGTCAAGAATAGGTGTGACTGCATATAATTTAGAAACCTCAAATGTCATAGCTTAAAACAATAATAAAAGTTTATTTTTCTCTATGTAAAAAAAAAGCACAGAGACTGTTATAATATAAAAGCTATACTTTTAAAACAAACTGAAATTTACTTATAAAAGTGTGTATATATTTTATGCAAGCTATATGCATATGTAAGCTGTATTTAAACTAAAACATCTGTATTCAGGAAATACATATTCAAGTTTTTAAAATCATTTTCTTTCATAATGTTTGGAGTACATAAACTACAGTTTTAGATATATATTTGTGGAGGGATGTGTTATGTGCATATATAAAGTGATCTTTTTTAAGATTTCAGTTATCTAGTTACTGAAATCAGGGAAGGGAAGGAATTTTCACTCAGTGGATCAATAAACAATGTTCTCATACGTGTTTTATCTGTGTTTTTAGGGTAATATCCAAAACTCTAAAATTCTCTGCATTGTTTGAATATGTGCATCCAGATATCTTAGTCTTGTACATGTTCCACTCTAAAGTCACTGGGAGGAAATACACTGGGTTATAATTAGCAATATAAAAACTGGCCAATGCTCTACTATTTTAGAGTGAATTTCTGTACAGCAAGGAAATTTATAGTTTTGTCATGATGTTGCAGAGCAAGAGATTCTAAATCTTACACTTAGATGCAAGGACATTGTATTTAACATACAAATTGTAAAAATATAGTAATTTTTAATATACTCTTGGAAAATAAGTTACTTTTATCATAATAGATTAATATTTAAATGAAAAATTTAATTTCATCATAAATTTATAATTTCATTATGGATTATTTTTTTAATGAATCAAGAGTTAGAAGCTGAATTAGATATGTATATATAAAAAGCATACAGATAAAAATTTGAGGAAGTATATCATTCTACAGTATAGTTAAATAACTCATTTTTACCTTTGAGAAGACATTGTTAATATAATGTGTTTGACATCAAGGTACATTATTTAAAATTTAATGTCATGAATTCTGCATACATATTTAATGAAAAAATAGATTTTATAAATGTCCTTCAGTAAGAAGGTATTGTGAATAGTCATGAAAACAAAATTATAATTACAGGACGTGTTCAAGGTGTAGTTATGATGTTCAAATATTAACAAATTATTTAACTTCTGTAGTATTCAGCTTTTTATCTATGAAATATGTCACTAGTGATGAATCATGCCTCACAGAATTATTTTATGGATTAAGTGAAACTATATATTAAAATATTTTATACTATCTCATATGCAAGTGTTATTACTATTCTATGACAATACAATATTTATTTCCAGTACATTTATTTCCAATTATCTTTTTAGTGAAAAAAATTTTTTTTCAAAAAAATGACAACTGCCACTGAATATTTATAGAGTCCCAGTATGGAAATTAGAGGTAATGGGAGTAATTAGCCATGTTTCTGGGAGAGCTTTGAATTTATTCCCCTTGTTAAGGGAATAAACCATATTTCTTCTTCTGTTTTCTTTACCCCATATTTGAACTTCCCTTTTCCTGTCTCTTTAAGAGTAAAGAAAGAGAAAATGGAGACCTCAGGAAAAGAGGAAGTAAAGCCATAACTTTTTCTCCTTTTTACCAACACAAAAAAAACCCTCAAACCCCATATTTGAATAAGGTAAAGCATTGGCTCATTAGATTATTACTTAATAAGTATTTGCACTAGTAGCATGTTAATATGTAAGACTTTTAAAGTGTTTGACATTTTCATGAAAAAGTGTATTTGGAAAATACACATCCACTAAATTGTAGTAAATTTGGAATTTACACATTTCCTAGGAGGTGTACTATTATCAGTCTTTGGAATCAATAGCTAAAAGCTTTAGAGGCACCATTAGATGAGGATATGAAGACTGGTGTTTTACAAATCTAAATCATTAGTGTTAAAGATTTTCTGTGGAAGAGAGAAAATTCCATGTTTCTATATGACAAAGCTAAACTATTGTTTCACAAGTCAGTTCATAAAAAATTAAATATTGATTGCTTTCTCTTTTTTTCTCACAGGTTAGTTGTAAAGTGTCTCAGTTCATTCATCTTTACCTGATAGGCTGTAACTACTTTTGGATGCTCTGTGAAGGCATTTACCTACACACACTTATTGTGGTGGCTGTGTTTGCAGAGAAGCAACACTTGATGTGGTATTATTTTCTTGGCTGGGGTAAGCACCATTACACATATCTGCTGACTCACCTTTTAAGAAAGCTTTTGGAAGATGCACAGTTTCTTTGTAATAAAAATATACATATTGATAATTTTAAACAAATCAGGTGATTAACCTTTGCTTATTGCTGTAAATGAAAATATTTAAACAAAGTACTACTAGCTTATTGTTTTCAGTAGTCGTAGGTTAATTAATAAACCAATTTTTTTTCCTATTTAATATTCCAATATGTTTCTTGCTGAACATGTAGTGACTAAAACAACAGAAGTAGAATCATCAATTATGGATCCAGTCTTGGCACTCTTCTGAATCTTTTTCCTCATGTGCAAAAATGAGAGTATATTAAGGCTAAACCAGCCTTAAAATTACATTCTAAAAATGTTTGTTTAAAAAAAAAGTTGCTTTATCATAATAGTAGAGGTATCAGTAATAGAATAAAAGTATACAAAAATTTAATTTTTTTCACAACATCTCCTGACAGGGCATTATTCACAAAGCAAACAATGATACACTTCTAGCATGTATTAAAAAAATAACTGGAATAATACAAAATACAAAATGCTGAAAATTAATTCAATAGTTTCTAAAAATATATCTGAAATTGTACTTTATCATCTGTCTATCTATTATCTGTGTATCATCTATCTATCTTCACCTGTCTATCTACCTACCTGTCCAGTCAGATAATAGATATAGACATGTAGAGGCATATGCACACACACAATCTTTAGGACATTCAGGTTACCTTTATAAAATATTCATTTCATGTTTGAAAGATGTTTTCGAATGCTAAAAACATGGAAAATTTCTGATATATAAACCAACACTCTATTCCTCGCTTCTTCACATAGTCAGCCTCAACTTCTTCCCACATCTGACCATCTACCAAATATTGACCAATTCTATCTCACAGAAAATACATGAATACTGAATTTCTTCTAAGTCTTGGGCCTTAGGCAGCACATTTGTGGACTTAGGCTCTGGATCCCACTGATTCAAAATGCCTTGTACTGGAAGAAAACATACACACACGTACATAAACCTGAAAATATAAATTGCTTAATACTTTACCATATTTATTGTTTGTCTATACAGATAATATTTACTTAGTCAACATATAGTGACCAGTTATTTTTGCTCCTAGAGTATATCTGAGTTTTACATTTTGTGGCATATCTTAGGAGTTCCATCTATGGAGAAAGTTGCCTATTTATTTTCTTTTTGTTACAGGATTTCCATTAATTCCCGCTTGTATACATGCTGTTGCTAGAAGCTTATATTACAATGACAAGTAAGAAAATTTCTCTTTCTGATTTCTATTGGAACTAATTATAACAAAAGTTTTCAACATAATTTCCCTGCTTTTTCCCATAGCTGCTGGATCAGTTCTGAAACCCATCTCCTCTACATTATCCACGGCCCAATTTGTGCTGCTTTACTGGTAGGTAATTAAAATTCTCCTTTTTTCCTTATTGTACATATTTCAACTTTATTTCCTGAATCAGCTGTACTAGGGTATCCTTCAGGAGACAAGTGGTCACAGACAATGTGCTCACAGTGTTTAATTGAAGAGGGTTTAATGAAGGTGTTTATTTGAGGTGTTGGCAGGAAGAGTAAAGGAACTAATTAATAAGGGATGGCGAGGCACCAGGTGCAACTGTGGGAAGCTGTTGTCAGTGCTGGACCTGAGCAGGGGACAAGAACAGTGTTACTGGAGTTGGGCAGGTATGGGGAGGGGGTGGCCTAACAGAAGCTCTGGTGCCTTGGGTAGAGGAACAGAGCCACTGCCAAAACCACAGCCTGGCAGCAGAAAAGGAGAAAGAAATACTCAACTTTTCTATTTCTCTGCTCTGATTTCCTGCTTCCTCCCATTGGCCAAATGCAGCAAATGTCAGAAGGCAAGAAAGCCAGGGCAATGGTGCGGTCCTCAGGGCACCTGAGAGCCTTCTGGGGCACAGAGCAGAACCCAGAAGAGCACAGGGTGGATCCAGTGAGTGGGAATGGGGCACCGGGAAAACAATAAGAGTAATATTCCAATAAAGAAAAGACTTCAATTTGGATTAAAAAAAAGAGTATTGCTTAAGCTATTTTTTTATTATTATAATGATCATCACTAATACAGGTGCACAAATTGAACATTTTTAAATGTAGTTGCAGGAAAACAAAAGTCACATTCAGTGTTTTATTACTTTCTTTCAATGGGAAAATAAATTAATCCAAATTAACATGCTTCCTCTTATGGAACATTAAAGACCTGAATGCAATTACAGTCTCTCAGACTGCAATTACAGCTGATATTTATTCATATTTAAAAAGAGAAAGGTGGTATGTTTCTCAGCCAAAATTCAAATCTTCCTAATCCTTGTTTTGAAACTTTTTTTAAGAGAAATATTCCTCTATTATTTTAATATATTTGCTGACTGCAACTTTGTATTTGGTTATTTTAGAACACTGTTCAAGCCATTCTCAAGTGTATCATTTTTGAGCCATTCTTAAAAGTGTGCAATAATGAAGTGGGTAAATTCTGGAGGCTGGTTGCCTATGCTTGAACTTTTCTTCCATCTCCTACTTGCTGGGTCACTTTAACCACTCTGCACCTCATAGACCTCATGTTTTAAAATAGAATGTAATAATAGAAACTTAATTTTTTAACAAGGAATTATATGAGATAATACAAAAAAAGTGGGTAGCTCATTGGTATAAAGCACATAGAAAGTGTCAAGTTTCTAATTTGTCCCTGGCCACACAAGACAGCCAGTTAAAAAAATCAACATAAGGAATTTATTTTATCTCTTATGGAATTTTAATCTATCTTAATGTGGACTTAAGTGAAAAGTTCAGAGGCAGAGCGTTTCCTTCACTTGCTCTCTGCACATACTAGCCACATGTGTGGCAGACTGTGTTTAAACTGTAACCTGAGAAGTCTTAGTTTTGTATTCTTTGAAAGAGCCAGCATTGAAACCTAGCTGGACCACTACTGCTGTGTATCTTAGGCCAAGTTCTGTTTTGTTTTGTTTTTAGCCTCGTATGCCTTTGTTTTCTCATCTGTGTTTATGGAATAATAAGAATAAATACCTCACAGGGTGTTGTAAGGATTAAATTAAAGGTATCCTGTTAAGCAACAGTGCCCAGACTATAAGACATTCTAGAAAAAATGCTTTAAAAAGTTTCTTCTCTTGTAGTTTCTACATATCATGATTCTGTTCTGAGAACAATTCAAGTAAATTAAGATGCATTTCTTGACCACTCAGGAGCTGACAGAACAAACACAAGGCAAGAACAAGAGATCTGACTCTGTAGAGGGGTATGTGATTCAAATACCTCAGTCAGAGAGTCTCAGGAAATTGGCAAAATCATGTAGTGCATGGAAAATATAACAGCAACTAACGCAATCTGTGGAAGAGCCTGTTCACATCATCTTTGGGAGAGAAGGGTAGATGGTACAGAGAGAAGGGTAAAATACCGCAAAGGAACACACCACATCAAGCTGCTCTGTAAGAAGGGAAGTGAAAATCCACCTTATTGACATAAAACTTTTTCTATTTTCTTCACCTAAAAGATTAGGAGCCTATTCTTCTACCAGAAAAAATGGTTCTGTTCTTGTTTTGTTTAAGCTTTAAGGCTCCTCTCTGACCCTGGCCATTTCCAAGGTCTTGGGAGGGGCTCTAGCAATTGTTTATATGTCACATTTTTTAGTATAATTTTTATAAAGATATTTCTACTGCAATCAGTTTCTTTCTACTCAGATTTCCTCTGTCACATTTCCCCTTGAGCAGGGTAGTAGTGGAGTGGCTACAGCATTTTTGAGATCCTATGAAGGGGAAGTTGAGGGAATACATTTAATTTGTGTTTAGTGAGAGATCGTCAGGTCTTTAGTGAAGAGTTAAGTGATTGCTGGAATGGTGGGACTAGCTTTGAGGAATCTTCCTCCTGCCACTGTGCTGAGTCACACTGCTTCCTGTCATGACCCTAGATGGTATCGTGATATGAAAACGCCCTCTTGTGCCTACCAGTCATGTGAACTTCATGGATGTTGAAGTAAAACAAGTTTCTTCTCTTCTCTTTAGCTAGGTTTCCTCTAAGACAGATGAGATTCAGATACAGTACATCTGAAATTTAATATTGTTCTGTTTTTATTGAAAATAAATGGAAGTATTTGCAGAAAATAAAGTAGGATGATTTTCTAATTTCCAGTTTCACATTTTAAATCAGACTTGCTATTTTGGGAGAAGTACTTTGTATTTAGAAATTTTTATATAATGGGTATTGTAAATCGCAACATTTCTACTGATTTTTAGAATTTATGATTTTTGCAAAAATTATAAAGATTATAAAATTTTCTGTATTCTAAATTTATAAGCAGATAAAAGGGCATTATTCTCTTACTTCGATGGGCTTCTATTAATCTCCATTTAGTCAAAGCTTTTAAAACAGCAGTGAATACTTCGGAAGGGAATATAGTAAGATGGGTAGAATAACAGCTGATGTGTTGGTTTGTCATGTTTCATTCTCACAGCTGTTGAAAAGGCTTACTCTGCTTTTGTCTTTAGCAGAGACATTGCTGTGTCTGTAACCATGCTGCTTTTCATAGATGTGTTTCCATCAGGATTATAGTGAGCTTCTTATTTTTGAAGCATATGTTCTACTGAATTCTCTAAGAATAGTAGTTAATATTTTTATGCCCAGTCATTTTCATAATACTTGCCTTAAACCAGCAAATGTATGTTATTTGTTCATTGTGTTCTATATTAAAGGAAATGCTACCATTATTTTTTTCAATTTATTTAAGTATGTGAATATAAATTATGTATCAATATGTAGTTTAAAGTCAGTAGTCAGGGTGAGAAAAAGGAAAGAGAATAGCGTAAGAGCTCTAAGGGGCTTTCCTGGAGTTAGTGTCTATAATCCTATGGAAGGCATAAGGAATGGGCACAGAGTAAATAGACAAAAGTAAGAGATACTTAACTGGATGAAGATAAGAGAGACAGTGGTATTCAGGGTAAGAAAGAACGAAAAGCAGAGAGAGAGATGTATTTCATCAGAATTCTGTCAGTTTCCTAACTTAGTTATCCACACTATATATTTGAAGTTTTATGTCTCCCTTTCAAAGAGAACGTTTTCTCTTGGAGAAAGCTGTTAACACATGGTAAATACGTAACTACAGAAAGTAATCAGAAGAAAGCCCTATCAGTGTCAAAATGTTTTATCTGTAGGATTATCTAGGTTAAATATAAACTGGCTTAATTGTATGATTCAGTCTCCTCATGAAGATAAAGATGATCACATTACGATCTTGGGGAGTTGTGTGGATTACTGTTACAAAAAGAAACACAGGAAAGATAAGCCAAAAGGTGAAAATGGCTATTCTTGTATAATATACATTTGGAAAGTACCAAGTTAGTCACCGATAAAAAGGAGACACTTAAAAAAATTAGCAGTTCTTATAAACAGTTCTTTCCTTTGAGCTGAAAATGTTCAAAAGCTTTAGTTTGGGACCATAGAAAAAATCTTAAAAACTGCATAAGAAAATGAACTGAGAAAAACCCTCAGGTATTCCTTAACTGAATGTGTTCCACAATAACTCTATCATAATTTTATTTTTCTAAACCCTAAGTACATTAAAATTGAAGTATTTGTTAAATAAATAAGTCACAATTCTAGAAATACAAATTAATATCTAAGGCAAATATTCTCTAAGTAGAACATATTCTTTTACATTGAGAATATTCTAAGATTTATAAAATCAAAGATCCTTCAATAATGCTTCTTAATATTAAATATGAAATAATTTTCATACATCATTTTTTCTTTTAGGTGAATCTTTTTTTCCTATTAAATATTGTACGTGTTCTCATCACCAAATTAAAAGTTACCCATCAAGCAGAATCCAATCTCTACATGAAAGCCGTGAGAGCTACACTTATCCTGGTGCCATTACTGGGCATCGAATTTGTGCTGATTCCATGGCGACCAGAAGGAAAGATTGCAGAGGAGATATATGACTACACCATGCATATCCTTATGCACTTTCAGGTTGGTGTCTTTGAATCAGGAAGGTAGCTTGCAAAATCTGGTATTAAATTTACATATAGTTTTGGTTTTATTTTTGACTACATGTGCAGGAAGTTGGTTACAAATAGTAAATTTTTTTCCATTTGGATCAGGTAACTCTATTTTTCTTTTACAGGGTCTTTTGGTTTCTACAATTTTCTGCTTCTTTAATGGAGAGGTATGGTGATTGACTTTACTTCTTTTATCATTTTATATTTGCAATATATTTTTTCTTTAAAAAAATTGTGACAGATTATAGATTCCCTAGGAATAACTATTTCTAATTCCATTTTTATCAGGAAAAAGAATCATAGAACCCCTTTCATGGATGTAACTTTCCTTCCCAAAAGCTTGGGTGATATTGGAGCTCAAGGCTATCTATTACATCAATGAGAAATTCAAACTCACTGAAATATTCCATCAATGACTTTTATTCATCTAATCTTTTACCTACCTTTTAAACTAATCCTATTAAGTCTGGATTTTAGCCTAGGTACAGTGCTAGGAAATTGTTAACCTCATAGAATATATGCTCTAATAGGAATTGGCATTTTGCTTTTCTCATTTTGACTTTCTTTCTTCCTTTCCTTCTTCCCCCCCGCCCCGCCCCTCTCTCTCTTTCTTTCTTTCTTTCTTTCTTGTCTTTTTCTTATCTTTCTCTTTTTCTCTTTGTTTCTCTCCCTTTCCCCATCTTTCCTCCCTCCCTCTCTCCCTCCCTTCCTTCCCTCCCTTCTTCTTTTTTTTCTCTCTCTCTCCTTTCCTCTTTCCTTCCCTCCCTCCCTTTCTTCCTTTCTTTTCTTTCTCTTTCTTTTTTTTTTTGCCTGTCCCACAATGTGGTCTTTAAAACCTGTTTTGTAGTGAATACAAATACATTTTTAAAAATTAAACGTTCAGTTATACAGGGAGGAGATGCAGTGGGTTAGGAATAGGAAATGTAGGGATAACAGAATGCTCTAATTTGTAACATAGCAATGTGCTCTTGAATATTTCAAGATTTTTATCCAAGGCTTTCCTAATTAGAAAGTTTCATGTATTTTAGAAACTGGTGCCATATTTCTTATGCATATGAATAGTGTTATAGTTCAGAGGTTTGAGCAATATTGGTTTAGCTCTTTATATGTTTTTAATCTACTTCACAAATTTAACCTGTTAGAGAATTTGGACAAAATTGTCTGAGAAACCCAGACAATAATTGAGTGAAATTCAAACACTTGGCAACTGTAAAGCTCACCACACTGCTTCAGATGGGAAACAGTTGGCATAATTTTATGAGAACTATAAAACAAATCCACATTGGAAATCACGTAAATGTCATAAAAAACTATAAAATATTGCTTTCATTAGCTTAAGTAATATTTTAATTCCTTCTCTTAATCATAAAATAAAATTTCATGTTTGATTTTTTTATTATAATTAAAACATTTTAGTTTTTAAAATATAGGTATTTATTTTATATATTTATTTATTTATAATGGGGCACAGAACTGTCAAATATTGTGGACTATGTTTCATATCTTTAAGTGGTGCTTCCATGATTCTTCTACTATACAAAGGACAAAGTCTTTAATCCATTTAGAGTTCACTTTTGTGTATGGAGTTAGTAATCCAGTTTTATTCTCATGCATAAATCTGTCCAGTTTTCCCAGCGCCAGTTATTGAAGAGACTGTTTTTTCCACATCATGTATTCATGGCTCCTTTGTCATACATTAATTGACTACATATGCGGGTTTATTTCTGTGCCCTCTATTCTGTTCCTTCAATCCATGTGTCTCTTCTTATGCCAGTACCATACTGTTTTGATTATTATAGCTTTGTAGTAGAGCTTGAAGTCAGGGAGTGTAATACCCCTAGCTTTGTTCTTCTTTCTTAAGATTGCTTTGGCTGTTTGGGGTCTTTTGTGGACCGATATAAATTTTAGGATTATTTGCTCTAGTTTGTTGAAGAGTGCCATAAGTATTTTGATAGGGAATGCATTGAATCTGCAGATGGCTTTGGTCAGGATAGCCATTTTGACAGTATTAATTCCTCCAAACCATTAGCATGGGATAGATTTCTTTGTGTCTTCTTCAATTTCTTTCATCAGTGTTTTATAGAATAGATCTTTTACCCCCTTGGTTAAGTTTATTCCTAAGCATTTTATTTTTCTATGCAATTTTAAGAGTCACTGTTTTTTTTTTTTACACCAATGAGAAGTATAGACAGAGAATGCTATTAGGAAGAACACATAAATCATTTGTTTTGATAATAAAATTTAAATAACATTTATTATGTAAAGTACTATTTACTGCCTGTGTAGGATTTTGTAACTAAATTTATAGAGAGAGATGAAAAACATGCCAAAAAATGCCTGAAATATGAACAGTACATCTCTGCATCTTCAGGAACAAATTTGTTTTTTATAAAGGGTAATTTTCAAATGCAGAAAATATAATCACTACCAAAATATTTTGTGATTGGAGGCAGTGCAAAAGACAGTCACTGACAGAGCAATGCATTTCAACCTCAAAGATGTCATTTTGTTCCTGTCTATAATACCTTGGGAAATACTCTGAACTTGCCAGAGTCTCAGTGCCTGCTTTTATTAAAGGGAAACAAAAGCAAGTTCCTTACACAAGTCTCACAAGAATTAACATTAGCTAGGAATCTAAAGTGTTTAGTGCCATGCTTCACCCTCCAAAGATACTCAGTGCATTATAGATTCCTTATTAGATTTGTCAAATCACTCAATTTCAAAAATTCACATACAAATGGGAACATTAAACATATTGGAATCATATTTCAAATTGGCCCTTTTATTTAAAAAGGGTGCCCTGGGAATATCTAACACATGCCTAACACTCTTATTGTACTCCATGTGTATAAGCAAAAGAGACATAGACTTTGATCTGCCATGTCCTGAAACTGAGAAAATTTTGGCAGTAGAAAATTACAATAATACAAAATCTCTGAGCCAAGTTGTTGCCAAATTCTTCAGTTCTTCACAGCATCTCCAATATCTGTCCCCTCATCTTTAAAAATACAATCCTTCTTTGTGGATGATTCATTTCTCATCTTAAGAAATACTATAATCCCTCCTTTTTTGTCTCTTTGCTTCTTAGTTTTTCCCAGTGTCATAATAAGAACACACAGCTGCCAAATTCATTTTGTGTGGTTCCAACTATGTCACGTACTTCTTAAAATCATTTGCTTAGGCTTCAGTTTCCTTCTTGCTTTCCACATTAGATCAAATAGCTTGCCTTTAGCTTAATCTCTTTCTCTTTTTTTACTTTCACATTTTATTTATTTTATTTCTTAGCCAAAATATTTCTATTTGTATTTCTCACTAGTTAAAGAACTGTGACTTGACAAGTGCTCAGGCACATTCATCTCATCTCTATCCCACTCAGACACAAAAGTGCATGTTAACATAAACTAGGAACTCTAGTCATGAACTAGTTTACATAAACTAAGCCCTCAGAAGTGCCCTCCATAATCTCATGGGTATGTTTAACACACCTGATTATAGATATTTTTATAATGGGAACAAAAAGGGTTGTTGAAAATAACTGAACCCATATTCTGTAATAAGAACTAGGTAGAGATTTTAGAGGAAGCTCTATTAAATATCTTCTAATTGATTTAGGTTAAAAAGTAAAGAGTTGGAAAAAAAAAGTGTAGAGTTGGTTCCTTATCAGGTGTTAATGGGCATATAAAGTTGTAATGTTATATTCTAAATAGTTAGCCTTACTATTTATAACACACATGTAAAACAATGAAAAACATTTCATTTCTGTAATAACACCAGGCTGTCTTCCCTTACCATGGCAATTTTCCTTGTTATCTTTACCTTAATTTTCTCTCATTAAAAATTTATAAAAATTGGTGCCTTTAATGTTCTGTTTAACAGATGTGATATTATACTAAAGAAGCACATAAAAGTATAACATTGTTATAGAGAATGATATAAACAATCAGATGTCTACAAGGTCTGTGTGTCTTGGGTTCCTTTTTAATTTCACTAAATAAAACCCCATATTTCAGGAATTTAGCTTTCCATGTTTTTTCTGATATTTAAATGAAGAGAAGGAATAGGATGATGACTGAAATCAAAGTAGATAATACAAGAGTACACAGGTATTTTAAAACCCATTTTAACTGTTAGAATTGAATTTAAGCTTTCCTTTTTAAGACTATCAGTATTACATTCACAGCTAAGATATTTCTTCCTGTCAGCTTCTTCCCAACATTTATGTGGAATCTTTTGTACAAAGCTACATTCCACTTCCTGTCAACCAGAAACTCTATGATATATGTACTCAATCAGTTCAGCATATAGTAACAAAGTAAGGAGAAATAAATTCTGCATAGAAATCAGCATCAAAAACAATTCCCATCAGAAATATATCTGGATAACTGGCTAAAAGTTATTTTTGTATTAAGTCTCTGAATATTTATTTAAAAGTCATAATAGAAAGCCATTCTAATTGTCAGTAGCTTATGTTCTTGAAGATATTATACATATGCAGACATTATTTTTAAATTACCTGAGTATATTATTCAGAAAACTTAGAAATGTATCATTAAACATTGAGGGAAACTAAGTATAGTTTTTTGTAACATATATATATTTATTGTCCTATAAATAGTTTTTCTAAAGAAAATTTACATGAATGTAAATTATTTCCTTTAGAGTTAACATATACAAATAATCTTGAAAGTCCTGAAATTCTGAATTTTGTAACATAATTTTCAAAGCCAATTTATTGCATTTATAAATCATAATTTTTAAATTATAGAGAAAAGCTGCCTGAAATTCTAGTAACTAATTTTGAATTCTAACTAACAAAACTCATTGAGTTTATATTTGTTTCTTTTCTTGATCTGTTAGACAAGAAAATAAAGATTTAAATAAGCCAATCCTATTTTAAAGCTTGATATCAATATTAAGTATTCACATGAATATAGTGAATAAAAAGTTGAGGGATTCAATATAGTTAGTTGAAAGTTAAACAGTTATTCCATGAGTATGTTTGTAGCACATGAATTATTGGAAAATTGCTTTTAGATGCTCAGATTCCCTTTGAGGAAACAATCATAAGGTCAAAGAGCAGTAGACAGCTTGGGAAGACAATTCAAAGCTATACACACTTTGGAAAGACATAGGTTAGGTCAGAGGGATATGGCTAATCAATCTCCTTGTAACCTACAAACAAATGGCCCCAAGCTGTCTGCTCACTCATCAGACACCTAGAAATGTCCAGGTTGTGAGTTGGTGATATATATATAAATATTCTCATTTGTGCTCACTATGTATGAAGAAAATCACCTTAGTGTCCTAGGTTCAATTAAAACCAAAGTCACTATATACGGCCTACCTAGTCCTGACCTGTAGTCCCAAACAGAGAAGAAGGAAGAGTTATTAAACTTCAGATTTATCCAGAATAGGGGGATACAAATATAAAAAAAATAGAGTGGTGACTTTTCTACACTTTCTTGTCTCTGGATAGTAAGCTCCATGAGGACAAAAACCCTGCTTTTTTTTTCCTTCAAAACATAGCACAAGACCTGGCATGTGGTAATCACTCAGTAATAGGTTGCGGCTGCTAATAATGATGATGGCTTATATTCCCTGTAACCCTAACTTCTTTTCTCTCTCTTCGCACTTCTTTTATACTCATTAATTATGTGCTTATTGTATTAAGGAAGATATTGATATAAAACTATAAATTTTGCGCATGCAAGTTTGTAAGTGGGAATCTGGATTAGCTATTAGTTTGACAATATATTCATATTTATTATTAAAGCACTGAAGATAAGATGGAAAAATATTAATGGGATCTAGAAGTGCAGAGTAATTGCAATTTCCTAACAAAACTAGTTTATTCAATTTAATTCATATCATGCTTTTGTTTTATTTAAAAGCTTTTCTCCATAATTTATTTTATTATAATATTAAACATGAGATCTTCATTTCAAATAATGTATGCTTTTTTCCTTTCTGTTTCTTTTTTGACTGATAGGTTCAAGCGATTCTGAGAAGAAACTGGAATCAATATAAAATCCAATTTGGAAACAGCTTTTCCCATTCAGATGCTCTCCGTAGTGCATCTTACACAGTGTCAACAATCAGTGATGGTACAGGTTATAGTCATGACTGTCCTAGTGAACATTTAAATGGAAAAAGCATTCATGATATTGAAAATGTTCTCTTAAAACCGGAAAAGTTATATGATTGATAATAGAGGGAGTATTGCTTAAGCATTTTTGCCACTCCTAACTCAAGGACTTGGATCCATGACTAAACAACCAGAGGACTTCAATATTACGTGTATTTCTTAAATGCCACAAAGAAAACATGAATTCAGTAGTGTGTTGAGAAAGGTTTAACAACTAGTTCTGTGGGAGAAAAAAAGCCCTAATTTGTACTATTTGCCAGTTTCTATGGAGTAAATTATCTCACCATAGCTATTTCAAGCTATCACCTTGACATCACTGAATGGAGAATTGGGAAAAGATGAGCACAGTCCATTTGTAGACTGATGTGAGCGAGCTCCAGCACACCACTGCATGAACTCACAAAAGAGTAAGACTGAAAGTTCACAAACATTGGGCATAATTCTACTCTTGTTGGCTCAAGAGACCTGTCTAAGGCCTATAGACTTGGAGAGGAAATTGCCTTTTCATTTCTTTGTTTTTAAAATCTTTTATCCCATATTCATTGGTGCAGTTGATTTTTTTTGCTCAGAAAGTATCCTAGCCCTTTTTATATTTACTCTTTCAAATGGACCAGACAGAGAGTTAATTTTCCTGTTGGCTTTTCCTTTTGTCCCCAAGAAATGCAACTGAGCAGAATTGCTATTAGCTACTCATTTACTGATACATCATAGTCATACCTTGTGTCATATCCATTTTTGAGACTTGATGAATAGGATGTATGATATGCAGTCTACTTTGATGCTGTTAGGGAGACATGTTGGTTGATACTACAGAACACCTTGTCAGCCACTTCCCTATCTTACGACACAAATGGGAGGGAATCAGTTTCCCTGTATCTGTAAATAAAAACTTTTTCCCCTTCCATTTCTACTGTGTAGACAAATTAGCAGTTATTTTACATGAAAGGAATCAATGAAGGATCTTATTTTCTGGGAAGTTTGTAAAAAAAATTGTTGCTAAGAATTAGCTTGTAAATATTCTGTTAATCTGTTGTATAGTCTCATATCAAATACATACAATTCAGGTAAATTTCTAAAAAAACAAATACATAATGAACAATGTATGCATATTAATATCTGATACTGTGTCTGGGCTGGTTTTATAATAAAATAGAGTCTGGAATTCTATGTTTGCTAAATATTTTAAAGACAACCAGATGCCAGCATCAGAAGTTTGTTTGAGAACTAAGAGAACAAAAGTATCTATGATAAGATGAAAAATATTTATTAAAAAAGTTAAGTCCATTATTTTATTGAGTATTTTAGCTTTGGTGATTCATACTTTAATAATAGGTATGTTTGACATATTTCTACTTTTATTTTGACGATGAACTTGTATTCTAATCCAGAAATTTTAAAAGACTCCTACTATATACTAAGTGCCAAACTGCTACTCTTATGATCTTTACCCAACTAAAAATATTGCTTTTCTGACTTTTACTGTATGAAGATATGTAGGTTTGGAAATGTTCCAGGCTATTTTTTAAAAACTTGAGGAATACAATATATATCATATACAATATTTTAATATAGTGATTATGATCATATGATAATAGAAATCAGTGAAAGACTTGAATATATCAATGAGGAAGAACTGTGGTCAGAACGTTTATGTAATAATTACATTAAGATGGAAGAAAGCATTGCTAATGAATTTAAGTGACATTTAAATGCAACTCAGTTTCTCTAATGTTATTTTCCACTGGAATTTCTGAAAAACAGAAATGACTTCAATTAGTAAAAGTCAGTTTGGAAACAAGTCATTATGTGTATGTGTTTTTCCATTGTGTCAATTTTCTTAAAATGGATTAAACTAATGACTAAGTTATCATAGACTGTTTCTTAAGCTGTCAATAGATGGTGACTTGAGAAGGCACTTAAAATTCTCCAGGAAAATTACCTAAATTTGTTGGCAGCCGCGCTCAGAAAATAGCGCCCCATGCAGGGCAGCCGGAAGGCCCCGAACTTCCTAATGACAAATCATCCCACACCACTAAACTACATGCTAATTGCGCCTTGGCATAAGGACCAATGAGACCCACCAAATGGTTATGCTAATAAGGCATATGGAGCCGCACCAACCAGGTCAGAGCATGAGAACTATATAAGCAAGCCTCTCCTTCCCCTCTGGGTCCTGCCCAACTCATTTGTTTCACAAAGAGCTGAAGAATAAAGCTTTCTGCAGAAGAATCCTGCTGTTGTTGCATGCTGTTCTTGCCGGCGAGGACAGGGCACGCGACAAGTGGTGCCGAAACCCGGGAACCAGAACATCACCGGCACAGGGAGGACCCTTCAGACATCTGGAGAGGATTCAGAACTGCAGGTCAGAAGAAAGCCCGGAGGGGTAAGTTCCGAGAGGCCCCTGCTTTTTAGGATGATGGTTGATGGTTCTCTGTAAATAAGGAGGCACCATGGGGAATGCACCGTCATTAGTCACGGCGCTGCAGACAGCTCTCAAAGAGCGAAACTTGAAGGTCTCCAGCAAAGTCTTAGGATCTTTTGTGAAGGAGATAGACCGTGTGGCCCCCTGGTTCATTTGTTCAGGGTCCCTCTCAATCCCGAGCTGGGACAAACTGGGGAAAGATCTTGATAGAGAGGAGGAGGAGGGTAGCCTGAGGGGAGGCACCAGGCCCCTCTGGAAACTGATTAGAGCTTGTCTGCAAGATGAGAGATGTGAAAAGGTAATAAAAGAAGGTCAGAGAGCATTGACAGATATCCAAGAGAGCATGTCAGAAACGGAACGGGAAACAGAGAGCGCGCGCGGCCAAAAAGAGGCCACAAAAACGAAGGTAAAGAAACCTCAGAGTGAGGGAGAAAGCCCGCCTAGGGCAAAAGCGAAAGAGCCCCGAGAAGCGAGTGACAATCGCCTCGGAGAAAATAGTAAATACCCCTGGAAAGAGTTGAGGGACCTCCAACTCTCCAATAGGGAATCTGAGGAGGAATTAACGTCCGCAGAGGAAGGGGAAGAAAATAAAACCGCAGAGTGTAGAAGTAAGGGAACCAGCAAAGTTGAAAAGCGGACCAAGGAAAAAATGAAAGCAGGGTGTCCCCCGACGCCCTTTGCCCCGCCACCTTACGTGAGTGGCGCACTCTCCTTTTGCCACCCAGATACTCTTCAGGCAATTAGACAAATGTTTCCTGTATTTGAGGATAACGGTGTACGCTCTCACCAGCCCCTGAGCCATAAACAAGTTAAGGAGTTAGCAGAATCCGTTCGGGCTTATGGAGTCAGTGCTAACTATACCATAGCACAAGTTGAGAGATTAACAGAGACAGCCATGACACCCGCAGACTGGCAATATGTAACTAAGGCATGCCTTTCTAGTATGGGGCAATACATAGAATGGAAGGCATTGTGGCATGATATCAGCATGACCCAGGCACGCGCAAACGCGGCCGAAGGACAGCCTGCATGGTCATATGATATGCTGACGGGCCAAGGACAGTGGGTAGCCGACCAGACCGCCTTCCCCTTACAGGTATATGCACAAATAAACACGTGCGCCGCCAAGGCATGGAAAGCCCTCACCAACAAAGGAGAAGTATCAGGCAATTTGACAAAAATTATTCAGGGGCTGAGCGAGCCATTTTCTGACTTTGTCGCTCGTATGATAGAGGCCGCAGGCAGAATATTTGGAGATCAGGAACAAGCAATGCCCCTAGTGGAGCAATTAGTGTTTGAACAATGTACCAAGGAATGCAGACAGGCGATAACACCCTGGAAACAAAAAGGGATACATGCCTGGTTGAAAGCCTGTAGAGAAATAGGAGGGCCACTCACCAATGCGGGCCTAGCCGCAGCCATATTACAGAGCCACAAACAAGCCAGGATCACTAACAGAAGTATCAAATGCTTTCAATGCGGGAAATTAGGACATATAAAGAGAGAGTGTAGGAGCCCAGCTTCAGAACAAACAACCCAAAAGACCCCTGAATTGTGCCCTAAGTGTAAGAAAGGCAGGCATTGGGCTAATGAGTGCCGGTCTATTAAAGATATAGAAGGGAAACCCTTAGAGTTGCCAAAAAACGCCCAGAGGGGCCCCCGTCACCAGGGCCCGCAAATATATGGGGCAACCAGCACGCAAGTGTCATTCGGGAACAACCAGGCCCCCCAAGGAGAGCCACTTCAGGTTCCGCGGGATTGGACATCCGTGCCACCACCAGAATAGTGTTGACTCCACAGATGGGAGTTCAGCCTATCCCTTCAGACTTTAAAGGCCCCCTACCACCAAATACCATTGGGTTACTCCTAGGGCGCTCTTCTGCTGCATTGAAAGGCCTGGTAGTTCATCCCGGAGTCATAGATCAAGATTATGAAGGACAGGTAAAAATCATGTGTTCGGCTCCCAGAGGAATCTATCCTATATCCCCGGGAGACCGCATAGCCCAGCTCTTAGTTTTACCTAGTCTCCACGCCAATTATCCTGCTACCAACACGGAGAGGGGAGAAAGGGGCTTCGGCTCCTCTGACTGGGATTCAGCCTTCATAGTATTAGATTTAGCAGACAGACCAAAATTAACTCTTCAAATAGAGGGAAAGAGCTTTGAGGGAATCCTAGACACTGGAGCAGATAAAAGTATTATCTCTGCAACCTGGTGGCCCTCCAAGTGGCCTGTGACCCAATCCTCACATTCATTACAAGGTTTAGGATATGAGTCAAGCCCTTCAATTAGTGCCAAACCATTGAAATGGCGAGCCCCTGAAGGACAAGAGGGTACAGTCACCCCTTATGTACTCCCTCTACCGGTCAATTTATGGGGGAGGGATGTCATGAGACACTTAGGCCTCAAACTCATTAATGAATACTCCACCCCCGCCCAAGGCATGATGATGGACATGGGATACATCCCTGGCAAGGGGCTGGGGAAACACCAACAGGGACACATAGAGCCCATCCTGCCCAAAGTAAAGAATGACCGTCACGGCCTGGGTTTTTCATAGGGGCCATTGAAGATGCCATGCCCATACCTTGGCTCACAGAGGAGGCCGTATGGGTTCCTCAGTGGCCCCTATCCTCTGAAAAATTAGAAGCAGCTCATTGCTTAGTGCAAGAGCAGCTCCAAGTGGGACACCTAGAACCCTCTGTGTCCCCATGGAACACACCCATATTTGTAATCAGGAAAAAGTCAGGATCATGGAGGTTGCTTCATGATCTGAGAGCAGTAAATGCTCAAATGAGAATGCTTGGACCCGTACAACGGGGACTGCCACTCCTCTCTGCCTTACCCAAAGAATGGAAAGTGCTCATAATAGATATTAAAGATTGTTTCTTTTCTATACCTCTAAGCTCCAAGGACAGGGAAAGATTTGCTTTTACTTTGCCAGCTATTAACCATGAACAACCCGATGCCAGATTTCAGTGGAAGGTCCTCCCTCAAGGAATGGCAAATAGCCCCACCATATGTCAACTGTACGTTCAGCGAGCGCTAGACCCAATTCGTAAGACCTATCCCACGCTAAAGATCATCCATTACATGGATGACATCCTTCTTTGCTCCCCACAACCAGCGGAAATAGAAGAAGCATATATAGATCTCACTAGATCCCTAGAAAATTGGAGACTGAATATAGCAAGCGAGAAGGTCCAAAAATCTAGTGTTAGCAAATTCCTAGGAGCAACCATTTACACAGATGTAATTTGCCCCCAAAAGCTTGAGATAAGACATAATCAATTGCGAAATTTGAATGACTTCCAAAAACTCCTAGGGGATATTAATTGGTTGCGCCCATACTTAAAGATACCCACCACTGAATTGACTCCACTATTTAAAACCCTAGAAGGAGACCCACAACTAACGTCACCGCGCTCCCTCACACCTGAGGCATTACAAGCCATTCGCAAAGTAGAACAGGCTTTGATGACAGCACAATTAAATAGAGTGCAATCGAATGAACCCTTTGAGTTGTGTGTCCTTCCCACCCCAGAGCTGCCAACAGCAGTCTTATGGCAGCACGGCCCACTGATCTGGATTCATCCCCAAGCCTCTCAGGCTAGGACAATAGAGTACTATCCAGCAGCCGTGGCCAAACTTGCTTTGAGAGGAGTAAAAACCTCCATGACACATTTCGGAGAGGCTCCAGCTAAAATTATAACCCCTTACAGCGTAGAACAGATACAAGTATTATGTGCTATGAACGATGATTGGGCCATACTTGCTTACAGTTTCTCAGGAACCTTTGATAATCATTTCCCTAAACATCCCCTCATCAACTTCGCCAAAAATCATCTCCTAGTATTTCCTCGGGTCACTAGCCTAACCCCGCTGCCTCATGGAAAAACAGTTTACACGGACGGGTCTAAGACAGGCACAGGTGCCTATGTCCATGATGGCAAAGTTGTGACAAAAGGCTACACGCCTGACACTCCACAAATAGTGGAATGTCGCATAGTCTTAGAGGTCCTACAAATCTTTCCTGAACCTTTAAATATTGTGTCTGACTCCTGTTATGTAGTTAATGCAGTCAAATCTCTAGAAGTGGCCGGGCTAATCAAAGCGTCCAGCCCAGTAGCCACTTTGTTCAAACAGATACAATCAGCACTACTTCATAGGCAATCTCCTTTGTATATAACTCATATCAGAGCACATTCAGGCCTTCCCGGGCCTATGACCCAAGGCAACCACCTGGCAGACCTCGCAACCAGAAATATAGCTTTTCCCCTGCTAGACCCTATCACCACAGCTTCAAAATTCCATACACAATTTCATGTCACTGCCGAAACACTGCGCAAGCGGTTTAGCATAACCAGGGCCGAAGCTAGGAACATTGTCCTTAGCTGCCAACATTGCTGCAGCTTCCTTCCCACACCTCATGTTGGGATCAACCCCAGAGGTATTAGGCCTTTACAAGTTTGGCAAATGGATGTGACGCATATTTCGTCTTTTGGGAAACTGAAATATGTACATGTATCCGTGGATACTTGTTCAGGAGTCATCTTTGCCTCCCCATTGTCAGGAGAGAAAGCTTCCCATGTCATCCAGCACTGCCTTGAGGCTTGGAGCGCATGGGGGTTACCACAGATTCTGAAAACAGACAATGGCCCAGCCTATACCTCTACAAAATTTGCTCAATTTTGTCATCACATGGGGATAAAACATATCACTGGCCTTCCCTACAACCCACAGGGTCAAGGGATTGTGGAACGCGCGAACCGCACGCTCAAATCCTATTTACTTAAACAAAAAGGGGGAATTGAAGATATACCCCCCACACCAAAAACTGCCATAGCCCTAGCACTTTTCACTATAAATTTTTTGAATCTGGATGCTCAAAGCCATACAGCAGCGGATCGCCATAATCAGTGGCCAAAAGACCCACAAGAACTAGTAAAATGGAAGGACGTGTTATCTAACCAATGGAAGGGCCCGGATCCAATCATAATCAGATCCAGGGGAGCTGTGTGTGTTTTCCCCCAGGGTGAAGAAAATCCCTTCTGGATCCCGGAGCGCCTAACGAGGAAAGTCCTAAACAAAGGAGATGACTTCGCTGTACCTCCTGACCCTGCTCCTGACACTGGAGACCCCGACTCAGGGAGTATTGAGATGGGGAATCCTGTCTGCCTTTCCTAAGCCTATGCCTGTCCGTTTCAATGCAGCCGTTTTTCCGCGCTTTTTCACTACCAATACTAGTATGAACTTGCCCTACTTAGTTAAAGACACCCTAGTAGCTCCCCTGGGAGAAAACCGATCCTTCGTAACTAATGGGTCATTATGCTTCACCACTCAGAATCTAGCTGGCTGTATCTCCCTGAAACGGAGGAAATACGGATGGTTCAGTGACATAATTCTAGAGGCCAGTAGCCTCCCCGTTATGTCAGCTAAATTTGAAGGGCCTAATAAGGAAGGGAGCCCGTCCTATAAGAACATGACTATCCACCAGATGGTTCTCTGGATCAATGGCACATTTGTACACTCTCCCAGGAACAATTCCACCGACAGGCCTCGTCAACCCAAATATGCCTCCCATTGTGTGGGCGACTATGAGGGAGAGCTGTGGCCCTGGACTGACTGTCAGTCAACTGTAGTAACGTGGGCAACTGAGAGGCAGGAGTTTACCATCTCCCCAGATATGGAGGGACGGCCAGCCAATGAGGCTTGGTGGCCAGTAAAGGTGCTCGAAGGCGAGTTTCGTCAGCAGCTGAGCATGAACCCCTTCCATAAATGGATGCTGTGTGGAGTCAATGGCTCGTGTACCGACCTCTCCCCCTTTTCCGCCCTCCAGGGTGGGGGAATCGGTGTAAAAAATATCACCTTTTGGTGCGAGAATAACCACATGCGCGCACACTGGAACATGATCATGACCCATAACAACGAGAACTACACGTGTTCAGCAAAATCAGGTCCAGAGTCACCTAATTCCCTTTTTCCACCTTCTCCAGTATGCGTATACCCCCCATTTCTGTTTATCTTATCCAATAGTAGCTTTGACTCCTGCTCCAATGAAACCTGCTTTCTGTCTCAGTGTTGGGATGCGCGTAACTTTACCAATGCTTTGGTAGTCCGCATCCCCCGTTGGGTCCCTGTTCCCGTAGACGCCCCTAACACCATGACTCTGTTTCGAGAAAGGCGCGATTTCGGTGTTACAGCCGCCATAGTGCTCCTGATCTCCGCGACCGCGGTCGCAGCCACCGCCGCTGGTATAGCTTTAGACACCTCCATCAAATCGGCTACAGAGCTCAATAACCTTGCAGCCTCAGTAGCTTCTGCCCTGGACCAACAGTCCACACTTGATGGCAAACTGAAAGGAGGAATAATGATCCTCAATCAACGCATAGATCTCGTGGAGGAACAAATGGAGGTGCTCTGGCAAATGGCCCAATTGGGATGTGAGCGGAAATATCGTGCCCTCTGCATCACTAGCATTCAATATAAAAATTTTACACGGGCAGCTAATCTGTCACGAGACCTGTCCCAGTATCTTTCAGGAAACTGGTCCCAAGACTTCGATGGGACACTAGAAGAGCTGCGGCGAGAAATTATCCACATCAACTCCACCCGTCTAGATATCTCCGTAGCGGAAGGACTCTCTTCCTGGTTCCTCAGAGCTCTCTCCCACGTCAAGGAGTGGGCGGGCATGGCTGGGATGGGCGTGTTCCTGCTTGGAGGTCTCATGCTCTTACTCTGGTTGTTATGCAGACTCCGCAACCAACATAAGCAGGACAAGGTGATCCTTGCTCAAGCCCTAATGGCGATAGACATTGGCGCCTCTCCCCAAGTGTGGCTCAACATGCTTAAGAAGGAAGCTCGGCTTTAGCTTGAGGTAGCTCTTGCACCCTGAGCCCATGTGGCACTGCACCAGGCCCGAGTACCTCAATGCTTAATCACAGCTTTCTTTAAGAAGCTCATGGTGCAAGAGGGTTGAGAAAAAGGGTCCAAACCCTTTGTACCAAGCGGTCCCAACGCCAGCCAGAGGATGCGAGGCAAAGCACTGCAAGAGGTCTTGGACCCCTCTGAGAGGCATGCCTGACTGCATAGGGGTAGATGCCCAGAACCCCTCTCCAAAAAGGGGGCATCAGGAAGTATGATGGAGGTCAGGCCTCTGTCTCCGCCTCTGCTGGCAAGTTCCGCCTTGAGCTTCTGTTAGACAAAAAAGGGGGAGATGTTGGCAGCCGCGCTCAGAAAATAGCGCCCCATGCAGGGCAGCCGGAAGGCCCCGAACTTCCTAATGACAAATCATCCCACACCACTAAACTACATGCTAATTGCGCCTTGGCATAAGGACCAATGAGACCCACCAAATGGTTATGCTAATAAGGCATATGGAGCCGCACCAACCAGGTCAGAGCATGAGAACTATATAAGCAAGCCTCTCCTTCCCCTCTGGGTCCTGCCCAACTCATTTGTTTCACAAAGAGCTGAAGAATAAAGCTTTCTGCAGAAGAATCCTGCTGTTGTTGCATGCTGTTCTTGCCGGCGAGGACAGGGCACGCGACATAAATTACTAAGAATTAACATATTAAATGACCTGATCAATACATTTATAATTTATCTATACATGTAAAGGTTTTATTGTTCATTTCAAATTTATGAATTTAATAGCAAGCTATCATGAAAAGGAATGCAGGCTGTTTTGGACTTTCTACTGTCTAAATTATGCTAAACTTCCTTTAAATAAACTCACTTTTTAGCTATTCATTATACAAAGACACAGGTTCAAATCCTTTACTGACACTGTTCACATGTTTCAACATTCTTCCAGACAAACTGTCAAGTCTCAACCATGATGGCAGTAGAAAATGTTAAATTATCAGTATGCACCATATTAAAATTATATTGTAATTTTCAAGTATTTTTTATTGTACTTTTATCATTTTAACTTTAGAACATATTTCCTTTGACCAGGAATCATCTGTTATACAGTCTTCAGTTGTATGCAGTCCATAATTAATCAGTGTTTGTTTCATACCCCTATATTTTAGGAGTAATATTTTCAAATATTAGACTTTTGTAAAGCTGAAGTGCTAATGAAGTTCTCCTTTGTATCTTACTCATGAAAAAAAATGTAAAATCAATACTTTTTAAAGGCAAACTTCTTTGTATCTAAAAAATAATTTGGGAATTTCTACCTTTTAAAATATAGATCTGCTGTTTTTCTGCAAGTATTTGTGAAAGTCACATTTAAATTTAAAAAAATTTCTAACCTGTCATTTTTTATTTTTTAGTTGTTTTCCAGTGCATTTATTCATAAAATATCTTTTCTGGAATTTAGTGTTTGCTCAAATGTAATCCAGTGTACATAGAATTACTAGTAGCTGTAGTACTGTATTTAATGCTTAATAATTTTTTTAAGTGTGAACTTATTTTAATTTTCTTGGTTTTAATCTGCTAATAGAACCACCATTTTTTAAATCAGAAAGATATACCCTAAAAATTTCCATCAATTCAAACAGCTCTTGTTATTCCTACTTGATATATATCTCTATTTTTTTATTGTATAAAAATATTAAAGTTATGAGCTAAAATTGATTTTTCACTCATTTACTGGAATGTCAAATGATCTAATTTATAATTCTTTACAGCAATCAGTGGACTATTACTTAAAATCAATGACTATATCCATATTATCCTTTTTAAAACTTAAGCCATTAAGTCATTCTATAAACCAATTTTTTTAAGGCTATGAACTTGTTTTTCAAAATAGAAAACTCCAAATAAACTACCACATATGCAAATTCCTTCCTAGGTTGAAAGAAGAGAAAGGATGCCCAGAAATACAAAAATGTATGGGGATTTCAACCTTTCATTATTTTATTCCATTGTGTAGCTTTGTATTGAACAAAGGGACAAAAAAGAAGGAAAATAACTATTTGAAGATAATTTTAAGAAGAGGGCATAATCACGATTCACATAAACATAACATTAAAATGTGTCAAAGATTTTGTTTAATTAATTCATTAATGAGGAAACCCATAAGATGTTACAGCCATACAAAGGAGATTACCAAATATCACATGTATAGAAGACTATAAGAATTGCAGAAATGAGTTTAGAAATAGATGCAAAGCAGCTCTACCCTTAGGGAAATAATCAGTTGAATTTCATTGGATGATTAATTTGTACTTCTATGGTCAAGAAAATACATTATTATTATCAGCTTTCTGCAATTAAGATATCTGTAAAATAGCTCAAAATAATCAAAGGAGGAGATAACCCAGAAGGACATACTAGAAAGCACTAGAAAAGACACTTAATAATTAACATATATCTTATGTATGAGAACAATACATAATGCATACAATACACTCATATACATGTATATACAGATGTAAAGATATGATGTACACATACATATAACCTAATACATGTAGGAAGAGTATGAGTATATACATATATCGGAGAGAATTATATATATTTCAAAGTCCTTTACATTTTTTTCTTACAATCTGCCCTTCATGTGATTATAATCTCAAATATGAATACACCTGATCAAAAATAAGCTTAGTTATGTCCTGATTACTTACATAGGTGCACTAGAGTATTAATGTATAATATAGATCACCATATTTTTTTTACAAAACTACAACCATATTGCATTTTTATACTTCACATATTATATAATTTATGCATTGAAAATAGTTTTTAGTGTATTTTACTACATTCAAAGACAGTTTCATTACATTTTCATGACCACAGTCAATTTCACTACATTTTCATGACCTCCAGATTCTTTAGCTTTCAACTACTCTATCCTCCCATCTCTACTTCCACTCCAGCCCTAAGAACCATACTAATCTGCTTTCTGTGTCAATAGGCTTCCCTATTCTGGACTTTCATATGAATGGAATCATACAGAACATCATCTTTTGTGACTGACTTCTTTCACTTATAATATTTTCAGGCTTCATCCATGGTCTAACATCAGAAATTTCATTCCTTTTTATGCCTGAATTATTCCCCTGTATGGATATACCACCTTTAATTTATCCATTGGTCTGCTGATGAGCATTTGTGTTGTTTTCCTCTTTTGGCTATAATGAATAATCCTCACTATTGCTCCTAAATGTAATTTCAGTCACTTTTCTTAATTATAACTTTTAACAAAAGTAACTAATTTATATTTCAGAGAAAATTATGGGATAGAAATTGAGAATTGCCACACCCAAGCAATTTAGCAGATAAGCAAAGCTTGTGAACACAACATAACTTTCTACAGCTACACAAAGCCTTTTACATTTTTACAAAATGGCGAAAATGAGCATGACTCAAAAATACAGTGTTTCTGTAACATCAAAAGCAAAACAATATGAACTTAAAGTCATGCTTAGTAATAAATTGTCCAATATTTCTTACATAGAAATAATCCATACATATCCCATGATTATCTATTAATTAACTCATTTTAATATCAGTCCAAGATTTTAAATTACTTAAAGATCTTGGAAAATATCTTCAAGTTGACATACTACAAAACTTAATTACTGTTGAAACAAAAAGTGTGTCATGAAAAATGATCTGATTTAATAGAACATAGATGTACATTTTTCATAATCTTAAACATGCAGGAGTAATATTATCTTACTGGATCAGCAAATATGAATAAGTTTATGAAAATAAACTCAGTTATAAATAAGTTTTGTTATTAATATTAATAAATGAGACAACAGATAATTGTTTACTGAATCAAAATTATTAAACTACTCTCATATGCCAGAGATTTACCTTAACAGCAAGAGCTTAGATTCTTAAAATGTTTCTGAATTAGTTTCTGTAAGAGTGTATGTATATCTGTCTAGATCTATGTCTAAATCTATGTATATATCTAAAAAGGAGCACATTTAAAGTACTAGAAATTTAATTTCTCTATTGTCTGACAGTTTTCCTTATTTTATGGGATAGTCAGTTTATGCATTTATCGTTGTAAGCCAATGAGAACAGAGACTTTTAACTTAAGAGACTTTACAAGTTATTTATACCTCCAAAGACATTACACAAAAAATGCCATTCTAACTTACAGACACAGAAACATATAGACATAAATTATGTACATTCTAAAATTTTAGTCACAGCTCAAAAGACATAAGAAACATAGAAATACAAAAGCACATTGGTCCAAATATCAAAGAGCTGTTCTCCTTCCAGATGAGCATAAAAATATTAATTAATTTGATCTTAAAATAGACTGGCAAACCATATTCTCTTCATCACTCACCTAACAGAGACTAAGTCTATAATCCAGTATAATCCACTTAAGAGTGATCACCAAATTATCAGAAAACAATACCAGATACCCAATCACTGTTGCCCCAAATGTTGACAAAGTTATCACTTGCAAACCAACTGAAACCCAAAACAATCCCAGAATTACTCAAAGGGAAAAAGTAATTAAAAAGAGAAACAGAGTGAGTAAATTCTGATTGCCTCTCAGAATTCATTTTTAAAAGCCAAGATAAGTACATGTCTAGGCTTAAGTCATTCACAAAGTACACATCTCTGGCAAAGCAGTTCACAGGTGAATCTACTGGACATCTTACTGAAAAATCTTCAAATTCCAAATTTGGAATTCCAAAATCTCTTAAATTCCAAATAAATTCCAAATTCCTTTTTATTCCAAAAAAAGAGCAGGAGTCCAGAAACATGAAAATATACAACTCTTCATTCACCATTCTAGATTCCACTGTACATTTTTTTTATAAAATGGCAGAAAGAAACCAAGGAAAAGAAATTATCTTTTAAAAATTATACAAATCTGAAGTAAAAATGTTCTTTCAAAAACTTTAACTCATTAGTTAATGAGGAAACCAGCAAGATATTACAACTATTCATAGGATAATTCAAAATGCTGTACAAATACAGGCAGATAAATACTTTAATAAATTCACAAATAGGGCTTTATCCAAAGGCAATAATCAATTGCATTCCACTGGACATAAGGGATTTGCATTTCTATGGAAGGAATTATTTGCATTATCTGTTTCTACAGCTTACCTGGTTGTAAACTATCTCAAAAACAAAGCAAAACAAAATAAGAAAGTAGAGGTAACCTGGCAGGTTGCTCTAGAAATGATACTCTCAACCTTTTCAAATTGTTAACCGTTTTAAAGTCTTTCACAATTTTTACTCACAGAACTTTAAGTGGAGAAAAAGGGGAACCAGGTATGGATATGAAGGCCAGATATAGATAGTAAGGGCAAAGATTTGTTAAACAACTATTTTTAAAATCCTCTACAAAATGGATATTATCTTTATCTCCAGACATCTGCATTATAACAGCATTGACAGCATTATTATAACATGCAGCACAACTTTCTCATCTGCAGTTTTATTTCTCTTATTCTTCTTACTTTACATTGACTTTCATGTAGTTATTGATGATGTATATACAAAAATGCTTTATATCTTAAAGTTTAAATATATCTAACAGATCACATTCAGATTAAGAAAAACACATTCCTATGAGACATAGTTTACATTTATAAGTTTGAAATATCACAACAGATGCCACCTATTGTGTATTCTCTATAAGCTCTGAAAGTATATCATTAGTGAAATGTCACTAAATATAATATATATTAAGAAATGCTATTGAATTCACAATATTGAGGTAATGTTGTCTTAAGACAGAGATCAGATTATTAAATAAATTTAAATTGAAAAAGTGTATCAAGCATCTACTATTTAAAAAGCAAAATATAGTAACCACAGTGTTGCTCATGTAATTGTATATTAATGATACCAAAATAAAAAAAGTAAAAAAAAAGCAAAATATAAGAACATTGCAGTATAAAATGTAATTCCTCCATAGTTATTTACAACCTCAGTGGTATTTAGAAATCTGATACATTTCCACTTATGTTCAAATAGACATTTCTGACTAAATCTTTTACATTATGCATATTTGCTTTTTTATTGAAGTATGACTGATATACAATCTTATACTGGTTTCAAATATATAACACAGTGATTGAACAGTTACCCATATTATTAAATCCTCACCTCCATTAGTGCAGTTATTATCTGTCAGCTAGAAAGATGCAATGTTACAGAATTACTGACTATATTCTTCTTGCTGCACTACTATCCCTGTGGCCAAATTATATGACTGAGATTTTTGTGCCCCTTTGTCCACCTCACCTTCCCCACTAAGCCATTCCAACCCCTCCTCCGTGGTAACCACCCGTCACTTCTCAGTGTCTATGAGTCTAATGCTGTTTTTTTCATTCTCTTTTGCTTTGTTTTTATATTTCATACTTAAGTGAAATCATATGGTATTTGTCTTTTTCCACCTGGCTTATTTCACTGAGCATAATACACTCTACATCCATCCATGTTGTTGCAAATAGCAGAATTTCATTTTTTCTTTTATGGCTGAATAATATTCCATTATGTATATGTACCACCTCTTCCTTATCCATTCATCTATTGATGGACACTTACATCGCTTCTATATGTTGGCTATTGTAAATAATGTGGCGATAAACATGGGGGAGCATATATCTTTTTAAATCAGAGACTTTGTTTTCTTTGGGTAAATTCCTTAAAGTGGAGTTACCGGGTTAAATGGTATTTCTATTTTTAATTTTTTGAGAAACCCCCATACTGCTTTCTACAGCTGTTATACCAATTTACATTCCCACTAACAGTGTAGGAAGGTTCCAATTTCTCCACATTCTCATCAACACTTATTTCTTATCACTTGGATATTGGCCATTCTAAGTGGTGTGAGGCCATATCTCATTGTGGTTTTGATTTGGATTCCCCTGATGATCAGCTACATGGAGCACTTTTCATGTACCTTTTAGCCATCTGTATTTCTTCCTTGAAGAAATGTCTGTTCAGGTCCTCCACCCATTTTTTAATAGGGTTATTTGCTTTTAGGGTGTTGAGATACCTGAGTTCTTTATACATTTTGGATATAACCCCTTTTCAGGTGAATTATTTTTGTTCTGCTGATGGTATCCTTTGCTGTACAGAAGCTTTTTAGTTTGATGTAGTCCCACTTGCTCATCTTTGACTTTGCTTCCCTTGCCTGAGGACATGTGTCCAGGAAAAAATTGCTCACAGTTATGTTCAAGAGATTTTTGCCTATCTTTTCTACTAAGAGATTTATGGTTTCATGACTTACATTCAGGTCTTTGATCCACTTTGATTTGACTTTTGTGTATGGAGTTAAACAGTAATCCAGTTTCATTCTCTCGCATGTAGCTAAAAGAGGAAAGAATGAATGAGGTTGTTGAGAAAAAATCCTGATCAGAGTGGTTTCCAGAGAAACGGATAATCATAAAACACTTTTTTGAACAACCACAGAAAATAGGAAATGATGTAAAAATAATATGGCAGAGTTACAGCCAGTGCACCTGATATATATAAGCATAGGGCCTCACATATTAACAGATTTCAAATTGGTTCACAAGCAAAACCATCTCTTTGGGTAGACAAAAGACAAACCTTAAAATGGTATTCAGAAACGAAAAACACAAGGACAGGCCAGGGGAGGATACCAGGCAAATTCAAACAAACAAATGCAAAAGCAGTGGTTTTGATCTTAACATCAGAAAGTAATTTAGATTCTTTAAAAAGCCATTAACTGAGAAAAAGCAGTGCACTTTTTAATGCTAAAGGGTGTAAGTCCCAAAGAAAGCAGAACACTTCTAAATATCTGTGCACTTATGAATAAATAGCAGAAATTACAGGACACATAAAGAGAACTAGAAAAAGACACAAAAGCAATAGGAAATTTTAATTTACCTCTCTCAACAATGATAAACTGGACAAAACAGCAGAAAAGACAGAGACATAATTAACATATTTAAAAGAGTAAACTTTCCAAATTATTTTTATGAAGTGAAAATATCATTGAATTCAAAATCTGATATTGTACAAAAAAGTACAATTAATATCATGAATATTTACAAAAACTAAAGTAAAATATTGGCAAACAATTCAATGTTTATTAAAAGATATTTCATGACCAAGCAAGGTATATTTCTGCAATGCAAGAATGAATCAATATTTAGATGTCTATTGATTTAATATATTAAGTTAATAGAATTAAGGAGGAAAAAAATAAAATAATCATATCCAAAGATAGTGCAGAAGCTTTTGACAAAATTCAATTACATACTTAATTTTTAAGAAAAAATAAATAAGAAATTTACAGACATTTTGCTAAAAGCATGATAAAAAAAATGCCTCAGCCCCAAAGTCAACATCATCTCAACAGAATAATACTAGAAGCTTTGTCCCTAAAATCATGACCAAGATGTGAATCATTACATATCGCCACTATTTAATATCCACCTAGATGAAGCAGCCAATCAATGTAATTCAACAATGCAAAACAAAATAAAATTAAACAAAACAGAAGTATAAAATTTGGAGAGGAGAAAACTACCAAGGTTTTCTGACAGATATACTTAACAGATAGAATACTACTCTAAGCAGTAGAAGAATTCAGAAATACAGTAACATACAAAGTAAATGTACACATCAATATTTTCCATATATTCATACAGCAACCACATAGAAAATCCAGTGGGGGAAAAGGGAGCAAATTGAAATGGCATCAAGAAAGGATAAAATATATAGGCACAAATTAAGGGAATGAATGAAATACATTTTAAACACTACTAATGGTCAGAACAAAGGACACCAGTTTATGGAGAGACACACCATGTTCTTGAATAGGAAGACTATCATAGATATTTTAATTTTCCCCTAAATAAATTACATAACATGTATAATTCAAATAAAAACAATAATTGACAATTTTGAAACAGACAAACTGATTCTAAATTTTATATGGAATAAAAAATAGTCAGGAATGCAATGAACAACAGGGGTAGGAGATAAGTCCTGACAGATATTACATAACACAACAATCAAAACAATAGTGATAGCACATGAATAGGACAGAGAAGAAGGGAAAGGAAGTGTGTAGCCCACTCTTTTGAAGTATTTTGCTATAAATGGAGCAGAAAATGGTGATCAGAATGGGGAGTGGAATGACATTGTCACCCAGAGAATCATTAATGTTTTCCTTTCTCATTTTCTCTTTTTAAAAATGTGCCACCTTTGGAATGCTAGGTGTAAGAAATGGGCTTACTGACAAACCAAGTAACTGGTAATGGTTGCTCTCTTGGCTTTAAAAGGGCAAATGCATTGAAACCACCACCTGTTAAGTATAGAAGTCTGTAGAGAAAAGCTACTTTCTTCATTAATGTTTGCCTGAGAAAGGAGTGGACATGACAGTTGTTTGTTTTTTCAAATTACAATTATAAGCCAGTAAGATTTTGGACAAAATTTCAGTAATTTAATAGATTCACAGATGCCAAACCACACCTGTGGATAATCTAGGATGACTTAAACCCCAAACAAAATGCTTTAGCCTACAGCAAAGTTGAATAGATATTCTGTTGTTAATAAATACATCTATGTTCTTTTTTCCAAGATCCCAGCTAGAAGGCATTTCTCTGACCTCCTGAAAACACAAATATTATCATATTTTTGTTTTAAGGTGTTTCTTAAATATTTTTGCTATTTCAATTTGTCCTTCATAACTTCTTTGTAACTTTCCTTTGACTTCTTTCTTTTTATCTTATCTCAGGCTACATATTATCTTCCACCCCATTATTATATTAAATTTCTGGAGACACATTTATATACTTAATGCCTAGTTTCTTTTTTACTCCCTTATTCTGCTCAGGCCCAATAACAAAATACCATAGACTGGGTGGTTTAATCAGCAGAAATTTATTTCTCACAGTTCTGGAGGCTGGGAAGTCCAAGACTAAGGTGCCAAGATCAAGCAGCCTCTTCTCTAGGCTTGTAGGCAGTGCCATCTTGCTGTGTGCTCACATGATCTCTTCTTTGGGCCATGGACAGACAGTGAGTGAGCTATGTGGTACCTCTTCTTATAAGGACACTAATCCTATTGGATCAGGGTCCTACCTTTATGACCTAATTTAACCATAATTACTTCCTTAGAGGCCCCATCCCCAAATGGAGCCAAACTCAGGATTAGGACTTTAACATGCATTTGTGGGACAGGGGGCACAAGCATGCACAACACTCCATTATTCACTGCAAGCTCTCTGTGTATTATCCATTACCTTATAATAAAGCCAAGCAAACAAAAGTTTACATTCCTTCTATAAACCAGATAGTGTCCCCTTTTCTGAAATAAAGGTTCTACAAAAATTATCTTCTTGTTTAAGTGTATTTCCAGACAGTTGATATGGCTACCTTGGTCTTTTTTCTTCTTTCTTCATGGCAGTTTTCTCACAAGTTTCAAAATTCTCCCTCTCTAAAGCTCACTTTGGTCTTTAAATTTTTATTTCTTCATTTTCGTGTAACAAATGCAGCCAGAGTATTTTTTTCCTTTTGATTCTGCATCCAGGAAGCTCATTCGGCTGTAGCTGTCTCTTGTTACTGTTACTCAGTTTATGTAAGAATGCTTTTCATCTCCAAGGGTATACAAAGAGCTCTTTTTACAAAAAAAACCCTGTTTGATCCAGGTCTTCACACCCAGAATACTTGTCCAGTCTGCAGTTTACACTCCAGCGTACACTCCATAAATTTAGGGCAACTATATACTCCAGTTTGCTCAAGAGTCTAGGTCTGTTGCCCCTGTCCTGACAGCAACTACAGCTTAGCATCTGCAGTAGCAGCCCCCCATCCATGAGAAAGGGGCTACGTTCTTGTCCTGGCAATTCAGAGACCCCAATGCTGACCTTAACTCTTAGGGTGGCCTCTTATGTGATGAGGAGTTATCTGAGCTAAGGAAACAGAACGCCTCAGATCATAATTCCCCCTTCTAACCATATTCTGGGCACCTTGGGACCCCAGAGCTTCCAGCGCAAATGACTTTTGCTCATATCTAGGAACTGCATGAGTCTTTTGGCTGGATTGCCCTTTCTAATGATGGACTGTCCCTCTTTTTTTTTTTTTTTTGTAGATAATTATTTTTTATTGAAGGGTAGTTGACACACAGTATTACATTAGTTTCAGGTGTACAACACAGTGTGATTCAACATTTACATACATGATAATTCTAGCTACCAGCTATCACCATACAAAGTTGTTACAATATTTTGACTATATTCCTTATGCTATACAATACATCCCGGTTACTTATTTATTTTACAATTGGAAGTGTGTACTTCTTTTTTTTTTTTGAGAGCGCATCTCTCATATTTATTGATCAAATGGTTGTTAACAACAATAAAATTCTGTATAGGGGAGTCAATACTCAATGCACATTCATTAATCCACCCCAAGCCTAATTTTCGTCAGTCTCCAATCTTCTGAAGCATAATGAACAAGTTCTTACATGGAGAACAAATTCTTACCTAGTGAATAAGTTACATGGTGAACAGTACAAGGGCAGTCATCAGAGAAACTTTTGGTTTTGATCACGCATTATGAACTACAAACAATCAGGTCAAATATGAATATTCATTTGATTTTTATACTTGATTTATATGTTGATCCCACACTTCTCCCTTTATTATTATTATTATTTTTATTTTTAATAAAATGCTGAAGTGGTAGGTAGATGCAAGATAAAGGTAGAAAACATAGTTTAGTGTTGTAGGAGAGCAATTGCAGATGATCAGGTGTGTGCCTGTAGACTATGTGTTAATCCAAGCTAGACAAGGGCAATAAACCATCCACGGATGCAGAAGATTTCTCTCAAAGCAGGGGGGATGAGGTTCTGAGCCTCACCTCTGTTGATCCCCAATTTCTCACCTGATGGCCCTCCTGCGACTGTGCCTGTCTTAGGTTGTTCCTCCCTTGAGGAACCTTACCCGTCTCTGGCTAACCAGTCATCTTCTGGGGCCATACAGGGAAATGTAAAGTTGGTAAGTGAGAGAGAAGCCATATTGTTTGAAAAGGTTAGCTTTTTACTTCTTTGCAGATTTATGCCCTGTGGCTTCTAGGCCCAGCACCTGTCTCGAGGTATCTTTACCACCTGGAGGAATTATGATACTCGGTAACTTCGATATGAGGCACAAATTCTATTTAAGGGTTGTAATTAGGAAGGAAGAAGAAAAGCTATAGAGGTAGCATATGGAAGAAAACATGGGAGGATTGATTATTTCTTTGACATATCTTCTTGTAGAGTATCTTAAGTATGTATAGGTTTTAAACTACTAACTAATTTGTACACACATATTAACATAATAGGAATACGGTGACATAAACAAAGCAAATCTATAATTACCAGCCATCTCCAGTGAAGCCAAGAAAACCATTTAGGCACCCTAGGTATTTGTGAAAATTTGTCTATGATATGATGGATATTGTCCAACTGTACTTGAACAGTCTGAGAGAAATCAGACAAATTAAAGCAGCCCATTTCTGGGATCTGTTCACCTCCCATATGTCCTTTTAACCATAGATAGTCTATAGTCATAAGATTTTGGAGTGCTACACCTTGCACCCCTCCCAACTCCTGGTTGAGTTCCAACAGTACAGATCCGGTCAAATTCGTTGTCTCACTGTATGCACATGCCAGCCTAGACATCTCCCTCCTCATTCCTATGGCAAGTCCAGGAGACGGTGGGGTGGATGCAGCCACGACCGCAGCAGCGCCCGGATCCCTGTGGAGGATTTTTGATGATCATGCCCCGGCATGAGTCCTCCAGAGAGTGCTGATGCCGTAAGCTCCTCCTCATATCGTATCTTAGTTCATTTTCTGGGTATCCAAGCTAGGCCTTGATCTTCTGCATAGAAACAAACAGACCCTTTGCCCACACTTTGACATGCCCTCTATACCACTGTGCAGAACTCATTGGAGGTCAGCACACAGGGACTGCTTTTTTTTTTTTTTTTTTATTAAGAGAAAGGAATATTATCAGAAAAGAGTACCTCCATAGCTGATCATCTGACACCCTTTAAGTGATCAACATTAAGGATATTTGAAGCATGCGTTGATCTTTGATTTACCAATAGTTTTATCCTATCAAGGAGTAATCCCCCTTTTCTTTCTTTCTTTCTTTTTTTTTTTAATCTTTAATCTACACTTACATAAAGAGTACTATATTTACGATGCTCTCCCCTATATCAGGTCCCCCCTAACAACCACATTACGGTTACTGTCCATCAGCTTAGCAAAATGTTGTAGAATCCCTCCTTGTCCTCTCTGTGTTGTGCAGCCCACCCTCCCCTTTCTCCCTCCCCCCCCATGCATGCTAATCTTAATACCCCCTTTTTCTTCCCCCCCCTTATCCCTCCTTGCCCACCCATCCTCCCCAGTTCCTTTCCCTTTGGTACCTGTTAGTCCATTTTTGGGTTCTGTAATTCTGCTGCTGTTTTGTTCCTTCAGTTTTTCCTTTGTTCTTATACTCCTCAGATGAGTGAAATTATTTGGTATTTCTCTTTCTCCGCTTGGCTTATTTCACTGAGCATAATACTCTCCAGCTCCATCCATGTTGCTGCAAATGGTTGGATTTTTCCACTTCTTATGGCTGAGTAGTATTCCATTGTGTATATGTACCACATCTTCTTTATCCATTCATCTACCGATGGACATTTAGGTTGCTTCCAATTCTTGGCTATTGTAAATAGTGCTGCGATAAACATAGGGGTGCATCTGTCTTTCTCAAACTTGATTGCTGCGTTCTTAGGGTAAATTCCTAGGAGTGGAATTCCTGGGTCAAATGGTAGGTCTGTTTTGAGCATTTTGATGAACCTCCAAACTGCTTTCCACAATGGTTGAACTAATTTACATTCCCACCAGCAGTGTAGGAGGGTTCCCCTTTCTCCACAGCCTCGCCAACATTTGTTATTGTTTGTCTTTTGGATGGCAGCTATCCTTACTGCTGTGAGGTGATACCTCATTGTAGTTTTCATTTGCATTTCCCTGATAATTAGTGATGTGGAGCATCTTTTCATGTGTCTCTTGGCCATCTGTATTTCTTTTTTAGAGAACTGTTCAGTTCCTCTGCCCATTTTTTAATTGGGTTATTTGTTTTTTGTTTGTTGAGGCATGTGAGCTCTTTATATACTCTGGACATCAAGCCTTTATCGGATCTGTCATTTTCAAATATATTCTCCCATACTGTAGGGTTCCTTTTTGTTCTATTGATGGTGTCTTTCACTGTACAGAAGCTTTTCAGCTTAATGTAGTCCCACTTGCTCATTTTTGCTGTTGTTTTCCTTGCCCGGGGAGATATGTTCAAGAAGAGGTCACTCATGTTTATGTCTAAGAGGTTTTTGCCTATGTTTTTTTCCAAGAGTTTAATGGTTTCATGACTTACATTCAGGTATTTGATCCATTTTGAGTTTACCGTTGCATATGGGGTTAGACAATGGTCCAGTTTCATTCTCCTACATGTAGCTGTCCAGTTTTGCCAACACCATCTGTTGAAGAGACTGTCATTTTGCCATTGTATGTCCTTGGCTCCTTTATCAAATATTAATTGTCCATATTTGTTTGGGTTAATGTCTGGAGTCTCTAATCTGTTCCACCGGTCTGTGGCTCTGTTCTTGTGCCACTACCAAATTGTCTTGATTACTATGGCTTTGTAGTAGAGCTTGAAGTTGGGGAGTGAGATCCCCCCTACTTTATTCTTCTTTTTCAGGATTGCTTTGGCTATTCGGGGTCTTTGGTGTTTCCACATGAATTTTTGAATTATTTGTTCCAATTCATTGAAGAATGTTGCTGGTAATTTGAGAGGGATTGCATCAAATCTGTATATTGCTTTGGGCAGGATGGCCATTGTGACAATATTAATTCTTTCTAGCCATGAGCATGGGATGAGTTTCCATTTATTAGTGTCCCCTTTAATTTCTCTTAAGAGTGACTTGTAGTTTTCAGAGTATAAGTCTTTCACTTCTTTGGTTAGGTTTATTCCTAGGTATTTTATTCTTTTTGATGCAATGGTGAATGGAATTGTTTTCCTGATTTCTCTTTCTATTGGTTCATTGTTACTGTATAGGAAAGCTACAGATTTCTGTGTGTTAATTTTGTATCCTGCAACTTTGCTGTATTCCGATATCAGTTCTAGTAGTTTTGGAGTGGAGTCTTTAGGGTTTTTTATATACAGTATCATTTCATCTGCAAATAGTGACAGTTTAACTTCTTCTTTACCAATCTGGATTCCTTGTATTTCTTTGTTTTGTCTGATTGCCGAAACTAGGACCTCCAGTACTATGTTAAATAACAGTGGGGAGAGTGGGCATCCCTGTCTGGTTCCCGATCTCAAAGGAAATGCTTTCAGCTTCTCGCTGTTCAGTATAATGCTGGCTGTGGGTTTATCATATATGGTCTTTATTATGTTGAGGTACTTGCCCTCTATTCCCATTTTGCTGAGACTTTTTATCATGAATGGATGTTGAATTTTGTCAAATGCTTTTTCAGCATCTATGCAGATGATCATGTGGTTTTTGTCTTTCTTTTTGTTGATGTGGTGGATGATGTTGATGGATTTTCGAATGTTGTACCATCCTTGCATCCCTGGGATGAATCCCACTTGGTCATGGTGTATGATCCTTTTGATATGCTGTTGAATTCTGTTTGCTAATATTTTATTGAGTATTTTTGCATCTGCATTCATCAGGGATATTGGTCTGTAATTTTCTTTTTTGGTGGGGTCTTGGCCTGGTTTTGGTATTAGGGCGATGTTGGCTTCATAGAATGAGTTTATTTTTTGGAACACTTTAAGGAGAATGGGTATTATGTCTTCTCTGTGTGTCTGATAAAATCATGAGGTAAATCCGTCCGGCCCCGGGGTTTTGTTCTTGGGTAGTTTTTTGATTACCGTTTCAATTTCTTTGCTCATAATTGGTTTGTTTAACTTTTGTGTTTCTTCCTTGGTCAGTCTTGGGAGGTTGTATTTTTCTAGAAAGTTGTCCATTTCTTCTAGGTTTTCCAGCTTGTTGGCATATAGGTTTTCATAGTAGTCTTTAATAATTCTTTGTATTTCTGTGGAGTCTGTCGTGATTTTTCCATTCTCATTTCTGATTCTGTTGATTTGTGTTGATTCTCTTTTTCTCTTAATAAGTTTGGCTAGAGGCTTATCTATTTTGTTTATTCTCTCAAAGAACCAGCTCTTGGTTTCGTTCATTTTTGCTACTGTTTTATTCTTCTCAATTTTGTTTATTTCTTCTCTGATCTTTATTATGTCCCTCCTTCTGCTGACTTTAGGCCTCATTTGTTCTTCTTTTTCCAGTTTCGATAATTGTGATGTTAGACTATTCATTTGGGATTGTTCTTCCTTCTTCAAGTGTGCCTGGATTGCTATATACTTTCCTCTTAAGACTGCTTTCGCTGCATCCCACAGAATTTGGGGCTTAGTGTTGTTGTTGTCATTTGTTTCTATATATTCCTTGATCTCTATTTTGATTTGTTCATTGATCCATTGATTATTTAGTAGCATATTGTTAAGCCTCCATGTGTTTGTGAGCCTTTTTGTTTTCTTTGTAGAATTTATTTCTAGTTTTATACCTTTGTGGTCTGAGAAAATGGTTCGTAGAATTTCAATATTTTGGAATTTACTGAGGCTCTTTTTGTGAGCTAGTATGTGGTCTATTCTGGAGAATGTTCCATGTGCACTTGAGAAGAATGTATATCCTGTTGCTTTTGGATGTAGAGTTCTATAGCTGTCTATTAGGTCCATCTGTTCTAGTGTGTTGTTCAGTGCCTGTGTGTCCTTACTTATTTTCTGCCCGGTGGATCTATCCTTTGGGGTGAGTCGTGTGTTGAAGTCTCCTACAATGAATGCATTGCAGTCTATTTCCCTCTTTAGTTCTGTTAGTATTTGTTTCACATATGCTGGTGCTCCTTTATTGGGTGCATATATATTTAGAATGGTTATATCCTCTTGTTGGACTGAGCCCTTTATCATTATGTAGTGTCCTTCTTTATCTCTTGTTACTTTCTTTGTTTTGAAGTCTATTTTGTTTAATATTAGTACTGCAACCCCTGCTTTCTTCTCACTGTTGTTTGCCTGAAATATGTTTTTCCATCCCTTGACTATTAGTCTGTGCTTGTCTTTGGGTTTAAGGTGAGTTTCTTGTAAGCAGCATATAGATGGGTCTTGCTTTTTTATCCATTCTATTACTCTGTCTTTTGATTGGTGCATTAAGTCCATTTACATTTAGGGTGAGTATTGAGAGATATGTACTTATTGCCATTGCAGGCTTTAGATTCGTGGTTACCAAATGTTCAAGGTTAGCTTCTTTAGTATCTTACTGCCTAACTTAGCTCGCTTATTGAGCTGTTATATACAATGTCTGGAGATTCTTTTCTTCTCTCCCTTCTTATTCCTCCTCCTCCATTCTTTATATGTTGTGTGTTTTGTTCTGTGCTCTTTTTAGGAGTGCTCCCATCTAGAGCAGTCCCTGTAGGATGCCCTGTAGAGGTGGTTTGTGGGAAGCAAAATCCCTCAGCTTTTGCTTGTCTGGGAATTGTTTAATCCCGCCATCATATTTAAATGATAGTCGTGCTGGATACAGTATCCTTGGTTCAAGGCCCTTCTGTTTCATTGCATTAAGTATATCATGCCATTCTCTTCTGGCCTGTAGGGTTTCTGTTGAGAAGTCTGATGTTAGCCTGATGGGTTTTCTTTTATCAGTGACCTTTTTCTGTCTAGCTGCCTTTAAAACTCTTTCCTTGTCCTTGATCCTTGCCATTTTATTTACTATGTGTCTTGGTGTTGTCCTCCTTGGATCCTTTCTGTTGGGGGTTCTGTGTAATTCCATGGTCTGTTCGATTATTTCCTCCCCCAGTTTGGGGAAGTTTTCAACAATTATTTCTTCAAAGAGACTTTCTATCCCTTTTCCTCTTTCTTCTTCTTCTGATACCCCTGTAATACGAATATTATTCCTTTTGGTTTGGTCACATAGTTCTCTTAGTGTTGTTTCATTCCTGGAGATCCTTTTATCTCTCTCTATGTCAGCTTCTATACGTTCCTGCTCTCTGGCTTCTATTCCTTCAATGGCCTTTTGCATCTTATCCATTCTGCTTATAAATCCTTCCAGGGATTGTTTCACTTCTGTGATCTCCTTCCTGACATCTGTGATCTCCCTCCGGACTTCATGCCATTGCTCTTGCATTTTTCTCTGCATCTCTGTCAGCATGTTCATGATTTTTATTTTGAATTCTTTTTCAGGAGGACTGGTTAGGTCTGTCTCCTTCTCAGGTGTTGTCTCTGTGATCTTTGTCTGCCTGTAGTTTTGCCTTTTCATGGTGATAGAGATAGTTTGCAGACCTGGTACGAGTGACCGCTGGAAGAGCTTCTCTTCTTGTTGGTTTGTGGCCTTCCTCTCCTGGGAGAATAGCGACATCTAGTGGCTTATGCTTGTCAGCTGTGTGCAGACAGGGCTTCTGCTACCTGCCTGTTTGCTATGGAGTTTATCTCCGCTGTTGCTGTGGGCGTGGCCTGGCTGGGGCTGCTCCTCCAAAGTGGTGGAGCCCCGTTGGAGGGGGAGCAGCCGAGAGGTTATTTTTCTCCAAAATGGGGCCTCTGTGCTCCCTGTTGCCCAGGGGGTTAGAGTGCCCAGAGATCCCCAGATTGCCTGCCTCTGTTCTAAGTGTCCTGTCCTGCCCCTTTAAGACTTCCAAAAAGCACTCTACAAACCAAAACAACAACAGCAACAATGAGAGAGGGAACAGAGAAAAAAAAAAAAAAAAAGGAAAAAACACGTGATTTTTTTTTTTTCCTCAGGCACCGGTCCCAGGCACCTGCTCACTGGTCCTGCTGCCCTGCCTCTCTAGCGCCGGGGTCCCTGTCCCTTCAGGGCTTCCAAAAAGCACCCGCCCACCGGTCCCACAGGGAAAAACGCGCGATATTCTTTGTCTTCAGGCGCCGGTCTCAGGCACCCTCTCACCGGTCCTGCTGCTCTGCCTCCCTAGCACCGGGGTCCCTGTCCCATTAAGCCTTCAAAAAGCACTCGCCAAAAATAGAAAAAATAAGTGGAAAAATGCGCAATTTCCTCTGTCCTCAGGCACTGGTCTCAGGCACCCGCCCACCCTTCCCGCAGGGAAAAACACGTGATATTCTTTGTCCTCAGGCCCTGGTCCCAGGCACCCGCTCACCGGTCCTGCTGCTCTGCCTTCCTAGCACCGGGGTCCCTGTCCCTTTAAGGCTTCCAAAAAGCACTCGCCAAAAAGAGAAAAATAAAAGGGGAAAAGCGTGCGATTTCCTCTGTCCTCAGGCACTGGTCTCAGGCACCCACCCACTAGTCCTGTAGGGAAAAACACATGGTAATCTTTGTCCTCAGGCACCAGTCCCAGGCACCCCCTCACTGGTCCCGCCGCCCTGCCTCCCTAGCAATGGGGTCCCTGTCCCTTTAAGGCTTCCAGAAAGCACTCGCCAAAAAGAGGGGAAAATAAAGGGGAAAAACGCGCGATTTCCTCCGTCCTCAGGCGCCTGTCTCAGGCACCTGCCCACCGGTCCCATAGGGAAAAACGCGCGATCTTTGTCCTCAGACGCCGGTCCCAGGCACCGCTCACTGGTCCCGCCACCCTGCCTCCCTAGCAATGGGGTCCCTGTCCCTTTAAGGCTTCCAAAAAGCACTCGCCAAAAAAAAAAAAAAAAAAAACCGCTCCGGTTTCTTTCCACCCGCCGGGAGCCGGGGGGAGGGGTGCTCGGGTCCCGTCGGGCTGGGGCTTGCATCTTACCCCCTTCGCAAGGTGCTGGGTTCTTGCATGTGTGGATGTGGTCTGGATGTTGTCCTGTGTCCTCTGGTCTCTATTTTAGGAAGAGTTTTGTTTGTTATATTTTCATAGCTCTATGTGTTTTTGGGAGGAGATTTCCCCTGCTCTACTCACGCCGCCATCTTGGCTCTGCCTCTGGACTGTCCCTGTTTTATGTCTATCCCTAGTCTCAAGGCGTGGCCATGGAATGTTTACCTGAGAAGTGGACAGACTAAAGTGCACACTTAATCCATGAGAGGCCCCACCAGTGCAGGAGGAACTGGAGGTGGAGAAAAAAGGGCCTTCTGGGGACACCTTCCTGCACAAAAATCCAAGGAGACTGAGAATTCTGAGAAATCTGAATTTGAAACTAATCTTTCTGGGTGTTTGGAATATTTATTTAAGATAAAAACAGAAAGTTACTTTTTTGTGACTTTATGTATTTGAAAAATGAAAAATATATGGGCTCCAATTTGTACTCTTGTCTCAGGTTCAACAGATACTAGGGAAGACCCTGAGCAACTATCCTAGATAAACATTTCTTGTTTTGCATAATCAGTTATATGTTCCCTTAATCAATTCTACTATAAAACTTCCTGAACCCCAACTGAAAAGTACCTAAATGGTTGAGCCTTTCATTTCTTTTATTTTTCTTTTTTCAAGAAAACAATTTCATGCTTTTATTATGCATACTAAACCCATGTTAACCTACTATCTTCAATCAGTCATAATTAAATAATTCTTAGCAATAACCATGAAAACACCTCGTTTTGCCAGGGTTATTCTATTAACTCTATCGATCAAATATTGCATGGTCCTGTGAAGCATGAGCAATTCCTGAAAGTGACTAACAACAGGTTACCTTTGACCTGCTAAGTAGAATAGCAGTAAAAACTTCTTCCACTAATACATTTTAAAAAACAGCTTCACTGCTGTTGTAAAAGATCACTTAAATCTTCATTTCCTGTCATTAACATAATAAGAAATATCTGCTGCATTCCTAAGCCTTGAATTAAGCATCAGGGATTGTGGGGCAGTTGTTTTTGTCTGGAAACACTAGTTCTCATGAAAAGCCTCTTGCTTCAAGGGTCTCCCCACTCTCTCCTGCACAGAAGCTGTGTATGTTTTTCTTCTCTCTGCTTTTGCTCAACTCTCCAAATGTAGATATTATGTTTGATAAACAGAAACTAAGAGAAAATACTCCTTCCCTCTATTTCCTCCTATAAAACTGTAGTAAATTCTGTTCCACATTAGACAGATTTGCCTTGTCTTCCATCTTTCTTAAATTTTCTATCTGCAGCTGCCTGAAACATTTCTATAAGCCTGACAAGAGCTAAGGAAAAACTCAGCCCTCTGCAAAACCAAAATACTTTGGTTGATTCCTGCTACTATTGATCAGTTGTGTCCCACTAAGATGTTCACGAGTCCTTGCTGCAAAGTTGTCTTTTTGTTCTGTGCCTCCTCACTCCTGGCCTCTGGCTCCCTGAAAGCTGTAACATCTGCAGACTCTCACTTTCTTTCCTCTACTCCACCTACCCAATTGGATGTATTACTTTCTTTTCAAAATCACAATGCTTCCTCTATATTGTGACAGCTTGGTACATAATACATATCTGTTCCTCTTCCCTCCGCTTTAAAAAATATATTTGAAGCAGTAGGGCAAACATATCCTCCACTGGTTAGTAAAACTGAGGACAGTTTATGTCAATGTCACACTGTTTCCAAATCATAATGTTAAGAGTACAAATCAGTGTCATACTGGAAACACTATCAAAGTGTTTATACCCACAGGAGACAACCTAAGAGAAAACATTGCATAAGAAAGCCCTTCAAAAGACCTTTAACTACCTGTGAGTAAAACTGCAGTATTTCCAGAATCTCTCGCCTGCCCATAGTGTATCTCCATTCCAATAGGTGTTACCAAGTGGTGGAGAGAAGTACTTCATCGCCATATCAGTAAGAGATTACAAAGCAGGAGGCAGCAAGTGCACACCAGACTGGAGAGGTTTGTTGGGATCCTCTTTGGCAGCTGGATGGCGAAAGACATGGGCAAACAGATATAGGCAATAAATGGGTTTCTCCCACTTTATTTCTCCCTTTGACTAATTCCAGCTTCAAAGGATATTTGCCCTCAGGCAGGAATATATGTTTCCCCCAGAGTTACTTGGTGGTAGATGGCACGCCCTCTGAACCCAATATCTGTCTTCATGGGTGCGATGCTTGGGCAGTGGAATTCTGGGGGAAAATATGTTCCCAGCCCAGGGCATATTACCTTTGAAGGCAAAATCAGTCAATGGGAGAAACAGGTTTATTGCCTACAAGCAGTCCTCCACTTCTCCTTGCCCATGTTTCTCATGACTGGCTGCAAAAAGGGGCCCCACCCAACCTCTTCAGTCCAGATATGCCCTCACTTCCATTGTGATTGCCTACTGATATGCAGATGGCTACTTCTCTCCACCCCTTGGAAACACCTATTGATATGGAAATATTGATATGCCCTAAGGCCAGGCAAGAAATTCTGGAAATACTGCAATTTTACCCACAGGAAGATTGTCTCTAGAGATTGCGGGGAGATACCCAGAAACTCCACTGTGGATGGCAGGGAGGCCCCAGTGGCTGCAGTGGTGGGGGATGATGACTCACCCTAATGTCCAACAGCAGTGGAGGGTCTGGATGATTTCAGGAACAACCCCCCATCCAAGGGGCTTCCACCCAGAGAGCCCCTACTGGGGAACTGGCCTGGGGTAAAGCACTTCCTAGATGGGTAGGTTCTTCCTCAGAAGAGGGGAAGGATGGAGACACTAGAAGCTGTGGAATTAGCCCTCTGTGAGAAAGAAGATTGCTTAGGGGCCCTGAGTGGTCCTGTGGCAGTGGGATTGTGGGATGTTTGTTTTCCAAGATAGTGGAAAGGGTTACTGAGGAGACAGACACACTTTGGCATCACTTGGAGGAGCTGGGCGATGACCTATGGGGTGCCTTTAAGAAAGAGGGATAGTTACTGAGAAGACAGGTCATGCTCCTGAAAGATACATTAGCAGTGGGGAAGGAGGCAGCAAGAGAACCTGTATTGCAGGAGGCCATGGGTGAGGGGGAGGAAGGAGTGGTGCCTTCAGCCCCAAAGATGGTAGAGGACATGTTGGGAGACAATGAAGGGTGGGGCCAAGGGCTAATCTGTTGCAGAGGCCACCATCTGAGGCACCAGCCTCTCCCGTATTGAAGGCCCACCCAGTTGTAATTAAGAAAATAAAAAAGTAACAACTGCAGGCTCCTCAGGGGGAGAAGTCACCTCCTCCCCATGTTATGGAGCACTCCATGCTCTGTCCCTATACACAGGATGAGCTGGTGGACATGAGTGTCTGGTATCGGCAGAAGCCATTGGAAACTGCCAACAACATGGCTTTTGAATCCCTGGGATATAGAGGTGGAAAATGTGGTTATGTCATGTTCTGAAATGGGTAGACTGGCTTCCCTGACAACTCACCCTTCCCTCCAGCAGTGGTTGCAAAATTCCTATTACATCTCAGAGAATCAGGAGCTTCTGGATTGGCTGACAGCAGCCGTTAAAGCAGTTTGGCCTAATCAGGGGGATTTACCATACTTATCCACTACCTGCAAAATGTAAACAGAGCTCCAGCAGGTGTTATGAGAGTTGGGCATGAAAAACATCTATAATATAGAACATCAGGGCCCCGTTGAGGAGTTGTTCACCATAAGAATGAGAAATCTGGGGCTCCGTACAGCTCCCCCATCTCTCTTTGGGTCCCTAGTGACTATTCTTCCTCCTCACATAGGGCAACCCATAAGTGAGGCTCCTCATACTTTAGCAGATCTGGGGGAGGTTGAAACAGTAAGAGCACAGAAGGAAGTATAGGCTAAGACTGAAAGGAGAGGAGCAAAGTGCCCATGAGGGTTTCAAGGACCCAGAAATGAGTTGATTTGATAAAGGTGAGAGTAGTAAAAGAAAAACTTGACGGGCAGTCCAACAGGATTTTGTTAGAACTGTGGCACCAATTAAATCCAGAACAGCAGTTTCACCGCTGATGTCCAGGACATGGAAGCCAGAGGCAAAGCCCAATGTCAGGCTTGAGTCCTTACAAGACTTACTGGGGGAACATACTCAGGCTCCACCTGGGCCCCTGCACATGGAGCAAAAGACAATGTGGGCTCTAGCCTGTCCATGGGGCTTGATACTGACCTTTGAAGAAGTCAGCAGAGCCTGGAAGGAGTGCCTTGTGTGCTCTAAGAGGGACTTACACCAAGTCCCCCAGCAATATGGGACAGAAGTAAAGGGGCCAATATCCCTTGTCAGATGGTAGATAGACTATATTGGGCTTCTGCCCATATCAGAAGGATATCGGTATGCCATGACTTGTGTGGACACAGTTACTGGACTGTTAGTTGCTTTTCCTGCACATTGTGCAGATCAGCAAATGACCTACAGGAGCCTAGAGTGTCTCTTTGCAGCCTTTGGCTGACCACAGGTGATTGAGGGCGATCAAGGCACCCATTTACTGGACATGCATTACAAGAATGGGTGCAGCAATTAGGAATAAATGGAAGTTTCATGTACCATATAACCCTACAAGGGTAGGCATGATAAAGAGGTACAGTGGTTTGTTGAAATCTGGCTTTTAGTTGGACACCAATGGTCTATAGGACAGCTGGTCAGTTCGCTTAAGGACAATGCTACAGCATTTGAATGAGAAGCTCCGAAAAGGAGCCTTGAGCCCTGTGGACATACTAACACACATTGCTGCCTCTCTTATACAAGTGTATGTGCAAAACAAAGAAGAGTTACTGAAACCAGGATATGGCCAGCAGAGCAACATCCTGCTGTCAGCCCCAACTGCGTTAAGCCCTGGAGACTCTGTTGAGTGGACATGATCCTAGACATTTTGAAACATGGACCAGAGACCGCTGGCCTATCTGGCACATTGGGGAAAAGGCCTGGAAGCTGGCCTCCTATGTGTTTCTGGAGTAACAGCTGAGTGACCCCCAAAGATCACAGTAGTATACTCAAAACACCTAAGAGGTAAGAGTATCTTACAGGGAAGTTTTGTTTTATCTTTATGGCCAGTGCATGTACCTCATGTAACCCTATATATTGACCCACCTGTTACTCCCACAGGAAGGGTGGTAAAGGTCTGGTATACTAGAACAGGATGAGATCCCATTCCTGCCACTGACCTATTACAGGACCACCCTCTCACATGCATCTTATCTGATGGACAAGATTTGCCTATGCTGGTGTCATTAAAACATGTATCTTATTACCCTTAGGGTTATTTTCCTCTATAGTCCCTGTGGTCTGGACCCACCCCCTGGCTGCAGCTGCCCTGTGAAGATTGCTCTGAACTCCCTACCTGTTCAGTTACTGACTGCTTGTGGAATGGGTGAGCTATGGACTTAATTTGAATAGGACTTTGAACCAAGCAAAATCCTCTGGCTTGAGGAATATCATGATTTTACTGCTGTTGTTATTGTATGTTATTAATCTGGTTACAGTGCTCGAGTTTTCTTGCACAGGGACCATTGTGGAAGATGGGGAATGAGTAGATTGTGTGCCAAGATTTCTGGAAGGATGGGCTGTGGGTAAAATTGCAATACTTCCAGAATTTCTCGTCTGGCCTTAGTGCATCTCCATATAAACAGGTGTTTCCAAGGGGTGGGCAGAAGTAGTCCATCTCCATATCAATAGGTGATTACAAAGTGGGTGGGTGGGAGCAATCCCACACTGAGACTGGAGAGGTTTGGTGGAGTCCTTTTGCAGTTGGGTCACAAGAGACATGAGTGAGAAGTAGATGACTACTTGTATGCAATAAATGAGTTTCTCCCACTTTGTTTCTCCCTTTGACTGATTTTGGCTTTAAAGATTATTTGCCCCCAGATGTGAACATAATTTCCCCCTGGAGTTAACACTGTCATTTACTACTCAGGGTTTGGGGGAAGAATATGCCAAATAAAAGAAGCTAAAAGGCAAAAACATTATTTTAAAATAATGGCTTTTGAAATAAGGAATTGGAAAAAATTCCTATTGTACTATGTCCTATCTACAAAATAAGAACATGAGCCATTTCTTACAGTCTATTGTCTCTTCTAGTTCATCATGAAAGTGGATTCATCCATTTATACTTTGATTATTTCCTGTTTGAGTAGTCTGTCATCAATGGGTGAAACAGAATCCTTTTTTGTTCTCTTCATTCAACTGGTATCTCCAGACAGATATTTCAAAAAAGTGGCCATGCCAGGTCATGTTGGCTCACTGCCTCTCTGCAGAATGGCCAGCAAGGCCAGAACACAGAACCAGAAGTGTGAAATTGAGTTGGAGTCATGGCCCCGAACTGTGCTCCATGACCTTGGCTTGTTTATGTGATCTTTGAATTTCCATTTCCTCAAATGGGGCTAGTGGTGAAAACATGAAGAGTTGAAAAACTTGCTATTTCTGAGAGTTTCTAAGGAACTAAGAGGTGTCAGTTAATACATACAGTCATAGTTAAAGATTTGCAAAGCACATGGAAAGAAATTTCAAACTATGAGGAACACAGAGGTCTTGCATTATTAAGCAGGAAAATACAAAGCACTAATGGTAATTTCCAGTAAACTATTAGATCAGCTGTACTTTGTCACAGGTGTGAGACCACGAGGTGCCCTGGGAAAGAACAATTTATTCTATGGCTTCCAAAACACATTTGATTCACATCCTGTCTCCTATGTTGTTTTACAATGTATCATATTTCTCAGATTACAACACAGGCAATTTTTAGATAGGCTGAAAATCACCCATCTTGCAAGTTTTCTTTTCCCCCTGGGGTTTGTGGATAGAACTCAGGAGACCCATGAATTTAGATGTAAGGAAACTCATATTTTTATTTTCATTAATTGCTGGCTGAAATTCAGTGTTCCCTTCATTATGAATGTAGGCATGAACCAATAGCAGTGGTAATCTCTGTAACTTTGTTACCAATATAAATCACAGTCATACCACATTGTGATTATTGCAGATATCTTGAAACAAATATTTTCATTAGCAATATTTTTAAACTATGAAAGTTATTAGACTTTCTTGACAATCTTGTTAGTTAAATGTGTTAATTTTAAAATATCACAATATTATTTTATCACAATATTATTTGGTTTTAGTATTTGAATATCTGAATTTGAATATAGTTCCTATTCCTTTAGTAACCTATGCATTTTATTTTAGATATTTAAAAATATTCTGACAATGGATCTATAGGCTTCAACATATTGCCAGTGGGGTGAAAGATACACAAAGTAGTGAAAAGCTATAGTTTAGAAGACCAGTAGTTCTCAAAATTAAGTGTGTATCAGAATCCCCTGGACAGACAGTTAAAACACAGATTACTGAGTCTCAATCCCCAGAGTTTCTGATTCAGCCAGTCTGGGGGACTTGAGAACTTGCATTCCAAACAAGTTCCCAGGTGATGCTGATGCACCTAGTCCAGGGGCCACACTTCTTAAATGACTGCACCCCTGCAACCGCACTGCATAGAAGCAATTGACTTGCTTAAAATCAAAGCTTAGAGTTGTTTCAAAATATTACTGGGATGTTGGCAAGAAATAGTTCAGAAGAACTTGAAGATCATACATGTTAAAAAGAAATGCTTTTGCTCTCAGGGCATACAAGATCCACTGTATGAAGATTTGTATCTTAGGCAGCTGGTCTCCTCCCTTATTGATAACAATACAAGTCAACAGAAAACTTCAACACCATTATCAAAGATGAACATATCTTTACCTTGATTAAGGAAAGAAACCTGCAAGTAATTAGGCTATAGTCAAGAGACCAAGCCATAGGAAATGTGTCTAGTTTTGATATTTTCAAAAGTATAGCCTTCAAAACTCAGTGTTTCTAGTGTTTCTAACTGTACCATGCATGTGACAGTTTGCTTCTGAATGATGAATGATCCATTATAATGATAGAGAACTCATTCTATTCCTCTTATTCTTATCCAGGTCACTTTTTGGAAACCTGTCCAAGACAGGAAATTTTTTAATTCAATTGGGTAGATCTTGAACTGATGAATAGTGAAGGGATCTTTACATCTATAATTGATTTAAATTCTGAAGCTTGATTTTGCATTTATAATTCAGAGTTAGTCTTTCTCCAAATTAGATTAGCTGGCCCTGGAGTCTTTAATTTCCTCCTGAGCATGTCTATTTCTTCTCAGGCAAAAGTAAAAAGTTGTGTAGTGATAGACTCTCATGTTTTACAGCCTCTCTTCCTTGTGACTGTGGATTTTTCATTAACATTAGCTCTGAGTTATACTTGCAAGTGTTAATGGATCAGATTATACATTTAATAAACTTTCCCAGCAGAAAGAGACAGATACACAGACAATTTAAAAGGGAAAAAGATGGTGTGACTGTGAATCGATAAACATGGTATTCTGTACACATTATGTTCTAAAATTTAATTGCCAGCTCCCAATTCTAGCGTTTTTCCATTTTCTTGGACCCATTGTCCACAAGTTCTTTGCTATAAAACCATTCAATTCAAGCTTAACCTATACATTAAAAGAAGTAATATTTGACTGAGCACAGAGTGAGCCAAAGTGAGAAAAGTGTGGAAGACCAACATTAATGTGTGTTAGATGAAAGGAAACATGTATACAAAAACAATATTCCCAGGATGGTGGGCAACTGCCAGAGTTCATAGTAGAGCAGCATGGTTAAATATGTGGGAAAATCAGCAATCAAATAGGGTTAGTATTTAAATATGTCCTGCCAAATTTGACTGCAGGCATTTAGAATTTGAGAATTCCAAGTAAAAAGCCACTTAGATTTCTCTAAGGATAAGGCCTGGATCATTTCACTGTTAAACATTATTTTTTTACTGACAAAAGAAGCAACAGGGAGAATAACTGAAATCTGGATGCTAAACTATAAAAGAAAATAATTTCTTAATTTCCTTTTTATCAAAATAAATGAAAGCTTTCATTAGCATCCAAGATCTCCGAGACCATCAAAGATTTATTCCAATTCAGAGAAAAAGCAGCTGAGAAAGTATTAGTAGACCGTTATCACTCTAATCTTTTCAGGTGAACAAGGGAGAATGAACACTTATTAAGTAGTGAATGATAATAGCCAGTCACTTGGTTAATGTGATACTGTTCTCTTTCACATGAAAGGTAAGAGAAAAAATAATGCAGCTCTGAAACTTAAATTACTAAATGCTACTTTATCATTTCATATTTTCTCATTTTCTTGTCCATGGGATCCATTCTTTAGATTGCTTTAACTTATACAAAGAGGTGACTCAGTGTCTGTCAGGAAGGGAGAAAATATTTTGAACTGTTACATACATAAAACCCTAATAAATCTAATAAAAATCATTGGTGCCTTTAAGGGATTTTGTAGGACTATATCCCTGTGTGAAACTGTAAACTGAGGCTTCCCAAGTGACTGATCTTGGGAGCAAGCACATACTAAGAGAGTTTTAGAAAATCAGTAGCTTTTCTGGATGCCTGGTAACAATTTATGGGAAATGCAAAATATACGAAAAAAATTAAATCAGAAGATGGAGGAAGTAGTGAAAAGTTTTAAAGAAGAAGAAGAAGGCTGGGTTTAGTTGCAGAGGTATTCTAAATTATAAAGGCCAGTGTGCAAACCCTAGTTCTGTCATTTTCTCCTTTAGCAAGTTGTTTAATATGTTGCATCTTTGCTTATTTTCCTTCTTGGGAAGAAGGCAAAATTAACAACTTTAAAGACTTTGGATGAATTAAATTGGTTAAGATATTTATAATGTCTAGTGGGATACTAAGAAAAAGAGGATATTTCAATGAACACAGTTTTAGGATTAGGCTTTTAAACAGCTACTATATATTATTGAGACAGGGACCATGGGCTTAGACAGAGTAGGGTGAGGGCCTCTGGAAAAAGCAAGGCAGATATTTACAGTCAAATCAATGTAACAATGTAAAGTCCCAATCGAAACTCTGTGTTCAGCATTATGCAAAGTCAAGGTCACACTAATTCTCTAGGGTAAAGATACTAGACTAGGAATATAGACATCTTCAGTGAGATCAGTTAAAGGTCAAAAGGCCAGGAGCAACTTGGCCTGGAATGTTTGAGTGTTCTGCAAGGGTATCTCAGCATAACCTGTGACTTCCCTGTAAACAGCCCTAGTAAACAGACAACCACCCAGCCCACCTTGAGGGTGGGGCAGGTGGTACAAGTCCACACCCTAAACCCTCAATCCCCCAAATCCTCAACTGCCTATAAATCCTCTGGACAAAGCACCACCCCGGCTCTCTTGTCCCCTCCTGGCATGAGCCAGGAGCTCTATTCTCTCACTGTATCTCTAAATAAAACCCTCTACCCTGGTTCTCCTCCCTTGGGTGTTTGCTAAATTCATTCTTCAACTCTGCAAACAAGAACCCCGGCATCATTATGGATTTTGCTGGACACTTTATTTTATATTAATAATTACTATTTATCAAAATTCTATGTGCTCAACTCTTTCTTAGCTATTCATTCACATTAGCCCATTTCCCCTTAATTCATAACTCTGCAAAGCAGGTATTGTAATTCCTAGTTTACCTACTGTGTAATTAAAAAGGAATTAAGTCATTTGGCTAAGTGTCATGTGGCCATAAGCATGAATGTGAAAGATTACATCAGGGCCCAGACTTTACTGCTTTATACTGTTTACAACTGGAAGTGTCATCTGTTTTTAAACATTGAAAGTTAAAATATGTTTCTAATTGATAAATAGAAAAAGTTCACTTACACAATTCCCATTTTATCCAGGAATGTTAGATTGTGATGTGTGGCTGTTGATAATGGGGTGTGGTGGAGATGAGCGTGAGACTTTTCTATAGAACTGTCATTTCAAGTAACCAAGTATTTAGTAGCTATTTTGATAGAAATCCCCACTTGGCTTAGGTCTTTGATTCATTAAAAATGATATGGACCGAATGATGATAGGTGCCACATAATAAAATTCACCTTTGATAGAAGACCTTCGAAAATTCGATGTTCACATATTGAATAAATGAATGGATTAATTAAAATCTTTCACTGCACTTACCAAGAGCATCAATATCCTCTTACTCTTCAACCTCTGAACAATTTGCTAGGTTTGATAACTTGACCTCTTTAAACTTTCCTCTTTAACTTCTAGGATATCACTGTTTTTTTGTTTTCCTACCTACTTTTTTTCCTACTTACTTTTATAATCATTATTTTCTCTGTCACCTTTGCTGACCAATCTCTATTACCTATTAATTCATTCTTACTAATGTCTCAAGAATATCATTCTGTTTTCCTCTTCTGCCTTAGTTCAGTTCCTTAAAATCTTTCTCTTGAAGCATTATTTCTTACTTCCTTCTGCTGATTTACCCTCTCTCTAGGCAGTTATCTAATTCACATGCTACTCCTGAAATTTGATATTCTTTACCCAGATCAAGTCAGATAATTTCATTTTTCTACCTAAGACTTCTGCCCTACCATTACCTGCAGCATAAAGCTCAAAAACTTTCACACAGAATTTTAGGTCTTTTGTAACCCAGTCACAATTTATTTCTCTACCCACTTTTTCCTCCCTTCTCCGTGTATTTGTGTGAAGCACACTGACCTTCTCCTCATTTCCTGAATATACAGCATGCCTTCAAAACATTGTGCCTAAAATACTCTACTCCAACTCCTCCTCTTGGCAGATTCCTGTTCATTACTAAGCCCCAGTTCAAATGTATCTCATCTGTGGCCTTTCCTCACTGCCTCAGGCAAGTAGTTGTCCTGTTTTCTTCTCAAAGGACTCACGTTCACACAGTGATTGTTATCAGTGATTACATACATACTACAGTAGTAATTGGTTTTGATATCTGTCTTCTACATCATATTATTTTATTCATATGTGCCTCCATCCCTAATGTAATAAATGTATAATAATTTGAATGTATACATGCATAAATGAATATTTACATGCCAAAATTTAGTCAAATTCATTCTAAAATTATTTAATATCCTCCTTCAGCTAATGTTACAGTTGTCAGTGTAATAATGGTTTATACTAGTTCAAAATTTTGACAGACCCTAATGTAATTTTAATTATTTAAAATTATTTATTTAAGCAGCTCATATTTTTAAAAATGATGATCACTAAATTTACATGCCACCTTCCATGCCTGTGTATATTCATCAATATGAATTATATCTCTTACTCTAGATCTACCCCTTAGGCTTAGTGCTGCATGCCTTTGTGATAGGTTATTAGTCATGGTCTCTCTTGCAATTGCTAAGTCTACAAATTGCAGTCTACCATGTATAATTTTTTCAGTGTGTTTTGGCTTGTAGATTATAAGTATAATTGTGTTATAAAGAATAAATATCCCTCAAGAAAGAATCTATTGGCCTCTTTTAGAGAATAAAATCTATGTCTTTAGTGATGGGGTTTTGTGAAAATATTATGGGTATTTCAATTATCTGTTCACCTTCATTGCAAGGGCAAAGGGTACATTCAGGAGCACTGACCTTTACAGGAACTACTGTAATCAACTTTTATTCAGAAGCAATTGCAATAGCTGCCTAATTTGTAATCATGTTATTTTTAATTGTCATTTATTCAACAAATATTCATTCAGTTCCTATACTGTGCAAGGCACTGTGCAAGATGTGCAATCAATTGTGAATACACAGAAAGTGTGAGTACCTTTACTGCATTTACAGTTTTCTATTATTAGGTCTCTATTGGTCAAGAGGTTTGCAAAGTATTATATTACTAAAAATGCATTATAAAAAATTCCTATAGTAAATTGTTTTAGATAGAAAGAAAAAAATCAGTATGCTATGTAAAATGAAAAATAATAAGTTTGAAAATTCAGTAGTTAAAATCTCTAGTAAATAAGTGGGATGTGAAAGTTTTAAAGGGTAATAGGAGTGTAACTCTGGGGAGAAAATCCTGCGGCAAAATACCTCTAAAACCAAAATCAGTCAAAGGGAGAAATAAAGTTAAGAAACCCTTTATAAAAGCAGTTGTCCTGTGAGCTCCACCCAATGTCTCTGGTCCAGATAAACCTTCCCACACCCTTGTAATTACCTATTGATATGTAGATGGACTACTGCTTTCCAGCCCTTGGAAACACCTATAGATATGCATATGTACTAAAGCTAGATGAGAGATTCTGGAACTATAACAATTTACCCACAAGGAGAAGACTGGGAAAATATTTATGTTATTACCCCACCAATTGGCTATCTTAAAGAAAGGGCAAATTGCACAAATTCAGTAAACTTGTATCATATATGTTAAAAAGGAAAAGGATTCTTTTTCTTATTCTTTGCTCCAAAGTGTTCCATGACACTGTATCATATAAAACACAACCCAGAGCTATAAAACACAAGTCCTTAAGCAAAAGCATAATTTTCAAGACAATTCCAATGAACATGATCATCATGCTCCTTCACCCTATGGTTGATATTATTTTATCTAGTAATAACACATGTAAGTATCCAATGAGAAAAAAGAGTAAGATAGAAGAACAAGGGTTCTTAATGTGGTCACCATGTGAGCACCATGAATAAGCTTTAGGACATGAAATAAGTTACAATGTATTTTTTAATGGAGAAAGAGTCAGTAACATTCATGAGGTTCTCCAAGGGACCTATAATTACCAAAAGTTTAAGAACCCAAAAAACAGGAGGAAGAGAGAAAGAGAAACAGAAACAGAAAATGAGATCAGAAATGAAATAGTTCCAAAGGCAATAATAAAGAGTACTTTGGAGTGCCCACAATTTTTTAAAACTTGATATATTCTAAAATTAAACAAGATATATTAAGAACTTAATTAGCTCTCAAAAATGTTGCTATTTTGAGATGAATGGATAAATAAGATGTGGTACCTATATAAAGTGGAATATTATTCATCCATAAAAAAGAAAGAAATCCTTGTCATTTACAACAATAGAATGGACCTAGAGGGTATTATGCTTAGTGAAATAAGCCAGGCAGAGAAAGACAAATATTGTATGATTTCACTTATTTGTGGAATCTAAAACAAAAAAAATAAGCAAAACAGCAGTAGACTCATAGATACTAAGAAGTGACTGGTGGTTACCATGGGGGAGGGATTGGGATGGGTGAGAGGGAAGGGCGAAGGGGATAAAGAGGCTCAAAAATTCTCAATCATAATAGAAGTTGGTTACGGGGAAGGTAATACAGCATGAAGAATAGAGCCAATGATTCTGTAACATCTGTCTATGTTGACAGATAGTAACTGCACCAGTCAGGGTGAGGATTTAAAAATATGGTAACAGTTGAACCACCCTGTTGTATACTTGAAACTAATATAAGATTGTATATCAAGTATATATTTCAATTAAAAAAATGTTGCTAGTTTGCTTAGTGCTTGGAATGGAGATAAAGAGGAAACTGAAACAGAGAAACTTTCTCTGTTATGTGTATGTTCTAGTGTTTGCTACAACTTTTGGGAAAGTATTTTCATATCTACAACTATCAAAATCTTCTCAGTCAAGACTTGCCTGCAGTTTATTCATATGAACTTTATATTGAATTCTGCTCTGTAATTCATACTCTGTATTATCATTAAATTTACTATTGAGGAAAAATTGCCTTTAAAAATACACATTCACATAGCACAATCTATCACAATCTATGTAACATTGTTACATAGAACAATTTACCATCATCATCATCTATCTATCATTTTTGCTCTTAGGTATTGTACATAGATCAATAAGATATTTCAAAAACAAAAGCAAAGAGATTAAAAAACAAATTTACCCATGCCATCAAAACCTTGTTTTGCCAAATAATTGAAAAAATTAGTCAACTTAAATGCAATGAACGTCTACCTATACATATTTTGAAAAGAGTAGTTTTTGAATACAAGCATCATCCTTCTCAGAGTTTTTAGAGTTTATTTAATAAATGAATTACAGCTCTTCTTTACTGAGGTCACTTCCTGATAAACAGCCAACATGAAGAAATAAATAAATATAAGGCAGTTTGTGAATTCCAGGCTTCTTGGCTAGTCACAATTGGTGTATTGTTATCTTGGCTTAAGAACAATAATCATAATTACTTTCCTCTAAACAGCTGAAGCCAATCCAACTCAGAATGTCCTAAATTTATGGATCTGTAATAGCAAAAATTAAGATTAACAAAGAAGCCGAATGCCACCGGGGTAACGTTTTTGAAATCTTTCCTTTTCTCCCACTCCTCTTTCTTGTTTCATCAAAATGGAATCATTCCAAATTTTAAAAGAATCACAGATTGAATTGTATTTTCCCAGCCACTGTTAGTCCAGTGAGTTAAATAAACACATATGTAGCCAGAAAATATCTTTATTTTATGTGTGGCCTTTTATGTGTATTAAAATAATGTCATTTTTTAACTTAAAAACTATGTTTACTATATCATTAAAAATGTATCTATGCACATTTATACTAGGTAACAGTTTCTAAAACACGGAAATGAAAAAAAAAGGGTGTATGTGCTGAAGTGAAGAGAAAAAGAAAGTCATAGAGATAAGGGGAGTCTGAGGACCTAAAAGTCCTCAGCAATGAACTTGAAAGTTCAAGAATAAGAGAATCTGCAGATTAGGTGGAGGATTTTTTATCAAGGACAAAGGAGCATTTATTTGAAAGAAAACTGCATGATGTGACTAAAAGTTTCACCAGGGATTATTCTACTAGGATAGATGAAGGGGACAAATGAAATAAAAGTTTTTACTCAGAGGCCTACAGAGGAATGAATATTGTGTAAGATTTTGATTATGAAAAGAGTGACAGAAGGAGGAGACAAAGAAGACTGAAATTTCATGCCCAAGGGCCTGGAAAGATGACTGTTGAAGTCATATAAGAGAAGGAATCATGAAAGAACATTTAAAGGAAAACAGATGGTCTAAGGTCAAACATGATAATAACCATAGTAAAGGAGTTATTAATGCTAATTTTAAAATTGCAACATGTGCACAATGCATTTTGTGTCACCAGTGTTTTCATGTGCATGTTACCTCATTTGACTTGATAGGGAAAAGGAACGACCATGTCAGAGCAAGCAGAACAGCTGAGGCCAACCATACAGAAATCTATAATTTGTACAGTTAGAAAAAAGTTAGAAAACAGCTAAAACCATTTATTTAGTGATACCTTATGTTCTTGACATGATGCTAAGTTTTCTAAATCTATTTTTTAATACCTTATGTTCTTGACATGATGCTGTTTGCTAAATCTATTTTTTTAATCTCCAGAATAAAATTTTCAATTATTATGTCTCCATTTTGCAACTGAGGATACTGAGATTCACAGAGCTCTTGTAACTTACTCAAGATCACATAACTAAGAAACAGAGAAAGCATTCATCTCAGATGTGACTCGTTAGAAATATTTAATGTCTTAAAAAATTCTAGGTCAGTAAAAGCTGGGGACCTTTCTGAGATAGTGACAAAAATAAAAATTTTTGGTCACTCATTCACCATTCAGCACTGTGCTCTTTTCTTTAAAAAGTAAATGAATCAAAATATCTATAATAATTATAGTTATAAAGAAATGTTTAGCTATGTATGGTGACATATTAACTAGAGTTACTGTCGTGATCATTTCACAGTGTATACAAATTCAAATCATTACATTGCACATCTGAATCTAGCATTAATGTCAATAATCCCAATGAATCTAAAAATAATTATATGTTAATGTTCTAGTCAATTATATCTCAATAAAAAAATCTATAAATTTTATGAACTAAGGAAAAGATGAAGTTAAATGAATACATTATTCAGTGTGTTGTTATATATCAGGTATTGTTCTAAGTACTTTACAACATAATTTTTACAATTTTTCTAATATTACAATTTCATTCCCTTATTTGTATTTACATTACCCAGGAGATCAACAGAAGTAGGATACATGGTCTACATATTTCACTTCTCTCAGTTAGAGAGAAGTGAGAATAGTAATAGCAGCCAACATTTTTTGTAGTGTTTCTATATAAAAGGGCTATTCTAAGCATTTTACATATAGTAATTCAATCAGTCCTCAGGACGGCATTATGAAGTGAGGACAATAGTACGATCCTCATTTTATCAGTGAGTGAAAGAAGGTACAGAGTAATTAAAGAGTTTGACTTGATGAGGAAAAGGAATGACCATGTAAGAGCAAGCAGAAAAGCTGAGGTCAACCATACAGAAATCCATGATTTGGACAGTTAAGAAGTTAGAAATTTCCAGAGATACAGAGGCAACAGATCAGAATTTGAATGAAGGCCCTCTACCTGTGTTACTAGTAGATAAATTGTACTGACTTTGTGCCAGTTAACAAAGGTCACTTAATGTCCCCTCATGGTTCTAAAAGCCTGCAGAGGTCTGGAATAGAGAAAATGTTCACCATTTAAAGAAACAGAAAATAAAAACAGGAAAAGGAGTCAGGTTTCTGGTTGCAACTCAGTCCCCACCAACAAAGTAAAACAAAACAAAACACAACACAGAGACAACTTACATATGTTTATGTTTATATTTTATGATTTTTTTAGGTATATGGGGTAAAAGAGATTTTTTAAATATTAAAACAAAGAGCAGTTGAATTAAAAGCAAAGATAACTCCTGTTGATATTTTGTTATCTAGCACTGAAATGCCAAGAAAGACTGAGAATGTCTAATTTTAGACATTCAAAAGATGAATGTACCTAAATATTCAAACAAAAGAGGAAGAGAGGAAGATGCCCTTTTGCTTCCTGAGATGGTCTGGAGAATTGCAGTACTTGAAATTACAAATATCAATGAAATTAATATTGACTGTAAATAGCCATATAAAATCATTCCTAGATTTTTTTTTTTCACAATCTGAAGGCAACGAGATGTGGTTTTATGCTTAACTCTGTACTTATCAATTGATGCTTCTTCCTTGTGTAGCAATAATGATATAAAAATTTTGCATCACAATTTTTTATAGATATAACTAAGAACATAAAAAGTGATTCTTATAAACACTATTTTGGTTAAATAGAGACCGATAGAATTGAAACATGCGAGCTAACATGTCGGCATTTATTCATAATTAAAACTTAGGGTCCAAACAGATATCATACAAAGTAATACTGCACACGTCACCATTCAATTCTTCTGACTTAGACATTGTGAGAAGTTCCTTTAATGCCATTAATTCTATATACTCCATATTAAAACTATCCCACTTTTAGCAGTTATTAAATCGAACCAAGTAATCCTTCCATCTCCTATCCTTTGCACATGATCACTACACAAAACAAATTCCATAAATGATAACATCCTTATTATCAACTGTCTGTACTTAAGAAAAAATTTTTTTCTATGGATGATAACATAGCTGTCAAGGAAATACAAAAAAAAAATCAGTTAAGAAGTTGATAACAGTGTCCATGCTCTATGTGAAAGTTAGTTTGAATCTCTCTTTCTCTCTCTTATCTCATAACAACTACAAATATTTCATAGACCTTACATTGTGTCCAATTTTGAAACTGATACCAAGAAGATGTCTAATATTCTCTAAGATCCTGAAAAAAATATAACAGATTGAGTTATTTCATTAGCAAAATTAAAAATTTAATTTATTGATTGATTCAACAAATATTTATTATGTCATATCAGTCAGCTTGCTGGGTGGTAGGGACACAGTATGGATAAGATGGTGTATACCATCACAAAGCTTACAGTTTGCTTCTGGTAGGGGTGGAATGTAACTGCCAACAAAATAACTGAAACCATACAGTGTGTTACAAAAAGGGGAAATACAAGTGATATCTTACCTACCCTAAGAGAAAGAAGAACAAGGCCTTGAGGAAGTCACATTTAGAGTGAGCTCTCAGTCAGCCAAACAAGTCGGTGAAGGCAGTAGGGTGGCTATTCTAAGAAAAGTGACTTAGTAGATTTGGAAATATAGTTAAATTTGAAATCTACTTAACATATACTATAATATATTAGAAGTGTTTTTCTCTAAATGCATGTGCATAGACACAGCATATTACAGAGAACTAAAACAATTTATCAGTAGTATCTTTCAAATATCCTACAAAAGTAAAAATGTTAAGATGCATGACTTAACAGTCCTTCAACCTAACCATACTATAATGGTTTTACAGCCAAAGGATCATCTAATGACATTATTTTACACCATCCAACATACTTTTACAAATAGGAGGTCTCCACTCTTTTCAAAAAGGGATCTATTTTTCATTTTCATGATGGGAGGACATTGACTCTTGTAGTTCCAACAAAATTATAAGAAGTCAAAGAATCCCTATTAAGATTGAGCAGTTTATCAAAGCCAAACTCATAAAAATAGAGAATAAAGTGGTGGTTACCAAGGGCTGTGGGATGGGGGAATTGCGGAGATGTTATTTAAGGATACAAACTTGTAACCTGATAGAGTAAGTCCTAGAGATCTAATGCACAGCATGGTGATTATAGACAACAATACTGTATTATAAACTTCAAAGTTGGTAAGAGACTTGATCTTAATTCTTCCCACCACAAAAAAAAATGATAATTATGTGAAATGATGGAGGTATGAGTTATTGCTATGTTGCTAATCATACTACAATTAAATGTATCAAAACAACCTATTAAACTTACATAATGTTATATGTCAATTATATCTCAATAAAATATTTTTTAGAGAGGAGCCAAGATGGAGGCATGAGTAGGGCAGCAGAAATCTACTCCCAAAACAATATATATTTTTGAAAATACAACAAATACAACTAAGCCTAAGAGACTAGAAGATACAGTACAACAGCCAGGCTACATCTACATCTGCGAGAACTCAGCATCTCACGAAGGGGTAAGATACAAAGCCCCACCCGGCAGAACCCGAGCACTCCCCAACCCCAGCTCACTGGTGGGAGGAAAGGGGTCAGAGTGGGGAAGGAGCAGAAGCACAGGGCTGCTAAATAACCAGCCCTAGTAATATGCACTGGGATAAGAGACACACATTGCATGGTGTACTGGATATTAGAAAAGTGGAAAACTAAAAGCTGTCAGTGGGTCCCCACAGCTGGCTCCCCTGAGACAAAAGAAAAGCAAGTTCTTTTTGAAAGTCTTAAAGGGACAAGGGTTTAACAGCTGGATGGAATTGTCCCAGCACACTCCACCCAGCAGGCTGAGAATCATGAGGAACTTCAGGCACCCTAATCTGCTGTGTGGCAATGTAGCTCTGAAGCCCCTCACAATGAGCAGCCTGCCATTTGTTCCCCCGGCCAGCGCTGCCCCGCTACAGTGGCGGAGCAGCCAGAGAGCAGCCCTGCCTACAGAAACCACTCAGAGTCTCCTCCCAGCACACAGCTACCTGGGCCAGACCCAGAGGCTGCCGCTGGCATGTGACTGCCCAGCACAGACAGAGGAAGCCAGAGAAAGGTGCGAAAGGGTACCATTCTTGCAGAAGAGCACACCTGGTGTGCCTGCCACTCTGTGCAGGGCTCTGGGCTACCCCGAGGGCTGCTCTGCCCAAAGCAGGTCAGAGGGTTAACCCAGAAGTTGCTCCCAGTATGTAGGTAACCAACAGGCAGTGGAGAAGGGCAAGGCAAGCAAGCAGGAAGGGACTTTGTTCTCCCAGCTGACACACATGACACCTGCCTACGACTACCTATATCACCATGAAAAGGCAGAAGAATTCGGTCCAGTTAAGAAAAACCCAGACAATCCCCAAGACAGGGCCTGAGGAAAAAGATATAAAAAATCTTCCTGAAAAAGAATTCAAAATAAAGGTCATAACCATGCTGATGGACCTGCAGAGAAATATGCAAGAGCTATGGGATGAAGTCAGGAGGGAGATTACAGAAATGAAATAATAGCTGGAAGGAATTAAGACCAGACTGGATGAGGTGCAAGATACTGTTAATGGAATAGAAATCAGAGAACAGGAATACAGAGAAGCTAAGGCAGAGAGAGATAAAAGGATCTCCAGGCATGAAAGAATATTAAGAGAACTGTGTGACCAATTCAAATGGAACAATATTTGCATTATATGGGTACCAGAAGAAGAAGAGAGAAAAGGGGATAGAAAGTGTCTTTGAAGAAATAATTGCTGAAAACTTCCCCAAACTGGGGGAGGAAATAGTCTCTCAGACCATGGAAGTCCACAGATCTCCCAACACAAGGGACCCAAGGAGGACAACACCAAGACATATAATAATTAAAATGGCAAGGATCAAAGACAAGGACAGGGTGTTAAAGGCAGCCAGAAAGAGAAAAAAGATCACCTACAAAGGAAAATCCATCAGGCCATCATCAGAATTTTCAACAGAAAACTTAGAGGCCAGAGGAGAATGGCATGATTTATTTAATTCAATGAAACAGAAGGGCCTTGAATCAAGAATACTGTATCCAGCACGATAGATTATCATTTACATATGAAGGAGGGATTAAACAATTAACAGAAAAGCAAAAGTTAAGGGAATTTTCCTCCCAAAAACCACCTCTACAGGATATTTTAAAGGGAATGCTCTAGATGGAAGCACTCCTAAGGCTAAATAGATTTCACCAGAGAAAAGAAAATCACAGCAAAGAAAGCAGACCAACCAAATATTAACTAAAGGCAAAAAATAAAATCAACTATTCACAAAAGCAGAAAAAGAAAACACAAAAGAGTACAGAATAAAACACCTAACATATAAAGAATGGAGAAGTAGGAATAAGAAGGGAGAGAAATAAAGAATCATCACATTGTGTTTATAATAGCTTAATAAGCAGGTTGTTAGACAATTAGATAGTAAAGAAGCTACCCTTGAAACTTTGGTCACCACAAGTCTAAAGCCTGCAATGGCAGTAAGTACATACCTTTCAGTAATAGTACTAAATGCAAATGGATGGAATGTACCAATCAAAACACACGGAGTAATAGAATGGATAAAAAAGCAAGACTCATCTATATGCTGCTTACAAGAGACTCACCTCAAACCCAAAGACATACACAGACTAAAAGTCAAGAGATGGAAAAATATTTTTCATGCAAACAATAGGGAGAAAAAAGCAGGTGTTGCAGTACTAGTATCAGACAAAATAGACTTCAAAACAAAGAAAGTCACAAGAGATAAAGAAGGATATTACACAATGATAAAGGGCGCAGTCCAACTAGAGGATATAACCATTATAAATATATATGCACCCAATACAGGAGCACCAGCCTATGTGAAACAAATACTAACAGAATTAAAGGAGGAAATAGAATGCAATGCATTCATTCTAGGAGGCATCAACACAACACTCACTCCAAAGGACAGATCCATCAGACAGAAAAGAAGTAAGGACACAGAGGCACTGAACAACACACTAGAACAGATTGACCTAACAGACATCTACAGAACTCTACACCCAAAAGCAGCAAGATACACATTCTTCTCAAGTGCACATGGAACATTTTCCAGAACAGACCACATACTAGGCCACAAAAAGAGCCTCAGTAAATTAAAAAAGACTGAAATTCTACCAACCAACTTCTCAGACCACAAAAGATATAAAACTAGAAATAAATTATACAAAGAAAACAAAAAGGCTCACAAACACATGGAGGCTTAACAATATGCTCCTAAATAATCAATGGATCAATGACCAAATTAAAATAGAAATCAAGCAATATATGGAGACAAATGACAACAACAGCACAAAGCCCCAAATTCTGTGGGATGCAGCAAAGGCAGTTCTAAGTGGAAAGTACATAGCAATCCAGGCCTATTTAAAGAAGGGAGAACAATACCAAATGAATAGTCTAAAGTCACAATTATTGAAACTGGAAAAAGAAGAACAAATGAGGCCCAAAGTCAGCAGAAGGAGGGACATAATAAAGATCAAAGAAGAAATAAATAAAATTGAGAAGAATAAAACAATAGAAAAGAATCAATGAAACCAAGAGCTGTTTCTTTGAGAAAAGAAACAAAATAGATAAGCTCCTCACCAGATTTATTAAGATAAAAGAGAATCTACATCATAAATAGAATCAGAAATGGGAAAGGAAAATACAAAGAATTATTAGAGAATACTATGAGAATCTATATGCTAAAAAAGCTGGAAAACTAGAAGAAATGGACAATTCCTAGAAAAGTACAACCTTCCAAGACTGAATAAGGAAGAAACAGAAAATCTAAGCAGACCAATTACCAGCAATGAATATGAATTGGTAATCAAAAAACTACCCAAGAACAAAACTCCCAGGCCAGATGGATACACCACTGAATTTTGTCAAACATATAGAGAAGACATAATACGCATTCTTCTTAAAGTTTTCCAAAAAATAGAAAAGGAGGGAATACTTCCAAACTCATTCTATGAAGCCAGCATCACTCTAATACCAAAATCAGGCAAAGACCCCACCAATAAGAAAATTACAGACCAATATCCTTGATGAACATAGATGTAAAAATACTCAACAAAATATACGCAAACCATTTTCAAACATACATCAAGAAGATCATACACCATGATCAAGTGCGATTCAGCTCAGGAATGCAAGGATGGTACAACATTTGAAAATCCATCAACATCATCCACCACATCAACAAAAAGGACAAAAGCCACATGATCATCTCCATAGATGCTGAAATAGCATTTGACAAAATTCAACATCCATTCATGATAAAAACTCTCAACAAAATGAGTATACAGGGCAAGTACCTCAACATAATAAAGGCCATATATGACAAACCCACAGACAACAGCATACTTAACAGTGAGAAGCTGAAAGATTTTCCTCTAAGATTGGGAACAAGACAGGGATGCCCACTCTCCCCGCTGTTATTCAACATAGTACTGGAAGTCCTAGCCATGGCAATCAGACAAAACAAAGAAATACCAGGCATCCAGATTGGTAAAGAAGTCAAACTGTCACTATTTGCAGATGACATGATAGTGTACATAAAAAACTCTAAAGACTCCACTCCAAAACTACTAGAACTGATATTGGAATACAGCAAAGTTGCAGGATACAAAATTAACACACAGAAATCTGTGGCTTTCCTATACACTAACAATGAACTGATAGAAAGAGAAATCAGGAAAACAATTCCATTCACAATTGCTTTGAAAAGAATAAAATACCTGGGAATAAACCTAACCAAGGAAGTGAAAGACCTATATACCCTAAAAACTACAAGACACTCTTACAAGAAATTAAAGAGGACACTAACAAATGGAAACTCATCACATTCCCTTGGCTAGGAAGAATTAATATTGTCAAAATGGCCATCCTGCCTAAAGAAATCTACAGATTCAAAGCAATGCCTATCAAAATACCAACATCATTCTTTAATGAACTGGAACAAATAGTTTTAAAATTCATATAACCACAGAAAACTCCGAATGGCCAAAGCAATCCTGAGAAAGAAGAATAAAGCAGGGGGGATCTCGCTTCCCAACTTCAAGCTCTACTGCAAAGCGACAGTAATTAAGACAATTGGTACTGGCACAAGAACAGAGCCACAGACCAGTGGAACAGAATAGAGAGTCCAGATATTAACCCAAACATATATGGTCAATTAATGTATGTTAAAGGGGCCATGGACATACAATGGGGAAATAATAGCCTCTTCAACAGCTGGTGTTGGCAAAACTGGACAGCTACATGTAAGAGAATGAAACTGGATCATTGTCTAACCCCATACACAAAAGTAAATTTGAAATGTATTGAAGACCTGAATGTAAGTCATGAAACCATAAAACTCTTAGAAAAAAACATATGCAAAAATCCCTTGGATATAAATATGGGCAACTTCTTCATGAATATATCTCCCCGGGCAAGGAAAACAAAAGCAAAATGAACAAGTGGGACTGTATCAAGCTGAAAAGCTTCTGCAGAGCAAAGGACACCATCAATAGAACCAAAAGGTATCCTACAATATGGGAGAATATATTCATAATGTTCCTCATGTAACTGTAGATTAATGATACCAAAATAAAAAAAAGCAAAGAATCATGCCCTGACATGGTGATTTAAATGGGTCATTTCTTCCCCTTTAAATTTGCTCTTTTTATAAGCCAAATGATTCTACGCAATCAGTAAGCTAATACTTACTTGTGGGAAACTCTTCTTTTTGCTCCATCTAAGAGGGAAGTCTTTTAGAAGAAATTTTTTTTGTGAATAAAACTACTAATAAAACATTCCTAAGTTCACTTAAAATGAACAAATACATGCTCATTTAATACAAATTAACATAGATTTTAAATAATCATTAAATCTCACTCTGAAGTATGAAGAAAAGTGTAGATAAACCTTTCAAGTTTTACATTTTAGCTGATACAAGAAATGTAGTAGCATTCTTATCTAAAGGAACATAAAATCTGAAAATACATTGATTTAATAAAAACAGGTAACATTTCTAATGCATATGAGCATATTTATTTTCAGTTTAAAAAGAGAAGCTCAAAAACTCTCTGATCTTATAATGTAAAATTAAGTTCAATCTTATTTAAAACAAAAAAAATTAGTAAAACAACTGCCAACTAGTGATTTCTCATTTTATTTCTTTCCCTTTTTTGTCACCCTTTTTCTTTTCTATTTAACTTTTGAAAGTAAAGAATCACTACAAAATCATACAATAAATAATAATAATGAGAAGCATTAAATGTGAAACATTCCCCAGTGGGATGTTAATTCACCTAAAACATATAAAATGTGGTATACAGTAAAATGGAAAAATACAAAATTTTAAGTTTATTTAAAATCTGACCAGGTTAGTATTATTAAAAGTATTATATAAAATATAGCAAATTCTGTCTAGTTATTAATAGAAAAGACTGATATTTGAATCAGATAACCAAAATATCTGAGAACCAATATATTCTTTCACATCAACTTTGCAAACAATTAAATGATCCTCTGTGTACAGTACCCTCCTGCCTAGGTCCTTGAGCAAGGCTTCAAGGTTGCTAAGTGTTAAATCGCAGACACACACACACACACACACACACACACACACACACACACACACACCCGTCTTTACACTTTCCTGAGTGCTGCAACAACAAACTATTTTTATTCCAACTTTATACTGGAGAAAAGCTATTTTTAGAATGAATCACATCCTGGTCTTCAAAAACAATGGGGTAAAACTGGGTACTAAATACAAGGGCAATATTTCCACTGCAAAAAGGAAGTATGTGTGTGTGTGTGTGTGTGTGTGTGTGTGCATGTGCACACCTCTCCAAAAAGCTCTCAATATCTGAATCCTTTATTTACTTATAATCCATTTTATCACGTGAATACTGTACTATCAAATGATTCCAAATTACTCATTTTATTTATTTCTTCTTAGTTCTTTGATAAATAACATAACACTATTTATTAGCGGTCGTATTTTGTTTTCAAAGTATTACCAAATAAAGGGTTATTCAGTTTACTACTGTGTACCTATTTCTCCTTCTGAGTACCACTGAAATTTCTCTTTAGTTCATACAGAAATGTGCACTTTACCATAAAAAAATGGAATTTCTGTGAATCAAATGGTCCAGCGCAGCTTACAAACAAATGGAATCCTGCTGCTTTTGAACCACTGCCATGAAAAATTGCACACACAGAAAAGCACTTTTTGAGAGTCACTTGTTTGTGTTTCCTCTAAATGGAGACATTGTTGCCCAGATGCATATTCTAAATGACTTTTTTGCTTTTTAAGAAATACAAAAAAGTCTTGCCAAATCAAACCTCTAAAAATAATACACATTGTAGTGAATGAGTATCTGTTTCTAATATCAACATGACATCTGTAATATTTACACACTAATAGAAAAAAATTAAAAATTACTATGAAAGATTAGAGTGGAAAGAAACTTAAGGAGAATATTTTTCTTTCTCCAGGTCAATTTTTTACTTTCACTTGAAATAATTTTGCAATGTTAAAGATATATTTCTGAAATTAATAGAAAATATTGTACTACAGAAAACTTAGAAATTAAGTATAAAATGTTTTCTTTCCATTTAGAAACATACTTTTCAATGTTTAGATACTGGAAGTGTGACTATAATGGTAAAAATTTTTGAAGTTCTTTGCAATGGCAGTTTTCTGACAGGATTGTGGAATAGATGAAGCCTCTCAGCACCATCTTCCTCTAAGTATAAGGCCCCAATTCAGAGAATCCTTATGCCATTGTACAGGAAAAGAATTCTAATTTTGGCTGTAGTGATCATCTCAGTTATTAGTATGGAATAAACTACATTCAATTGCAAAATTTTATTCTCTATTAGAGTGCTAAAAGAAATTTCATCTATATTGGGGTATCAATAATGCATTCATTTAATAAAAACTGTGTGAGGACATATTATGCTATTCTATCCCTATGTTGAGCAATTAAAATTTGGGAGAGGGTAGAGATGAAAGTAACAGGAAACATTTCAACCACAAGTGAAACACAAAGTCTTAAGTTTTGTAAGATAAATATATAAAAAATGTTGTAGGGGCACCAAATAGGAAGAAAGCAAATGGGACTAGAGATGGCTGTTACAAATAAATCATACTTACCCTTAAATGCAATGGTACAACTTAGGGCAATGAATAGATGTCAAAAAATTTGAGTTCTAACAATACAAATCTGCTAGCTTCATGAGGTCTCTCACTGATTCTGGGCAAAACAAAGCATCTTTACCCAGGAAGAATGCTAAGACTTCAGAATTCATTCCTACCATGCCTTTAAAAAGCTATCCTGCATCGTGCATGGAGACTCAATCTGTCTCCTAATTTCGGCTGCCTGCTGCTGTCCTTTTGCTTTCTGATACTTGGCCTTTGCTTCCCTGGTGGCAACTTCACTGGTTGTGCTTCTTGGAAATTTGACTTCCTTGTGTTCATCTTGGCTGGGTTGTCTGAGAGAAGTTCTGGCTCTATTATTGCCTAGTAGTTTCCTCTTTGGTTAGTATTTCCCTCAGGCAGTATCTCTTTATCTATACTACAATGAATGTTTCAAAGATTAAAATGTGTTAAGGAAGATAAAAACAATACTGCTTTCAAATTATTTTTATTTTATCTATTATATTGGCTCCTGCCCCTGGTACAAAGACAGTAGGTTGGACTTTTTTGATCCCCTACATTTCACCATTGCTAAATGCTACACCCACCCTCCAGGGTTCTTTCAGGCACACTCTTCATCAGTCTCAGGCCATTTTGTCAAGTACAAATTTCTGACCTGGGCTGCACTTTGCTGCCCTCTTCTGACATACAGTCATCATGGTTTTGATCTGGCAGAAATTATCAATTTTTAGGCTTTCTCTAGAATTAACTATTTTCAGGTTCTACTATTGTCATCTTTTATATGTGTACCTATAGGAATTGCTATTTCTACTATAGTTAAGCAGCCTGAATATATTCAATTATAGGATGAGGCAACTATAGTTGCCTACATTTAAATGCATGTTAGCCATAAAAGTTAGCCTAATGCAATGATCATTTCAACTGTGCCAAATTTCAGAAATGATCTGTATTTAAATGAAGATTCAAGGTGAAATCAGAAACAGGCATATACTAATTCTAATAAACACATCTAAGTATATTTCTTGGGGCTTTGTACAAAAATTCCTAATATGCTATGGAATACATTTATCCATTTTATCTGTTCAGCAGACATTTATGTTTATTATGTACTCACTACTGTCCTGTAAAATGGATAATTTATTCATTCGCTTATATGCCTGCTGCTATCCTGTAGTAGGTAAGGCACTGACACAATGATCTTACAGTTTAATGGAACAGATACATCAGTCCTTGCACTTCAAAAAGCAAAACGATAAGAGAGTTATGTGAAAATATTATAGAGAAAGATTAAATAATTGTGAATATGGGAGTCAGAAAAAAAGAATCCTTCCAGGATATCTGCAGTAAATTACCAAGGAAGAATAGCAGAAATAATAACAAAGAGGATAAAAATATTTGGGGCAGAGATTTTGGCAAATTCAAAGACACAAAGGCATGCCACAGAAATAAATTATTTCTTCGTAACTTTTAAATAGGAAAAAAATTCTGAGACACATAGGAAAGAAGGGTGGGAAGAAAAGCATGAGTTAGATCATAAAGGTACTTGATCTTGGTAAAGAAAAAGACCTTGATTTAAACCTGTAAGCAACCAACAAATGGGAAGTCAAATGATTGTTAGTAGAGGGATAATGTGATTGAAATAGCATTTTGGAATTGAATTTCTGTAGCTTGGCTGATTGGATGAAGTGGAGGATGATATGACAGTGACAATTAGAATGGAGGGGCAAAAGGCAGAATAATTGGGACTTAGAAGGAACATCAAATCCAAAATGAAACTGGCTGGGCAGCTGCATCTGAGGTCTCTCCCTGTACACCAGGTGAAGTACCTGGAGAAACCTCAACGTGGACAGGGAAGGGTTCTTGACTCTGAATGAGAAAGAATTCTTGAGCAAGTCAGACGAGTTTAGGTAAGGAAGGAATTCATTAAAGTGAGAGTAGCAGTGAGTGGAAGCTGCCTTGCAGGCAGCAGAGAGCAAAGAAGAGCAGATGGAGGAAAGGGAAGTTCATGGAACTCCTGTTCAGCATAGGGCAGACCCCTTGGCAACTCTGAAAGCCAGGGTCATTTGGCATCCAGGGTCCACTTGGATCTGCAAAGTGTGGGAACTAAGTCCCTATGACCACAGGATTTGGGGGAGACACAGAACACTGGATGGAGTGAGATTATGTTCTGAGAACTTCCCAAATGCAAAGAAAGGAAATTTTCAGGCAGGCTATTGAAGAGCATGATCATACAGCTGCAGTTCTGTCTGTATCACCCAGGTAATGGGAACTTGCAAGCCCAAATCAGAGATCTCAGTACTTCCTTGCAGTAGAACAAAGACAGAGTGAAGACTTGCACTTAAGTCTGGAAAACAGAATGAAATAGAAAAGTGGTAAAGACACTTACCACAGGAGGAGCACAGAGACAAGACACAGAAAGTTGAGAAGTGAGAAGGCTTTATTTTAAAAGTACACACTCAGAGAAAAGGGAGTGCAGGCAACCTCAAAGAGGAGGCACACTTTAAGAGCTTAGGATTCTGTCTTACAAGGCTTTTAAGAATGGGGCAAAGGGTGGGGTGAGAATTGTTGGGTGTAGGCTTGATCTGTGGTCTGAGGGTGTCTCTCTCTGATGAGAGACATTATGTCATTATCTACAGTCAGTCCTCTAGATAATTCTGTGAGATAAACTTAACACAAGGAACTTATTGATCCACTTCTTCTCCAAGATAGTGGTTTCCCTCAAGCACTGGGAATGTATCAGTTAAGACTGTTTGCCCTGTCTTCTGATAGGGTAGATTACTGTCTGCTTCCCAAAGAATATGTTAGGAATTGCACCTCCCAACTCCGTAGTTTTTAAAATGGAATCTTAGCCTTCAAATAAAGTCCCTCCTGCTCTTACCATACTGTCTATATCTTGGCATTTTTCATCATAGACAGAAAAATGTAATCATGATGCTTGTCCCATGTCTCTGCCCTACTTCTAAACAATGCAAAGCAAGGTGAGAGACCAGAATTGCATATTTTGACCACAATGTGATAAAATTAGAAATTAGTAACGAATAATAAACAGAAGACTCAGACCTTTTGGAAATATTCCATATGCACACATTTCCATGCAGTTTTCTACTTTTTGAAGATGCAAAAAAAATTTCAAATGTTTTTGAGTCAAAAGATTTCATTTTACTCTTACTTCTTTCTCACATCTCTTATGTCTGCCAAAGAGGATTTCCTTCTACCCCTAAAACCACTATGCATGTTTCTACTTCTCCTCCACCTGCATTAACTGAATTTCTATCCTTTTTTCTGAGTTATTATAATTTTACATCTATCTTAATCCTTTAGTTATCCGTGCATATGCTCAATCCCTTCTCAGTGTTCTCATACTAGGTTGTTTATGCTCTCATAAGATTCTTAACATTTTAAAGTTGTATATATAGTTCTTTTTGTGCTAGTCTAAACCCTCTATCTTTAGTTTAAAATATACTTCAACACATGGTTCATAAAACTTACTTTTTTTAACCACCTGAATTTCCTAGCACAGGTCTCTGTCTGGAGTAGCTGTCATAAATACTAAGTGGAGAGAAAGAAGACAAAAAAGACATGGAAGGAGGCAAAATTACTGCTAATTTTGAAATAACTCTAAGCAGTTATTTAATACGACTGGATTAATTGAGAAAATATGTATCTTAATTGGCTACAAAGTTTCATTGTTTTGATTCATAAGCAAACTTTTATGGTACGTAAAATACATTATCTGATTGTGGCTAAGTAGAGTAAATGAAATTCAAGATCACCTTGGAAGCAGAAGCATAAAATTATATGTATCTTTTTTTTTTTGAGAGGGCATCTCTCATATTTATTGATCAAATGGTCGTTAACAACAATAAAATTCTGTATAGGGGACTCAATGTACAATCATTAATCAACCCCAAGCCTAACTCTCAACAGTCTCCAATCTTCTGAAGCATAATGAACAAGTTCTTACATGGTGAACAAGTTCTTACATGGTGAATAATTTCTTACATGATGAACAGTGCAGGGGCAGTCATATCACAGAAACTTTTGGTTTTGATGATGCATCATGAACTATAAACAATCAAGTCAGATATGATTATTCATTTGATTTTTATACTTGATTTATATGTGAATCCCACACTTCTCCCTTATTTTTTTTTAAATAAAATGTTGAAGTGGTATGTAGATGCAAGATAGAAAGCATAATTCAGTGCTGTAGAAGGGCAAGTGTAGATGATCAGGTCTGTGCCTATAGACTAAGTATTAATCCAAGCTAGACAAGGGCAACAAAACATCCACGGATGGAGAAGATTTCTCTTAAAACAGAGGGGTTGAGGTTCTAAGCCTCACCTCTGTTGATCCCCAACTGTGCCTGTCTTAGGTTGTTCCTCCCTTGAGGAATCTTACCCGTCTCTGGCTGACCACCCATCTTCCAGGGCCATACAGGAAAATGTAAAGTAGGTAACTGGGAGAGAAGCAATATTCTTTGAAAAGGTTAGGTTTTTACTTCTTTGCAGATTTATGCCCTGTGGCTTCTATGCCCAGCATTTGTCTTGAGGTATCTTTACCACTTGGAAGAATTATGATACTCGGTAATTTTCGATATGAGGCACAAATTCTACTGAAAGGTAGTAATTAGGAAGGAAGAAGAGAAGCTATAGAAGCAGCAGATGGAAGAAAACATGGGAAGATTGATTATTTCTTTGACATATCTTCTTGTAGAGTAACATAAGCATGTATAGGTTTTAACTACTAATTAAATTGCATACAGACATTTACAGAATAGGAATACAGATACATAACAAAAGCAGACTTACAATTACTGGCCATATCCAGTGAAACCAAGAAAACCAGGTAGGTACCCTGGGCATTTGTGAAAACTTATCAATAATATGATTGAAATTGTCTAACTGAATTTGAATAGTTTGAGAAAAATCAGACAAATTAAAAAAAACATTCCTGGGAACTGTTCACATCCCATATGTTCTTTTAACAATAGATAGTCCATAGTAGCAAGATTTTGAAGCACTGCAACTCGCACTTCTCCTAATTCTTGGTTGAGTTCCAACAGTATAGATCCAGTCAAATTTGTTGTTTTACTGTATGCACAGGCCAGCTTAGATACCTCCTTCTTCATTCCAATGGCAAGTCCAGGAACCAGTGGGATGAATACAGATACAACTGCAACAGCACTAGGATCTTTGTTGAAGTTTTTGATGATCATCCTCTGGAATGACTCTTCCAGATGATGTTGATGTTGGAAGTTCTTCTTCATATCATATCTTAATTCATTTTCTGGGTAGCCAAATTAGGCATTGATCCTCTGTATAAACACAAACAAATCCTTTGCCCATACTTTGATATGACCTTTATACCATTGTGAAGAATCTATTGGAGACCAGCACACAGGAAATGCTTTTTTTTTAAGAGAAAGAAATATTATCAGAAAAAATGTACTTCCATAGTTGATCATCTGACAGCCTATAAAAGATCAAAATTAAGGATATGTAAAGCATGCATTAATTGCTGATTTGCAGTTAATTTTATCCTATCAGGGAGTAATCCCACCCTTTTTTTTGTTATCATTAATTGACAATTACATGAAGAACATTATGTTTACTAGGCTCTCCCCTACACCAAGTCCCCCCCACAAACCCCATTACAGTCACTGTCCATCAGCATAGCAAGATGTTGTACAATCACTACTTGTCATCTCTGTGTGGCACAGACCTCTCCTTTCCCCCATTCCTCACATTATATATGCTAATCATAATACCCACTTTTTTATTACCAACCTTTATCCCTCCCTATCCTCTCATTCTTCCCAGGCTCTTTCCCTTTGGTAACTGTTAGTCTATTCTTAAGTTCTGTGATTCTGCCTCTGTTTTGTTCCTTCAGTTTTTCCTTTGTTCTTATACTCTACAGATGAGTGGAATCATTTGGTATTTGTCTTTCTCCGCTTGGCTTATTTCACTGAGCATAATACCCTCTAGCTCCATCCATGTTGTTGCAAATGGTAGGATTTGTTTTCTTCTTATGGCTGAATGAATATTCCATTATGTATATGTACCACATCTTCTTTATCCATTCGTCTACTGATGGACACTTAGGTTGCTTACATTCCATGGCTATTGTAAATAGTGCTGTGAAAAACATAAGGGTGCATCTGTCTTTTTCAAACTGGCTTGCTGCATTTTTAGGATAAATTCCTAGAAGTGGAATTCTTGGGTCAATGGTATGTCTATTTTGAGCATTTTGAAGAACCTCCATACTACTTTCCACAATGGTTGAACTAATTTACATTCTCACCAGCAGTGTAGGAGGGGTCCCCTTTCTTCACAACCTCACCAACATTTGTTGTTGTTTATCTTTTGGATGGTAGCCATCCTTACTGGTGTGAGGTGATATCTCATTGTGGTCTTAATTTGCATTTCTCTGATAACTAGCGATGTGGAGCATTTTTTCATGTGTCTGTTGGCCATCTGAATTTCTTTTTTGGAGAACTGTCTGTTCAGTTTCTCTGTGCATTTTTTAATTGGATTATTTGCTTTTTGTTTGTTGAGGTGCATGAGCTCTTTATATATTTTGGATGTCAAGCTTTTATAGGATCTGTCATTTATGAATATATTCTCCCATACTGTAGGGTACCTTTTTGTCCTATTGATGGTGTCCTTTGCTGTAAAGAAGCTTTTCACCTTGATATAGTCCCGCTTGTTCATTTTTGCTTTTGTTTTCCTTGCCCAGGGAGATATATTCATGAAGAAGTCGCTCATCTTTATGTCCAAAATATTTTTGCCTATGTTTTTTTCTAAGAGTTTTATGGTTTCATGACTTACATTCAGGTCTTTAATCCATTTCGAATTTACTTTTGTGTATGGGGTTAGAAAGTGATCCAGTTTCATTCTCTTACATGTAGCTGTCCAGTTTTGCCAGCACCATCTGTTGAAGAGAATGTCCTTTCCCCATTGTATGTCCATGGCTCCTTTCTCGAATATTAATTGACCATATATGTTTGGGTTAATGTCTGGAGTCTCTAATCTGTTTCACTGGTCTGTGGCTCTGTTCTTGTGCCAGTACCAAATTGTCTTGATTACTATGGCTTTACAGTAGGGTTGAAGTTGAGGAGCGAGATACTCCCAACTTTATTCTCCTTTCTCAGGATTGCTTTTGCTATTCGGTGTCTTTGGTGCTTCCATATGAATTTTTGAACTATTTGTCCCAGTTCGTTGAGGAATGTTGCTGGTAATTTGATAGGGATTGCATCAAATCTGTATATTGCTTTGGGCAGGATAGCCATTTTGACAATATTAATTCTTCCCAGCCAAGAGCATGGGATGAGTTTCCATTTGTTAGTGTCCTCTTTAATTTCTCTTAAGAGTGTCTTATGGTTTTCAGGGTATAGGTCTTTCACTTCTTTGGTTAGGTTTATTCCTAGGTATTTTATTCTAATTTTGATGCAATTGTGAGTGGAATGGTTTTCCTGATTTCTCTTTCTATTGGTTCATTATTAGTGTATAAAAAGCCACAGATTTCTGTGTGTTAATTTTGTATCCTGCAACTTTGCTGTATTCTGATATCAGTTCTAGTAGTTTTGGAGTGGAGTCTTTAGGGTTTTTTATGTACAGTATCATGTCATCTGCAAATAGTGACAGTTTAACATCTTCTTTACCAATCTGGATTCCTTGTATTTCTTTGTTTTGTCTGATTGCTGTGGCTAGGACCTCCAGTACTATATTAAATAACAGTGGGGAGAGTGGGCATCCTTGTCTTGTTCCTGATTTCACAGGAAAAGCTTTCAGCTTCTCGCTGTTCAGTATGATGTTGGCTGTGGGTTTATGATATATGGCCTTTATCATGTTGAGGTACTTGCCCTCCATACCCATTTTGCTGAGAGTTTTTATCATGAATGGATGCTGAATTTTGTCAAATGCTTTTTCAGCATCTATGGAGATGATCATGTGGTTTTTCTCTTTTTTTTTTTTTTTTTTTTGTTGATGAGGTGGATGATGTTGATGGATTTTCGAATGTTGTACCATCCTTGCATCCCTGGGATGAGTCCCACTTGGTCGTGATGTATGATCCTTTTGATATATTTTTGAATTCGGTTTGCTAATTTTTTTTGAGTATTTTTGCATCTACATTCATCAGGGATATTGGTCTGTAATTTTTTTTTGGTGGGGACTTTTCCTGGTTTTGGAATTAGGGTAATGTTGGGTTTGTAGAATGAGTTTGGGAGTATTCCTTCCTTTTCTATTTTTTGGGAAACTTTAAGGAGAATGGGTATTATATCTTCCCTGTATGTCTGATAAAATTCCAAGGTAAATCCATCTGGCCCGTGGTTTCTATCTTGGGTAGTTTTTTGATTACCACTTCAATTTCTTTGCTGGTAATTGGTTTGTTTAGATTTTGTGTTTCTTCCTTGGTCAATCTTGGGAGGTTGTATTTTTCTAGGAAGTTGTCCATTTCTTCTAGGTTTTCCAGCTTCTTAGCATCTAGGTTTTCATAGTAGTCACTAATAATTCTTTGTATTTCTTTTGGGTCTGTCGTGATGTTTCCTTTCTTGTTTCTGATTCTGTTGATGTGTGTTGATTCTCTTTTTCTCTTAAGTTTTTCTAGAGGCTTATCTATTTTGTTTATTTTCTCAAAGAACCAGCTCTTGGTTTCATTGATTTTTTCTATTGTTTTATTCTCCTGAATTTTGTTTATTTCTTCTCTGATCTTTATTATGTCCCTCCTTCTGCTGACTTTAGGCCTCATTTGTTCTTCTTTTTCCAGTTTTGATAATTGTGATGTTAGACTATTCATTTGAGATTGTTCTTCCTTCTTTAAATATGCCTGGATTGCTATATACTTTCCTCTTAAGACTGCTTTCGCTGTGCCCCACAGAATTTGGGGCTTTGTGTTGTTGTTGTCATTTGTTTCCATATATTCCCTGATCTCTATTTTAATTTGTTCATTGATCCATTATTTAGGAGCATGTTGTTAAGCCTCCATGTGTTTGTGAGCCTTTCTGTTTTCTTTGTAGAATTTATTTCTAGTTTTATACCTTTGTGGTCTGAAAAGTTGGTTGGTAGGATTTCAATCTTTTTGAATTTACTGAGGCTCTTTTTGTGGCCTAGTATGTGGTCTATTCTGGAGAATGTTCCATGTGCACTTGAGAAGAATGTGTATCCTGTTGCTTTTGGGTGTAGAGTTCTATAGATGTCTATTAGGCCCATCTGTTCTAGTGCGTTGTTCAGTGCCTCTGTGTCCTTACTTATTTTCGGTCCAGTAGATCTATCCTTTGGGGTGAGTGGCATGTTGAAGTCTCCAAAAGTAAATGCATTGCATTCTATTTCCTCCTTTAGTTCTGTTAGTATTTGTTTCACATATGCTGGTGCTCCTGTGTTGGGTGCATATATATTTATAATGGTTATGTCCTCTTGTTGGACTGAGCCCTTTATCATTATGTAATGTCCTTATTTATCTCTTGTTACTTTCTTTGTTTTGAAGTCTATTTTGTCTGATACTTGTACTGCCACACCTGCTTTCTTTTCCCTGTTGTTTGCATGAAATATCTTTTTCCACCCCTTGACTTTTAGTCTGTGCATGTCTTTGGGTTTGAGGTGAGTTTCTTGTAAGCAGCATGAAGATGGGTATTACTTTTTTATCCATACTATTACTCTGTGTCTTTTGATTGGTGCATTCAGTCCATTTACATTTAGGGTGACTATTGAAAGATATGTACTTATTGGCTTTAGATTTGTGGTTACCAAAGGTTCAAGGTTAGCTTCTTTAGTATCTTACTGCCTAACTTAGCTCACTTATTGAGCTGTTATATATACTGTCTGGAGATTCTTTTCTTCTCTACATTCTTATTCCTCCTTCTCCATTCTTTATATGTTGGTTGTTTTATTCTGTGTTCTTTCATGTTTCCTTTAACTGCTTTTTGTGGGTAGTTGATTTTATTTTTTGCCTTTAGTTAGTATTTGGTTGGTCTGCTTTCTTTGCTGTGATTTTATTTTCTCTGGTGACATCTGTTTAGTCTTAAGAGTGCTCCCATCTAGAACAGTCCCTCTAAAATACCCTGCAGAGATGGTTTGTTGGAGGCAAATTCCCTCAACTTTTGCTTGTCTTGAAATTGTTTAATCCCTCCTTCATATTTAAATGATGTTCGTGCTGGATACAGTATTCTTGGTTCAAAACCTTCTGTTTCATTGCATTAAATATATCATGCCATTCTCTTCTGGCCTGTAAGATTTCTGTTGAGAAGTCTGATGATAGCCTGATGGGTTTTCCTTTGTAGGTAACCTTTTCTCTCTCTCTGGCTGCCTTTAATACTCTGTCCTTGTCCTTGATCTTTGCCATTTTAATTATTATGTGTCTTGGTGTTGTCCTCCTTGACTCCCTTCTGTTAGGATTTCTGTGTACTTCTGTGGTCTGATCAATTATTTCCTCCCCCAGTTTGGGGAGGTTTTCAGAAATTATTTCTTCAAAGACACTTTCTATCCCTTTTTCTCTCTTCTTCTTCTTCTAGTACCCCTATTATGCAGATATTGTTCCTTTTGGATTGGTTACACAGTTCTCTTAATATTGTTTCATTTCTGGAGCTCCTTTTATCTCTCTCTGTGTCAGCTTCTATCCGTTCCTGTTCTCTGCTTTCTATTCCATCAATGGCCTCTTGCATCTTATCCATTCTGCTTATAAATCCTTTCAGAGATTGTTTCACTTCTGTAATTGCCCTCTGGACATCATCCCTTAGCTCTTGTATATTTCTCTGCAGCTCTGTCAGCATATTTATGATTTTTATTTTGAGTTGTTTTTCAGGAAAACTGGTTAGGTCTATCTCCTTCTTAAGGGTTGACTCTGTGATCTGGTCTGCCTCAAATTCTGTCTTTTCATGGCAATAGAGCTAGTTTGCGGAGCTGGCGCAAGTGACGGTTGGAAGACGTCCCTTCTTGTTGGTTTGTGGCTTTCCTCTCCTGGGATAAAAGCAACCTCTAGTGGCTTGTGCTGGGCAGCTGCATGCAGATGGGGCTTCTGATTCTTGCCTGGCTACTGTGGAGTTTAGCTCTGTGGTTGCTGCGGGCATTACCTGCCTCAGGCTGCTGCTATGATATGGTGGAGCCACGTTGGAGGGGAAACGCACAGGAGGCTGTTTATCTCCATGAGGGGCCTCCGAGGTGCACTGCTGTGCAGGGGGTTAGGGTGCCCAGAGTTCCCCGGGATTCCCAGCTTCTGGGTTACATGCCCCGGTATGCTTTCGTCTAGGTGTGGGGTCCCTGTCCCTTTAAGACTTTAAAAAAGCATTCACTTTTCTTTGTCCCTGGGGTGTCGGCTGTGGGGACCAGCTCCCAGGTCTTACTGTCCTGTTTCCTTAGTTCTTAGCACCCCACAAATGCACTGTGTCTGCGCTCTGGTGCAGATGGCTAGGGTTGGCTGTTTAGTAGTCCTAGGCTCCCTCTCCCTCCCTGCTCTGACTCCTCTCCTCCCACTGGGAGCTGGGGTGAGGGGTGCTCGGGTCCCGCCGGGCCATGGCTTGTATCTTACCCCCTTCGTGAGGTACTGGGTTCTCACAGGTGTGGATGTAGTCTGGCTGTTGTCCTGTGTCTTCTGGTTTCTCTTTTGGGAAGAGTTGCCTTTGTTGTATTTTCAAAAATATATGGGGTTTTGGGAGGAGATTTCTGCTGCTCTACTCATGCAGCCATCTTGGCTCTGCCTCAAAACTATATATATCTTACGAAGAAATCACTTATAACAGATTTCACTAAAGCTCGATTTGAAAATATGTTTCCACTATGATGAAATGCTCTAGCATCACCTTTGATAAATGAACAGAGAAGCACATTCTCATAGGAGACCAAGAAAGCGCTAGGGGTCCATCAAGTCAAATGGATGCACCATTCAGGCACTGTTTTCCTTATTCTCATGATATCTATCTCTTACATTCTTGAACAGCACTGGTAACAGAAGCTCATTTTATTAAGACATGTCTCTATGAAGTCTAGCTGAAGCTATTTGTCCTTTCTATATCCTCCTTCTCCCCTCTCTCCCTCCCTCTCTCTCCCATAGCTATTACTTAAGAGTATTATAGTATTTTATTGATGTTTTTCCCCAGATAACAATATCTCCTTGGTTCCTCATGTGCATCTCTAAACTCAAGTCCATCTTTCAGCCTAATTAGAATTGACTGTATTCATCCGAGATTATTTACAAACAAATGTTTTAGTTTAAGTTACTAAAATGTTATTTATGATATTCTTGTGTTTGGTGTTTAATCACTTTTTTTATAACTGTGGGACATATTTTAACAGATGAAAGACAATATCCTCTGAGAAATAATATGAGGCTATTTATGTGGTATATTATCTAATACATAAATCATAAAAGACTGAGTTTTTGTGCAACAGAAGATACAGTTGCGCAGTTCTTTTTTTTTAAAAGGTGATTTAGACAACACCCATTTTGAAAAATTAGCATCTTCAGTTTTTAAACCTGGATACTAACTGTGAAATTTTAAATTTATTATATAAAATATGTATTAATTATATTTTCATAAATACATGAAAATTATAACAGGAATGGGAATAATAAAAGCCAAACTCATCTGCCATATAGGGAAAGAAAATGGGGAAAAATTTGTGGAGCTTTGAACTATATATCATACTTTAATTATTAAAAATGAGACAGGGCTCTAAAGGAAATATGGTCATATACAAGGATTTGACAAAACTGAGTATGTATTAAAACGGCTCCTATTTATTGAGGTTTCACTAAGACCCTTAAGTCTTTTACACCTATTATCATAACAACCTATAAAAAATACCATATTCTTCTTATTTTATAAAAATAAACCCTAAGACAGGGAAGTTAAAAAAGTATCCAAAATCACACAGCAAATAAAGGTTGAACTGGGTTTGAACCCATGTGTTTTGTCTCTTGAGGCCATGGTCTTAATCACTGCATTACATAATTTGTCTTATTTTGCTCTTCTTTTACTTTTCTGTGTTCTTGGAGTAGTTCATATTTTTAAGCAAATACAAAAAAATAGAAAAAATCATAATGTAAATTTTAGCTAAGTGGAAAATTTCCATTTTTTAATGTTTACATTAGAAGTTTGGCAACTTCTGTTATGATTTATGAACATATAGATCAGTAATGGACATTTGTAATGACACTCCATGATATAAATTAGGTATTGCTTCACAGAACTATATACTTAAGAAAGATGAAGAGTCGGACTTCAAGAACTGTCATAAGAAATGTCTGACTCCTGATTGTTTAACAACATATTGATGCAGCTGTTCTTTGGACCCAGTGCCTTGACATATTTTTTTTTCACCCTGTGCATCTCTTTTTAGAAAAATGGCTTGAGATTTTCTCAAAGGTCTATTAAGTAGGAGTGAGGAATATGATATTCTGATGTTCCAAATCCAGAAGGGATCAAAAGATTGGATATTCTGAAATATTTCAATGTTGCCTAAATAGAAAATTGTTAGTTTTTTCCCTTTTAATACATGATTGATTTAAATAGTTTGAACAAGTTACAGAATCAGTGGTAGGCTATTTCCTACTCTCAGTTCTCCTGCTGTTTCTCTGCAGAATTTCTTTAGCTCTGATATCTCACCAATTCTAGCCATGTCAGTAGCTGTAAATGACCAACTTCTGTTCATCTGCTCAGCATGACTTCTGAAGGGTCCCCACAAGTAAGATGGCAAACTTCCGGCTTCTTTTCGGGGTCCTCGGTTCCCGCCGGCGCCACCTGAAGCCCAATCACCTCTCGCCCCCCTCCCAATCCCAGAACCTAGCCAACAGCCACCAGCCCCGTAGAAGTAACACCACAATCACCCTATGCCCCTTCCTATATAACCCAGCAACTTTCCCTAATAAAGCGGAACTCTCCGGTGAATTGCTGCTATGTGTCGCTCCTTTCCTTTCATTGGTGCCGAAACCCAGGAGACGGGACACCCCAACTGGGCCCCGTCTTCCCCCCTGACACCACCAGCAGCTTGCCCTCATCCTCTTTTTCTGGCGCTAGCTCATCACACTCACCACTCCTCCCTGGCCTTTAGGTAAGTTTTCCCCCCGGAGTGGGCCACTCTTCCCCGAGCTATCACAGTGCCATTGACCGTGATCGTCCAGCAAGGCCCTGATGCTCGGGGATGAGGAGGGAACGCTCCCCGCCTCAGGCCTTCATGGCTGCGGTGGACCCACAGGCCCCTCCTCCGACAGCCATAAATCCCCGCCTCAAGCCTTTACGGCTACGGCGGACGCTCAGGCCCCTCCTCCGACAGTCATAAACGCATTCACCGTCCCTCCCATCAGTGCTGAAACTTTTTAAGCAAAATTTCCCCGGGGTGGGCCACTCTTCCCCGAGCTATCGCAGTGCCATTGACCGTGATCGTCCGGCAAGGCCCTGACACTCAGAGATGAGGAGGGAACTCTCCCCACCTCAGGCCTTCACGGCTGCGGCGGACCCTCAGGCCTCTCCTCCGAAAGCCATAAATCCCCGCCTCAGGCCTTCCCAGCTGCAGCGGACCCTCAGGCCCCTCATCTGACAGCAATAAATCCCTGCCTCAGGCATTCACGGCTGCGGCAGAATCTCAGGCCCCCCCTCCAACAGCCGTAAACAAGGTGACTCCTTTGCAGATGAGAATGCTCCCTTTCCCCGCCCCCTCCTCCTTCTGTTCTGTCCTCTGAAATCTGTTCTGTCTGCCGAAAACACCTAGCGCTAGGTACCTCGTGACTCCAGCACTCTGCCTTCTTAGGGAAGTCTGGGTGATGACCCACACTTCCTAAGAAATTCCGACTCGTATACGAGTTTCCGCAGACCACCAAGGATCATCGGGGATGCCCTTTGTCTCCTTGTGGTCTGCTTCCAGTCCGAGGATCTCTGTTCATCTTCCCCTGTTTGTCTCCTTCTCTGTCCTTTAGCCATGGGAGCCTCCTCATCCCTCCCTGAAAGTTCACCTCTTGAATGCCTGCCTAAGCATCTGGCTACCCTCTCCCTGATGCCTGATATAAAACCAAAACTTCTCCGTAAATATTGCTCCCAAGATTGGCTGACATGCCCCCTAGACAATAACAACCAATGGCCCGCAGGGGGAACTCTTAATCCTAACATCACTCGCAATCTTTTTAACTACTGCCAGCGCCTGAAAAAATGGAAGGAGATTCCTTATATCGAAGCTTTCCGCCTCCTCCTCCCCCCGCCCCCTCCCAAGTTCTCCTAGCCTGCAAGCCGCCGCCCCTGCAGAAGCCTCCTGTTCACTCCCTTCCCCTTCTTCTCCTACAACAGCCCTTCTCTCTCCCCAACCATCTCCTACCCCATCTCACCTCCTCCACCTTCATTCCCTGCAGATTAAGCCTGAGCCTTTCAGCCCCCCTTTAACTAGGTCCCAAGGGCCTCCTCCGTCTTTGCCCTCATCACCTGTTTCTCCCCTGTTAGGGACCGCCTTTGTCTTCTCACATGTTTGTAGGGAGAATGGGAAAGCACCTTCCCCCATGTCTGAACGCAGCATGGGAAAGCACAAGCTAGAGAACAACCGGTGCAGTCCTTAGAAGTTATCTGTCCACAAAAACATATCTTGCCAAGACTCCTCACTCTGAAAATAGGGAGACCTTGAAGATGTGTAGAAACACCGCCCCTGCTTCTAAATATGCCCTTCCCCCACTTGCAGATGTGGCAGGAATGGAAAACAAAGAACATTCTGTTTACGCATTCCATAAGCAATTAACTAGAGCCCTGCTGTAGCTCAGTTAGTAGAGCATGGGACTCTTAATTCAGAGTCATGAGTTCAAGCCCAACTAGAGCGGCAGAAGTAAGCAGCTGAGCTGCTAGCTGGCGACATGTGGGTCCGATTCTATCTTTCTTTATTTTCTTTGCCCCCCTTCTGCACTTCAGGACCTGCTCAACTAGGCACGGCTAGACTGCGTCACTCCCCCACAGACTGAGCCAGAACCCTTCAGTCCCCCTCAGACTCAGTCCCGAGAGCCTCCCAAAATTATTGCCCCCCTCTGGGTGGTAGCAGGATCCGAAGGCATCATGCGCGTTCACGTCCCTTTCTCCTTAAGAGATTTAGCCCAACTAGAGAAACGCCTAAGTTCCTTTTCCACTGGTCCCATGACATACATCAGGGAGTTTCAATAGACCCTCCAGTCTTACAGCCTCACACATCATGACATTTTCATGCTCCTGGCCAATACTCTCCTCCCTGAAGAGCGTAGACGAGTTTAGGACTTCACCCAAATGCACGCTACCGAAACCCACAGGACTGACCCCACCTATCCCCCTGGCCCCACTGCTGTCCTGGAACAAGACCCACACTGAGATTATAACACCGCCATGAGTCTCTGCTCTTGAGATATTTTTGCCTCCTGCTTAATAGCAGGTCTGAAAAAGGCAGCTTGTAAAGTAGTCAATTTTCAAAAGCTCCAAGACATAATTCAAAAAAGAGACGAAATCCCCTCCGAGTTCTTAGACAGACTCACTCCAGCCCTATTACAGTATACCAGCCAAGACCCAGAAACACCTAAAGGAAGACATGTCCTTATGACATACTTCCTAGCTCAAGGCTACCCCGACATTAAAGCTAAACTCAAAAAGTTAGAACAGGGTCCTGCTACCCCACAGACTGAGATCCTAACAGTGGCCTTTAAAGTCTTTCATAAGCGGGAGGAGGAGAAAGAACGCTGTAAACAAAAGGCTGATCAGGCCAATTTCCAAATGTTGGCCCAGCTGATAAAACCACAACCTGGGCGCCCTTCTACAAACAAGCCCCCCCCCAGGAGCTTGTTTCAAGTGCAGAAAAGAGGGACATTAGTCAAGGGCATGCCCCTCCCCCAGATCTCCTAACACCCCATGCCCCAGATGCCACAAAAAGAGCCACTGGGGGTCTGATTGCCCAACCACCCGAAGGGGAGGCTGGACGAACAACCCCCATCCTAAGCCCGCCGTAGTGGGGCTGGCAGAAGAAGATTGATAGGGCCTGGGGGCTTCTCGCCCGACCATTTCCATCACCAAACAGGAGCCCAGGGTTACTTTAACAGTAGACGGTCACCCCATCTCCTTCCTCCTAAATACAAGAGCCACCTTCTCAGTCTTGCGAGAATACCAGGGCCCTACCACGCCAGTCATTACTCCTATAGTCGGGGTAGAAAGTAAACAGATTTTCCCATTAAAATCCCCCCCACCTTTTATGCACAATCCTAGACAGTCCCAAACCTTTCTCCCACTCCTTCCTAGTTATGCCCCAGTGTCCCTCCACTAAGACGAGACAACCTTTCCCTCCTCCACGTTTCCATAACTATATCCACTCCCACAGCCCCCAGTACTCCCTTTCTGATGGCCCTCATAGCCAACAACCCCTCTCTACCCAATGAAAGCTCCAGTTTCGCCCTCATACACCCTGTAAATCCCAAAGTTTGGGACATTACAAGCCCCTCCGTGGCCCTATGTCCCCCTGCCTCTATCAAATTATGTGACCCCTCTCAGTATATCTGTCAGGCCCAATACCCCCTAATCACTTCAGCCCTCATAGGCCTCCAACCCATCATTCAAGCAGACCCACTCACTCCCCATTTAATACCCCCATATTAGCTGTTAAAAAAACCAACGGATCTTTCCGCCTTGTTCAAAACCTTCACCTCATCAACATAGCCATTGTCCCTATCCATCCCTTAGTTCCAAATCCATACAGCCTCAGCATCCCACTTCTCAGTCCTAGATCTCAAAGACCCATTTTTCTATCCGTCCAGACCCCTGCTCCCAAGATTTTTTCATCTTCACCTGGAAGGACCCATACACAAGACATTCTGAACAACTCACTTAGACAGTTTTACCACAAGGCTTCCGAGATAGTCCCCACATTTTTGGACAAGTCCTAGCTCAAGACCTCAAACAGTTTCACCATGATCACCCCGAGTCCACTTTATTACAATACGTAGATGATCTTCTGTTCTGCAGTCCCTCGTGGGAACAGTCTCAACTTGACACTGCGTCTCTACTTAACCTTCTAGCTTCCAGAAGTTACCGAGTATCCCCCGTCAAAGCTCAAATCTCTTCCCCTTCTGTCACTTACCTTGGATTCCTTCTGTCTCAACAAAGAAATTCCATTACCTTAGACAGAAAATGACTCCTCTCTGACCTGCCCGTTCCCAAAACCATGACAGAAATCCTTTCCTTTCTAGGCCTGGCTGGGTATTTTAGAGCGTGGATCCCTAACTTCTCCCTGTTGGCAAGACCCCTATACGACCTCAGAAAGGGCCCCCCTGAAGAACCATTATCATCCTCACCCCGACACTCCTTCATTAAGCTCTGCCAAGCCCTTGTAGGAGCTCCAGCTCTCCATCTCCCTGATCTGTCAAAACACCTCTCATTATACATTCATGAGAGGTCCAGTCAAGCTCTAGGAGTCCTAGGCCAATATTATGGCCCATCCTTTGCCCCAGTAGCTTATCTCTCCAAGCAATTAGACCCCATAGTTTGGGGATGGGCCCCCTGCCTACGGGCATTAGCCGCTGGACAGCTCTTGCAGAAAGAAGCTCATAAACTAACATTCGGAGCGCCCCTTACCACTCTGTCCCCACATCACCTAAAAGATCTCTTAACCTACAAAAGTTTACAGACTCTCCCTCCCTCCAGACTCCTGACCTTACTGTCCTCTTTCCTCCAAAATCCAAACATTTCTTTCCTCCCCTGCCCGCCCCTGAATCCGACCACTCTTCTTCCTCTGCCCTACTCTCCTCATACTCCCTCGCATGATTGCCTAGAAGCCCTTCACAACTTCCTTCCATGCCACTCCACGATCTCCAAAAGAGCCCTCTCACACTCCGACCTCATCTGGTTTACTGATGGGTCCTCCTTTAAACATGAGGGCACCCACTACTCAGGATATGCAGTAGTCTCCCTCGAAGATGTCATTGAGGCACGAGCCCTACCCCCTGGTACAACCAATCAACAGGCTGAACTCATTGCAGCCACCAGAGCTTGCACTCTGGCCCGGGACACGTCTCTCACATTGTACACTGACTCCAAGTACGTATTCCACATTCTCTTGTCCCATGCGGCAGTATGGAAAGAACAAGGCCTCCTCACCACAAAAGGGAATTCCATAACTAATTCAGCCTTAATTACTAAACTTCTAGAGGCTTCACAACTCCCACACCGACTAGGCATAGTCCACTGCAAATCACATCAAAAAGATGACTCCCCCATTGCAAGAAGTAACAACAAAGCTGACAGAGTAGCCCGGTCAGTTGCCCTATCAGAAAAAACACCAGACAACAATCCATCTGCCCTTGCAGTTTTAGCCTTATCACAAGACGCCCTCTGCTCTCAGGACAAGGAGTCTCTCTTCCGCCTCTTACATGACCTGTTCCATCCCAGCCCCCAATCCTTGATCGATTTTTTACAATCTTTTTTTCCTCTCTCTCCTGAAGACAAAACCCTACTTAACCAAATCACCTGCAAGTGCACCATCTGCCAACGCACTAACCCTAATACTCCCCTCAAAGCCCGACCCTTCCCGGCTCATCAAGCAAAGGGTAATGTCCCCGCTGCAGATTGGCAAATTGACTTCACTAACATGCCCCTTGTACGACGTACCAGATACCTACTCGTGCTAGTAGATACATTTTCAGGATGGGTCGAAGCTTTCCCCACTACTAACAAACGAGTGTCCGTGGTTGCCTCTATCCTCCTCACCCAGATCTTTCCTAGGTTCGGGATGCCCACTTCCCTCCAATCAGATAACGGCCCTGAGTTCACTGCCCAAATTATCCAGAACCTCTCCAAGTCGCTCTCGCTCCCCTGGCATTTACATTGTCCTTATCGACCACAAGCTTCAGGAAAAGTAGAAAGAGCCAATAGGACTCTAAAAGACATCCTGACCAAACTATCTCTAGAACTACACCTTGACTGGGTTCGCTTACTTCCCTTAGCTCTACTCCGCATTCGAGCCCTCCCAAAGAAACCTTCCTTCTTGTCACCCTTTGAGATCATGTACGGCCACCTGATTCTACCCCCGGGGCTCCCTTCCCACAAAGGACCAATTCCTCCCAATATAGCCCTTCCACTACTCTCCCTCCTCCACACTGAATTGTGGAAATATCAGGATTGGCTCCTTCCTGATCCATCCGCCTCCCAAAATCCTCCTGTCTTACAGCCCGGCCAACTAGTGTTTTATAAGCCACCAGAGGATCGGCCCTCTCTCACCCTGAAATGGGACCAGTTATTCTCTGCACCCCCTCGGCCGCCAAGCTCTCACTGCCTGATAACTCTGTCACCCCTTGGATTCATATCTCCAGGTTGAAACCAAATACCCAAGACCCACCTTCTCTGGACACCCAAGACCCATCAGTCACAATCCAGAGTCCTTCGGATACAGCCCAAGACGCTGTCTACTCTACCACGCCTCATCCCTCTGATCCCTTGAAGCTCCGCATCTCCCGTGCACCCCCTTTGCCATCCATACCCGAATCATGACTTTTTCCTCCTTTACTGCTCTCTCGCTTTTTTCCCTCATTCCTATTGTCTTCCCTGCCGCCCCACCCTCCTTTGTATGGCGATTCAAAGTCAGGCAGACTTACACACAGCATCAAACAAAAGTTACTGCCCTCATTGCCACATCAGACTGCCCTCTGAAAGGCTGCTCTGAGCCTTTGTACCTCCACTTTCCTCCCTCCACCGAAGTATTCATTTACAGCTACCTTTATTCTCCCTACCTCTGCTTCCTCTATGACCAAAGACAAGCCTATTGCAGGCGATGGCAAGACACCTATGGGGGATGCCCCTACTGGTCTTGCACCATTCACTACATGGGTGACTTCCAGTACCCACAGTATTACTCCTCCAACCGTTTCATGAAATATCCCAACGGCTCATTCTCCTTATCAATCCCAGATCCCTGGGACTCTCGATGGGCTGCTGGAGTAACAGCCTCAGTTTACTACAAGGGGTCCTCGACCCCCCACGGTACCCTTCATATCTCTCGAGAGTATGTTCCCTCTCGCTCCCAGATCTCTCAAGTTGCATCAGATATCAGACATTCTGAAAAAGTCATTATCCAAACTCTTGACAGCGCCTCTTCATCTTCTTATCCCCACCCCTCTTCCCATTTCTCCTACTCTTCATTACAGCTCATTCAGGACACCACCATCTTTCTCAACCACACCCTTAACACAGCCAATTGTTTCTTGTGCACATCACTACAGCGCCCACTGCTGGCCGCCGTGCCCCTTAATATTTCCAACTACTCCTTCCATGCAGAAAGACAACCCCTCTGCCCCCTGGCAGACATACCCCTATGGGAACCAGAATACGCAGATAATCTCACCATCCACCACTGTGTAGGCCCAACTCCACCCCCCTCCAGCGCACTTCACTGCCTCTCTATCTACACCCCTACCTCCAGCTCTAAGACTTTTATGCAACTGAGACACTTCTTTTAGTGTAATGGCAGTCTTTTCAACTCACTGCCTCTCAACTCCGATACACCCTGCATTCTCATCACCCTAATCCCACAGTTTACACTTTACAGCATGGCAGAATTCCTTGAGCTCCAACCTCCCTTGCCCTCACGCACAAAAAGAGTTGCTTTCCTTCCCATCATGGTCAGTAGCTCTTTGATCACCTCAGCCATTGGGGCAGGGTTTTTGGGAGAAGCCTTGGGTCACTCTCTATAGGCAGTTAGAGATCTCAACGCCAAACTTGAGGGAGCCTTGACATCCACTGCCGATTCTCTAGCCTCTCTCCAAGGACAGGTCACTTCGCTAGCTAAAGTCACCCTTCAAAACCGGCGGGCCCTAGATCTGCTTACAGCCGAGAAGGGTGGCACCTGCATCTTCCTCTGGGAAGAGTGCTGCTATTACATCAACGAATCCGGCATTGTAGAAACTGACATTACCAAACTCACCGACCTTGCCTCCAGTCTCCACTCTGCTTCCAATTCCAACCCATTCTCTTCCATACTAACAAACCTCCTCCTCACCTAGCTCTAGCCCATTGCAGGCCCCATAATAGTCATTCTTCTCGTCTGTCTCTTCTTACCCTGTATAATAAAGTTCATCAAATCCCAAGTCGGAAAAATCTCTAATCAAGCTTTCAACCAGCTTTTACTCAGGAACTACCAGCTTCTGGCCACAGAAGATTCCTCACCCTCACGTGACCTCCTCACCACATGCTGAGATGGACCCCTCTCTCCGCTGGAAACTGTTCTTGGAAACAATGGTCGCAGACGCCTGGCTCCTGACACCCATATCCTCTTAGCACCATTAGAATCAACAGGTCCTCAACCTATGGTTACAGGGAATCTTCATTGATTTCCAACCTGAAAAAGTCCACATCTACTCATCCTTACTGTGGGGAGTCCTATCAACCCTTTCCTCCCAATCCTCAAACCCTCACTCCCTTCTCCGCCCCTGTTCAGCAAGAAGCAGTCAGAGAGAAAGCAACGTCCACAAACCCATAGAGGAGAAAGGGGGGAATGAAGGGTCCCCACCAGTAAGATGGCAAACTTCCGGCTTCTTTTCGGGGTCCTCGGTTCCCGCCGGCGCCACCTGAAGCCCAATCACCTCTCGCCCCCCTCCCAATCCCAGCACCTAGCCAACAGCCACCAGCCCCGTAGAAGTAACACCACAATCACCCTATGCCCCTTCCTATATAACCCAGCACCTTTCCCTAATAAAGCGGAACTCTCCGGTGAGTTGCTGCTATGTGTTGCTCCTTTCCTTTCAACTTCCATGCTCTTCTTGGACAACTCCACTGTGTGCTGACATCCAAAAAGTGCCTCCAGGCAGAAAATGGCTATTCTTGGGTTTATCTAATTCATTTCCTATATTTTAGATATTATAGTTTCTGTTGTTGTTGTTCAACATCTGAAAGCAGTTATTTCACATATTCACTCCAGCTTTTTAATTATTTATGCTGGGCTGCCACTTCAACCAGTATTCAATTTTTAAAGGTAAAGGTTGTCATACAGATTTGAAATGACCAGAAAGGAGTCATCCTTGATATGCATCCAATATATATATATATATATATATATATATATATAGCATTTATTAAATTAAAATTCAGAGAATGATTAATAGTTTACAATTTCACAACCACTGTCTAATCTTAGGTATGTAATATCTACTAGTTTTACTTTCTACTTTCTTTTACTAATTAAAATGCTTAGCCTAAAGTAGTTAACTCATTTTGCCCAAGGCCACACAGACAGGATTAAAACCTTATTATTTTAATGCTAATTTCTTTGTTCTTTTCAAGATGTACAACTTCTTCTTAGATAAAGGGTATAAAGAATGGGCCCAGGGCATAGGGAAATATCTTTCTTCCTGTCCACTCTAAGCTTTGGTAAGCTTAGGCTTCAATGTACACACTAGTATTCCATCACCAGGCTTTAATTTTGACAGGCTAAGCTACAGAAGCCATCTGGATAAAGGAAAAGAAATTTCCCCACCCATCGCTTCTTCCCACTGACTTTAATATGACCCATGAATACTGTTAACAAATACCAGCTGTCTTGACTCCATACACCACGTAATTCCTATTTGTTTGCTTTAGGTTCTTGCAACTATTTCAAGAAGAAAAAAGGTTTGAATTCATCATTGATATCCTGACATAGTGAACTACAATAATTAGTTGGAGGTGCTTTATTTTGATCTCTTAAGTGCCATTTGTATTATTTTACTTGCAAAGGGTTAGAAATATTAGCTAAAACAATGATGATGATAATATTGCTGAAGTTTAAGAAACATTTCAGATAGGAGATATTATTAAAAATGTATTGTAGTTATAACTAAGAGAAGTCATATACCAGAATCACTGAATAATGGACAATTTGTTTTCTCTTAGAGTTTTATGTACTGGATTAGGACATTTTTGTTCCCTTTGTGTATATTAGTAATGTTTTTCAAACTGTTTATAACAGTTTCTTTGACTGTAAGATGAGTGGGTTGGACCCTCAGTCTTCCTGGTTCTTCATAATTTATACATTTATAGAGATATTTCTATTGAAGGCAGTGTGCACGCATTAATGCACTCCTCACCTGCACTCTGACCTTTCCTCACTGAACATACAGAGAATCTGGGATTCATTTTAAAAATTCTGGATTGAAGTCATCTTTCCTCAGGTACCCTTTGCCCTTGGGAAAGTTATTAAATATACATGGGAAGACTATAAGGGAGATTACATATGTATAATATTAGTTGCTTCATTGGGGAAAAAAACCTACTTCAAAATATGTTTTAAAAACAAAGTAAATATATGAGAGAATACTTTGCAAACTGTGAAGTATAATACAAATGTGAGGAAGTCAATATAATAGTAAGTAAGCCCAAAAAAAGAGAAATAAAAGGAGTTGCTTCAGATGACACAAAGACATATCTTAGCAAAATGAGCTTCTGTTACTAGTGTTGTTCAAGAATTCAAAAGATAAAGTCATGGGAAGAAGAAAAATAGTGTACACCAATAAGTCGGTATTGATTAGTCTAGTAAAGGCATCACAGAATAGTACCAGAAATTTGATTAATATTTTAAGTAAATGTCGCACTTCAAGACTTACTTTCCCACCTTTGTATGCATTTATTATATAGGTAATTATTTGGCATGTTCAATAAACAAGTAAAATTGAAATATAATCATAATCATATATCTATCTTTCAAGTTTCCAATAATGGTAATGATATCTGATATCTGTAATTCCATGGGGGAGAAAGTATCTTTTCAGGTTTATTATTCAGGTATGGAAGATCATTTCAAAGCTTTTCACATGTTATTTTATTTTTTTAAATAGCTGTTACTCCACAGATTGGGTATAATGTGTGGGTAAAATTGCAATACTTACAGAATCTCTTGCCTAGCCTAAGTTCATCATCTCCATATCAATAAGTATTTCTAAGGGATGGAGAGAAGTAGTCCATCTCCATATCAATAGGTGATGACAAGGGGGAACAAGCGCATATCAGGACCAGAAAAGTGGGGTGAGGTCCCTTTTTTGCAGCTGGGTAGCAAGAGACACAGGCAAGCAAAGTGGATGACTGCTTGTATGCAATAAACAGGTTTCTCACACTTTATTTCTCCCTTAGACTGATTTTGGATTCAAAGATGTTTTGCCGCAGGCTGGAAACACATATCCTCCTCAGAGTTTCACCTGCCAGTAGTTGGCAAAACTTCTAAACCCTAAATCTGTCTACATGGGTGCAACACTTGGGCAGGCTGCTGCTAAAAATGATGAGGAGATACCTGGAAACCCCTGTGAATGGTTGGGAGGCCGCAGTAGCTGCTGCAGTTGGGGGTTGACAACTCACCCTTACGGCCAGCAGTGGCGGAGGGTACAGCTGCACCCAGGAACAATCCCCATCCATGGGGCTTCCACTTTGGGAACCCCTAGGGGGAAAGTGTTCTAGGGTAAAGCATCTCCTAGATGGTGGGCCTTTCCCAAAACAGAGGAAAGGTGGAGACACCAGAAGCTGTGGAATTCACCCTCTGTGAACTAAGAAACTTCTTAGAGGCCCTGAGTGGCCATGCAACAGTTGGGATTGTGGGATGTTTCTTTCTCAAGATAGGGAAAGAGTTATCGAGGAGACAGTCACACATAGGCAGTGCTTGGAGAAACTGGGCGAAGACCTAATGGATGCCCTTAAGAAAGAGAGGTAGTTATTCAATAGACAGGTTGCGCTCCTGGATGATATGTTAGCAGCGAGGGAGAAGGCAGGAGGAGAATCTGCAGTCCCGGAGGCTGTGGGGAAGGGGGAGCAGAGTGGTGCCATCAGCCCTGGAGATGGTAGAGATGTCAGAAAAGGATGAGGGGGTAGGGCCGAGGGCTTATCTGTTGCTGAGGCCACCAGCTGTATTAAAGGCCCATCTGGTTGTATATAAGAAAATTAAAATGCAACAACTGCAGGCTCCTCAGGAGCTCTTCACCCCCTCCCCAGTTGTGGAGCACTCCATGCTCTGCCCCAATACCCAGGATGAGCTGGTGGACATGACCGTACAGTTTCAGCAGAAGCCATTGGAATCTCTGCCTACATGGCTTTTGCATCTTTGGAAAATGGGGGCTAGAAAACTTTGTTATGTTGATTTCTGAAATGAGTGGACTGGCTCCCCTGACAACTCACCCATCCCTCCTACAGCAACTGCAAAGTGCCCACCACACCTCAGGGAATCAGGCACTTCTGGATTGGCTGATAGCAGCCATCAGGGCAGTTTGGCCTAATCCACTAGCTGGCCATTAATCCACTAGCTGGAAAATGTATACAGAACTCCAGCAGGTGTTACGGGAGTTGGGCATGAAAAATATCATCTAAAATATGGACCCCCAGGGGCCCAATGAGGAGTTGTTCACTGTAGGAATGTGAAATCTGGTGCTCTATAGAGCTTCCCCACCTCTCTTTGGGTCCCTAGTGACTATTGTTGCCCCCTACATAGGGCAACCCATAAATGAGGCTACACATACTTTAGCAGATCTGGGGGAAGTTGAAACAATAAGAGTACAGAAGAAAGTATGGGCTATGACTGAAAGGAGAGGTGCCCCATGAAGGTCTCAAGGACCCAGACGTGGGTTGATTTAATAAAGGCCAGGGTAATGAAAGAAAAATTTGATGGGCAGCCCAATAGGATCTTGTTAGAACTGTGGCACCAGCTAAAGCCAGAGCAGCAGTTCCAGCCACTGAGATCCAGGACATAGAAGCTAGAGGCAAACCCCCATGTCCAGCCTGGGTTAGTGCAAGAGTTCCTGGGTGATAGTACTCATGATCTGCCTGGGCCCTCACCCACACAGAAGGATGATTGGGCACTGCAGTCTGACAGTGGGGGGTTCAAGGCCCCCAGCTTAGGGGACATGGTGGTAACTGGATATTCATTGGTCCCCTGTGAATGTACAATTTGTCCTGGTGCTGGTAGACACAGGAGCTGAGTGTTCTCTGATTTTTGTCAACAATGAGCATTTTCCTGGGACCCCTGTTGTGATAGATGGCTATGGGAGTAACATAATTAAAGTGAAGAAAGCCCAAATCCCATTGGTGATAGGGCATTTACCCCCCAAAAGAGTATACAATGTACATTTCTCCCATCCCTGAATATATTTTGAGGGTAGATATCCTGAAGGGCCTGTGGTTACAGACCACTGCAGGTGAGTTCAGACTGAAGGTATATGTGGTAAAGGTAGTTCTGAGGGGACATGTTGAGCACCCACCTGTAGCTCTGCCTGTAATTTGGCAAGGGACAAATACTAAGTAGTATAAATTGCCTGAGGGACTCAAGGAAATTGTAGAAATTCTACAGGAGTTGGAGAAGGTTGGAATCATAAAGCCCACTCATAGTCCTTTCAATTTCCTGGTGTGGCCAGTGAAAAAGTTGGATGGCTCTTAGCATATGACCATGAATTACAGGGAACTGAATGAAGTCACGGCCACTTTGCATGCCTCTGTCCCCTCTATAGCAGCCCTAATAGACACCCTCAGTCATGAACTAGAGACATATCATTAGGCTGTGGACCTTGCTGATGCCTTCTTCTCTATTAACATAGCACAGGAAAGTCAGGAGCAGGTTGTCTTCACATGGGAAGGCTGGCAGTGGACATTCACCCCAGGGATAACTCCAAAGTCCCACTATTTGTCATGGGCTTGTAGCCCAGGACTTCGCCACATGGAAGAAACCACAAGCTGTGTGCTGTATGACTGCATTGATGATATCATGCTCACATCTGATTCTCTTGCAGATTTAGAAGGGGCAGTTCCTAGACTGCTGCAATACCTACAGGGAAAAGGATGGGCTGTGAATAGCAACAAGGTTCAGGGACCTGGTTTGTCAGTAAAATTCTTGGGGGTTGTCTGGTTGGGTAAAACTAAAGTTATTCCTGAATCAGTCATAGACAACTTCCAGGCTTTCCCTACCCCTACAATTGTGGTAGTATTCCAAGAATTTTTCATTCTTTTGGGCTACTGGAGAGTTTTTATCCCATATTTGGCACAAATTCTGAAGCCCTTATACCAGTTGGTACAAAGGGCATCAGGGGGGACTGGGATGAAACATGTGCAGCTGCTTTTTCTGCTGCTAAGTAAGCAGACAAGGCCATATGGACCTTGAATACAAGACCCTGTGAGCTAGATGTTTATGTAACCGAAGATGGTTATGGATGGGATATTTGGCAGCAGCTTGAACAGATGCACCAACCTACTGGACTCTGGTCACAACTATGTAAATGAGCAGAGGTCCAGTATACCCTGACAGAGAAGCAACAGGCTGCTCCATACCATGCTTTGCTGGCTATGGAGCCCATCACCAGAACAGCTCTGACCAAGGTAATAACCACATGTCCCATCATGGGGTGGGTGTTAGACTGGACCCAAAGGCCATGGAGTGGTGTGGCACAGATGCCTACACTGGCCAAATGGGATGCATATTTACAGCAGCATAGTGCCCTCTCTACTAGCCCCTTAAGTGGAGAACTCCAACGCTTATTGCTGCCAGTGATGCATACCGGTAGAAAACAGCAAGAACTTGTTTTTGAGCCATTGATAGCTGACAGTCCTTCTCAGGAGGGAAAAGCCCCTATTCCTGAAGATGCTTGGTATACAGACAGCTCCAGTCATGGGCAACCCCTGAAGTGGAGACTGGTTTTCCAACCTAAGACTGAGAAAATATGGATGGAGATTGGAGAGGAGAAGAGTGGCCAATGGGCTGAGTTGTGGGCATATGGCTCATGATCCCCCAGGAATCTTCTCCTATAGATGTCTGCACTGACAGTTGGGCTGTCTATTGGGGCTTGACCCTGTGGCTACCAACATGGTAACATGCTAACTGGATGGTTGGTCACCACCTTCTCTGGCGGCAAGAGTTGTGGCAAGACCTTTGAGGCTCTGTGCAGACTAAGACACTTATCATATATCATGTGACTGGTCATTTGCCTTTGGCAATCCCAGGGAATGATGAATTGGACACATTGGCAGAGGTGTGTTGGCTAAAAGAAAGCCTGACTCTGATATAACCTAATGTTTACATCAGCATTTGTTGCATATGGGGAAAGAGACAATGTGGGCTGTAGCCCATCAGTGGAGTTTGCCATTGACCTTTGAAGAAGTCAGCAGAGCCTGGAAGGAGTGCCTTGTGTGCTCTAAGAGGGACTTACACTGAATCCCCCAGCAACATGGGACAATAGTAAAGGGGCTGATACTCCTTGTCAGGTAGTAGATAGACTATACTGGGCCTCTGCCCATATCAGAAGGATATCGGTATGCCATGACTTGTGTGGACACAGCTACTGGACTGTTAGTTGCTTTTCCTGCACACCATGAAGATGAGCAAATGACCAAAAGAAGCCTAGAGTGTCTCTTTGCAGTCTTTGGCTGGCCACAGGTGATTGAGGGTGATTAAGGCACCCACTTTAGTGGACATGCATTACAAGAATGGGTGAAGAAATTAGGAATAAAGTGAAAGTTTCATGTACCACATAACTCTACCAGGGTAGGCATGATAAAGAGGTACTATGGTTTGTTGAAATCTGGCTTGTAGTCGGACACCAACGGTCTACAATGAGCTGGTCAGTTCACTTATGGACAGTGCTATGGTATTTGAATGAGCCCCGAAAAGGAGCCTTGAGCCCTGTGGACATGTGGACATGCTAGCACACATTGCTGCCTCTCTTATACAAGTGTACGTGCAAAGCAAAGAGGAGTTACTGAAGCCAGGATATGGCCAGCAGAGCAACATCCTGTTGCCAGCCCCAACTGCGTTAAGCCCTGGAGACTCTGTTGAGTGGACATGACCCTAGACATTTCGACACATGGATGACAGATGGTTGGCCCTTCTGGCAACTTGGAGAAAAGGCCTGGAAGCTGGCCTCCTGTGTGTTTCTGGAGTAACAGCTGAGTAACCCCCAAAGATCATGGTAGAATACTCAAAACAGCTAAGAGGTAAGAGCATATTACAGGCAAATTTTGTTTTATCTTTATGGACAGTGCATGTACCTCATGTAGCCCTATATATTGACCCATCTGTAACTCCCACAGGGAGGGGGTAAATATCTGGTATACTAGACCAGGATGAGGTTCCATTCTTGCCACAGTCCTATCACAGGATTACTCTCTTGCATATATCCTACCTGATGGATAAGATTTGCCTATGCTGGTGTCATTAAAACATGTATCTTATTTCCTTTAAGGTTATTTTCTTCTACAGTCCCTGTGGCCCAGATGCACTCCCTGGCTACAGCTGCCTTGTGATAATTTCTCTGAACTCCCTGACCATTCAGCTACTGACTGCCTGTGGAATGGGTGAGCTATGGACTTAATCTGCGTAGGACTTTGAACCTAGATGAATCCTCCTGCTTGAGGAATATCATGATTTTATTGTTGTCATTGCATGTTATTAGTCTGGTTATGGTGCTCTAGTTTTCTTGCACAGGGCCATTGTAGAAAATGGGGAAGAAGTAGATTGTGAGGCGAGATTTCTGGAGTAGGCTGTGGGTAAAACTGCAATATTTCCAGAATCTCTTGCCTTGCCTTAGTGCATCTCCATATCAGTAGGTGTTTCCAAGGGGTGGAGAGAAGTAATCCATCTCCATATCGGTAAGTGATTACAAAGGGGGTGAGTGGGAGCAATCATGCACCAGGACTGGAGAGATTTGGTTGGGTCCTATTGCAACTGGATTGCGAGACACATGGGCTAGTAGCAGATGACTGTTTATAGGCAATAAATGAGTTTCTCCCACTTTGTTCCTTCCTTTGATGAATTTCAGCTTCAAAGGTTATTTGCCCTTGACTGGGAACATATTTTCCCCTGAAGTTACATATGCCAGCCTAAATATATCTTCCAACAACTCATTACAGTTAGGGAAAATAGCCACAGGTTGTAGCCACAGATCCACTGAGTCCAGAATGAGATGGAATTAGTTTCAATCAACACTTATTTCTAGTCTATAATAACTTCTCTCTCTGATCAGTGGACTATCATGATGGTTACAATCTTCAGTAATTAAAACCAATTCAAAGCTATTGTTTTAGTAATCTTATAAAGGTCTAAGAATTTCTATTTTTCAATGCACAATAATCCTGAAAAAAAATGGCTGTTGGACCCTTTGGGTAAAGTACAGAAAACATACTGCATATTTGTGGTGATATCTAATCTCCCTTTTCAAGGTTACTGGCCTTACCTTCATTCAAAAGAATTCTGGGTTTTTGTTCTAGAAAATATGTATAAAATGGTTAAGTTCTTGAAACTGGACTATGTTTATTTTGGTGGTATAAGTAAGGTCTAGAGTTGGTTATGTTTTGTGTTTTTTAAAAAATATATACAGATCAATAACATTTTAGAAGGCTGCCCATCAATTTCAGTCATCAAAACTAAACAATTGATCAGTACTAAAGGAAAAATCATTCTGATATTCTGATTGCCATTCAAGCCCTTCTTTCCTTTATAATAACTATGCTCTCCTTAACCTTTGTCAGTTTAGCACCACCTCTTAGTCTTTGCCATTTCCACTATTTCCACTGAAATCAGAAAATAAATTTTTTGCTTGATCTTGTATCATCAAATTTCAGAGAGCAAGCAATGCAAAGATTTTCATGCATTGCTAGAGGGAATGTCCTCTAGGCCTGCCAATGGATGGGAGGGAAGGTCACACACAACAAATTCACTCTAATATTCCTACCACCATAAGCCTTTGGGTACTGTTTTTTATGTAATTCTAATTCTAATGATAATGTAGAGGGAATATTCTGGGATCTAAACTTCATTGAATCAGGTTAAAGTTTCAATCAACTAAGTTAAGTGTTAGAGCCACTTAAGCTGCTACTCAAGCCAACATATTGATCTAAGAGTCTCTGTTAAATGTACTAACATTGACAAATTTTATTCAAATATAATGTTTTACTCTCTTTGGTCTAACATCCTTAGAAAAATTCCATAAATATTCCCCAAGTTCCTGCCAAAGAAAATTGAAAATTATTGTTTGATTGCAGAAATTAGTTCCATTGTACTGTGTATAAGCTACCTCTCTCCTAGGTTACACTTGCAAATAAAAATTTTATGAATCCAGCTTACTTTGGAAACTTTCATCCACAGAATCAAATTTTGGTTTTTACCTTTATCTCCAGCAGCCTTGCAGCTATTAGAGAAAATAAAAAATTTTAAGGCAATACTAGAAGCTCTCTGGTTATCTGACAATAATATGAGCTGATTAAATACTCAGCATGACATTTATTTTCATAATCTCTCCAGTTCAGGCAAAGGCAGCTGCACTGTTCCTTCATTTAGTTACAATTTACTCAATAGGATCAAGTACAGAAGACCCTTGGTTTCCCAAAATTTTGTCTTGAATAGGCACTTGATACCAGACACTCACAGAAAGTAATTTGAATGACTATCTTTCTATTGAATAATTTTGACTACCAGCCTCCAATTTTCCACTAGCAAAGAGGCCTTCACCACATTTAAATCCAATTAGATCAAATCACAAATCCTACATGCCTATGTTTGAGGATATGGTTCCTGATCCTATGAGCAATCAGTCAGGGGAAATATAATAATTCCGGATATACAGTAGACAGTGGTGATTTAAGTCATGCAATTGACTTTCAGCAGTGCTGAAAGACCAAATGGTATAAATGGTACTGGAAAAGCAAAAAGGAAAAAAGCCTTTCCCACAAAGATCAAGGAGTTGTTATCAAGTCTGAGGCTGAGTTGCTGGAAAGCTACTTCCTCTGCTTCTCTTGGAAGAAGAGCTTTCCATATCATAAACAAATGAAAGGAAATGGCCCTTTTTGCCTCCTTCTAATCTTCCATCAGCATCACCTACTAATGTAACATAACAGGAAGCTTGGGGGTGTTAAATTAGTTGTTAGTCTTCTAGCCCTAGTATAAATGGATAATGATGCACATGAGATAAAAGAGACACTATTCAGCACACACAGTAATTATTAGATTCTTAGGTTGAATTTAAAATCTCATCATTATTTTTAACATTTCCAGATCTGAGGACTAGAACTACACAGGTATTTTTAAGTTCATTTTTGAGGATATTTTTGAAGATATTTACAGGTGTTTAGCAGCTCTGGGTTATAACTAGTATTGGCAGGCGTGATTGCAGCTAGTATTTCTGATGAAGTAGATAGAACTGATGGAGCTTAGTTGCCTGGGATCTCTGATAATAATGGAAGCTCCACTTCTTCAGGACTTTGGAGGTCTCTGTAGAGATGTTAAGACCTTGCTAGGAGAAGAAGGTTCACCTTAACGGACATTTATCTTTAGTATATAGATGTATTCTCAACAATGGCTGCCATCCACAAACTAGAAGAAATCTTAGCAGAAGTCTAGTTCATGAGGTTTGCTTTATAGTGATGTGAATTGATAAGAGACATAAGATTGGATGTTTCAAAATCAGTTTGCTTTAGACAGTTTCTTGCTTGTTTATTTTTTCATCTGTATTTAGACATGACTGAGGGAACAGTACATTTTTCCATTAATAAATGAGGTTCTGCAAGTTCAGAAAATAAAAAGATGATGGAAAAGGATGGTCATAGTAAAATTATTCAAGACATGGGCATTTAAAACTCTGATAAATGGGAAGATCTGAGGAGAAAAAAATGTTTCCTCTCATTATTTTTTAAAAAATTGAAGTAGAGTTGTTACACAATATCATATTGGTTTCAAATATACAACATAGCGATTGGACTTTCCTTTGAACCCCTAGATTTGGGATATGCTTATGGAAGTTGCATGAAACTGAAAAAGCCTGTGGCTTCTATAACAAGATAATCAGTTTTTTGAAGGAAGACTTCTACCAATGTAGTTTAAGCTAGCAAGTTATGACTTTTGGACAACTGGCATGGATTGACTATTGCCCAAAAGAGGCAGAAACCAAGAAGCTTTTAGTTTGTTTTGTTTTGTTTTGTTTTGTTTGTGGGGTTGTTGCTTTGTTTTGTTTGTCTTTCATCTTACATATTCTCTATGTATCCTGTTCGTTCCAAATAACCCTGAACCTTAGTTGTAGTCTTTGATGATTGAAACAAGGAGGGATCTGAATTTAAAGGCCACTGAGCTCTGGGTCTATTTTTTGATCAATATAATGGAATGGAGTTTAGATAATGCATATCTCTATAAACCTCTGATGCTTTCTTAATTTATTGAGTGTGGGACTATTTTTATGAGCCTGTTCTTTTCTTAAAATTTTAGAAAGATGGAACATATAAGAATTGATATGGAATGAATCAAATTTGGATGCACTGAGATGGCTACACCCATTCTAGTGAAAGTGGCCTATGTTGAAAATGCTATAGAAGTAATTCAGACCATCCAGACATCTGAGTGAAAGCCTTTCTGAGATGAACAAAATAACACAATAAGAGAGAGAGAATAGCAAGTAACTTTAGCTATTTTGGAACTTTATCCAGAGTTTCATTTTGAGAACTTAAAAGTTCTGAGAAGCAAAGCATTAACTCATACTTACTATTACAATGTCTACTTGGACACTGTCCCTATCATAGGAAAGGCTAACAAAGTGAAAAGATATTCTGAGCCAGGGTTTTCACATTATTCTCCAGATTAAATATATACAAGTATCCCTTGCTGTAATAGAAACAAATTGATTAAAGATGGTAATAAAGTCGAACTGAGCTCCTCATCTTACAAACAAATGACATTGCCTTATTCTCAGCAGTCATGTTTTTCAAACTTTCTGGGCTTAGAAACAGCTTTATGCAATATTTATTTACTCCACACATCATGTATAAGCAATATGATTTTGTTTCTGATTCACAAAATGTTAATTTCTTTCAAGCAAAAGGTGAATTTGCAATAACCCAAAATCTTATGGAAAAGGACTTAATTCTGTATAATACTTAATTACAAAGGCTTCTCACAATTCAAACTTAGTTGCATTACTGTGAGATGGATACCATTATCATGTTTGTAAATAAGGAAACTAGAACTCAGAGGTTAAAAGTAATTTGTGTTAAGATCATGTGCCTGATAAAGGTACTGATTACTATGTTTGGTATTTTTTCCTGGGAACACAAAAGAGACATAATGTTCTGTTTCATAAACTTTCACAAAGAAGAGCAATGAATTCTCAGATGGCAGCATAGATGGTGTGTCTTCTGAGAGTGCAATATGAATGAGGGTGGTAGAGGTGTGTTACCCCATCTATTGCCTAAGTGCACCTCTACACCCATTTTGTTGCATTACCTACAGGAGAAAAGGGAACAGATTAGGTTCCTTTAATCTGCCGATAGTCTTTGAAAAAAAAATTAAGGTAACAAAATAAATTCAAAAAATGCCAAACTTAATTATGTCTATTATACATGAAACAGCTATTAACATGTTACACTATAGGAAAAATTGAATAATAATAATAATAATATAATAATAAATTGATTATGCTTTTGGCTTTTTGATAGTCTTAGAAATTAACAATCACAAAACATATAAAGAATAAATAACTATACTGTTTGTAGCATTCAAAGGGATATGATTGCCCGAACAATATTACCTTCTACATGATATTGTTTGGTCAATAAAATACACATAAGCTAAGTAGTTCTGTGGAAGGGTATAATTTAAAAATTCATCAGATTATTTTCAGGAAACAAATTACCACTTGAAATTTAACTTTGCAGTCTAACTCAATTATCAAGCATTTCTGTATGTAAAAGCTTAATTATGTACAAAAACCTACTTTGAGCTTTGTTTATATAAGACAGTTAAGTATATTACCAGGGACAATTACGTATATCATTAACATCAGTAAAAATAATCTGAACACTAATTTAGAAATGGTTCTATCTTTAAGTGAATGTGGTTAAACTTATTCTTTTTTATAGAACTGTTAAAGTTTAAAACAATTTGTGAAAGTAACTTAATAGACTACACCTAGAAAAAAATCCTAGTAGATGAACTACATAAAACTGTTCAACTCACTAATTTTACTCTAATTCTTCTAATTCTTCTGAGTATTCTTGTAGGCTCTAAAGAAGGCAACTGTGAACAGAAATAGCAAAACATAAAAGGAAAACAGGGGATTCTGATTTACGGCACTATTCTTAAAGTAACAGTTGACAGGACATTCCATCCTTAATCATCTTTTTCTTTAACTTGGCTATTTTCACCTACTTAACTATTTTAATTATTGTAGTAATTGTACCAAAAAGTGTTCCTGACACAAAGAGATACGTAATGTAGGGAATACAAATATAGGAATATAATAAAATGGAATTCTTTCAAGAAGACTTCTACAAACTTGAAGCTAGATAATTTAGCAACTTAAAAAGAAAAGTTATAATAGGAAGCCAATTGCAATATTTCAATTTTTAAGTTAGAATTTGATTACATATTAAAATTTTTTTTACTCATATCTCAAACCCATCACACTGCAGATACTTCACCATTAAAAACAAAAATATCCATGTGAACAAGTTTTTACCACAGATTTTAGCAGAAGCTCAGAGCAGAACTGATGGGTGCAACTTCCTAGCTGGGATACTAAAGACAGAACTTCTAGGTTCTGTCTCCTTTTGTTAAAAAAGCGAAGAGATGACCTTGCAAAACACATGTGCATCAAAACCATTAATCTGACACTCCTCTTCCCAGGAATTCTCTTTCTAGGAATATATCTTTTGAAAATATGAAGAGATATGTACACAGCTGTACACATACATATTGTATATATACAGTATTTTTGTACCATTATTCAAACAGAGGAAAAGTCGTAACTGCTCAGTAATGATTTTCACTCTAAGAGAAGTGGTACAGTAACCTCTTTCCTAGATAAGTAACTATTATTTAGTAAAAGGCAATTTCTTAAATTGAACATAAGTAGGTATGTAATTAGCATTTTTAGGTGACATCTGAAAACTGAGATTATTTTAATTAAGCTTTTTCTAAGGCTCAAAATCGAATCTCATCCATCTCTAAAAATTCTGTCTAGAAACTGTCCAATTTGAATTAGAACTGTTTGTTCCAATTTCATCATTTATTCAACAAAAACATTTGTTAAGAATATTTTACCTCATGGACACCATGCTAAGTGTTGAGGATAAATAAATAAATTAGTACTATTCTTTAGAGAAACAAGAATCCTGTGAGGGATTGCAATACAAGTGTTGAGAAAGGTGGGGATTTTTTTTTCCTTGATTGTTTCCTATGGACACATTATTTACTATGGAATATAGATAGTCACTCTTAGAGTTGTAGATAATTTCAAGCAGTATATATATTATTAGAAACTCACCTTATTTTTGTATCCAAAAAAAAGCTTGTACTATGTCCTCTGAGATATACTGCAATAAAATATTTTGCCTACTCTAAAAAGCAAACATCCATACTGCTCTGGAAAGACTAGATATTAAAAAATAGTAATAATTAAATCTTCTAAAGTGGTAAAACAGAGTATCTACTTGGATAAGTTAACTTTCCTCATGATTCTAATTGGTATTGACCTATGTCATAATATTTCTGTACTCTACTTATATTATAATGTTTGTTATGAAATCTGTTGGTGTGCTTATATATTTCAGTTTACATGTCACAGATGTAACATCTCTTGCCTATCGCACACAAAGTATTTCTGCTTGGCATTGAAATTAAGCCCTTATATTTTCTTAAGCTTTACTATGGAACTGTGTCCTCCCCTTTAACTTCTTGAACTCATAGTATAACTTGAATCATTAATAAAGCATATATTAAGAATTAGGAAAAAACAGGTCTATTAAATTCTTGCCAATATTATGAGAAATGTCATCACTGAAACTGCAGGAAAGACAAAAGATACTGATATAACTAACCCCCAATCACAATTTCCACTCACACCCTCCTTCCCTCCCTAAAAGCACTTATTCTTTCCCCAATTAACACATTCCCCCACCAACACATTCCTCCACCAACCCTAAAAAAAAGATCACTCAGTGAAAGAAGGATACTGTAGCCAGCTACTAAAGGAACTAGAGACTAAGCCTTGCTCTATCATAAGGAAACAAATGTGAGAAAAGATAAGAAAATTTAATGAGAAAGCAATAGGAAGAACCACAGAAAATAGTCCAAGCAACAGAATAGCACAAGAAAAACACATCCTTATTAGGAGGAAGCAGGCACAGTTCTTGAGTGGATTAATAACAACTAGAAGTCACCTAGGTTTCTGAACTTGGAAATGATGTTTCATGGAGTAAAACTTAAAACAGAACTCTCCATTATGAACAAGTCCGTTCCCTCTCAAAATTTTTCACTGCACCTACTTTGATGTTAATTTCCTCATGAATATTACTTCTAAATCTGCATCTCATTAGAAAGTGCTCTCCACAACACTTGCCTTAAGTGATCCCCAGAGTATTTTCCTTTCAGCTTCCCAGCAACCACCACCAGAGAGTCACACTCAGACGTCCCATGAGCACAGGGCTGGGGAAATTGCCTGAACTGTGAATGCCTGCTCTCCAACCAATGTTCAGTCGGTCTACTCAGTGGCTGAGCTGCAATGCGCTCATATATCCTTTTGTGTCCTCAGGGATCTTGCTTATTAAATATCTTTTCTCTTTCTCCACTTTTTCCTCTTTTGTTTTTGTTTACTGTCTCTGTTTCCTTTACATAAAATCTATCACCTATTTCCCATCAAGGGAAAAGAAAAAGCTCCCTCAGTTTTATGATTTCCTATAACCGTATTTCCATCTGTTTCCTTCTCTCATAGTCTAGTTTGTTGAGTTTTCCAAATGCATTGTCCGTATTTCCTTTTCCCCACTCATATCTCTGTGTTTCAGTCTAACTTCTCTCCTTTCACTTCTTCATGTTATTCGTGGTGCCATTGTACAACAGCATCATGGAACCCACCACCCTTGATTTCCAAAATACTGTTCTCTATTATATGTTTTCCTAATTTGCTGCTATATATATCTCTTTTTTAGCCCCAGTATTCCTTAAAGACCCATGTTTCCATCTTCAATCATTAGTGCTCTTCTGCTAATTACTTTTTCTCTGGCTTTAACAAAGACCTATGTAATAACAATTGCATGTCTTTCTGTGGATAAAATGAAAGTTCCTGTGGCCAAGATTCTCACCTGGCCCTGGTTGGCTATATATGCATGTGGGCAATACATTGCTATGGACTCTATATAAAGACATGGCTGCAGGAGATCAGAGCAGAGGCTGGAGTGGTGGCAGTGCTGAGGACAGAGGCCCAGAGGACAGCTGTACAGGCAGAGAGGCCCAGAGGCAGAGACCAGCTTGCTGCATGCAGACTCGCTCTGAGTGAATGGAATCTTGGTGACTGACCTGCCACCGTGGGAATAAAGTTGCGTATAACCCTTTCACCCCAAGAACGTTCTACTGTCATTTCTTTGGTCACACTGAATCCATAGTGAATTTGCCCAGGGCTGAAATCCATTGGCAGGACACTTTCTCAACAGTCTAGAAACCTTTTCTGAAATTTAGATCCACATTTCTAAATTCCTGCCAGACTTTGAGACTTGGAAGTCATATAGGTACTTGAATTCGGCATGGACAACTCTGAACTTGTCATCTCCACACCTGTTTCTATTATTACTTTAGGTAGTTATAACATCTATCACCTAAGTTGGGAATGACCTTCAGTACACTTTACTAAGTCCATCCCCCAGTGATTTATTATTAAGCCCTGTAGATTCTATCTTCTAATTTTCTCTGAAACTGGACACTTCTCCTCCATTGCACATGCCTCATTATTGCTCACTTGTATTGTACCTCTGCTACCAACCTTGTTGAGTCCAACGGCTGTCCATTTATTACAATGTCATGTTTTATATCTTTTTATTTTGTGTATCCCTTAACTGTTGTAGTTATAGTTAATTTTACTACTTTTGTCTTTCAACCTTCATCCTAACTTTCCAAGTGGTTAATCCACAATCCTTATTATAAATTCACCTTTACAAGCAAAACTTTTACTTTCATGTTTTCTTGCTATCAGTTAGTGCTTTTTCTTTCAGCTAAAAGAAGTCCCTTTAATGTTTCTTGTAAGGCTGGTTTAGTGGCAATGAACTCCTTTAGCATTTGCTTGTAGGAGAGGCATTTTTTTAAATCTCTCCTTCAGTTCTGAATAACAGCCCTGACAAGTAGATTATTCTTGGTTTGAACATACTTCCATGCAGCACTTTCAATGCATCATCCCATTCCCTTCTGGACTGCAGAGTTTTTGCTGAAAAATCAGCTGATAATTTTAAGAAAATTCACTTGTAGACACAAAGTTGTTTTTCTCAGGCTTCTTTAAGATTCTCTCTTTATGTAACTTCTGACATTTTATTATAATGTGACTTGCTGTGAACCTCCTCAGGTTCATTCACCTTATTTCAGGCTCTCTGTGCTTCCTGCATCTGTGTGTGTGTTTGCTTCTCCAAGTTAGAGAAGTTTTTAGCCATTATTTCTTTAAGTCAGTTTTCTGCCCCTTTCTTGCACTCTCTTCTTCTGGGATCCCTATAATGCAAGCATTCTGCTTTATGTTTAACAAGTCTCTTACTTTTTATTAATTTATTAAGCTATCTTACTTTTTATTCATTTATTTTTATTTTTGTTGCTAGGAGTTTTCCTCTATTCCTCTAGTCTTCTGCTGATCCTCTCTATTGTATTTCTCAACTCAGTTATTTTATCCTTCAACCCTGTGGCTTCTGTTTGGTACTTCCTTATATTTTCTCTGTTTGCTGAAGTTCTCACTGTGTTCATCCACTAGTCTCCCAAGTTTGTTGAGCATCTTTATGATCATTAATCTGAACTCATTAACAAGTACATTATCTTCATCTCACTAAGGTCTTTCTCTTTTTTCAGGTTTGCCTTGTACTTTCATTTGGAACTATTCCTGTTTCCTCATTTTGCTTGACTCTCTATGCTTGTTTCTATTAGGTGAAGCAGCTACCTCTCCCAGTCTTGAAGAAGTGTCCTGTGTGAGGCATAAAACTTATTAGTTCAACTTTGCCTTAGTTGTTGGTTGTATCTTAAACTTTTATGATTGTCTAAGTCACCTGATTTATTCTTGATAGATTCCAGCTGTTGAGGGTATGCCAGAACCTATCAGTGTTCCAAAGCAAGTGGTCTAATTTAGCAACTAGATTCAGGTAGTTGGAAGCCAGACCCTCAGACACCAGCTTTTAAAGAATACAGATATTTACAGTCCTATAGGACTTCAATCATAGATCCTGCTGACCTCCAGACCAGGAAATCTGGAGGTGTCCTCTGGGTCAGTTTCAAGAATCAGGGATGTAGACAAGTATATAAGCTCCTTTGTGAGCTGTGCCAGACAGCTGTGATGTACCAAGCGAGAGAACACAGATGGTGTCTCCCTGTCTACATTCCCTGAGCGCACTCTGTAGTCTTCAGATGTGCAACAAACCTGAAGCCAGTCCCTCAGGTTGAAACTCCAGGACTATTAAATGGACTTTTTTACATGCAGACTGGAGATATGTTTCAGTCTGCAGGCTGTATATTGCCCTGGGTATGGTATTCCTGTCCAGAATTGCCATCCTGATTGTTATAGTCCTGTGGAGCCCAGGAATACAAACCCTTCCAGCCACCAGAGCAACACAATCAAGAGGCATCCCCTGTGTGGGTTGCACTCATGCATAGGCTTTAGAAGGCTGTAGGGGGGTGTTAGGGGTGACGCAGGCCCACAGTTTGATGAGAGAAAGAGCACTAGGAGGATGACACACCCATGGCTTTAGCAAGCCTGGGAACAGAGCTGGGGCAGGGCACTGACATGGCCTTAATGACACTGAAGAAGAGTGTAGGAAATGCCCTTGGCTTTAACAAGGTTGCATTTGTGCATGTCCACCTGTGGTAGCAAGGTAGAAGAGTACAAGAAGTGGTGCACTCCAGCTCCTCTATCCCAAAGAAAATCCCAACTAATCCCCACCTTTCTGGCAGATGCTCTAAGATTAGCACCAATATCACCTTTACATATATTCCAGCCACTTATCAAACTGCTGACTTTGCACTGGTTTCTGGGACAAGTGAGTCTAAGTGTGAGCTCCTCGAAAGCAGTATTTCTAATCCAACCAGCCTTGATGGAAGCCTCATTGGATTTTAAATCCAGACATTTTAGGACTTTATCTCTCTGGGGCAGGTGACAAGGGATGGTTAAAGTGTGCAATCTGGAGCACAAACCTCTTGCTCCTCCAGGAAAGGCTCCAGGCCCATGAAAGCCCTCCCTATTGTGTATCACTGTGCTGGTGGTGAGGTTTAGGCAAGATCATGTCTCTGACACTCCTACCCATCTCAATGTGGCCTTTTTATCCTCTGTTAATGGAGGAACCTGTTAGCTAGTTTTTTTCTTTTCCAGAGGGAATTGGAATAGCTGTAATTGTAGAATTGGTGTGTCTGTGGGAAAGGGGAGCTCAGGGTCTTCCTACATCATCATCTTGGACCACCCTTAGCAACATTTCTAATGACATTTTGACCTAATATATCTTACCTCAGATAAAATCTTTTTTTCCAGTAATCTCTGTGTACATATTCAGATACACATAGCAAAATAAACATAAAAGAACCTCCATTGTTTATATACTTGAAATAATCAAGGAGAAAATGTTTCTTATATTGGATACAAATTCCATTGTATACATATGTACATCCTGTTGCATGACATAACTGGGTGGACTCAGAAAATAATACAATAAGTTGTAATCCTTTTCTTTGGCTGCTTTCATTCACTGGACCAATGTTTTTCTTTTCCCATGAGAACACTATAATAGTAGAGCACCAATGCCCCTTCTTTCCTGAATGAAGTGCAAGGTATATACAGTGTAGAACATAAGTTATCCCTGTCTAAGGAAAGAAATAGAGACGGAATTATATCTTCCAGACATAAACAGTACAATGCTTTATCCCAACTACTGCATCTGTACTTAGGCTGCTTAGGCTATTCTGCCCTCAATCAATCACTGAAAGTTTTGTTAATCCTTCTAAAGCATTAAACCTGAAAATACTGAGCCAGATACAATAAGTATCCAAATGTCTGGAAGAAATGTTTCCTTTGTACAATTTTTACAACTAGCCCCAGGAAAAGTATATATTTGAGGGGCTCTCCCAATTCCCTTTCTAGTCTCCTCATCCCACACCTGAGTAAACAGTGTATTCAATTTGTTTCCAAGCTACACTGTACCTCAAGGAGCAACTTCTTTCATGCTTTAAAATATTCCTCTACTTCTCCAAACTCCTCTCTTTCCATACCCCCAAAATAAAAAGCAATTTCTTATATTTCATTATCTACTTGCTGTAAGAATGAAATTGTCAGGCCATGTGAGTTGAAGCACCTACATTATATGGATCTAGAAGACAAATATTTAGGAATTATTAGGTACTCAAATCCCTGAAGCTGCAGGCACCAGCAGGCCATGCCACCAAGCTTATATAACTAAAAGATTAAGGAAAGAGAGGATATTACTGCAAAATTGTCTTTTTCTATCTCAGATGAAGTAACTGTGAGCTCTACCTGTTATGAATGATTCTGTGTCTCACTTTTGAACCTACATATCACTGGAATAGTGCTTGAATATCTCATTGGAAAATACTGAATGAATACAATGAGCAATGCATATTTATTCAACTATCAGAGAATTAAAGTTACTAAACATTCACGGTTGTTATAATGCAGATAAGAGTAAAATATAGGTGATAAAAAGACGAACACTATTATGCTAATTTTATGTTTAATATATATTCAAAAACATGACCAGATTAAAGTTGTGATTTCACAGATATTATTTGCTTTGTGACATTTTAAAGTAGATCATTCCCTAGCCACATACATTGTCAGTTTGCATGCGCTATGCTATGATATAACCACGTGACTTTTAAACCTGAAGGAATTAACCTTACGTAGTCACTGACAGGAAACATAAGTAGTTGTTAGATGGAGTCTTTGTGCACAAGTCTATGAAAAAGAAAATTCTCAATTCCACCAACAACCAGGTAAAGATCTCAAAATATTCCATTGCTATGCCCATTGAATTCCTCAATGACTTTCAACAGTCAAACCAGAAGAAGATATCCAGAAGATATTGGGTAAAATAAGATTTGTATGAAAAATCTGAGGAGGAATATAAAATATCTGTAACAAGGATCTGTAAGGACTTAGTAATCACAAAGTACAAGACAAGTAAATGTAATGATTGGATACTTATGTTTGATAGGTTATGCTTTGATCATAAAAAATAGAAATCTTTATTATTGATTGAATAATCTGATATGATATTTGTGTAGATAGAAACATTAAATGGACAGACTCCTGGGAAAGCCATCATAATAGAATCTTCAGAGATCACAGATCTTTTTCTCACTTGCTGACCACATTTATCACTCAAGGGGGAAAATAAAATTTGTAAACCGCAGAGCAACACTTATTTTTTCTGAGGGACTACATGGAGAAGTAATTGGAATATTTGGGGGTTTTTTTGGTATGGCATTGCTTAATTTCTTTATTTTGGATATGCAGTCCTTGTATATACCACTTGCAAATATCTTCTTCAGACCCGTAGGTTGTCCTTTCATTTTCTTGAGGGTTTCCTTTCCATACAGAAATTTTTAGTTAGGTGTAGTCCTACTTGTTTATTTTTGCTTTTGTTGCCTACGCTTTGGTGTTAAATCCACAAAATTATTGCCAAGAACAATCTACAGGATCTTTTCCACTGTTTTCTTCTAGGATTTTTATGTTTGATGTCTTACATTTAAGTCTTTCATCCTTTTGGACTTGATATGTGTGTGGTGTAAAATAAAAGTCTAATCTCATTCTTTGGCACGTAGCTGTCCAGTTTTCCTGACACATTTGTTGAAGACTCTATCCTTTCTCCATTGTGTACTCTTAGCACCTTAGTTGAAAGTCAATTAACTATAAATACATGGGTTTATCTCTGGACTCTATTCTGTTCCATTGGTATGCCCATCTGTCTTTATGTCCTACCATCTAATTTTCATTACTCCAGCTTTGCAATATGTTTTGAAATCAGGAAGTGTGATGACTCCAGCTGTATTCTTCATTGTGTAATCATTATGGTTGTTTGGAGTTCTTTGTAGTTTCATGTGAATGAGAGGAATGTTTTCTCTGTTTCTGTGAAAAATGCCATTGGAATATGATGAGAATTGCACTGATTCTGTAAATCACTATAATCTCTAGATTGAATCATAAGGACATTTTAGCAGTATTAATTTTTCTAATGCATGAAGATGAGATATCTTTATATTTATTTGTCTTCTTTAATTTCTTTCAATAATTCTTTGAAGATGAGAGGAGAAAAAAGATGGCAGCATGAAAAATGAGGAAGAAACCTCCTCCCAAACAACACATAACACAAAAAATACACCAAATACAAATAATCCTGAAAGAGTGAATTGAAGATCGTTACAGACTTCCTACATCTGGGGAAAAGAAAATACTTCACAGAAAAGGGTAAAGTAGCAAAGCTGTGACCCAGCAGGACCCAAGCCTTCCCCCAACCCCAGCTAACAGGTAGAAGGAAGAGAAACTGAGGGAGAGGGAGAAGCCCAGGACTGCTGAACATCCATCCCTGGACATATGCTCTGGGAACACAAACTCACATTACATGGTGCTCTGGAGATTAGAGGGGTTGGAAAGCAAAGACAGGTGGAACACTTGGAGAGACTGAAATTCCAGCCATGTGTGGAGAATAGATACCCAAGACCACGTGCTCCAGGACAAAAGAAAGGCAGGAACTTTGAAAGATTTCCCAACAGCAAAATGGGTGCTAAAGGGGAAGGATTACACAAAGCTTGCTGCTCAGGAGAAAGGAGAGGGGGACAGAATCGTCCAGGCAAACAGAGCCCAACAGTTTGGGAACTTTCAGGAGCTTCATTGCTCCATCTCCATCCCTCTGGCTGGTAACAAAACACCAAGGCCCCACACTGCAATACGCAGCCTCTTGCTCCTTCCTCCCAGCAGGAACTGGTATGCATACCTGCTGCCCCTGCCATCATGCCAGGACAGCAGAAGGATGGCTCTGCCAATGGCAGGTACAGGGCTGTAATGCAGAGGCTCCTCCCTGGGTGCATGGCACACTAGACCTGGCAGTGGAGGCAGGTACTGCAGTCAGGAAACAGGAAACAGTCTTTCCTCATGGAAGGCAGTGGAACCAGATGCCTATGACACCCACAATCACTCCAGGAACTGGATTGTTCCAGAGAGGAGAACTTCTGGACACTAGAGGGTGCCACCTACACAAACTTATTATTCCATAGGAATCATTAGATATATGAAAGGGCATTAGATATATGAAAGGGCATATATGGATATATGAAAGAATCCTGTAAAACCACAATCCCTCAAGCATCAGAAAGACAGCTAAATGAAACTGAAATCGCCAATCTTCTTGATAAAGACTTCAAAATAAAAATCATAAACATGCTCACAGAGCAACAGAAAAATATTCAAGATCTCAGGGAGGACTTCAAGAAAGAGATAGAAACTTTTAAAAATACAGTATCTGAATGAAACATACAATGGAGGGATTTAAAAGTAGATTAGATGAGGTAGAGGAAATAATTACTGAAAACTTCCCCAATCTGGGGAAGGAAATACTGTCTCTGGTCATGAAACCACACAGATCTCCCAACACAAGGGATCCAAGGAAGACAACACCAAGACATACAGCAATTAAAATGGCAAACAGCAAGGACAAGGACATAGTATTAAAAGCAGCCAGAGAAAGAAAAAGAACACATACAAAGGAAAACCCATGAGGCTATCATCAGACTTCTCAACAGAAGCCTTACAGGCCAGAAGGAAGGGGTATGATATATTTAATGCAATGAAACAGAAAGACATCCAACCAATAATACTCTACCCAGCAAGATTATCATTTACATTTGAAGCACAGATAAAACAATTCCCAGTTAAGCAAAAGTTGAGGGAATTTACCTCCGACAAACCATCTCTACAGTGTATTTTGAAAGGACTACTCTAGATGGAAGTGGTCCTAAGGCTAATTAGCTATCACCAGAGAAAATTAACCCACAGGAAAGGAAGTCAACCAATTAATTACTAAGTAAATGCAAAATTAAATCAATTGCCCACAAATAGAATATGACCTTAATATGTAAAGAATGGAAGAGGAAGAAAAAGAATGGAGGAAAAAAAAGAACCTTTAGATTGTGTTTGAAATAGTGTAATAAGCAAGTTAAGTTAAACTGGTAGATAGTAAAGAACCTTCCCTTGAACCTATGGTAGTCATAAATCTAAAGCTGGCAAAGGCAATAAATACATATCTATTGATAATCACCCTAAATGTAAATGGTCTGAATGCACCAATCAAAAGACATAGAGTTACAAAATCCACAAAAAAACAAGACCCATCTATCTGCTGCCTACAAGAGACTCACTTCAAACCTAAAGACATACAGAGACTAAAAGCGAAGGGATGGAAAAAGATATTTCATGCAACTAATAAGGAGAAAAAAGCAAGAGTTGCAGTACTTGTATCAGACAAAATAGAATTCAAAACAAAGACAGTAACAAGAGACAAAGGATATTACATAATGATAAAGGGGTCAGTCCAAAAAGAGGATATAACCATTATAAATATATATGTACCCAACACAGGAACACCTACATATGTGAAACAAATACTAACAGAATTGAAGGGGAAAACAGAATGCAATGCATTCATTTTAGGAGACTTCAACAAACCACTCACCTCAAAGGACAGATCAACCAGACAGAAAATAAATAAGGAGTTAGAGGCACTGAACAGCACATTAGAACAGATGGACCTAACAGACATCTACAGAACACTCCACCCAAAAGCAGCAGGATACACATTCTTCTCAAGAGCACATGGAACATTTTCAAGAAGAGATTGCATTCTAGGCCACAAAAAGAGCCTCAATAAATTCAGAAGGATTGAAATTGTACCAATCAGCTTCCCAGACCACAAAGGTATAAAACTAGAAAAAAATATGCAAAGAAAATAAAAAAGCCCACAAACACATGGAGGCTTAAAAACATGCTCCTAAATAATGAATGAATCAATGAGCAAGTAAAATGATAGATATACCAATATAAGGAGACAAATGAAAACAACAAGTCAACCCCCTAAAATCTGTGGGATGCAGTGAAAGCAGTTCTAAGAGGAAAGTAGCAATACAGGCTTATCTCAAGAAAGAAGAACAATTCCATATGAAAGTTAAACTCACAATTAATGAAACTAGAAAAAGAACAAATGAGGCCCAAACTCAGTAGAAGGAGGGACATAATAAAGATTACAGCAGAAATAAATAAAATTGAGAATAATAAAATAATAGAAAGAATCAATGAAACCAGGAGCTGGTTCTTTGAGAAACAATCAATAAACCCCTAGTAAGATTTATCAAGAAAATAAGAGAGTACACATGCAAACAGAATCAGAAATGAAAAAAGAAAAATCACTACAGACACCACAGAAATACAAAGAATGGCTTGTTTCAAATCTAAATTTTTCCAGCTATACATCATTAAGTAACTATTTTCTACTCTTGTCAGGAGTAAAAAAAGGAAAGGGGTTAATGCAGCATAAAACAATTAAGGTTAAATTTACTGGGCAAGAGTGTGAATTGTGAAGCATATTGTAAAGGAAATTTTTAAATCTCATTTCTTGGATTACTTACAAAAAATGCAGGAATTCCTGTCCCTAGAATTGTTTAGGTATGATTTGGCTAAAGTTAGTAGACTATTTAACATATCTGTCCATTCTGATTTCATAATTCTAACCGGCAATATGAATTTTTCCCTTCTGTGAACTTTGCTGTACTTAATTTTAAAATGAACTGAGTCCAAGTAGTAGTAAACTGGAGGTTTGGGGTTTGGTCTATGTTTTTTATACCAATTTCCCTGTAACATGACAAACACATTCCCCTCCACCTTTGGTTCTCATTATCTTTACCTTTAAAGTTAAGGAGGTTGACCAGGATGGCCTTAACTTTTCCTAAACTGGACTAAACTTTAGACAGGCTTCCTCCTGCCTCTAATCTCCTTGACCTCCTTCTCACCCCTGCCCTCAAATGCTCATATGACCGAATCACAGAGAAACCCTCATCCCTCTTCTTGGAGCATTTGTTATAGAAAACTTGTCACTGTAAATTCTCTCTCTGCCCCTTTGAGACATAAATCTTTTTAAAAGCCTCTTATAGTTTACAACCTAGAAATATCCTTCTCAAGGATCTGGGAGCCATTCCTTAGAAATGTAATTATCAAGGAAGACAGTGCATCTGTCTCTCAGGCTCTGTGCACTGCAGACCAACTTCCAGGCTGATTTGATTCAAGTTGTAAAACTAAATTCCATCACAAGGATATGGGAAAGTTTTTCTTCTCCTATCAGTAAAGCCAATTAGAAAACATTAAAACTCTCTCACACAGTTTAGCATGATTTTTGTTTTTGAATTCAGACTACATCCTGGTCTGTCTTTCCTATTGCATTAGTCTAGAATAAAGTGATCCTTGATTCTTTAACAATGTCCAGTATAATTTTTGCTTTAACAGGGATTACTAGCGAGTCTTCAAGGACCTTTTGCCAACATTGAAACTTTATATTTCTAAGGAAAATACTCTTTGGTTTGAGATGAATTCAAAGACAGCAGTAGCCAGGCAAAGACACCATAAAAAAAAAAAGAAAATACAGACCAATATCCCTGAAGAACAAAGATGCAAAAATACTCAACAAAATATTAGCAAACCAAATTCAAAAATATATCAAAGAAATCATCCATCATGATCAGGTAGGATTTATTCTAGGGATGCAAGAATGGTACAACATTTGAAATACCATCAACATTATCCACTACATCAACAAAAAGGACAGAAATCACATGAAAATCTCCATAGATGCTGAAAATGTATTCAACAAAATTCAACATCCATTCATGATAAAAACTCTCAACAAAATGGGCAGAGAAGGCAAGTACCTGAACATAATAATGTCCATATACAACAAACCCACAGCCAACATCATACTTAACAGACAGAAGCTGAAAGCTTTTCCTCTAACATCGGGAACAAGACAAGGATGTCCATTCTCCCCATTTTTATTTAACATAGTACTGGAGCTCCTAACCACAACAATCAGACAAAACAAAGAAATAAAAGGCATCCAGATTGGTAAGGAAGAAGTGAAACTGTCACTGCTTGCAGGTGACATAATACTATATGTTAAAAACACCCTAAAGACTCTACCAAGAAACTACTAGAACTAATAATTGATTTCAGCAAAGTTGCAGGATACAAAATTAACATGCAGAAATCTGTGGCATTGCTATATATTAACGATGAACCAGCAGAAAGAGAAATCAGGAAAACTCAATTTACAATTGCATCAGAAAGAATGAAATACATAGGAATAAACCTAACCAAGCAAGTGAAATACCTGTACCCTGAAAACTACAAGATACTCAAGAGAAATTAAAGTAGACACCAACAAATGAAAATGTATCACATGCTCATGGATAGGAAGAATTAATATTGTCAAAATGGCCATCCTGCCTAAAGCCATAAACAGATTCAATGCACTCCCTATCAAAATACCAACAGCATTCTTCAACGAACTGGAATAGTTCTAAAATTCATATGGAACAAGAAAAGACCCCAAATAGCCAAAGCAATCCTGAGAAGGAAGAATAAAGTGGGGGATATCATGCTCCCCAAGGTCAAGCTCTATTACAAAGCTGCAGTAGTCAAGAAAATTTGGTTCTGCACAAGAACAAACCCATAGACCAATGGAACAGGTGAGAGAGTCCAGATATTAAAACAAGAATATATGGTCAATTAATATACGATAAAAGAGCTATGGATATACAATGGGGAAATGACAGCCTCTTCAACACCTGGTGTTGGCAAAACTGGACAGCTAGCTACATATAAGAGAATGAAACTGGATTACTGTCTAACTCCATACACAAAAGTAAACTTGAAATGGATCAAAGACCTAAATGTAAGTCATGAGACCATTAAACTCTTAGAAGAAAACATAGGCAAAACTCTCGAATATAAACATGAGCAACTTTTTCATGAACATATCTCCCTGGGCAAGGGAAACAAATGCAAAAATGGACAAGTGGGACTATATCAAACTAAAAGACTTCTGTACAGCATAGAACACCATCAGTAGACCAAAATGGCATCCTACAGTATAGGAGAATATACTCATAAATGACATACATGACAAGGGGTTAACATCCAAAATATATAGAGAACTCACATGCCTCAACACCCAAAAAAGCAAATAACCTGATTAAAAATGGGCACAGGGTCTGAACAGACACTTCTCCAAAGAAGAAATTCAGATGGCCAATAGGCACATGAAAAGATGCTCTACATCACTTATTATCAGGGAAATGCAAATTAAAACCACAATGAGATATCACCTCACCCCAGTTAGGATGGCCAACATACAAAAGACAAGGAACAGCAAATAGTGGTGAGGTTTGGGAGAAAAGAGAACCCTCTTACACTGCTGGTGGGAATGTAGATTAGTTCAACCATTGTGGAAAGCCATGGAGGTTCCTCAGAAAACTAAAAATAGAAATACCATTTGACACAGGAATTCCACTCCTAGAAATTTGCCTGAAGGAAACAAGATTCCAGATTTAAAAAGACATATGCACCCCTATGTTTATCACAGCACTGTTTACAATGCCAAGAAATGGAAGCAACCCAAGTGTCCATCAGTAGATGAATGGATAAAGAAGATGTGGCACATACACACAATGGAATATTATTCAGCCATAAGAAGAAAACAAATCCTACCATTTGCAACAACATGGGTGGAGCTAGAGGGTATTATGCTTTGTGAAATAAGCCAGGCCGAGAAAGACAAGTACCAAATGATTTCACACGTATGTGGAGTATAACAACAAAGCAAAACTGAAGGAACAAAACAGCAGCAGACTCACAGACTCCAAGAAAGGACTACCAAAGGAAAGAGATTGGGGAGGGAGGGAGAAGAGGATTAAGGGGCAGGGGCATTATGATTAGCACACATGATGTAGAGGGGGGTCACTGGGAGTGCAGTATAGCACAGAGAAAAAAAGTGGTGACTCTATAGCATCTTACTATGCTGATGGACAGTGACTGCAGTGTGCTGTGTGGTGGGAACTTGATAAGATGGGTGAATGTTGTAACCACAATGTTGCTCATGTGAAACCTTCATAACATTGTGTATCAATGATACCTCAATATATACAAATAAACAAATAATATTTTGTTGTTTTCAGTGTACAAGTCTTCACCTCTTTGGTTAAGTTCATTCCTAAATTGATTTTTTTTAATGCTGTTCTAAATGGGATAGTTTTCACCAATGATTTTGTTAACTTATTTTTATCCTATAACTGCTGAATTTTTTAATTAGTTCTAATTTTGTGTATATGTGTGTGTGTGTCTCTGGGTATAGTCTTCAGTGCTTTCCACATACACAATCATGTCATATGCCGAAGAGATAATTTTATTTATTATCTAATATGGATGCCTTTTATTTAATTTTCTTGTCCAATTACTGTGGCTAGGACTTACAGTACTATGTTGAACAGAAGTGGGGAAAGTGGGCATCCTTGCTTGTTCCTGATCATAGGGGAATATCTTTCAACTTTTTAGCATTAAGTATGATGTTAGCTGTGGGCTTGTCTTATATGGCCTTTGATATGTTGAGGGAGATTGCTTCTCTAACTTGCTGAGAGTTTTTAGCATGTAAAGATGTTGACTTTTATTAAGTGCTCTATCAAGAACTATTTAGGTAATCACGATTTTTATCTTTTCTGTAAATGTGATCCATTACATTGATTGATTTTCATATGTTGAAGTATTCTTTCATCCCAGGGATAAATCCCATTTGATTGTGGTATATGATACTTTTAATGTGCTGTTGAATTCAGTTTGCTAGTATTTTGCTGAGGATTTTTATGCCTGCGTTCACCCAGGATATCAGCCTATAATTTTCTTGCAGTGTCCTTGTCTGGTTCTGGTGTCAGGATAATGATAGCCTTGTAAGATAAGTTTGGAAGTGTTTACTCCTCTTCCATTTTGGGGAAGAGTTTGAAGGATAAGCATTAATTATTCTTTAAAGGTTTGGTAGATTCACTAGATGTGAAGACAGCTAGTCCAGGGCTTTTCTGTGTTGGGAGACTTTTGTAACTGTTTTTATCTTCTTATTCATTATTGGTCTTTTAGAATTTTTTATTTATTCATGGTTAAGTCTTGATCAGTATGTTTCTAGGGACTTTCCCATTTCTTCTAGGTTGTCCTATTTGTTGGTGTATATTGTTCATAGTAGTCTCTTATAATCCTTTGTGTTTCTGTGGTATCAGTTATAATACCTCCTCTTTCATTTCTGATTATGTATTTTTTGAGTCTTCTCTCTTTCTTAGTAAGTCTAGTTGAAGTTTTGTAAATTTTACCTTTTCAAAAAACCAACTCCTACTTTTATTGATTTTTTTCTTTTGTTTTTTTTTTCATTTCTACTTCCTTTATTTCTGTTCAGATCTTTATTTCCAAGGGGATCCCTCTTGGTACTGTGTCTGTCTTATGGGAACATTCATAGTGACAGTGGCACCATGTGGCTATTACTAACAACCCCTTCCCCTCTTGTTCCTGCTATCTCCAGATGTCTCAGCTATGCTGATCACCCCAGTGATCTTTTCTGCGTGGTTACTCTCCATTTTTTGCCCCACTGTGTTACTGTAGATTCTCAACTAGACTCTTGAGCCCTCATAGGGCTATTTTTGTTCTTGTATAGCTAACTGTTGTTTTTTGTGGGAGGAAAATGGTTTGTTATTTCCTCTCTACCATTTTGCTGATGTCACCTCCTAAGTAAGTTTTCTACAAAAGTATGTTCTTTATTATAAACTTATCTAAAGCATAGAACTGAGTCTTAAAGAACCACCTCTAGCATAAGATGAATTCCCTGGAATATTTCAAGTATTTGTAAATATAAAAAGCATGTAAAAATCTATGTGAGATATGCTGGTAATTTAATCTTTAATTTCTAATTACTTATCTTATTTGAAGGAGAAAATATATATGTAGAAGACAGAATTATAACAGTGCAAGATGGTATAAAATGAAGTGCTTACTTGGATATTATTAGGGAATAAGTTATATAATATACATAACAAATATTGTTGAATTAAATTGATTTTGACTCATCAGTGAAGGTTCAATAAATAAAAATTGATCTGTACTTCAAATGCCTGAATGGTTTTGAAGTGGTAGGTGAAAAAGAAGAAGAGGAAAACACTTTCCAGAAGTGCTATAAAAAAATAGAATAAAAGAAATCACCATGTCTTAAAGTAGAAAGCTCAATAGCCTATGTGGGGAACAGATAAAATCATTCAAGCAGAAAGGAAGCTTACAAATCAAAAAGGGTATTAAGCATCTTTACAGAGGCCAAATAAACCGAGTATATATCACTATATCTGAAATAATAAATACCTTTTTAACCACTGCCCATACTTAATTTTTGTTATTTAAAACTTTTATTTTTTAACAATGTTTCTTAAAGAAACAGAACAATACTGGTTAAATATAATACTTTCTCCAAAAGTCTTTGGACTAGAGCTTTAATTTCTCTATCCTGTGTTGATATGCAGGATTGAAATATCATGGCATAAGAAGAGTCAATATGTATGAAATGTGATTTGTGAAGATTTAGAAAATACCAGTTTATTTCATAAGAAGTGTAAAGTAAACTAATACTTTTAAATTCTAGCCATGAATTTTTAAACTTGTAAAATTCTCAGATCTCTGTTATCAGTGATGTTATTAAAGGTTTCTTGTAAAGTAATTGTGTTTCTATAGCATCACTTGAACATATTTTAGTTACAACTAAAGTTACATTAATATTCTCCTTGTGTCCATGTCTGCTGAAGCATTTAGGGTAAATAAAAGCCAGTCTTGAAATGAGAAGAGCTAATCACCTTGGCAAAATGACAGTCAGGCCAAGAATGAAGGACTATACTTCCTTTTATCTACTGTCTCTGGGTGCCATGTAGCTTTGGAGCAGCTGAATCATTTCAATAGACTGCATCTTTTTAAAATTCTGAATCTCATTACATATCTTATCACAATGCATCTTTTTAGTAGCTACTTGTTCATTAATCTAGTGCCAAGGAATTTTTATTTAGAGGCTTCTTGGTTAAATACAAAATATTAATTTCCCTCTGATTTTATATATAACTGTCCTTACAGAGTATGAAAGCCTTTACATGTAGAAAAACAACAAAAACAAGTTAAAATTAAAAAGATCTGATTATCTTACTTTTCTAGTATTCATTGACTTTAAGAGCCAGTGGATTTACTGCCACCATCGTAGGTCTATAGTACATATATATCTGAACAGTTTTTAAAGCACAAGCCTTGAGAAACCTGGCTTTAAAAATGAAGACTAAGGCTCGGTTTGGCTGGAATCTCCTGGTAGTGGATTTCAAAGTGAGGGAATGGGGCTCCTTTCAGTACTACACAAAGCATTTTTTACTTCTAGTAATGTTTAAAATATAATCTTTAAGACCAAAATATCTACTTTATGTTTAGGACAGGAATTGATAACTTTTTAAACGTTTTTTAAATATCTACTTTATTTTTAGGATAGGAATTGATAACTTTTTAAAGGTTTTTTACATTTAAAACATCCTAGGAGGAGTAAATAAAATCATGACACAAAGTAATATTAATATAATGACTTGTACATTCTATAAGGTGGTTAAAACAATATAATTCATTACAATGTTTTCTCCATTTATCTAAAGAATAGTAATGTCTGCTCTAACATACATATGTATATATAACATATATGTTATATAGGTATCTAATGTATATTATACAAAATGTGTACACATATTTAAAAAATACTTTTATAACCTTAGAAATATCACAAAATAATCCACTACAATCTTTTTACTGGGATCTCTCTCCTAATTTAAAAAAATGTATTACTTACCTTTCAGAATATATTTTTGGTCATTGTATTCTCTTCATTTCCAAATACATGACTTACACTGACATTAACCTTTTACTGGTGAATCAATATTAGATTAGAAAAAAAAGCAATTTTTCTCAAATACAAATTTGCTTCCTTTTTTTAGAGAAGAGGCTTTGCTTGCTTTTGTTTGGTTACTTAAATTTATAAATATCATAATATTTTCTTTATAAAACAACTTTGGGAATACATATAAATGAACTAAAAGTACATCAAATAATTCCTACGACTGATGCAGGACTTCAAATTTTGTTATAAGTTATTGATAGAAAGCTGCTGAGCTTAAGTAATCATGCAGTAGTGGAATTTAATAGCTTGAAGATCAGTAGGCAGGGAAAAGTAAAACTATCACAAAATACTATTGATGTATATTTAATGTATCAATAGTGTGTATTTGATGTATCAATAGTATTGATGCATTTTTCATAGCCCTTTAAAATTTTTAAAGGATGTGGTTTTTAAAATTCTGAATTATAACATGATTCATGAATTATAACATCAAATTCCCATTAATTTAAGTGGTAATCTAATTAATACAATCTTCAAAAATGCTGTAATTTATTTTGTCTTTTTCACAGTTCTTTTACACTGATTAATGTAATTATTTTGGACATAAAACATTTTTTAATATACCATAACCTATGATTTAAAATTTTTCATTTATTTAATCAACCAATATTTGTTGAGCACTTCCTAGATGTTAGGCACTAGGAATGATAAAACAATAATGCACTGAATCTGCCTTAAAAGAACATCAAATCAAGTATTGGAGATCACATGTTTACTAAAAAAGAAAAAACTCAGGTCAAGTTAGAAAATTATACCTTTAAGTGGATTTAGTTAAAATACTATACAAGTTAGAGAAAGGAGAGATTGCCTTCAATTGGGAATTAGGAAAGATTTTGTGAAAGAGGTGAGACCTAAGATGAACACTGAAGAAGATTTTAGGGTTTCTGTGCCACATAAAATAGTTTTTAACAACATTTTAAAAATATTAAAAACATTCTTAGTTCACAAGTCATACAAAATAGATTGTTTGCCAGCCATTTATGTCCCATGGACCACAGATTGTGAACCCTTGCTCTACATAATGAAGACATTAATGATTTCAAAGTCTATCAAAAATGTGGCATCACTGTTGAGTTGCTTAACTGAGCAAATTCTGTAGCCCTGAAAAGCATTTAACCTAGACTAGCTAGGTTCAACTTCTCTGCTACTTATATGTAAATTTTTAAGTTTCCCTGAACCTCAGTTAATTTATCAATAAAACTGAAATATTAAAAATAGTTATTTCATATGGTAGTTATGAAGATTAAGTGTGCTAAATATGCAAACATGGAGATGAATGGAATAAAGACTAGATACGTTTTGCTGATGACTGCATTGTTTTGCTCTTTAAAGCAATATTTACTGCTTGAGATAAAAGGAAATTTTATAACACAGCTTCAAAATATTTAAAGCAAAATTTAATATAACTAAAAATATGCAAATGTGTAGTAATCATAATTGAAGATTTTAACTCATTTCTCTCAGTAATTGCTAAAATAGACATCAATGGAACTGCCAATGACACAAAATTGTAAACCTGCAGTTACCTACTTTATTTTGATTAAACAAGGTTATAACCAAACTTTGTCTTCAAGTTTGAATAGTGTGTATGACTCCTAATACTTTGTGCTTATTATAATATTATAATAATAAAAATTGGAAAAATTATTCTAAAAATATCTTAGTTTCTTTGACAAGCTCATTTTTCTTAAAGTTGTAGAATGCCTTAATTCTACAACTGTAGGTTGGGTTGTATCTGCTCCAGATGTCTCATTTTATTTAGACCACAAGGTTAGCTGCAGCATGTATGTTCTTCTCTTGTGGATGGCAGAAAGCGAAAACAGCAAGCCAAACTATTCAAGTATATATCAAGTATATTCTTGCACCACATCTTCTGAAGTTCTGCTGATCAAAACACATTACATAGCTCAGCCCAAAATCATGGAGCTGAGAAATGCAATGTCAGGAGAAAAGGGCATGGATGTACAAAATGGTGAAGAATTGGAGCCAGTAATTCATTCTACACATGATATGAAAATATAGTTGAAAATGCATATAAATATTGAATCCAAAGCTGGGAATATAGTAACTATGTTTTTGGTAAGAGAAAATAGATAGGTAATTATTAAAATTAATGCAGTAAAATGATACCAGTTACCTATAGACTCTTCCAGAAAATTGCATTATTCTAATACCAAAATATGATAAAAAACATTATAGGAAACAAAGGGGTCTACAGGCCAAGAAAAGTAGGCAGCCTCCAGATGCTGGAAAGGCCAAGGAATAAGGTTCTCCCCTAAAAACTCCACAAGGGACTCGGCTCTGCTAAAACTTTGATTTTAACCTATGAGATCCATTTAGACTTCTGACATCCAGAACTGTAAGATAATAAGTTTGTGCTCTTTGAAGCCACTAAGTTTGTGATAATTTATCACATTAATAGAAACTATATACATGGCCTCCTTGTATCTCTGAAATAAACATATTTTCCATAGGAGATTTTTTTACATATATATGAAATCTAGAAATAAAAATTTTCTGCCCTTCTTCACTTTCATTTTTCAATTAAACCTCTATAAGGATTATCAAAATTTTCATGAGAAATTAATGATGCAATTTAGGTATACAAAGTGCATATGTATATTTCATTATGTATAATTTGAAGGAAAAGTTACCTGTGTTGTTTGTTGCAGCAGGAGAATAAAGCCCTTTTACCCCAAGAACATTCCATTGTCATTTCTTGGTCTCACCAAATCCATAGTGAACTTGCCCAGGGCTGAAACCCATTGGAGACACTAACAGGATTCACTGTAGACCAAAGAATGCAACAGGCTGCCATCATGGGAGGGGTGCTTCAGTGGGTTGACCCTATGAATGGGGAGACATTTGAGTGTTACCCACTGGGCATGTGATCTGTGGTGGCTTTCCTCCTAGAAGACTGGGCCCCACCCCAGGAGTGGTGGTAGGGGGAGGGGATATCTGAGGCAGTAGAGGAGGCCCTCAGTATAAGGTGGTCTTTTGAGAAACAGAGTGCCCATCAGACAGTGGGAACTATGGGTTGGCTTTTTTTCACACTATTAAAAAAGGCTACAGATGAGAATAATGTACTCCTGCAAGAAAGACATAAAGTGGCAGCATGAGAACACAAGCTGCAAAGTGCTGTAGATTTCTTGAGGAGTGAAACAGGAAAAAATCTATGAGGTGCTGTGGAGGAAGTAAAAGATTTGTTAAAAACTGAAATGGTGTTGCTGAGAGGTACTGTGGAAGAGGTAAAGGCCATTAAAGAGAAGGATGTACCCCTGCAAAAAGTACTAGAAGTGGTAGTGCAAGAATGTAAGCTGCAAGTTGCAGTGGAGGAGGTAAAAGATTCTTTACAGAATGAGACAGCAGCACTGCCAGGCGATGTGAAGGAGGCAAACACAATGGAGGAGAAGAACGTATGCCTGAGAGAAGCACAGAAAAATATCAATCTCGCTGAGATTAAAGATGGTGCTGTGAGAGGTGACACAGAGACCTCCTCCCGAAACCATACACAATACAAAAACATAGTTAATACAACTAATCCTAAAAGGAGCAAGAGGAAAGAAGGCTGTGCCAGACTGCATAAACCTGGAGAAAAGAACAGACCTCGCAGAACAGGGCAATGTACCAAAGTCATGACCCAGCAGGACCAAAGACTTCCCACACCCCAGCACACAAGTGGGAGGAAGAGAAATGGAGAGGGGAGGGGTTGAAAGCCTAGGACTGCTGAACACCAAGCTCTGGAGATCTCTCTGGGAACATGAACCTACATTGCATGATGCTCCAGAGATTAGTGAGGTTGGAAAGTTAAGACAGGTGGAATACTTGGAGAGACTGAGATTACAGCTGCTCGTGGAAAACAGGGATCCAAACCCAGATGCTCAGGGACAAAGAAAGGTGGGCAGTCTGAGAGACTTCCTAACATTGAGAGAGTGGCTAAAAGGCAAGGTTTGCACAGAGCTTGCTGCTCAGGGGAGAGGACAGGTGGACAAAATTGTCCAGATGCACTCTGCCCAGCAGTTTGGGAACTACCAGGAACTTCAGGCATTAACCCCTAGCTGGATACACAGAGCTGAGGTCCCCCACCATGATACGCAGCCTACTGAACCTTCCTTCTGGCCAGCCGGCACCAGCTCACAAACCAGCATCTACTGACATGGCATCAAGCCAGCTAGAGGGAGGCCCCGCCTATGACAGCTACAAACACAAAGCATAGAGACATATACCTGTGCCCTCAGCCTACTGGTTCTGGCAGCAGAGACAGGCACAGCAGCCGGGAAGCAGGAAACAGGTCTTTCGTACCTCCAGGCATCAGCACCGCTCCCCTGAAACCCCAGACATCACTCCAGGGACTGAGCATGTCAAGAGGGTAGAGCTTCTGGGCACTAGAGGGTGCCACAAACAAATAGGAATGTCGTTCAAACGAAAATCCCACAAACACCAGAAAAAGGGCCAAGTGAAACTGAACAAATCAATTTTCCTGAAAGATATTTCAAAATAAAATCATAAAAATGCTCATGGACCTACAGAAAAATATTCAAGAACTCATGGATGAATTCAGGACTGAGATGCATTCATTAAGAAACACAATATCTAAAATGTAACATACAATGGAGGGATTTAAAAGCAGATTAGATGAAGTAAAGAGATGGTAAATGGAATAGAAAAAAGAGAAGAGGAATACAGAGAAGCTGATGGACAGAGAGAAAAAAGGATCTCTAACAATGAAGGAAGATGGAGAGAACTGAGTGACCAATCCAAATGGAAAATTATTTGCACTATAGGGGTACCAGAAGAAGAAGAGAGAGAAAAAGGAATAGAAAGTGCCTTTGAGGATGTAATTGGTGACAACTTCCCCAGTCTGGAGAAGGAGATAGTCTCTCAGGCCATGGAGGTGTACAGATCTCCCAGCACAAGGGACCCAAGAAGACAACACCATGACATATAATAACTAAAATAGCAAAGATGAAGGACAAGGAAAGAGTATTAAAAGCAGTCAGAGAGAGAAAAGAGATGACAGACAAAGGAAAACCTATCAATCTAATATCAGACTTCTCAACAGAAACCTTGCAGGCCAGAAGGGAGTGGCATGATATATTTAATGCAATGAAGCAGAAGGGCCTCAAACCAAGAATACTCTACCTGGCAAGGTTACCATTTAAATTTGAAGGAGGGATTATACAATTTCCAGGTAAGCAAAAGCTGACAGAATTTACCACAAACTGTCTCTACAGTGTGTTTTGGAGGGACTGCCATAAATGGAAGTATTTCAAGGCTAAATAGTGTCATCAGAGGAAATAAAATCACACCAAAGAAGTTGGAACAATTAATTACTAAGCAGATCCAAAATCAACTCAACAACCCACAAAGTCAGTCAAGGGATAGACAAAGAGAACAAAATATGATACATAATATAGAAAGAATAGAGGAGGAAGTAAAAGGAGGGGAAATAAAGGAACCTTCAGGTTGTGTTTGTAATAAGATAGTGAGTTAAATTAGACTCTTAGATAGTAAGGAAGTTACCCTTGAACCTGTGGTAACCACAAATCTAAAGCCTGCAATGGCAATAAGTATATAACTATTGATAATCACCCTAAATGTAAATGGTCTGAATGCACCAATCAAAAGAAAAAGAGTAACTAAATGGATAAAAAAACAAGACCCATCTAGATGCTGCCTACAAGAGACTCACTTCAAACCCAAAGACATATACAGACTAAAAGTGAAGGGACAGAAAAAGATATTTCATGCAAGGAATGGAGAAAAAAGCAGGAGTTGCAGTACTTGTATCAGACAAATAGACTTCAAAACAAAGACAGTAACAATAGAGAAAGAAGGACATTACATAATGATAAAGGGCTCAGTCCAACAAGAGGATATAGCCATTATAAATATATATGCACCCAACACAGGAGCACCAGCATATGGAAACAAACACTAACAGAACTAAAGGAGGAAATAGAATGCAATGCATTTATTTTAGGGAACTTCAACACACAACTTACTCTAAAGGACAGATCATTCAGACAGAAAATAAGTAAGGACACAGAGGCACAGAACAACACATTAGAACAGATAGACCTAACAGACATCTACAGAACACTCCACCCAAAAGCACCAGGATACACATTCTTCTCAAGTGCATATGGAACATTTTCATGAATGGTCATATACTAGATAGGCCACAAAAAGAGCCTCAGTAAATTCAAAGAGATTAAAATTGTACCAACCAGCTTCTCAGACCACCAAGGTATGAAACTAGAAATACATTACACAAAGAAAATGAAAAATCCCATAAACACATGCAGGCTTAACAATATGCTCCTAAATATTCAGTGGACTGATGACAAAATAAAAACAGAGATCAAGCGATATATGGAGACAAATGACAACAATAATTCAACACTGCAAAAACTGTGGGATGCTGTGAAGGCTGTTCTAAGTGGGAAGTATATTGCAATACAGGCCTATCTCAGGAAAGAAGAACAAACCCATATGAACAGTCTAAACTCACAATTAATGAAACTAGACAAAGAAGAACAAATGAGGCCCAAAGTCAGCAGAAGGAGGGACATAATATAGATTAGAGCAGAAAAAAATAAAATTGAGAACAATAAAATAAAAAGAATCAATGAAAGTAAGAGATGGTTTTTTGAGAAAATAAACAAAATAAACAAACCCCTAGCCAGACTTATCAATAAAAAAAGAGAGTCTATACACATAAACAGAATCAGAAATGAGAAAGGAAAAATCACTATGAATACCACAAAGAATTATTAGAAAATACTATGAAAAATTATATGCTAACAAACTGGATAACCTAGAAGAAAAGGACAAACTTTCTAGAAAAATACAACCTTCCAAGGCTGACCCAGGAAGAAACAGAAAATTGGAACAGACCAATTACCTGCAATGAAATTGAATTGGTAATCAAAACACTACCTAAGAAAAAATGCCTGGACCAGATGGCTTCACCACTGATTTTTATCAAACATTTAGTGAACACCTAATACGCATCCTTCTTAGTTTTCCAAAAAGTAGAAGAGGAAAGTATACTTCCAAACTCATTCTATGAGGCCAGCATCACTCTAATACAAAACCAGGCATACAGACTACAAAAAAAGAAAATTACACACCAATATTCCTGATGAACATAGAAGCAAAAATACTCAACAAACTATTAGCAAATCAAATTCAAAAATACATCAAAAAGATCATCCATCATGATCAAGTAAGATTTATTCCAGGGATGCAAGGATGGCACAATATAATGAAATCCATCAACATCATCCACATCAACAAAAAGGACAAAAACCACATGATCATCTCCATAGATGCTGAAAAAGCATTGGACAAAATTTAACATCCATTCATGATAAAAACTCTCAAGGAAAAATCACGGGAAGATGGCAGCATGAGTAGTTCAGAGGAAATCTCCTTCCCAAAACATATATATTTATGAAAATACAATAAATACAACTATTCCTAAAAGAGACACCAGTCGATGCAGTACAACAGCCAGGATACATCTACATCTGTGAGAACTCAACATCACATGAAGGGGGTAATATACAAGGCACAGCCAGGTGGGACTTGAAGGCTCCCCCACCCCAAAACCTGGCAGGAAAAAAGGAGTTAGAATGGGGAAGGAGTGAAAGCCCAGGACTGCTAAACAACCAGCTCTGGAAATTCGCACCCACAACACAGACACAAGGTGCACAGGGTGCTGGATATTAGAGAAACAGAAAAGCAAAACCTGTGGACAGATCCCCGCCACCAGCGCCCCTGAGACAAAAGAGAAACGAGTGCTTTCTGCAAGTATTAAAGAGACAGGGACCCCATAGCTGGATGAAGTTGTCCCGGCACACATAGCCAGCAGCTGGGAATTCCAGGGAAACTTAGGCACCCTAAACTCCAGGGAGGCAGGGCAGCTCCAACTGGCACGGACCCCAAAACACCAGCCCAGTAGCAGGAGGTGGCAGTGCGTGCCAGGGACGGCAGTGCCGGAAGGGACTGGGAGCAGATCCGTGCGATAGCAGCGCCAGATGGGACCAGGAGAGGCTTGTGCGAGCCTGCAGCAGCATGAACGAACAGCCTGGGCATGGCTCGCACATACTTGTGGCAGTGAAGCCAGAGGAGACTGGTAGAGGCCCTTGTGGGAGAGCCCCACATGCACCTGCAGTGGAGCCAGAGGGAGCAGGTGCACTCCCAGCAGCCAACCAGAATCCCAGCCCAACACAGAGCCACCCAGGCCAGACCCAAAGGCTGCTGCTGCCACACAGCTGCCCAGCAGGGGTGCCTCTAGAACGGAGGAGCGCACCTGGCATGCATGCCACTCCCCGCAGGGCTCCATGCTGCTCTGATGGAGACCCCGCCCACAGCAGCTTAAGGGACTAACCCGGTGGCTACTCCAGGAGTGTGGTTAACCATCACAGGCAGTGGAGAAGGGCAAGGCATCCAGCAAGCAGGAAAGGACTTTCTTCTCCCAGCTGACACACCTGCAACCTGTCTACAGCCACTGCTATCACCACGAAAAGGCAAAAAAATTTAGTCCAGTCCAAGATAGTTTAAACAACACCTGAGAAAGGATCTGCAGAGGCAGACCTAACCAGTCCCCCTGAAAAAGTATGCAGAATAAAAACCACAAACATGCTGACAGAGCTGCAGAGAAATATGCAAGAGCTAAGGGATGAAGTCCGGAGGGAGATTACAGAAGTGAAACAAACTCAAGAAGGATTTATAAAAAGAATGGATAAGATGTAAGAGGCCATTAATGGAATAGAAACCAGAGAACAGGAAGGCATAGAAGATGATGCAGAGAGAGATAAAAGGATCTCCAGGAATGAAACAATATAAAGAGAACTGTGTGACCAATCCAAAAGGAACAATATTCACATTATAGGAGTACCAGAAGAAGAACAGAGAGAAAAAGGGATAGAAAGTGTATTTGAAGAAATAATTGCAGAGAACTTCCCCCAAACTGGGGGAGGACATAGTTGCTCAGACAACAGAGGCACACAGAACTCCCAAGAGACGGGACCCAAAGAGACAACACCAAGACACATAATAATTAAAATGGCGAAGATCAAAGACAAGGACAGAGTATTAAAGGCAGCCAGAGAGAGAAAAAAGGTCACCTACTAAGGAAAACCCATCAGGCTATCATTAGACTTCTGAACAGAAACCTTATAGGCCAGAAAAGAATGGCATGATAGATTTAATGCAATGAAACAGAAGGGCCTTGAACCAAGGATACAGCATCCAGCACGATTATCATTTAAATATGAAGAATGGATTAAACAATTCCCTGACAAGCAAAAGTTGAGGGAATTTGCTTCCCACAAACCACTTCTACAGGGTATCTTAGAGGGACTGCTCTAGATGGGAGCACTCCTAAAAAGAGCACAGAACAAAACACCCAACATATGAAGAATGGAGGAGGAGGGAAAAGAAGGGAAAGAAATAATCATCAGACTGTGTTTATAACAGCTCAATAAGCGAGTTAAGTCAGACAGTAAGGTAGTAAACAAGCTAACCTTGAACTTTTGGTAACCACGAATCTAAAGCCTGCAAGGGCAATAAGTACAAATCTTTCAATAATCACCCTAAATGTAAATGGACTGAATGCACCAATCAAAAGACACAGAGTAATAGAATGGATAAAAAATCAAGACCCATCTAAATGCTGCTTACAAGAGACTCAAACCCAAAGACATGCACAGATTAAAAGTCAAGGGATGGAGAAAGATATTTCATGCAAACAACAGGGAGAAAAAAGCAGGTGTTGCAATATTGTATCAGACAAAATAGACTTCAAAATAAAGAAAGTAACAAGAGATAAAGAAGGACATTACATAATGATAAAGGGCTCAGTCCAACAAGAGGATATAACTATTATAAACATATATGCACCCAATATGGGAGCAACAATATATGTGAAACAAATACTAACAGAATTAAAGGAGGAAATAGAATGTAATGCATTCATTCTAGGAGACATCAACACACCACTGACTCCAAAGGACAGATCCACCAGACAGAAAAGAAGTAAGGACACAGAGGCCCTGAACAACACACTAGAACAGATGGACCTAATAGACATCTATAGAACTCTACATCCAAAAGCAACAGGAAACACATTCCGCTCAAGTGCACATGGAACATTCTAGAGAATAGACCACATAATAGGCCACAAAAAGAGCCTCAGTAAATTCCAAAAGATTGAAATCCTACCAACCAACTTTTCAGACCACAAATGTATAAAACTACAAATAAATTGTACAAAGAAAGCAAAAAGGCTCACAAACACATGGAGGCTTAACAACATGCTCTTAAATAATCAATGGATCAACGGCCAAATTAAAATGGAGATCCAGCAGTATATGGAAACAAATGACAACAACAGCACAAAGCCCCAACTTCTGTGGGACGCAGCAAAAGCAGTCTTAAGAGGAAAGTATATAGCAATCTAGGCATATTTAAAGAAGGAAGAACAATCCCAAATGAATAGTCTAATGTCACAATTATGGAAATTGGAAAAAGAAGAACAAATGAGGCCTAAGGTCAGCAGAAGGAGGGACATAATAATGATCAGAGAAGAAATAAATAAAATTGAGAATAAAACAATAGAAAAAATCAATGAAACCAAGAGCTGGTTCTTTGAGAAAATAAACAAAATAGATAAGCCTCTAGCCAGACTTATTAACAGAAAAAGAGAGACAACACACATCAACAGAACCAGAAACAAGAAAGGAAAGATCACGATGGACCCCACAGAAATACAAAGAATGATTAGAGAATACTATGAAAACCTATATGCTAACAAGCTAGAAAACCTAGGAGAAATGGACAACTTCCTAGAAAAATAAAACCTTCCAAGACTAACCCAGAAAGAAACAGAAAATCTAAACAGATCAATTACCAGCAATGAAATTGAAGCAGTAATCAAGAAACTACCCAAGAACAAAACCCCCGGGCCAGACGGATTTACCTCGGAATTTTATCAGACGTACAGAGAAGACATAATATCCATTCTCCTTAAAGTTTTCCAAAAAAGAGAAGAGGAGGGAATACTCCCAAACTCATTCTATGAAGCCAACATCACCCTAATAACCAAAACCAGGCAAAGGCACCACCACAAAAGGAAACTACAGACCAGTATCCCTGATGAACGTAGATGCAAAAATACTCAACAAAATATTAGCAAACAAAATTCAAAAATACAACAAGAGGATCATACAGCATGACCAAGTGGGATTCATCCCAGGGATGCAAGGATGGTACAACATTCGAAAATCCATCAACATCATCCGCCACATCAACAAAAAGAAGGACAAAAATCACATGATCATCTCCATAGCTGCTGAAAAAGCATTTGACAAAATTCAACATGCGTTCATGATAAAAACTCTCAACAAAATGGGCATAGAGGGGAAGTCCTCAACATAATAAAGGCCTTATAAGATAAACCCACAGCTAACATCATACTGAACAGCGAGAAGCTGAAAGCTTTTCCTCTGAGACTGGGAACAAGACAGGGATGTCGACTCTCCCCACTGTTATTCAACATAGTACTGGAGGTCCTAGCCACTGCAATCAGACAAAACAAGCAAATACAAGGAATCCAGATTCGTAAAGAAGAAGTCAAACTGTCACTATTTGCAGATGACATAATGTTGTACATAAAAGACCCTAAAGACTCCACTCTGAAACTACTAGAGCTAATATCGGAAATAAGCAAAGTTGCAGGATACAAAATTAACACACAGAAATCTATAGCTTTCCTATACACTAACAATGAACTAATAGAAAGAGAAATCAGGAAAAGAATTCCATTCAGAATAGCATCAAGAAGAATAAAATACCTAGGAATAAACCTAACCAAGGAACTTAAAGACCTATACCCTCAAAATTACAGGACACTCTTAATAAATGGAAACTCATCCCATGCTCCTGGCTGGGAAGAATTAATATAATCAAAATGGCCATCCTGCCCAAAGCAATATACAGATTGGATGCAATCCCTATCAAATTACCAACAGCATTCTTCAATGAACTGGAACAAATAGTTCAAAAATTCATATGGAAATGCCAAAGACCCCAAATAGCCAAAGCAATCCTGAGAAGGAAGAATAAAGTGGGGGGATTTCATTCCCAAACTTCAAGCTCTACTACAAAGCCACAGTAATCAAGACAATTTGGTACTGGCACAAGAACTGACCACAGACCAGTGGAACAGAATAGAGACTCCAGCCATTAACCCAAACATATATGGCCAATTAATATACTATAAAGGAGCCATGGACATACAATGGGGAAATGACAGTCTCTTCAACAGATGGTGCTGGCAAAACTGGACAGCTTCATGCAAGAGAATGAAACTGGATCACTGTCTAACCCCATACACAAATGTAAATTCAAAACGGATCAAAACCTGAATGTAAGTCATGAAACCATAAAACTCTTAGACAAAAACATAGGCAAAAATCTCTTGGACATAAACATGAGTGAATTCTTCATGAATATATCTCCCTGGGCAAGGAAAACAAAAGCAAAAATTAACAAGTGGGACTATATCAAGCTGAAAAGCTTCTGTACAGCAAAGGACACCATCAAGAGAACAAAAAGGTACCCTACAGTATGGGAGAATATATTCATAAATGACAGATCCGATAAAGGCTTGACATCCAAAATATATAAAGAGCTCATGCAGCTCAACAAACATAATGCAAATAATCCAATTAAAAAATGGGCAAAGGAGCTGAACAGACAGTTCTCCAAAGAAGAAATTCAGATGGCCAACAGACACATGAAAAGATGCTCCACGTCGCTAATTATGAGAGCAATGCAAATTAAAACCACAATGAGATATCACCTCACACCAGTAAGGATGTCTACCATCCAAAAGACAAAGAGCAACAAATGTTGGCAAGGTTGTGGAGAAAGGGAAACCCTCCTACACTGCTGGTGGGAATGTAAATTAGTTCAACCATTGTGGAAAGCAGTATGGAAGTTCATCAAAATGCTCAAAATAGACTTACCATTTGACCCAGGAATTCCACTCCTAGGAATTTACCCTAAGAATGCAGCACTCCAGTTTGAAAAAGACAGGTGCACCCCTATGTTTATCACAGCACTATTTACAATAGCCAAGAATTGGAAGCAACCTAAGTGTCCATCAGTAGATGAATGGCTAATGAAGATGTGGTACATATACACAATGGAATATTATTCAGCCATAAGAAGAAAACAAATCCTACCATTTGCAACAACATGGATGGAGCTAGAGGGTATTATGCTCAGTAAAATAAGCCAAGCGGAGAAAGACAAATACCAAATGATTTCACTCATCTGTGGAGTATAAGAACAAAAGAAAAACAAAACAGCAGCAGAATCACAGAACCCAACAATGGACCAATAGGTACCAAAGGAAAAGGGACTGGGGAGGATGGGTGGGTAGGGAGGGATAAGGCAGGGGGAAAAGAAAGGGGGTATTATGATTAGCATGCATAATGTGGGGTCTGGGAGAAAGGGGAGGGCTGTGCAACACAGAGAAGACAAGTAGTGATTCTACAACATTTTGCTATGATGATGGACAGTGACTGTAATGGGGTTTGTGGGGAGGACTTGGTATAGCCTAGTAAACATAATATTCTTCATTTAATTTTAGATTAATGATAACAAAAAAAAAGAGAAAGAAAAGGAGGATTACTCCCTGATAGGATAAAACTAACTGCAAATCAACGATTAATGCATGCTTTACATATCCTTAATTTTCATCTTTTAAAGGGTGTCAGATGATCAGCTATGGAAGTACATTTTTCTAGTAATATTCCTCTCTCTTAAAAAAAAAAAGGAGTTCCTGTGTGGTGATCTCCAGTAGGTTCTTCACAATGGTATAAAGGTCATATCAAAGTGTGGGCAAAGGGTTTGTTTGTGTTCATACAGAGGATCAAAGCCTAATTTGGCTACCCAGAAAACGAATTAAGATACGATATGAAGAAGAACTTCCAACATCAACATCCTCTGGAAGAGTCATTCCAGAAGATGATCATCAAAAAACTTCAACAAAGATCCTGGTGCTGTTGCAGATGTAGCTGCATTCATCCCACCAGTTCCTGGACTTGCCACTGGAATGAAGAAGGAGATATCTAAGCTGGCCTGTACATACAGTAAAACAACAAATTTGACTGGATCTATACTGTCAGAACTCAACCAAGAATTAGGAGAAGTGCAAGTTGCAGTGCTCCAAAATCGTGTGACTATAGACTATCTACTGTTAAAAGACATATGGGATGTGAACAGTTCCCAGGAATGTGTTGTTTTAATTTGTCTGATTTTTCTCAAACTATTAAAATTCAGTTAGACAATACTCATCATATCATTGATAAGTTTTCACAAATGCCTAGGGTACCTAACTGGTTTTCTTGGTTTCACTGGATATGGCTAGTAATTGTAGGTTTGCTTTTGTTATGTAGCTGTATTCCTATTATTTTAATGTGTGTACGCAATTTAATTAGTAGTTTAAAACCTATACATGCTTATGTTACTCTACAAGATGATATGTCAAAGAAATAATCAATCTTCCCATGTTTTCTTCTCTCTGCTACTTCTATAGCTTCTCTTCTTCCTTCCTAATTACAACCCTTCAGTAGAATTCGTGCCTCATATCGAAAATTACCGAGTATCACAATTCTTCTAAGTGGTAAAGATACCTCAAGACAAATGCTGGGCATAGAAGCCACAGGGCATAAATCTGCAAAGAAGTAAAAAGCTAACCTTTTCAAAGAATATTGCTTCTCTCTCACTTACCAACTTTACATTTCCCTGTATAGCCCCAGAAGTTGAGTGGTTAGCCATAGACGGGTAAGATTCCTAAAGGGAGGAACAACCTAAGACAGGTACAGTCGAAAGCGGGCCATCAGGTGAGAAATTGGGGATCAACAGAGGTGAGGCTTAGAACCTCACCCCCCCTGTTTTGAGAGAAATCTTCTGCATCCATGGATGTTTTGTTACCCTTGTCTAGCTTGGATTAATAATCTATAGGCACAGACCTGATCATCTACATTTGCCCTCTTACAGCACTAAATTATGTTTTCTACCTTTATCTTGCATCTACCTACCATTTCAACATTTTATTAAAAAATCAATAAATAAAATAATAATAATAATAATATTGGAGAAATGTGGGATTCACATATAAATCAAGGATAAAAATCAAATGAATAATCATATCTGAGTTGATTGTTTATAGTTCATGATGTGTGATCAAAACCGAAAGCTTCTGTGATATGATTGCCCTTGCACTGTTCACCAAGTAAGAACTTATTCACTATGTTAGAACTTGTTTGTTATGTTTCAGAAGATTGGAGACTGTTGAGAATTAGGCTTGGGGTTGATTAATGATTATGCTTTGAGTCCCCTATACAGAATTTTATTGTTGTTAACAACCATTCGATCAATAAATATGAGAGATGCCCTCTCAAAAAAAAAAAGGGGGGGGCAGGGGATATGAACAGCCACTTCTCCAAAGAAGAAATTCAGCTGGCCAACAGGCACATGAAAAGATCCTCTACACATTATTAATTATCAGGGAAATGCAGATTAAAACCACAATGAGATATCACCTCATCAGGATGGCCAACATGGTAAAGACTTGAGACAACAAATGCTGACAAGGATGTGGATTAAGGTGAGCCCTCCTACACTGCTGGTAGGAATGTAAATTAGTTCAACGATTGTGGAAAGCAATATGGAGGTTCCTAAAAAACTAAAAATAGAAATACCATTTGATCTGGGAATTCCAGTCCTAGGAATTTACCCAAAGAAAACAAGTTCTCAGATTCAAAAAGACAGAAGGAGGATTAAAGATGGCATCCTGAGAGCCTTCATAAGATTGTGTATCAATGATAACTTAATAAAAAAAAAAGACATATGTATCCCTATGTTTATTGCAGCACTATTTACACTAGCCAAGATATGGAAGCAAACTATTGGTCCATAACTAGATGAATGGATAAAGAAGAAAGAAGATGTGGTAAATATACACAATGGAGTACTATTCAGCCACAAGAAATAAGCAAATCCTCCCATATGCAACAAAATGGATGGAGCTAGAAGGTATTACTCTCAGTGAAGTAAGTTAGGCAGAGAAAGACAAGTACCAAATGATTTCCCTCATTTGTGGAATATAACAATGAAGCAAAACTGAAGGAACAAAATAGCTGCAGACTCACAAACTCCAAGAAGGGACTAGCAGTTACCAAAGGGGCGGGGTTGGGGAGGGCAGGTGAGGAGAGAGAAGGGGATTGAGGGGTATTATGATTAGTACACATGGTGTGGGGCAGATCATGGGAAAGACAGTGTAGCACAGAGAAAACAAATAATGACTCTATGGCATCTTGCTACACTGATGGACAGTTACTGCAATGGTGCATGGGAGGATACTCAATAATACATGTGAATGTACTAGCCACATTTTTTTTCTTATGAAACCTTCATAAGAGTATGTATCAGTGATATATTAATAAATTTAAAAAAGAATGCTTGAAAGAAAATGAGAGGAGATAGTTTATGCTCTGAAAGCTCTTCAATGTGATGAGGAAAAAGTGCAGCAATAAAGGCACAGAAGTGAGAGAAGTTTTATTTTTTAAGTTCAGATAATGTAGACTAAATTTCTAGCTTGCAATAAGGAAAGAAAAAAATGAGAGAGGGAAAAAATGATGTTTTGATTGCAGTTAACTTCAGTTTAAGAGTCTTGTTAGTCCATCTACAATCTTGTAAAAATCAGATTGTAAATAGATGGTGTGGTGCTTAGGATCCTTACATTTAATGTTCTGGAGTTGCGGGTTGAAGCACTGGACAAAAGGTAGGTATGAGGAAACAACCACCACACAGATTTTCTCCATCTTACACCTTATCCAGAAATCCTACCAGTCTTTTGATTTTATAAATTTTATAACACAGCTGTAGATTAGACACTAATCTACAATATTCAGAAATAATACTGAAATAGAGTGAAGAATAGGATTGAATGTATTGTGGGTGGGGATTTGGCAGAACAGAGAAAACAAGACACCACTATCTTTTGCTATGAAGGAAAGGAAAAGAGAAGAAAATCCCAATTGGATCAATAAGGGAAAATAGTAGTTCTTATGGCCATATGGAAAGGGGTAAGTATCAAATGAAATTTTAAATAGGTTCCTGTACTTTATGTTCTTATAAAATTGAAATATACTGCAATCATTAGATGGTCAGTAAGCTATAATGAGGTTAGGAAATTTTAATGCAATACATTAGCTAAATTGAAAACAGAAGTGTCAATTTTACTTTAATTGAAGAATATTGAAGAGGAATTCATCTGCAGTGGAAGATTAGTGTAAGCTTAGTTTTTACATCTGTCGAATTGGACCAGTGTACTTTTCTTCTGCAGAATTAAATACCACAGTTTCTGAAGTGCTTGAAAGAAGAGGCACAAGCGTATTTTTCATCACTGGTTCTGATATGTTACATTTTGTTTACTGAAATATGTATTCTCTTTAATATTGTTTTCTTTGGAAATATATTTCCATGGTCTCTGTTGCACTACAAAGTCTTTTAATATAAGAGTCAAGCAGCAAGATGGTGCTTTTCTTGTAAACATTCATTTGTTCAATAAACATTTATTGGACATTATTTGCCATGAATTTATCAAGGTGCTAGGGATTCAGCTAAGACACAGTCATATATACCGGTTCACTGGTGGTGGGGGAAGGGAGTTTTTTAGAGATGAGCCCATGCTTTCAGTATAATATGCAATGATAAAAAATACAATAGTTCCGGGGCGGAGCCAAGATGGCGGCGTGAGTAGAGCAGTGGAAATCTCCTCCCAAAAACACATAGAGCTATGAAAATATAACAAAGAAAAATCTTCCTAAAATAGAGACCACAGGACACAGGACAACATCCAGACCACATCCACACCTGCAAGAACCCAGCGCCTTGTGAAGGGGGTAAGATACAAGCCCCAGCCCGGCGGGACCCGAGCGCCCCTCCCCCCGGCTCCCGGCGGGTGGAGAGAAACCGGAGCGGTTTTTTTTTTTTTTTTTTTTGGCGAGCGCTTTTTGGAAGCCTTAGAGGGACGGGCCCCCGTTGCTGGGGAGGCAGGGTGGCGGGACCGGTGAGGAGGTGCCTGGGAACGGCGCCGGAGGACAAAGAATATCCCGCGTTTCTCCCTGCGAGACCTGGGGGCGGGTGCCTGAGACCAGTGCCTGAGGACGGAGGAGGTCGCGCGTTTTTCCCCTTTTTTTTTTTTTCTCTTTTTGGCGAGCGCTTTTTGGAAGCCTTGAAGGGACGGGGACCCCAGTGCTAGGGAGGCACGGTGGTGGGACTGGTGAGCGGGTGGCTGGGACCGGCGCCTGAGGACAAAGAATATCCCCCATTTTTCCCTGCAGGACCGGTGGGCGGGTGCCTGAGACCGGCACTTGAGGGCAGAGGAAATCGCGCGTTTTTCCCCTTTTTTTTTTCTCTTTTCTGCGAGTGCTTTTTGGAAGCCTAAAAGGGACAGGGACCCCGGTGCTAGGGAGGCAGGGCGGCGGGACTGGTGAGCGGGTGACTGGGACCGGCACCTGAGGACAAAGAATATCCCGCATTTTTCCCTGTGGGACCGGTGGGTGGGTGCCTGAGACCAGCACCTGAGGACGGAAGAAATCGCGCGTTTTTCCCCTTTTTTTTCTCTCTTTTTGCCGAGTGCTTTTTGGAAGCCTTGAAGGGACAGGGACCCCGGTGCTAGGGAGGCAGGGCGGCGGGACTGGTGAGCGGGTGCGTGGGACCAGTGCCTGAGGACAAAGAATATTGAGCGTTCCTTCCCTGCAGGACCGGTGGGTGGGTGCTTTTTGGAAGCCTTGAAAGGACAGGGACCCTGGTGCTAGGGAGACAGGGCAGCAGGACCAGTGAGCGGGTGCCTGGGACCGGCACCTGAGGACAAAAAAAAAAAAAAAAAAAAATCGCTTGTTTTTTCCTTTTTTTTCCTTTTTTTTTTCTCTTTGTTTCTGTTCCCTCTCTCATTGTTGCTGCTGTTGTTTTGGTTTGGAGAGTGCTTTTTGGAAATCTTAAAGGGGCAGGACAGGTCACTTAGACCAGAAGCAGGGAATCTGGGGATCTCTGGGCACTCTAACCCCCTGGGCAGCAGGGAGCACAGAGGCCCCTTACGGAGATAAATAGTCTCCTGGCTGCTCCCCCTCCAACGGGGCTCCACCATTTTGGAGGAACAGCCCCAGCCAGGCCAAGCCCACAGCAACAGCGGAGATAAACCCCAAAGCAACTGAGCAAGAAGCAGAAGCCCTGTCTGCGCACAGCTGCCCAGCACAAGCCACTAGAGGTCGCTATTCTCCCAGGAAAAGGCTACAAACCAACAAGAAGGGAAGCTCTTCCAGCGGTCACTTGTACCAGCTCTGAAAACTATCTCTATCACCATGAAAAGGCAAAACTACAGGCAGACAAAGATCACAGAGACAACACCTGAGAAGGAGACAGACCTAACTAGTCTTCCTGAAAAAGAATTCAAAATAAAAATCATGAACATGCTGACAGAGATGCAGAAAAAAATGCAAGAGCAATGGGATGAGATGCAGAGAAAAATGCAAGAGCAGTGGGATGAAGTCCGGAAGGAGATCACAGATGTCAGGAAAGAGATCACAGAAGTGAAACAATCCTGGAAGGATTTATAAGCAGAATGGATAAGATGCAAGAGGCCATTGAAGGAATAGAAGCCAGAGAACAGGAACGTATAGAAGCTGACATAGAGAGAGATAAAAGGATCTCCAGGAATGAAACAACACTAAGAGAAATATGTGACCAATACAAAAGGAAAAACATTCGTATTATAGGGATACCAGAAGAGGAAGAAAGAGGAAAAGGGATAGAAAGTGTCTTTGAAGAAATAATTGCTGAAAACTTCCCCAAACTGGGGGAGGAAATAATCAAACAGACCATGGAATTATACAGAACCCCCAACAGAAAGGATCCAAGGAGGACAACACCAAGACACATAATAATTAAAATGGCAAGGATCAAGGACAAGGAAAGAGGTTTAAAGGCAGCTAGAGAGAAAAAGGTCACCTATAAAGGAAAACCAATCAGGCTAACATCAGACTTCTCAACAGAAACCCTACAGGCCAGAAGAGAATGGCATGATATACTTAATGCAATGAAACAGAAGGGCCTTGAACCAAGGATACTGTATCCAGCACGACTATCATTTAAATATGATGGTGGGATCAAACAATTCCCAGACAAGCAAAAGCTGAGGGAATTTGCTTCCCACAAACCACCTCTACAGGGCATCCTACAGGGACTGCTCTAGATGGGAGCACCCCTAAAAAGAGCACAGAACAAAACACACAACATATGAAGAATGGAGGAGGAGGAATAAGAAGGGAGAGAAGAAAAGACTCTCCAGACAGTGTATATAACAGCTCAATAAGCGAGCTAAGTTAGGCAGTAAGATACTAAAGAAGCTAACCTTGAACCTTTGGTAACCACGAATCTAAAGCCTGCAATGGCAATAAGTACATATCTTTCAATAGTCACCCTAAATGTAAATGGACTTAATGCACCAATCAAAAGACATAGAGTAATAGAATGGATAAAAAAGCAAGACCCATCTATATGCTGCTTACAAGAAACTCACCTTAAACCCAAAGATAAGCATAGACTAAAAGTCAAGGGATGGAAAAACATATTTCAGGCAAACAACAGTGAGAAGAAAGCAGGGGTTGCAGTACTAATATCAGACAAAATAGACTTCAAAACAAAGAAAGTAACAAGAGATAAAGAAGGCCACTACATAATGATAAAGGGCTTAGTCCAACAAGAGGATATAACCATTCTAAATATATATGCACCCAATACAGGAGCACCAGCATATGTGAAGCAAATACTAACAGAACTAAAGAGGGAAATAGACTGCAATGCATTCATTGTAGGAGACTTCAACACACCACTCACCCCAAAGGATAGATCCACCGGGCAGAAAATAAGTAAAGACACACAGGCACTGAACAACACACTAGAACAGATGGACCTAATAGACATCTATAGAACTTTACATCCAAAAGCAACAGGATATACATTCTTCTCAAGTGCACATGGAACATTCTCCAGAATAGACCACATACTAGCTCACAAAAAGAGCCTCAGTAAATTCCACAATATTGAAATTCTACCAACCAATTTTTCAGACCACAAAGGTATGAAAGTAGAAATAAATTCTACAAAGAAAACAAAAAGGCTCACAAACACATGGAGGCTTAACAACATGCTACTAAATAATCAATGGATCAATGAACAAATCAAAATAGAGATCAAGGAATATATAGAAACAAATGACAACAACAACACTAAGCCCCAACTTCTGTGGGATGCAGCGAAAGCAGTCTTAAGAGGAAAGTATATAGCAATCCAGGCACACTTGAAGAAGGAAGAACAATCCCAAATGAATAGTCTAACATCACAACTATTAAAACTGGAAAAAGAAGAACAAATGAGGCCTAAAGTCAGCAGAAGGAGGGACATAATAAAGATCAGAGAAGAAATAAACAAAATTGAGAAGAATAAAACAATAGCAAAAATCAACGAAACCAAGAGCTGGTTCTTTGAGAAAATAAACAAAATAGATAAGCCTCTAGCCCAACTTATTAAGAGAAAAAGAGAGTCAACACAAATCAACATAATCAGAAATGAGAATGGAAAAATCACGACAGACTCCACAGAAATACAAAGAATTATTAAAGACTACTATGAAAACCTATATGCCAACAAGCTGGAAAACCTAGAAGAAATGGACAACTTCCTAGAAAAATACAACCTCCCAAGACTGACCAAGGAAGAAACACAAAAGTTAAACAAACCAATTACAAGCAAAGAAATTGAAACAGTAATCAAAAAACTACCCAAGAACAAAACCCCGGGGCCGGACGGATTTACCTCGGAATTTTATCAGACACACAGAGAAGACATAATACCCATTCTCCTTAAAGTGTTCCACAAAATAGAAGAGGGAATACTCGCAAACTCATTCTATGAAGCCAACATCACCCTAATACCAAAACCAGGAAAAGACCCCACCAAAAAAGAAAATTACAGACCAATATCCCTGATGAATGTAGATGCAAAAATACTCAATAAAATATTAGCAAACAGAATTCAACAGTATATCAAAAGGATCATACACCATGACCAAGTGGGGTTCATCCCAGGGATGCAAGGATGGTACAACATTCGAAAATCCATCAACATCATCCAACACATCAACAAAAAGAAAGACAAAAACCACATGATCATCTCCATAGATGCTGAAAAAGCATTTGACAAAATTCAACATCCATTCATGATAAAAACTCTCAGCAAAATGGGAATAGAGGGCAAGTACCTCAACATAATAAAGGCCATATATGATAAACCCACAGCCAGCATTATACTGAACAGCGAGAAGCTGAAAGCATTTCCACTGAGATCGGGAACCAGACAGGGATGCCCACTCTCCCCACTGTTATTTAACATAGTACTGGAGGTCCTAGCCACGGCAATCAGACAAAACAAAGAAATACAAGGAATCCAGATTGGTAAAGAAGAAGTTAAACTGTCACTATTTGCAGATGATATGATACTGTACATAAAAAACCCTAAAGACTCCACTCCAAAACTACTAGAACTGATATCGGAATACAGCAAAGTTGCAGGATACAAAATCAACACACAGAAATCTGTAGCTTTCCTATACACTAACAACGAATCAATAGAAAGAGAAATCAGGAAAACAATTCCATTCACCATTGCATCAAAAAGAATAAAATACCTAGGAATAAACCTAACCAAGGAAGTGAAAGACTTATACTCTGAAAACTACAAGTCACTCTTAAGAGAAATTAAAGGGGACACTAATAAATGGAAACTCATCCCATGCTCATGGCTAGGAAGAATTAATATCGTCAAAATGGCCATCCTGCCGAAAGCAATATACAGATTTGATGCAATCCCTCTCAAATTACCAGCAACATTCTTCAATGAATTGGAACAAATAATTCAAAAATTCATATGGAAACACCAAAGACCCCGAATAGCCAAAGCAATCCTGAAAAAGAAGAATAAAGTAGGGGGGATCTCACTCCCCAACTTCAAGCTCTACTACAAAGCCATAGTAATCAAGACAATTTGGTACTGGCACAAGAAAAGAGCCACAGACCACTGGAACAGATTAGAGACCCCAGAAATTAACCCAAACATATATGGTCAATTAATATTTGATAAAGGAGCCATGGACATACAATGGCAAAATGACAGTCTCTTCAACAGATGGTGCTGGCAAAACTGGACAGCTACATGTAGGAGAATGAAACTGGACCATTGTCTAACCCCATATACAAAGGTAAACTCAAAATGGATCAAAGACCTGAATGTAAGTCACGAAACCATTAAACTCTTGGAAAAAAACATAGGCAAAAACCTCTTAGATATAAACATGAGTGATCTCTTCTTGAACATATCTCCCCGGGCAAGGAAAACAACAGCAAAAATGAGCAAGTGGGACTACATTAAGCTGAAAAGCTTCTGTACAGCGAAAGACACCATCAATAGAACAAAAAGGAACCCTACAGTATGGGAGAATATATTTGAAAATGACAGATCTGATAAAGGCTTGACGTCCAGAATATATAAAGAGCTCACACGCCTCAACAAACAAAAAACAAATAACCCAATTAAAAAATGGGCAGAGGAACTGAACAGACAGTTCTCCAAAAAAGAAATACAGATGGCCAAGAGACACATGAAAAGATGCTCCACATCGCTAATTATCAGAGAAATGCAAATTAAAACTACAATGAGGTATCACCTCACACCAGTAAGGATAGCTGCCGTCCAAAAGACAAACAACAACAAATGTTGGCGAGGCTGTGGAGAAAGGGGAACCCTCCTACACTGCTGGTGGGAATGTAAATTAGTTCAACCATTGTGGAAAGCAGTATGGAGGTGCATCAAAATGCTCAAAACAGACCTACCATTTGACCCAGGAATTCCACTCCTAGGAATTTACCCTAAGAACGCAGCAATCAAGTTTGAGAAAGACAGATGCACTCCTATGTTTATCGCAGCACTATTTACAATAGCCAAGAATTGGAAGCAACCTAAATGTCCATCTGTAGATGAATGGATAAAGAAGATGTGGTACATATACACAATGGAATACTACTCAGCCATAAGAAGTGGAAAAATCCAACCATTTGTAGCAACATGGATGGAGCTGGAGAGTATTATGCTCAGTGAAATAAGCCAAGCAGAGAAAGAGAAATACCAAATGATTTCACTCATCTGAGGAGTATAGGAACAAAGGAAAAACTGAAGGAACAAAACAGCAGCAGAATTACAGAACCCAAAAATGGACTAACAGGTACCAAAGGGAAAGGAACTGGGGAGGATGGGTGGGCAGGGAGGGATAAGGGGGGAGAAGAAGAAGGGGGGTATTAAGATTAGCATGCATGGGGGGGAGGGAGAAAGGGGAGGGTGGGCTGCACAACACAGAGAGGACAAGTAGTGACTCTACCACATTTTGCTAAGCTGATGGACAGTAACCGTAATGTGGTTGTTAGGGGGGACCTGATATAGGGGAGAGCATAGTAAACATAGTATTCTTCAGGTAAGTGTAGATTAAAAATTTTAAAAAAAAAAGAAAGAAAGAAAGAAAAGGGGGATTACTCCTTAACAGGATAAAACTATTGGTAAATCAAAGATCAACGCATGCTTTAAATATCCTTAATGTTGATCACTTAAAGGGTGTCAGATGATCAGCTATGGAGGTACTCTTTTCTGATAATATTCCTTTCTCTTAATTAAAAAAAAAAAAAGAAAGCAGTTACTGTGTGCTGACCTCCAATGAGTTCTGCACAGTGGTATAGAGGGCATGTCAAAGTGTGGGCAAAGGGTCTGTTTGTTTCTACGCAGAAGATCAAGGCCTAGCTTGGATACCCAGAAAATGAACTAAGATACGATATGAGGAGGAGCTTCCGGCATCAGCACTCTCTGGAGGACTCGTGCCAGGGGATGATCATCAAAAAGCCTCCACAGGGATCCGGACGATGCTGCGGTTGTGGCTGCATCCAGCCCACCGTCTCCTGGACTTGCCATAAGAAGGAGGAGGGAGATGTCTAGGCTGGCATGTGCATACAGTGAGACAACGAATTTGACTGGATCTGTACTGTTGGAACTCAACCAGGAGTTGGGAGGGGTGCAAGTTGTAGCACCCCAAAATCTCATGACTATAGACTATCTATGGTTAAAAGAACATATGGGATGTGAACAGATCCCAGAAATGGGCTGCTTTAATTTGTCTGATGGTTCAAGTACAGTTGGACAATATCCATCATATCATAGATAAATTTTCACAAATGCCTAGGGTGCCTAAATGGTTTTCTTGGCTTCACTGGAGATGGCTGGTAATTATAGATTTGCTTTGTTTATGTCACCGTATTCCTATTATGTTAATATGTGTGTGCAAATTAGTTAGTAGTTTAAAACCTATACATACTTAAGGTACTATACAAGAAGATATGTCAAAGAAATAATCAATCCTCCCAAGTTTCCTTCATATGCTACATCTATAGCTTTTCTTCTTCCTTCCTAATTACAAACCTTAAATAGAATTCGTGCCTCATATTGAATTTACCGAGTATCATAATTCCTCCAGGTGGTAAAGATACCTCGAGACAAGTGCTGGGCATAGAAGCCACAGGGCATAAATCTGCAAAGAAGTAAAAAGCTAACCTTTGCAAACAATATGGCTTCTCTCTCACTTACCAACTTTACATTTCCCTGTATGGCCCCGGAAGATGACTGGTTAGCCAGAGACGGGTAAGATTCCTCAAGGGAGGAACAACCTAAGACAGGCACAGTCGCAGGGGGGCCATCAGGTGAGAATTTGGGGGTCAACAGAGGTGAGGCTCAGAACCTCACCCCCCCTGCTTTGAGAGAAATCTTCTGCATCCGTGGATGTCTTGCTGCCCTTGTCTAGCCTGGATTAATACTTAGTCCATAGGCACACACCTGATCATCTGATCATCTATATTTGCCTTCTTACAGCACTAAACTATGTTTTCTACCTTTATCTTGCATCTACCTACCACTTCAGCATTTTATTAAAAATAAAAATAATAATAATAATAGGAGAAATGTGGGATCAACATATAAATCAAGTACAAAAATCAAATGAATATTCATATTTGACCTGATGGTTTATAGGTCATATTGCATGATCAAAACCGAAAGTTTCTGTGATGAATGCCCTTGTATTGTTCACCATGTAAGAATTTATTCACTCTGTAAGAATTCGTTCACCATGTAAGAACTTGTTCGTTATGCTTCAGAAGATTGGAGACTGACGAGAATTAGGCTTGAGATGGATTAATGATTGTACATTGAGCATTGACCCCCCTATACTGAATTTTATTGTTGTTAACAACCATTTGATCAATAAATATGACAGATGCCCTCTCAAAAAAAAAAAAAAATACAATAGTTCCCCACAGGTTAAGGAGTCGAAGGTAAGTCAGGAGAATTTTCATATGTGTAATTTGATTCTTTACAGAAGAATCAATGGTACTGGTTAGATTCTGCAACAGGCAAAAGAAAAGGTTATTCTAGGCAAAAGAATTTGACTACAGCGAAGATGTTGAAAAATACCATAGGGTGTTTGCAAGGAATCTGTTCAATGCTACTTGTACACAATATTGAGAGGAGAAAAAAGATGAATAAACTTGGCTACAGATTTAAGTTGGGGGCTGCATCTTGTAAAGCTTCACACACAAGGTTCGAGATATTGGTCTTCATTCTGTAGCCAGAAAAGATGTTTCAAGCAAGGTCAAGACATAGTCAGATTTGCATGTTAAGTAGATCATTCTGACAAATGGATGGAAGAAAAAAATTCCCAACCTTCTACCCAACAAGACAAGGCCACCAGTTGGATGTTCTCAACATATCCCTAAATCTCACTGTTAGGTAGAATCTGAAGGGCGCCAAGATAACCCAGGCCCCTATATAATCTCCCCCAGACTGTAGAAGGGACCAATGAATTTCATGTGATATCAGTTCCATGATAGTGTTATGTTAAACGGTGCAGCAGATTTAAGCCAAGAGATTATCCTCCCTGGACCAGAACTAATCAGATGAGTACTTTAAAAAGATAGGCTTTTCCTTCCAAAGGGTTTTTAGACTAAACAAGTTTCAAGGGATTCCACAAAAGGAAGGTTCTGTGCTGACTGGCATAGAAGACAAACGAAGTCAGGTGACACAGAATACAATTGCCCTCAAATTGCTTAGAACAATCTTCAGCACACAGCTAGAAAGAAAAGGGGATCTCAATTTTACAACCCCAAGACAAGTTGTTCTGCCAATAACATGAATGAGATTGGAAGTGGGTTTTTTCCCAGAGACTCCAGATGAGAATTTATCGGAAATCCCTGATGTCAGCCTCATGCTACCTACATAGTTTCCAGCCACACAGTGCTAGACTTCAGACCTACTGACCTGTGAGTAAACAAATGTTTGTTGTTTTAAAGTGCTGAAATTATGGTAATTTGCTATGCCACAATAGAATATTAGAGCACTCACATCCCAACATCACCAATTCCTGAAGATTCTGTTTAGTATTTATTAAACGTCTATTTCTTTCCATCTAATCAGCCATCCCAGCTCAACTCACCAACTTCTCTCACCTAGACTTGGAATTGCCCAGCAGACATATCCTCTGAACTATTCATTCTTTACACAGAAACTAGAATATACTTTTAAAGACACAATTCTATTATTGTCACCTCTCTCTGGGTTTAAAACCTACGATGATTACTCATTTCTCTAAAAATAACATTCTTAAAATTTTACCCTTGAATGAGGTAGTTCAACGAACATTCTAAGAAATTTGGATGCAGTTAATTTTTTTTGGTATCATTAATGTACAATTACATGAGCAACATTATGGTTACTAGACTCCCCCCATTAGCAAACCCCACCACATACCCCATCATACTCACTGTCCATCAGCATAGAAAGATGCTATAGAATTACTACTTGTCTTTTCTGTGTTGCAACTGCCCTCACCGTGCCCCCTGCCTACACCATTTGTGCCCCCATAATGCCCCCTTTGCCCCCTTATCTCTCCCTTCCCACCCACTCTCCCCAGTACCTCTCTCTTTGGTAACTGTTAGTCCATTCTTGGGTTCTGTGAGTCTGCTGCTGTTTTGTTCCTTCAGTTTATTCTTTGTTCTTATACTCCACAGATGAATGAAATCATTTGATACTTGTCTTTCTCCACCTGGCTTATTTCACTGAGCATAATATGCACTAGATCATCCATGTTGTTGCAAATGGTGGGATTTGTTTTCTTCATATGGCTGAATAATATTCCATTGTGTATATGTACCACATCTTCTTTATCCATTCATCTACTGATGGACACTTAGGTTGCTTCCATTTCTTGGCTACTGCAAATAGAGCTGTGATAAAACTAGGGGTGCATATGTCTTTGTGAAACTGGGCTCCTGCATTCTTAGGGTAAATTCCTAGGAGTGGAATTCCTGGGTCAAATGGTATTTCTGTTTTTAGTTTTTTGAGGAATCTCCATAATGCTTTCCACAATGGTTGAACTAATTTACATTCTCATCAGAAGTGTAGGAGGGTTCCCCTTTCTTCACATCCTCACAAACATTTGGGGTTGTTTGTCTTTTGGATGGTGGCCATCCTAACTCCTGTGAGGTGATATCTCATTGTGGTTTTAATTTGCATTTCTCTGATGATTAGTTATATGGAGCATCTTTTCATGTGCCTGTTGGCCATCTGAATTTCTTTGTTGGAGAAATATCTGTTCAGATCCTGTGCCCATTTTTAATTGGATTATTTGCTTTTTGTTTGTTGAGGTGCATGAGCTCTTTATATATTTTGGATGTCAGTCCTTTATCAGATACGTCATTTGTGAATATATTCTCCCATACTGTAGGATGCCTTTTTGTTCTATTGATGGTGCTCTTTGCTGTAAAGAAACTTTTCAGATTGATATAGTCCCACTTGTTCATTTTTGCTTTTGTTTCCCTTGCCCAGGGAGATATGTTCATGAAGAAGTTGCTCATGTTTATGTCCAAGAGATTTTGGCTATGCATTTTTCTAAGAGTTTTATGGTTTCATGACTTACATTCAGATTTTTGATCCATTTTGAGTATACTTTTGTGTATGGGGTCAGACAATGATCCAGTTTCATTCTCTTACATGTAGCTGTCCAGTTTTGCCAACACCAGCTATTGAAGAGGCTGTCATTTCCCCATTGTATATCCATGGCTCCTTTACCATATATTAATTGACCATACATGTTTGGGTTAATATCTGGACTCTCTATTCTGTTCCACTGGTCTGTGGTCAGTTCTTGTGCCAGTACCAAATTGTCTTGATTACTGTGGCTTTGTAGTAGAGTTTTAAGTTGGGAAGCAAGATCCCCCTTGCTTTATTCTTCCTTCTCAGGATTGCTTTGGATATTTGGGGTGTTTTGTCATTCTATATGAATTTTAGAACTATCTGTTCCAGTTCATTGAAGAATGCTGTTGGTATTTTGATAAGGATTGCATTGAATCTGTACATTTCTCTAAGCAGAAGGGCCATTTTCACAATATTAATTCTTCCTACCCAAGAGCATGGAATGAATTTCCATTTGTTAGTGTCCTCTTTAATTTCTCTTAAGAGTGTCATGTAGTTTTCAGGGTATAGGTCATTCACTTCCTTGGTTAGGTTTATTCCTATGTATTTTATTCTTTTTGATGCAATTGTGAATGGAATTGTTTCCCTGATTTCTCTTTCTCCTAGTTCATCGTTAGTGTATAGGAAAGCAACAGATTTCTGTGCATTAATTTTGTATCCTGCAACTTTGCTGAATTCAGATATTAGTTCTCATAGTTTTGGAGTGGATTCTTTAGGGTTTTTATGTACAATATCATGTCATCTGCAAATGGAGATGGTTTGACTTCTTACTTACCAATCTGGAAGCCTTTTATTTTTTTGTTTTGTCTGATTGCTGTGGCTAGGACCTCCTGTACTATTTTGAATAAAAGTGGGGAGAGTGGGCATCACCGCCTTGTTCTCGATTTTAGGTGAAAAGCTTTCAGCTTCTTGCTGTTAAGTATGATGTTAGCTGTGGGGTTGTCATATATGGCCTTTATTATGTTGAAGTATTTTCACTCTATACCATTTTTTTGAGAGTTTTTGTCATGAATTGATATTGAATTTTGTCGAATGCTTTTTCTGCATCTATGGAGAGGATCATGTGGTTTTTGTCCTTCTTTTTGTTGATGTGGTGAATGATATTGATGGATTTTCGAATGTTGTACCATCCTTGCATCCCTGAGATGAATCCCACTTGATCATGGTGTATGATCCACTTGATGTATTTTTGAATTCAGTTTGCTAATATTTTGTTGAGTATTTTGCATCTAGGGGTTCATCAGGGATATTGGTCTGTAGTTTTCTTTTTTGTGGTGTGTTTTCCTGGTTTTGGTATTAGAGTGATGCTGGCTTCATAGAATGAGTTTGGAAGTATTCCCTCCTCTTCTGTTTTTTGGAAAACTTTAAAGAGAATGGGTATTATGCCTTCTCTAAATGTCTGATAAAACTTAGCAGTTAGTCCATCTGGTCCAGGGGTTTTATTCTTGGGTAGGATTTTGATTACCGAGTCAAGTTCATTGTTCCTTGGTCAATCTTGGAAGGTTGTATTTTTCTAGAAAGTTGTCCATTTCTTCTAGGTTATCCAGCCTGTTAGCATGTAGATTTTCATAGTATTCCCTAATAATTCTTTGTATTTCTGTGGTGTCTGTCATGATTTTCCTTTCTTACTTGTGATTCTATTTATGTGTGTAGATTCCCTTTTTCTCTTAATAAGTCTGGCTAGGAATTTATAACGTTTATTTTCTTGAGGAACCAGGTCTTGGTTTCATTAATTTTTTCTGTTGTTTTATTCTTCTCAATTTTATTTATTTCTTCTCTGATTTTTATTATGTCCCTCCTTCTTCTGACTGTGTCGCGCGCCCCGTCTTCGCCGGCAAGAACAGCACGCAACAACAGCAGGATTCTTCTGCAGAAAGCTTTATTCTTCAGCTCTTTGTGAAACAAGTGAGTTGGGCAGGACCTAGAGGGGAAGGAGAGGCTTGCTTATATAGTTCTCATGCTCTGACCTGGTTGGTGCGGCTCCATATGCCTTATTAGCATAACAATTTGGTGGTTCTCATTGGTCCTTATGCCAAGGCACAATTAGCATGTAGTTTAGTGGTGTGGGATGATTTGTCATTAGGAAGTTCGGGGCCTTCCGGCTGCCCTGCATTGGGCGCTATTTTCTGAGCGCGGCTGCCAACATCTCCCCCTTTTTTGTCTAACAGAAGCTCAAGGTGGAACTTGCCAGCAGAGGCGGAGACAGAGGCCTGACCTCCATCATACTTCCTGATGCCCCCTTTTTGGAGAGGGGTTCTGGGCATCTACCCCTATGCAGTCAGGCATGCCTCTCAGAGGGGTCCAAGACCTCTTGCAGTGCTTTGCCTCGCATCCTCTGGCTGGCGTTGGGACCGCTTGGTACAAAGGGTTTGGACCTTTTTTCTCAACCCTCTTGCACCATGAGCTTCTTAAAGAAGGCTGTGATTAAGCATTGAGGTACTCAGACCTGGTGCAGTGCCACATGGGCTCAGGGTGCAAGAGCTACCTCAAGCTAAAGCTGAGCTTCCTTCTTAAGCATGTTGAGCCACACTTGGGGAGAGGCGCCAACGTCTATCGCCATTAGGGCTTGAGCAAGGATCACCTTGTCCTGCTTATGTTGGTTGCGCAGTCTGCATAACAACCAGAGAAGGAGCATGAGACCTCCAAGCATGAACACGCCCATCCCAGCCATGCCCGCCCACTCTTTGACGTGGGAGAGAGCTCTGAGGAACCAGGAAGAGAGTCCTTCCGCTACGGAGATATCTAGACGGATGGAGTTGATGTGGATAATTTCTCGCCGCAGCTCTTCTAGTGCTCCATCGAAGTCCTGGGACCAGTTTCCTGAAAGATACTGGGACAGGTCTCGTGACAGATTAGTGAAAGCATTTAATACTTCTGTTAGTGATCCTGGCTTGTTTGTGGCTCTGTAATATGGCTGCGGCTAGGCCTGCATTGGTGAGTGGTCCTCCTATTTCTCTACAGGCTTTCAACCAAGCGTGTATCCCTTTCTGTTTCCAGGGTGTTATCGCCTGTCTGCATTCCTTGGTACATTGTTCAAATACTAATTGCTCCACTAGGGGCATTGCTTGTTCCTGATCTCCAAATATTCTGCCTGCGGCCTCCATCATACGAGCGACAAAGTCAGAAAATGGCTCGCTCAGCCCCTGAATAATTTTTGTCAAATTGCCGGACACTTCTCCTTTGTTGGTGAGGGCTTTCCATGCCTTGGCAGCGCACGTGTTTATTTGTGCGTATACCTGTAAGGGGAAGGCGGTCTGGTTGGCTACCCACTGTCCTTGGCCCGTCAGCATATCATATGACCACGCAGGCTGTCCTTTGGCCGCGTTTGCGCGTGCCTGGGTCATACTGATATCATGCCACAATGCCTTCCATTCTATGTATTGCCCCATACTAGAAAAGCATGCCTTAGTTACATATTGCCAGTCTGCGGGTGTCATGGCTGTCTCTGTTAGTCTTTCAATTTGTGCTATGGTGTAGTTAGCACTGACTCCATAAGCCCGAACGGATTCTGCTAACTCCTTAACTTGTTTATGGCTCAGGGGCTGGTGAGAGCGTACACCGTTATCCTCAAATACAGGAAACATTTGTCTAATTGCCTGAAGAGTATCTGGGTGGCAAAAGGAGAGTGCGCCACTCACGTAAGGTGGCGGGGCAAAGGGCGTCGGGGGACACCCTACTTTCATTTTTTCCTTGGTCCGCTTTTCAACTTTGCTGGTTCCCTTACTTCTGCACTCTGCGGTTTTATTTTCTTCCCCTTCCTCTGCGGACGTTAATTCCTCCTCAGATTCCCTATTGGAGAGTTGGAGGTCCCTCAACTCTTTCCAGGGGTATTTACTATTTTCTCCGAGGCGATCGTCACTCGCTTCTCGGGGCTCTTTCGCTTTTGCTCTAGGCGGGCTTTCTCTCTCACTCTAGGGTTTCTTTACTTTCGTTTTTGTGGCCTTTTTTCGGCCGCGCGCGCTCTCTGTTTCCCGTTCCATTTCTGACATGCTCTCTTGGATATCTGTCAATGCTCTCTGACCTTCTTTTATTACCTTTTCACACCTCTCATCTTGCAGACAAGCTCTAATCAGTTTCCAGAGGGGCCTGGTGCCTCCCTTCAGGCTACCCTCCTCCTTCTCTCTATCAAGATCTTTCCCCAGTTTGTCCCAGCTCAGGATTGAGAGGGACCCTGAACAAATGAACCAGGGGGCCACACGGTCTATCTCTTTCACAAAAGATCCTAAGATTTTGCTGGAGACCTTCAAGTTTCGCTCTTTGAGAGCTGTCTGCAGCGCCGTGACTAATGACGGTGCATTCCCCATGGTGCCTCCTTATTTACAGAGAACCATCAACCATCATCCTAAAAAGCAGGGGCCTCTCGGAACTTACCCCTCCGGGTTTTCTTCTGACCTGCAGTTCTGAATCCTCTCCAGATGTCTGAAGGGTCTTCCCTGTGCCGGTGATGTTCTGGTTCCCGGGTTTCGGCACCACTTGTCGCGCGCCCCGTCCTCGCCGGCAAGAACAGCACGCAACAACAGCAGGATTCTTCTGCAGAAAGCTTTATTCTTCAGCTCTTTGTGAAACAAGTGAGTTGGGCAGGACCTAGAGGGGAAGGAGAGGCTTGCTTATATAGTTCTCATGCTCTGACCTGGTTGGTGCGGCTCCATATGCCTTATTAGCATAACAATTTGGTGGTTCTCATTGGTCCTTATGCCAAGGCGCAATTAGCATGTAGTTTAGTGGTGTGGGATGATTTGTCATTAGGAAGTTCGGGGCCTTCCGGCTGCCCTGCATTGGGCGCTATTTTCTGAGCGCGGCTGCCAACAACTTTGGGCCTCATTTGTTCTTCTTTTTCCAGTTTCAATAATTGTGACTTTAGGCTATTCATTTGGGATTGTTCTTCCTTCTTTAAATAGGCCTGATTTGCTACATATGTTCCTCTTAGCACTGTCTTTGCTGCATCCCACAGAAGTTGGGGCATTGTGCTGTTGTTGTTATTTGTCTCCATATATTGCTTGATCTCTGTTTCAATTTGGTCATTGATCCATTGATTATTTAGGAGCATGTTGTTAAGCATCCATGTGTTTGTGAGCCTTTTTGTTTTCTTTGTACAATTTATTTCTAGTTTTATACCTTTGTGATCTGAGAAGTTCATTGGTAGAATTTCAATCTTTTAGAATTTACTGAGGCTCTTTTTGTGGCCTAGTATGTGGTCTATTCTGGAAAATGTTCCTTGTGCACTTGAGAAGAATGTGTATCCTGCTGCTTTTGGGTGTAGAGTTCTGTAGATGTCTGTTAGGTCCATCTGTTCTAGTGTGTTGTTCAGTGCCTCTGTGTCCTTACTTCTTTTCTGTCTGGTGGATCTGTCCTTTGGAGTGAGTGGTGTATTGATGTCTCCTAGAATGAATGCATTGCATTCTATTTCCTCCTTTAATTCTGTTAGTATTTGTTTCACATATATTGTTGCTCCCGTATTGGGTGCATATATGTTTATAATGGTTATATCCTCTTGTTGGACTGAGCCCTTTATCATTATGTAATGTCCTTCTTTATCTCTTGTTACTTTCTTTGTTTCGTAGTCTATTTTGTCTGATACAAGTACTGCTACACCTGCTTTTTTCTCTCTATTATTTGCATGAAATATTTTTTTCCATCCCTTGACTTTTAGTCTGTGTGTGTCTTTGGGTTTGAGGTGAGTCTTTTGTAAGCAGCATATAGATGGGTATTGCTTTTTTATCCATTCTATTACTCTGTGTCTTTTGATTGGTGTATTCAGTCCATTTACATTTAGGGTGATTATTGAAAGATATGTACTTATTGTCACTGCAGGCTTTGAATTCATGGTTACCAAAGGTTCAAGGGTAGCTTCTTTACTATCTGATCTCTAACTTAATTTGCTTATTAAGCTATTATAAACACAGATGATTCTTTATTTCTCTCCCTTCTTATTCCTCTCTCTCCATTATTTATATGTTAGGTGTTTTAATCTGTACTCTTTTATATTTCATTTGACTACTTTTGTGGGTAGTTGATTTTATTTTTTGCCTTTAGTTAGTATTTGGTTGGTCTGCTTTCTTTGGTGTGCTTTCATTTTCTCTGGTGACATCTATTTAGCCTTACTAGAGCAATCCATTTAAAATATCCTGTAGATTTTACCCCCTTCATGAGGTGCTGAGTTCTTGCAGGTGTAGATGTAACCTAGCTGTTGTACGGTATCCTCTGGTCTCTCTGTTAGGCATATTTTTATTTGTTGTATTTTCACAAATATATATGGTTTGGGGAGGAGATTTCTGCTGCCCTACTAATGGCTGCCATCTTCCCCTCTCTCTACTTACTTGTTTTTTTTAAGTACTTATATTTTACTATAATTAATCAGTTGTATTTGAGATAATCTGGTCTTATCTTTATGTAGATCTAATTCCTTTTTCTCACCATCTAGAATGAAATCTTGACTCAAAGTTTAAATAAATAATGGATGGTAGTATCCATTTAAGAGTATAACTACTGCCTTTTAGCATTTATGTTTTTTAATAATTATGGTGAAAATAGAAATGTTACTTCATGTTACTACAATATAATTTAAGATATATGACCTGAATTTCTACTTAAATTGTCATCTTCAATTTCATTAATCCTTTATAAGAAAAAAGTCTGTTATTTTCCCATTTTTTGTTGCTAACAATTTCTTTGGAAATTGAACTCAAATGGTTTCTTGGGTAGGAAAATGTGAGCTAAGTAGTACTGATATGTTCTGGCAAAACATATGTACAGCAAAACAAAGGAAGAATTAGCCTGGGTTTTGATAATTCTGTATAGTTCTTCCTTAAGCAATGAAATGTTTCTGTGCATGTTTAGGGCAAATAGAGAAGAATTTATATGAGGAAAAATTCAACTTTGCTACTTTGGAGATTTTGCTCTCTTGGGTGACCTCTCCTCGCATTTCTTAGATGTAGTTGAAGTCAAAATGGTCAGTTTGTTGAAAGAGTCCTTACCTTATTCATAAAAAGCCATGATTTAATGTTCAACATCATATTTTCTGTGATAACCTGTTTAAAGTAGTTTTAATAATAGGACTTAAGGTACAATTAGAAATTCTCTATTTAAAAAATTGTCCATAATATGTTGAAACAATAATTACTTTATAGCTTTTCTGTTTCCATTGGGGCTATTCCCCTAGGACACACCACTCTTCAGGTAATTTTGTTTCATAATCATGCAGAAACCATCTGCTAAAGGTCTTAGTTATTTTTCTTTCTGCTATCTTTCTGAAGCAAAATGTCATGGTAAGTATAGAGGCCTCAACTTAGTAACACTTCCCGTAAATAAAGGAAATGTCATTTCATCCAAAGTCCTTCAGAGCTCCTGTGAAGGCAGTGGAAAATCTGCAGAGGAAATCTTTTTGAACATAATCATGAACAGTTTTGGGTGGAGCCCTGAAATAAGGCCTTACCTTTCTATATTGATTTCTCAGTTGAGGAACTAGAGATCAAATGTCAACTGAAATGTTATAAAATATTGCCCACATAAACATACTTATGTCTTACACATTATAATTAGTTATTTTAATTATATATCAAGCTTCATGTGCTTGTTACACAAAGTGGCAACAATAGATAATAATTTCAAGTGCTAGTTACACAAAGTGGCAACAATAGATAACAATTTCATGAAAAGTAAAGCATATCTTAGCATTGTTTGAGCTTATATTACTCTTGTTTAAAATATTTAAGTGACTGATTTCTCCTCCTGTAGTCAATTCTTTCAAGGAAGAAAGGAAAAACAACATGCACATTTATTTATTCCATTATTAATAATGTTATTGAATGAACAAATACAGTCTTGACCAACTAAAGATCTGAGATAAAATAAGCCTTTTGGTGTGCACTGGTTTGCTATGATTTAAAATCTACTTGTTTATGGCTTAAGTGAAGTTGCTTTGATCTAAGGTTGAATTTATTTACCTTGGGGAAGCCATTTCATCAAAATTGTGCTACTGAGTGCTTACTGATATGAACATATGGAGGGATGACTACAATGTTATGGACATTTAAATTTTAATTACCAAGAATTGTGGGGACTTACTGAGAGTGTTCTGTCTGAGCAAGACTCTTTGCTCACCTAAATAGGTCTTTGAAAACTCTGGGACGTAAGCTTCTGCCATGGCAAGGCTATTCCTTTCAGGATGGTGAAACTGTGCAGTGGCTTCATGAAGGAGGCCATCTTGAACCAACACAAGCGCATTCTTTCCACTAGCATTGTGCTCTAGCCATGTGGGACTTTTGATTTGCACTGGCAGCTAGATGTCAGCTCTTGGTTGGCTAAGCCAACTCTTATGAGAACCAGTTCATAGAAAGGTACACTTCAACTAAATTTGGACTTTATTTTTCCCATTCCACTTCTCCTGGTAGAATAGTGTAATTAATCTGTCTTTGGTTTCAAGTATGTTATTCCTTTATTGGCTTATTAAGAGATGTTATCCTGTAGGCTATTGGTTTGTAAAATATCATTCTTATAAATTATAATTCCTACAACAAACCTGTGTTATATAGATTAGCAAAGACAACAGGTTTCTCTGAGTGTCCTTTGCCACAAACAAAACACCTTTAAAATTAAATTTAAAATAATGTGATTTTCCCCCCAAATTTCACTATATATATATAGTGCCTCTATATTTAAATATATCATTTAAGTTGTACCAAAGGATTTCTTTAAAGTTGTGTTCATTAATGAGATTTATATAACTCTGGATCATTTCTTATAAAAAAAAGTTAATATCTGATTCTATTTATAATTGCCAAGATAATATTTGGCATAAATTTAGATTATCAGAAACTTGCAATTCACAGGGAAAACAGTTAAAAAAGAAAATGTCTTACATGAAATTACAAAACAGGAGTTGTTAGCCTTCTAGCAAAGGGTATTTTTAAATGTGAAAACGAAAGTGTTTGTTCATCTTACTACAATCTGTAACCTAACCAGATAGAAACAAACTGTGTTAATGAAGCTTTCTGCAAGCCACAGGGCTTGTTCTTGACACCAAAATCTTAACTGTAATAGCTCAAGTTGCCACAGTGTACAAAACTGTAACAACACCTCAAGAGGTTCTTTTACTCAGAATGTTTAAAAATACAAGGATTGCTAAGATCACAATCTAGTCTATGGAAAAAGAATTGCAGATATGTGTAGTTTAAAACTTGTAATAATGATCTAAAATGTACATAACTCATAATCTAATGATCAATTCTCTGTCCTTATTATACCTGACTTAGCACAGCATTTGGCACAATTGTTCATTTCTTCCTCCTTGGATAATGTCTCTTACTTAGATTCTAAGGCATCACACTCCCTTGGTTTTCCTCCTAATTTACTGGTTGCTCCTTTTCAATCCCTTTTATTGATCTTTTGTCATCTCTTTAACCTATAAGTAGTAGAGGGCTTCAGTTTTTATCCTCTAACCTTTTCCATCTACACTTACTCCTTAGGTGATCTTTTTGGTCATATAGATTTAAAAACAATCCTTATTCTGACAAAACTCAAATATATATATTTGGTCCAGCTCATGCCTCTAAACTTGACTCCTATATTCAAATGCCTACTTGACATTTTTATTTGGATATTTAACAGGACTAGCAAACTCAACTAGTGCAAAATTGGAATCCTGAGCTGTCCTCACAGATTTCTCTTTTTCTGTCTTTTCCATTTAAAATATGGCCCTACCATCTTCCAATTTCCTAAGCCAAAAACCATGGGATAATCCTTGACTTCTCCCTTTCCCTTATATTTACATCCAACCCATCAACAAATCCTGTCTGCTTTACCTTCAAAGTATATCTAGAATTCAACTACTTTTCACAACATCTCTAACCTGCATTATTTTAGTAGTATTTTAACAGTGTGGGAAAAACTGCAATACTTCCAGAATCTCTTACTGGCCTTAGTCCATCTCCATATCAAAGGTGTTTACAAGGGGTAGAGAGAAGCTGTTCTCTTCTTAGTCCATTCCCATATCAATAGGTGTTTACAAGGTGGGAGAGGCAAGATAGTGCTGGGACAGAGAAACAGGCGAGCAGGAGTAGCTGCAGGAGAGGGGCAGACAGAGCCAGGCTTCTTGTAAGAAAAAACCCTGTTTTTGGCTTCACTGGTTTGTTCATTCCAGGCTGGGAACATGGTTTCCCCCTGGAGCTACAAACAGTCTCCATGAATTTCCTTTGTCCTTACGGTTAACACAATTAAAACATATCAGATTGTGTCATTTCCTGCTCAGTACCCTCCAATGGTTTCTAAACTTTTTGTCCTAAATTTTTTCCTTAGCTTTCATTGTCATGGGGCCACATCCTAGAGTAATGTGTCCATGCTTCAAAGTTGTTCTTGATATCCTGTAGTTTCAAAATGGATCACTTAACTTTGCCTAAGACCATATGTCTCCTTTTATAAAACAGGTTCTTTCTGCTATTTTGCATATGATATAGGGGTAGGATTTGGGGTAAGGTAACTTTTTTCTTGCATGGCCAAGGTGAAAGGGTATCTCACCGCAACTCTCCTTACCCAGAATGACTCAGGAGACATGGGCTCACGCAAGAGATTTTATTATCTGAAAGAGAGAGTTTCTGCCCCCAGAGAGGGGTGGGGAAAGAGAGAGAGAGAGAGAGGAGGGAGCAGCGGGACAGAGAGACAGAGAGACAGAAGAGTGAGAGAGACAGAGAGAGAGAGAAAGGGCAGCAAGACAGAGAGAGACAGAGGCAAAGAGAGAGAGAGAGAGAGCAGCAGAGAGAGAGAGACAGAGAGAGGGCAGCAGAGAGAGAGAGAGACACAATAATTTTCTTTAGTAAAAGTTACTGACCTATTGACTGTATAAAATAATTAATAGTTCAGTTATCCTCCTGTGCTTGTTGTGATTGGTAGCTGTCAACCCAGTCTTCCCTCTATCTCTGGCATGGAAAGCCTGTAAATATATTGCCTGGCCTCCTTTGCCAAAAAAAGACTACTTATTAGTACCTGTTATCATTTGAAGCACTAATATAAGACTGAAACATGGGAAAAGAGGAGAGGCCATTTTTTTCAACTCTGGCAATGGCTTTAGCAGGGGCTTTAGTGCAAGCAGAAGCAGCAAGAGCAAGCATGTGCCGTATCCTGGACTCCTGTGCAGGCAACTCAGTGCCAGGAGCAGCAGCCTATGTGGCACAGTGATCACGAGCTACAAGCAGTAAAGTTTTCCCTGTTGCTTCTCCAGTTTTACCCAGAAGCAACATCCTGCAGTTTCTAATGTTATGTTCTTGTCTTTGCATTTCAACCTTCCAAAATCTCAGTACCCAATTCCTAGTATTAAGTTCACTCTGTTTTCATGATTCTTTTGGATATTGACTTGATATACCTTTCAAAGGATATATACTGGTCTCTGTAATTGGATTTAAGTAAACTCTAATCTTCCTGATTTCATTTAGGGAATATTCCAGTCTAAGTATACCTCTTAGATTAGGATACTGTAGGGAAAATGAAAGTTCCTGTGGCCAGGATCTTCACATGACACTAAACTACCTGATGAGGTAATTGGCCTACTGCTAGGCTAGTGCTTACATACACATTGGCAATGAGTCATTATTATTGGTATTACTATATAAAGAGTTCCATCCAGTGCTCTGACCAGAGGCAGAGATGGAGATGAGCTTGCTGCATGCAGACTTCCCCAGAGGCAGATGTGATTCCAGCACTCAACCTGCCACTGTGAGAATAAAACTTGGTATAAACCCTTTTACACATAACATTCTACTGTTTTATTTGGTGTCACTGAATCCAGAGTGAACATGCCCAGGGGAATGGGGGAAATACCCTTCAGGAAAGACATTTAGCTTAGTCAGCAGAATTCACTACAGACCAAAGAAAATGGTATAAGCTGATCTCATAGGAGGGGTACTTCATTGGGCTGCTCCTGTGGATGGGGAGACTCAGGTATCCCCCAAGGTGGCTTTTCTCCTAGAGGATTAATCCCCTCCCTGGGTTTGAGGGGAGGTGGAGGTGATGCCTGAGGCAGTAAAGGAGGCCCTCTGCAAAACAGGTTATTCCTTAAAGAAACAGAGTGCCCACAAGGTGGTGGTAACCGTGGGCTTGCTATTCCTCATAGTGTTAAGAAGGGCCATAAAGGAAAAGGACATACTCTTGTGAGAAGCACAAGAACGCAGCTGTGAGGTAATGTAGAGGAAGTAAAAGATTTGTTGAAGAATGAAATGGCATTGCTGCAAGGCACTTTGGAAGAGGTAAAAGCCTTGAAGAGGAGGACACACTCCTGCAAGAAGTATGAGAAGAGGCAGCGTTAGAACACAACCTGCAAGGTGCTGCACAGGAGGTAAAAGATCTTTTGCAGAATAAGATGGTGCCACTGCAAGGAGCTCAGCAAGAAGTAAAGGCCATGATGGAGAAGAATGTACTCCTGCAAGAAGCAGCAGGAAGTTGCGAGGTACTGAGGAGAAGGTAAGAGAGTTGTTGAAGACAGAGATACTGCAAGGCACTGTGGAGAATGTAGAGGAGAAGCTAGAGAACAAGGATGTAGAAGTGGTACTGGAAGCACCAGCCCCTCCTCTGTTGAAATCCTTCCCAGTTGTAGTCAAGAAAAAAAAATGTAACAACCTCAAGTTCCTCTGGGAGAGGTGCAGCCCCCTCCCCAGGTCATGATGCAGTCTATGCTCTGCCCCATACATAGGTGAAGAGGTGGAGCTGGTGGACTTGGGCTCCTGGTTTTGGCAGAAACCCTCAGAGCCCATATCAGCCTGTCCTCTGCACCTTTGGGATGCAAGGGTGGTTGGGAGCATTCTGTCTGGATCAGAAATGGGAAAGCTGTCTTCCCTGACAAGTCATCCTGCCTGCAGCAGCAACTGCAGAATGCACACCAGACCCCCAGGAATCATTCACTTCTCAAATGGGGAATGGCCACACTTCACACTGTATGGCCCAATCAGGGAGACTTACAATCCTCCCTGGCTAGATGACAGGCATATGCTGAGGTCCAACAGGTGTTACAGGAGTAGGGCATCAAAAGTGCCATTATTACCCAGTAAATGAAACAGCAAGGAGCTGTTTGAGGTAGGGATGAGGGATATGGTGCTGCGAACAGCTGCTTTGTCCCTCTTTGGGCCCTTAGTGGCCATTCTTGCCCCTCACTTAGGGAAGCACATAAATGCAGTTACCTGTACTATGGTAGATTTGGGGGAGGCTGGAGCAATGTGGGCATGGAAGGGAGTGTGGTCTGCTACTGAGAGGAAGGGCTTAAAGGGCCCTGTGAAGGTCATGAGGACCCAGATGTGGGTTCATTTAATGGAAGCAGGAGCAGACAAAGAGAAATTGAATGGGAGGTTAGACAAAATCTTACTGAAGCTGTAGCAACAACTGAAGCTGCAGCAGTGGTTTCAGCCACTAAGGACCAAGAGGTGGAGGCCAGAAACAGGGCCACAACTATGGCCTATGTATCTGCAAGACTTCCTGCTGGATAGTGAGCTGACCTTACCTGAACCCCCACAGAAAGACAGCCGGGTGATACAGTTTGACTGAGAGAAGGGTCAAGGCACCCACCTTGGGGGACCAGGTGGGGACAGGAGGCCACATGTAGAAATATCAATTCATTGATCCCCACTAAATGTACAACATATCCAGGCTCTGGTGGACACAGGAGCTGAATGCTCAATGATTTATAGCAACCCTGAGTGGTTTCCCGGGCCTCCCACTGTTATAGTTGGATATAAGAGTAAGCCTATCAAAGTGAAATAAGTCCGAATTCCATTGGAATTCCACAAAGGAGTATACTGTGTATATCTTTCCCATCCCCTTTGAGGATAGGTATTCTGCAGGGTCTATGGTTGCAGACCACTGCAGGTGAGTTCAAACTGAGGATATGTGTGGTGAAGGCAGTTCTGAGGAAACATGCTAAGCACCCACCCATACCTTTGCCTGTGCCTCAGCAGGTATAAAGAAATTGGAGAAACCCTCCATGAACTAGAGAAATTGGGTATTATAAAGCTCACCCATAACCCGCTTAATTCCCTGGTATGGCCAGTAAAAAAGCCAGATGGCTCCTGGAGTATGACTATAGATTACAGAGAACTGAATAAAGTCACACCTCCTCTGCATGCTACCATCCCCTCTATTGCAGGCCTATGGACAACCTCAGTCATGAACTAAGGACATATCACTACATTGTAGATCTTGCTAATGCCTTCTTTCCCATTAACATAGAGCAGAAAAGTCAGGAACACTTTGCCTTCACATGGATAGGGTGGCAATGGACTTTCACTGTCCTTCCACATCTACAGGAGAAAGAATGGGCTGTGAACAGCACCAAGATTCAGGACCTGGTTCACCAGTCAAATTCTTGGCGGTTATCTGGTAGGGTAAGACTGAAGTTATTCCAGAAGCAGTCATAGATAAAGACCAGATCTTCCCTTTCCCTAAAACTGTGGCATTATTACAAGAGTTTTTGGGTCTTTTATGCTGCTGGAGAGAGTTTATCCCACACTTGGCACAAATTCTGAAGTCCTTATACCATTTGGTATCTTTATGGCCAGTGCATGCACCTCCAGTAGCACTATGCATAGATCCCTCAGTAATTCCACAGAGAGGGGTAAAAGTATGGTATGGTAGACCCATACAGGTCCCCCTTCCTATCAGAGTCCTATCACAAAACCACTCTCTCGCATGCATCCTACCTGATGGATAAGGTTTGCCTATGTTAGTGTCATTAAAACATGTGTCTTATCACCTAAGGTTAATCTAATTTAATGTCTTTTGTGGATTGGGCATACACTCCAGCAAAAACTGCTATTTGCTAGGTCACATGGAATCCCTACAAGTACTGCTACTGGCCTCCCATAGAAAGTGCATATCATGAACTGCAACTGGTTTGGATACAGCTAGAATGACCACTTGGTGGCAACTGATCTCCTCAGGCTTGAGGATTATTATAATTTTTGTTGTTATCTGTGTCATAATTTTCATTGTTATCTGTATGTCATTGTAGAATCTGGTTACAATGTTCCAGCTTTCTCACACAGGGACAATTGCAGATGATTGAGGGCATGCAGAATGTGAGGTGAGAATCCTGGAGGGGTGGAATGTAGGGAAAATGAAAGTTCTTATGTCAAGGACCCTCAACTAACATCCAGGACCCTCAGCTACTTGAATTGGCCTACTGCTAGGCTAATGCCTCCACAAACATTGGCAGTGAGTCATTATTGTTAGTGTTACTATATAGAGAGCTCCACCCAGTGCTCTCCCTGGAGGCAGAGATGGAGATGGGCTTACTACATGCAGACTGCCCCAGAGGCAGACATGATTCCAGCACTCACCTGTCACCATGAGACTAAAGCTTGGTAAAAACCCCTTTACCCCTAACATTTTGTTGTTATATGGTCTCACTGAATCTATAGAGTGAACTTGCCTGGGGGCAATCCCCCTCAGGTGAGATAGGTACCTCTGTGGATAATTAATCTCAACTACTATCTACTGATTTGTATTAGTTTAAAGCTCAAAGGGTGAGTTCTCTTGATAGTATACCCAAATTCAGAGACCTCACCTTAGTAGATTGGTCACATCATTCAAGTGGAGTTGAGATGGGATCAGCAAACTATACATAAGATTCACACATTTATTCACTCACTCAGCAGTTCATCACACTCTTATTAGATGCCTCATACTCCTTAAGACCCTGGTAATTGAGTGATGGCCAAGAGAGTCAAATACTTGTTTTCATGCATCTGACCTATTTTGTTGGGAGGCAGATACTAAACAAATAAAAAAATTTATAACTAAAAATTTTTCTATTAATAATATGTAATCTGTATAATATAATATCTGATAATTATATAGAATGATGTCACATCATAATGAACAGAATGCAAAACACTGTCACATGAAAGGCATTTCATCCCTGTGGTCATTCTCCCAAAAACTTGTAACAATATTGTACCTATGAACAAAGCATCAGACAAGCTCAAACTAAGAGACATTCCACAAAATTCCTGGCCATGCTTCAAAACTGTCAAGATAATGATAAACAAGGAAACTCAAGTCTAGAGGGACCTAAATTTGTAACAGTGACTGACCCAATTTTATAAGGGTAAATTTATTACTTAATGGTGCGTTAGCTTATACATTAATCCTTTTACATAGATGTTCCATGTTGGACCAGAAAACAATTGGATTGATTCTTTTTACATATTATAAAGACTGTTTAATACTCAATCAGATACCTTCAACATTTAAGTCCCTTGAATCAGCACGCATTTCAAGCAGCAAACTCAACATCTGCAATTATTGCTTAATCCAAAAACAAATCTTGTAATCAATTAAACTCATTATGTTTGAATGTTTGAGTTCTTCCAGTATATTATTTAATTCATTATGTCAAAATAATGTGTTTATGATTATCAGGACCATTAAATAACTGTCCTAAAACAAATCTGAAGTTTTACAAAGATATTTCTGCAGTGATAAACTAAACCTCTATAAGGCATTTTTGGCTATTTCACTTAGGTGGTCAGAAAGAACAACATAGAGAAAGTGACATTTAATCTGCAATAAGAGCGATGAGGACGCTACATGTGAAGAACTGAGGAAAGGAATTCCATACAGGGGGAATAAGTTCAAAGACACAGAGGCTTACGTTATATTTATTCCCTCCCAAAAAAACCTTTATTTATTTATTCAATTAATTATTTATAAATAGCTCACAATGTCCTACACCTGGGACTATATCTTTGATGGGTTTTTGCCAATATGTATTAGAGTCACACTTACGAAGCCAAATGAGCAAATAGAATCATCTAGATGTAGGCCCCTGTGAAAATCATGTTGCTTGATTTTCTCACTCCATAAATGAGACAAGTTGGGACCAGAGTGGCTAAGGGACCGAAGTTACATAGTTCCTAGCTTACAGAACCAGATTATTTTACCCTCCCATAAATAAAGTTCAAAATACATCTACATGATTTAAAGTTCTCACTTTGAATTATTTAAAAGGCACTAGGGAAGATGGCAGCATGAGTAGAGCAGCAGAAATCTCCTCCCAAAACCACATATATCTATGAAAATATAACAGAGACAACTCTTCCTAAAATAGAGACCAGAGGACACAGGACAACATTCAAACCACATCCACACCTGTGAGAACCCAGCGCCTCGTGAAGGGGGTAAGACACAAACCCCAGCCCAGGGGGTCCCGAGCACCCCTACCCCCAGCTCCTGGAGGGAGAAGAGGAGTCATCAGAGAGGGAGAAGGAGCCCAGGACTGCTGAACACCCAGCCCCAGCCATCCAGACCAGAGCGCACACACAGTGCATGTGCGGGGTCCTGGACACTAGGGAAACAGGGCAGCAGGACCAGTGAGCGGGTGCCTGAGGCCGACGCCAGAGAACAAAGAAACAGGAGTGGCCATATTTTTTTTGGTGAGTGCTTTTTGGCAGTCTTAAAGGGACAGGGACCCCAATACTAGGGAAACAGGGCAGCAAGACCAGTGAGTGGGTGCCTGACACTAGCACCTGAGGACAAAGAAAATCGTGCATTTTTCTTTTTTTTAAATTATATATATAATTTTTTTTTTTTTTTTTTGCTCTTGTTTTTGTTTGGAGAGTGCTTTTCGGAAGTCTTAAAGGGGCAGGGCAGAACATTTAGTCCAGAGGCAGGGAATCTGGGGATCTCTGGGCACTCTAACCCCCTGGGCAGCAGGGAGCACAGAGGCCCCTTACAGAGATAAATAGACTCCCGGCTGCTCCCCCTCCAATGGGGCTCCATCAATTTGGAGCAGCAGCCCGAGCCAGGCCACGCCCAGAGCAACAGCAGAGATAAACTCCATAGCAGCCGGGCAGGAAGCAGAAGCCCTATCTGCGCACAGCTGCCCAGCGCAAGCCACTAGAGGTCGCTATTCTCAAAGGAGAAGTCCACAAACCAACAAGAAGGAAAGCTCTTCCAGCCATCACTCGTACCAGCTCTGCAAACTATTTCTATCACAATGAAAAGGCAAAACTACAGGCAGACAAAGATCACTGAGTCAACACTTGATAAGGAGACAGACCTAACCAGTCTTCCAGAAAAAGAATTCAAAATAAAAATCATGAACATGCTGACGGAGAGGCAGAGAAAAATGCAAGAGCAATGGGATGAAGTCCAGAGGGAGATTGCAGATGTCAGGAAGGAGATCACAGAAGTGAAATAAACCCTGGAAGGATTTATAAGCAGAATGGATAAGATGCAAGAGGCCATTGAAGGAATAGAAACCAGAGAACAGGAACGTATACAAGCTGACATAGAGAGAGATAAAAGGATCTCCAGGAATGAAACAATACTAAGAGAACTATGTGACCAATCAAAAAGGAACAATATCCGTACTATAGGGGTACCAGAAGAAGAAGAGAGAGGAAAAGGGATAGAAAGCATCTTTGAAGAAATAATTGCTGAAAACTTCCCCAAAATGGGGGAGAAAATAATCAAACAGACCACGGAAATACACAGAACCCCAAACAGAAAGGATCCAAGGAGGACAACACCAAGAAACATAAGAATTAAAATGGCAAGGATCAAGGACAAGGAAAGAGTTTTAAAGGCAACTAGAGAGACATAGGTCACCTATAAAGGAAAACCCATCAGGCTATCATCAGACTTCTCAACAGAAACCCTACAGGCCAGAAGAGAATGGCATGATATATTTAATGCAATGAAACAGAAGGGCCTTGAACCAAGGATACTGTATCCAGCATGACTATCATTGTAATATGATGGCGGGATTAATCAATTCCCAGACAAGCAAAAACTGAGGGAACTTGCTTCCCACAAACCACCTCTACAGGGCATCTTACAGGGACTGCTCTAGATGGGAGCACTCCTAAAAAGAGCGCAGAGCAAAACACACAACATATGAAGAATGGAGGAGGAGGAATAAGAAGGGAGAGAAGAAAAGAATCTCCAGACAGTGTATATAACAGCTCAATAAGTCAGCTAAGTTAGGCAGTAAGATACTAAAGAGGCTAACGTTGAACTTGGGTAACCATGAATTTAAAGCCTGCAATGGCAATAAGTACATATCTCTCAATAGTCACCCTAAATGTAAATGGACTGAATACACTAATCAAAAGACACAGAGTAATAGAATGGACAAAAAAGCAAGACCCATCTATATGCTGCTTACAAGAAACTCACCTCAAACCCAAAGACATGCACAGACTAAAAGTCAAGGGATGGAAAAACATATTTCAGGCAAACAACAGTGAGAAGAAAGCAGGAGTTGCAGTACTAATATCAGACAAAACAGACTTCAAAAGAAAGAAAGTAACAAGAGATAAAGAAGGACACTACATAATGATAAAGGGCTCAGTCCAACAAGAGGATATAACCATTCTAAATATATATGCACCCAATAAAGGAGCACCAGCATATGTGAAGCAAATACTAACAGAACTAAAGAGGGAAATAGACTGCAATGCATTCATTGTAGGAGACTTCAACACACGACTCACCCCAAAGGATAGATCCACCGGGCAGAAAATAAGTAAGGACACACAGGCACAGAACAACACACTAGAACAGATGGACCTAATAGACATCTATAGAACTCTACATCCAAAAGCAACAGGATATACATTCTTCTCGAGTGCACATGGAACATTCTCCAGAATAGACCACATACTAGGCCACAAAAAGAGCCTCAGTAAATTCCAAAATATTGAAATTCTACCAACCAATTTTTCAGACCACAAAGGTATAAAACTAGAAATAAATTCTACAAAGAAAACAAAAAGGCTCACAAACACATGGAGGCTTAACAACATGCTTCTAAATAATCAATGGATCAATGAACAAATCAAAATAGAGATCAAGGTATATGTAGAAACAAATGACAACAACAACACAATGCCCCAACTTCTGTGATATGCAGCGAAAGCAGTCTTAACAGGAAAGTATACAGCGATCCAGGCACACTTGAAGAAGGAAGAACAATCCCAAATGAATAGTCTAACATCACAATTATCAAAACTGGAAAAAGAAGAACAAATGAGGCCTAAAGTCAGCAGAAGGAGGGACATAATAAAGATCACAGAAGAAATAAACAAAATTGAGAAGAATAAAACAATCGCAAAAATCAATGAAACCAAGAGCTGGTTCATTGAGAAAATAAACAAAATAGATAAACCTCTAGCCAAACTTATTAAGAGAAAAAGAGAATCAACACAAATCAACATAATCAGAAATGAGAATGGAAAAATCACGACAGACTCCACAGAAATACAAAGAATTATTAAAGACTACTATGAAAACCTATATGCCAACAAGCTGGGAAACCTAGAAGAAATGGACAACTTCCTAGAAAAATACAACCTCCCAAGACTGACCAAGGAAGAAATACAAAAGTTAAACAAACCAATTACGAGCAAAGAAATTGAAATGGTAATCAAAAAACTATCCAAGAACAAAACCCCCGGGCCGAACAGATTTACTTTGGAATTTTATCAGACACACAGAGAAGACATAATACCCATTCTCCTTAAAGTTTTCCAAAAAATAGAAGAGGAGGGAATACTCCCAAACTCATTCTATGAAGCCAACATCACCCTAATACCAAAACCAGGCAAAGACCCCACCAGAAAAGAAAATTACAGACCAATATCACTGATGAATGTAGATGCAAAAATACTCAATAAAATATTAGCAAACAGAATTCAACAGCATATCAAAAGGATCATACACCATGACCAAGTGGGATTCATCCCAGGGATGCAAGGATAGTACAACATTCGAAAATCCATCAACATCATCCACCACATCAACAAAAAGAAAGACAAAAACCACATGATCATCTCCATAGATGCTGAAAAAGCATTTGACAAAATTCAATATCCATTCATGATAAAAACTCTCAGCAAAATGGGAATAGAGGGCAAGTACCTCAACATAATAAATGCCAGATATGATAAACCCACAGCCAACATTATACTGAACAGCGAGAAGCTGAAAGCTTTTCCTCTGAGATCGGGAACTAGACAGGGATGCCCACTCTCCCCACTGTTATTTAACATAGTACTAGAGGTCCTAGCCACGGCAATCAGACAAAACAAAGAAATACAAGAAATCCAGATTGGTAAAGAAGAAGTTAAACTGTCACTATTTGCAGATGATTTGATATTGTACATAAAAAACCCTGAAGACTCCACTCCAAAACTACTAGAACTGATATCGGAATACAGCAAAGTTGCAGGATACAAAATTAACACACAGAGATCTGTAGCTTTCCTATACACTAACAATGAAAGAGAAATCAGGAAAACCATTCCACTCACAATTGCATCAAAAATAGAATAAAATACCAAGGAATAAACCTAACCAAAGAAGTGAAAGACCTATACCCTGAAAACTATAAGACACTCTTAAGAGAAATTAAAGGGGACACTAACAAATGGAAACTTATTACATGCTCATGGCTAGGAAGAATTAATATCATCAAAATGGCCATCCTGTCCAAAGCAATATACAGATTTGATGCAATCCCTATCAAACTACCAGCAACATTCTTCAACGAACTGAGACAAATAGTTCAAAAATTCATATGGAAGCACCAAAGACACCGAATAGCAAAAGCAATCCTGAGAAAGGAGAATAAAGTTGGGGGGATCTTACTCCTCAACTTCAACCCTACTATAAAGCCATAGTAATCAAGACAATTTGGTACTGGCACAAGAACAGAGCCACAGACCAGTGGAACAGATTAGAGACTCCAGACATTAACCCAAACATATATGGTCAATTAATATTCGAGAAAGGAGCCATGGACATACAATGGGGAAAGGACATTCTCTTCAACAGATGGTGCTGGCAAAACTGGACAGCTACATGTAGGAGAATGAAACTGGACCATTATCTAATCCCATATGCAAAAGTAAATTCAAAATGGATCAAAGACCTGAATGTAAGTCATGAAACCATAAAACTCTTAGAAAAAAACATAGGCAAAAACCTTTTAGACATAAACATGAGTGACCTCTTCTTGAACATATCTCCCCGGGCAAGGAAAACAACAGCAAAAATGAACAAGTGGGAGTATATTAAGCTAAAAAGCTTCTGTACAGCAAAAGACACCATCAATAGAACAAAAAGGAACCCTACAGTATGGGAGAATATATTTGTAAATGACATCCGATAAAGGCTTGACGTCCAAAATATATAAAGAGCTCACACTCCTCAACAAACAAAAAACAAATAATCCAATTAAGAAATGGGCAGAGGAACTGAACAGACAGTTCTCCAGAAAAGAAATACAGATGGCCAACAGACACATGAAAAGATGTCCACGTCGCTAATTATCAGAGAAATGCAAATTAAAACTGCAATGAGATATCACCTCACACCAGTAAGGATGGCTGCCATCCAAAAGACAAACAACAACAAATGTTGGCGAGGCTGTGGAGAAATGGGAACCCTCCTACACTGCTGGTGGGAATGCAAATTAGTTCAACCATTGTGGAAAGCAGTATTGAGGTTCATCAAAATGCTCAAAACAGACCTACCATTTGACCAAGGAATTCCACTCCTAGGAATTTACCCTAAGAACGCAGCAGTCAAGTTTGAGAAAGACAGATGCACCCCTATATTTATTGCAGCACTATTTACAATAGCCAAGAATTGGAAGCAACCTAAATGTCCATTGGTAGATGAATGGATAAAGGAGATGTGGCACATATACACAATGGAATACTACTCAGCCATAAGAAGAGGGAAAATCCTACCATTTGCAGCAACATGGATGGAGCTGGAGGGTATTATACTCAGTGAAATAAGCCAAGCAGAGAAAGAGAAATACCAAATGATTTCACTCATCTGTGAAGTATAAGAACAAAGGAAAAACTGAAGGAACAACACAGCAGCGGAATCACAGAACCCAAGAATGGACTAACAGGTACCAAAGGGAAAGGGACTGGGAAGGATGCGTGGGCAGGGAGGGATAAGGGGGGGGAAGAAGAAGGGGGGTATTAAGATTAGCATGCATGGGGGGGTGGGAGAAAGGGGAGGGCTGCACAACACAGAGAGGACAAGTAGTGATTCTACAACATTTTGCGATGCTGATGGACAGTGACTGTAAAGGGGTTTATAGGGGGGACCTGGTATAGGGGAGAGTCTAGTAAACATAATAATTCTTCATGTAAGTGTAGATTAATGATAACAAAAAAAAAAGAAAGAAAGAAAGGGGGGATTACTCACTGATAGGATAAAACTAACTGTAAATCAATGATTAATGTATGCTTTAAATATCCTTAATTTTGATCACTTAAAGAGTGTCAGATGATCGGCTATGGAGGTACACTTTTCTGATAATATTCCTTTCTCTTAAAAAAAAAAAAAAAGCAGTTCCTGTGTGGTGAACTCCAATGAGTTCTACACAATGGTATAAAGGGCATATCAAAGTGTGGGCAAAGAGTCTGTTTGTGTTTATACAGAGGATCAAAGCCTAATTTGGCTACCCAGAAAATAAGCTAAGATATGATATGAAGAAGAACTTCCAACATCAGCACTCTCTGGAAGAGTCATACCAGAAGATGATCATCAAAAAACCTCCACAAAGATCCAGGTGATGCTGCAGTTGTAGCTGCATCCATCCCACCTGTTCCTGGACTTGCCATTGGAATGAAGAAGGAGATATCTAAGCTGGCCTGTGCTTTCAATAAAACAACAAATTTGACTGGATCTATACTGTTGGAACTCCACCAAGAATTAGGAGAAGTGCAAGTTGTAGTGCTCCAAAATCTTACAACTACAGACTATCTACTGTTAAAAGAACATATGGGATGTGAACAGTTCCCAGGAATGGGTTGTTTTAATTTGTCTGATTTCTCTCAGACTGCTCAAGTACAGTTGGACAATATCCATCATATCATAGACAAATTTTCACAAATGCCTAGGGTGCCTAAATGGTTTTCTTGGCTTCACTGGAGATGGCTGGTAATTATAGATCTGCTTTGGTTATGTAACTGTATTCCTATTATGTTAATGTGTTTGCGCAATTTAATTAGTAGTTTAAAACCTATACATGCTTAAGTTACTCTACAAGAAGATATGTCAAAGAAATAATCAATCCTCCCATGTTTTCTTCCATCTGCTACTTCTATAGTTTCTCTTCTTCCTTCCTAATTACAACTCTTAAATATATTTCGTGCCTCATATCGAATTTACCGAGTATCATAATTCCTCCAAGTTGTAAAGATACCTCAAGACAAATGCTGGGCATAGAAGCCACAGAGCATAAATCCGCAAAGAAGTAAAAAACAAACCTTTTCAAACAATATGGCTTCTCTCTCACTTACCAACTTTACATTTCCCTGTATGGCCCCGGAAGATGACTGGTTAGCCAGAGACGGGTAAGATTCCTCAAGGGAGGAACAACCTAACACAGGCACAGTCGCAGGGGGGGCCATCAGGTGAGAAATTGGGGATCAACATTGGTGAGGCTTAGAACCTCAGCCCGCCCCCCCCCGCCCCCCGTTTTGAGAGAAATCTTCTGCATCTGTGGATGTTTTAATGCCCTTGTCTAGCTTGGATTAACACATAGTCTACAGGCACACACCTGATCATCTACATTTGCTCTCTTACAACACTAAACTATGTTTTCTACCTTTATCTTGCATCTACCTACCACTTCAGCATTTTAATAAAAATAAAAATAATAATAATAATAAAGGGAGAAATGTGGGATCCACATATAAATCAAGTATAAAAATCAAAAACAAATCAAATGAATAATCATATCTGACTTGGTTGTTTATAGTTCATGATGCATGATCAAAACCAAAAGTTTCTGTGATATGACTGCCCTTGCACTGTTCACCATGTAAGAACTTATTCACTATTTAAGAATTTGTTCACCATGTATGAACTTGTTTGTTATGCCTCAGAAGATTGGAGACTGTTGAGAGTTAGGCTTGAGGTTGATTAATGATTGTGCTTTGAGTCCCCTATACAGAATTTTATTGTTGTTAACAACCATTTGATCAATAAATATGAGAGATGCCCTCTAAAAAAAAAAAAGGCACTAGGCTAAGACAAATTCGTAGCATGTTTCACAATTAGTTCATTTCCCATATGAGTTTGTTACCAGTGTGTAACCCCCAGTGATCTTTGCCATTTAAAAGAGGATTAAACAGTGCCATGTTTTCATTCAATGGTAGATTGTACAAAAGAATAAATAAGGGCAATCTAAAGTGTATGATCAAGAGTGCACACAGAAACAAGATCATTTACAACATGAAACCCAATGCTAAAGTATTTCATGAATAAATCAGACAGTCTTGCATGAAATAGCATTTATTAAGAAATCAAAGAATATTATTAAGAAATTAAGGAATTGGAAAAGAAGATGGGGAATTCTATTCTCTAAGCTTGGAGCAAGGAATGGTCTTAAACTATCTGTCACAAACAAGAACTATCAAAAAACACTTTGTAGAAATTACAGTAATGCTGGAGGAGTCTTTGATCCCAGAGCACTTCCTTCCATTGTCATGATTTACTAGGCAACCCCTCAGTAAATCAAAGTTGCTCAAAATGTTATGATGTGACACACATCTTTTTGAACATAGTTACTATGATGTTTTATCAGACACATTTTTAATATAGATTACATTCTCAATGATTTTTTCCCCTAATGTTAAAAGTTAAAAAAGAGAACTTTCTTTAGCGCATATTTCAAATAATGTTTATTAGTGTGATGTGTATAATATATTTATATTTAGTTTTTTATTAAATTAAAAATTTAATAGAACTGGGCCATGGAGGGAGGATAATTTGGTTCAGAATAACATGAGTCAGTAATTAGGAGACACCAATGAGTTATAATCACTATTATAAAAATACTATAGAAAAAATACTAATCAAAGTGTGTAAGTGATTCTTAGAGGAATGTGGTTTTGACTCCTACTGTCCCTACTTCCTCTCCTCAACTGTTCCCTTGACTCCTCTTAGTTGACTTTCAACCTCATTAATCTATCATGTTTTCTAATAAAAATAAGTTTTAAAACTTAGCCTCTTCTATCTCCAAATTAAGATTTATTGTTACTTTTCCTTAGCTTTACTTTTTTTTAAGAATCTTGGTTTCCTGCCAAACATTCTTGACATTGCTCTTCAGATAACTTATTCATTGACCTTTCTTAGTATGGTGTCAGCTCCATCCCACCCCAACACACTGAGGCTCCATGATAGATTTTTCTACTCTTTTTGGCTTCATATCTGCACTCTGGAAAATTTAGGGATAGCTCATATAAATTTCATGTAATTTAACCAAGACTTACCATTTTGTGGAAAAACTTTGTCTGTGTTGATCAAATATGCCAGATAAATGTTCTGTCCTGCACTGGCAATGTTTTCAAAAAGACAGACAAAAGGCAAGTCTTATAAACAAAGCATTCATCATTTCTCCTAAAGGTTACCAGAGATTTAAATCAGGAGAAGTTACAGCCACTGTCACAACAGTTTTCCATTCTATCCTGTGTAAGAAATTAATCTGGCATTATGTCAATTCTATAACTTTCACCAAGTCCCAGCCATCTTGTGAAAATATGATTATGGTTAAAAGAAGAAACAGAGGAGAAAGGGAAAGGGGAAGGAAAGGGAGACAAATGGAAGACAATGAGGAGGAAGAAGGAGAAAAATAAGTTGACTATTGGGATGTTCTCCAATAATAAGTAGTGCCTTGCGGAAAAGGTTCCCATTGATGTTTGTGGAGTATTATGGCTTTGAAAAATTGAAGGTTTGGATGGATATACATGTGATATGCTGTTTTTATGTTTGATGGCTGCAATATTATTTGAATAAAGTCAGGTTATCTGACTGAAATGACAGTAATAGGATTAATTTGAGTCATTGTAGGTTTTCTCTTTATCATATTGCTATTTGGCTGATTTGATGTAATCAGCATCACTTCAGAGTCTGCAAGTGGTGATTATATTTGTTATCAGAATGTATTATTTAATGGAGTTGGTAGTTTTGTTCACAAAAATTCTTTAGACAATTTCTAACCAAGGCATTTATATCCTTCTTTTTTACAAATTTTTTAAATATTTAATTTCTACTTAAAGCAACTCAGCAGTCATAAATACTCTCAATAAAGAACCAGCAAAATAAACTTGGCTCCAGTACGTGCATTCTGACATGAGATTTCATAATTCAGTTCTCATAATTTGGGAAATAGGAGCAAGAAGCCATGAATCATGGTAAGTTTATGAAGATGCATGTGAATTAGAAACTGAAACCCCCAAAAATAGTGTGAATAAAATCCAAGCCACAAAACCCATAGTCTTGCTTACCAAAAGGGAAATGAAATGTCTGATCCTGTTTTGAGGTTCCCTGAAAAGTTAATAAGAAGATGCCTCATGTGCTTGTCCACACAAATTAAATCTAAACTCTAGGTTTGTTGTTTTAAATCTCAGTTTTCAATGTTATATATCACTTTTATGTGTCAGTTTAAAGAAGTTAGCTTTTTAACCTTTTATTTTAAAATAATTTTAAATTTTAAGTTTACAGTTGTCCAAAGAATTTCCACATACTGTCACATAGTTAGTTTTAAATATTTGATTTTTCTCTCTCTTTATATATATCTTTATATAAAGATATATATATTTGACAAATCATATATATATCTATATATAAAGATATACATATATAAATATATATAATGGTATTTAATTGGTGTATTACATATTACTTATATATAGTATATCTTGTTTTTATAAACAACTTTCATTCATTCATTCAACTAATATGTATTAAACTTTTTTCACAAGATAGGGTCCCTCTTCTATAAACATTAAGTATGTAAATGAAGGAAATGTCCTCACACCTTTTTTCATCCAAACAAGGTGCAGGAGAGTGAGCCAAGCATGCAATTTAGACAAGTCTTATATTCTACTTTGTGATAAACAGGTCTATTTGGTATACACACATAGCAACCACTAATTGGCATTAATAATCAAATACTCTTCCTAAATATTTCTAACTAACTCTGTATATGTATGATACATTCAGCTCATCACATTATTCACTCAAACCCACCTCCTAACAACTATATACTCAACTGTATGATTTGCAAGTACACATTGTGTTGCTATGTACATAAGCTATCTGGAATTTGCACGGATAGTGCCTCCTCCCCTCCCCCAACATTCTGTTTGACTTTTTCAACTGGCTTCTTAGCCTTGAGAAACTCTATGAATTATATTTCCTTTCTTTTTTCCCCCAAAATAGAACATTCTGAACCCAACTTGCTAATTTAATGTTTTACTTGTCATCAAGTCTACTTTCTGTCTTCCCTTACCCTTCCACCACCAAGATTTTCTTTTTCTCCTTTATCCTTCTTTCTCAATATTCAAGTGCCCTTCAATGTTCTCCTTTTCCAATGTAGTTTTCCTTCCTTCTTCTACATCAGGACAGTTCTGTGACTACTAATTTAACATAATCATGATAATCCATATTGAGAAATGTTATAGTGCCCCAACACTTTATTCATTGTTCCTTATGTTGTACTCATTGTAAATATTTCTTGACACAACAGCTCCAATCCTGGAATGTATTTCCTTTTTAGAGGGCATCTTTTTACAATACAGAGTCCTGTGAAATGTAGTATTTGAATCCTTTCTTTACCAAACATAATAAATCATCTCTACTTAACATTTAAATTTATTGTGACTTTTTCTTATCTGTGTATATTTACCTGCTGCTATGAACAGATAGAAGGTATTTATTTCCATGTTTTGATAAGGGAATATTTTTACTTACAAGAAAATTTCATCTTTATACTGCTCACTTTAAGATTTAATGAAATAAATTCATTTTCTGTTGCCTCTGAAATGATTTTTAGCACTTAATATGTATATAGAGTTTCAATAATTTAACAATCTCTACCTAATTAAATATCACCAATAATTTTCACATAAATACATTCCAGTGCCACTACTTATTTAACAAATTAAACAACTAAATAAACTGGGCAGAAAAGCTAATTCCAATAGAAATAGGGAGTACATGAAATATTGTGAAATTACGTTCATTTTTAATGAGATTCTTCCCACTGGAAAGCACCATTTTAAATGAATTTCATCATCTTTGACTTATAATCATATTTTTCTTCTCTTGGGTTATTAGGTTCATGGAAAGCTTTCTCTTTTCACATTGCTATGGGCTAATATTTTTTTCTACACTGAACTTTCCAGTAATTCCATTCCAGCACAAAAAACTCTAATTGGTCTTATTTCATGCTAACTCTCTGGGAATAAATATTTGTATCATGTTTTAGTGTTTTTGTTTTTTTTAAATTTACATTGAATAATCAGGACAGAAAAGGTAGAAACCCTTAACCTCTTCTGGGTCACAGATACTTTTTGTACCCTGGCCAAAACTAAGGAACTTTTTCCAAGAAAAATACATGTGTACAAAGACAGACAACAGTTTTTATTAGAATTTCATGGAGTTCACAGGTCCTTTGAAGATCAACCATGGACCTCAGTTAAAAACCTAGAAAGTACTGGGTTAATGTAATAGGTAAAGCACTTAATGTTTAATAATGACTCCACTTATTTTATAATACATTGAAACTCCACCACCTGATTTTTTAATCAATAAATGATTTCAAATATAAAGTAGCTTATATATTAAAACATCCATATAGAACACATGTACACATTTCTTTTATTTTTTTATCTTCCCAATTTAAAAACCCACCTCACTTTATAGGTGTGTCTCATAAGTAAGATGAGAGACTAGTGCATTTACTGTTTTGTACTTTAGTAATTATTAATGCATGTGTATTTTATCCAAGTATAGGAGCGAGTTCTCTGAGGCTGAAACAATATCCCATTCTCTAGCACATTATGTGCTTTTAATTAGCGTTGGCAAAATCACCTTAACTCATTTAGAGAAGTAGTTATCAGCCACAGTTTTTCTCTCCCTAAATTACTGTATAATAAAGACATTTGTATTGAGCCATTTGGGTAGATTAAAATAATGCTAGAAACAATGAATTAGTCTTACTAATATAATTTCACTCATATCATTCCAAAATGTATTTATATCACTTCAAAAATTTTTAATTGCAACTTTGGATGAAGTTTTAAGAATGAGTTCAAAATAATCAAATTCATAGTATCAAAGAGTGCACTGGTGTTTGCAGGGGACTGGAGGAGGAAATGCAGAGTTATTAAGCAAGAACATACAGTTCAAGCAAGATGAATAAACTCTAGAGGTTTGCTGTACAATACTATATGTGTAGTCAACCGTACTGTACTGTACACTTAAAAGTTTGTTAAAAGGGTAAATCTCATGTGTTCTTACCAGAATAAAATTAAGTTTTAAACAATACAAAAAAATGAATTTTTATTTTCTCATCTTAGTGTGTTTCTTAAATATGACTTATTTTGTTATTTAATGGCAATACATTTTCTTTTCCTTTTATCTTTCCAAGATAAAAATAAAGCTCACTTGGACACTATAGAGTGATGTAACTAAAAATGAACTATCATCAAATAACCTAGAAAGCCTATTATATGTTCTGCAAACAAACTGTAAGTTTTTTCTATGTTTCCAGGAGCCTGGCATAGATAAATAAAAGCTGGAAGAGGAAAAGTCTGAATCTAACCAATGCCATGAAGGAGAAAGTATTTTTAATTTGCATCTATTTTTCAGGAGAACTTTTTGCTTTTAGTAGCTGAGACTACCATGCTATGATATAGTGTGGCGGCCCCTAGTTGCGATTCATAGATGCAAAGGCTCAATAATACCCAAAATGATGTCTGCTCTCCTGAAGGCATACAACCATTCATCTTGATGGTCCACAGACTTCACGTAGTCTGGAAATCTTTGCCATTGTACATTAGATGGTACCTACTTATGGGAATGGCATTATCAGAAATTTAAAGGAGTCTGTGACTCAGAAAATGTAAAGACTATGGGATTTAAATTCCTCAAGATAAATTTCAGGAAAATTGAGCTCATTTACTACAGGAGGATGTTAATGAAGTGTTCTGTTCTAAAAATTACAGACATTCTGCTACTGGAACAGTCTCCCAACCAAAAGTTATTCACAGATAATTTTCATTTTGAATATTTCATATCATGTGTACTGTCTAGGTTTTCTATTTTTAAGAAAATAGTTTAATAACACCACCTGAAATGTGGTATTGCACATCTAATGTATATAATAAAATGTGGAAAACATTAAGCAACTGTATTTGATATAATGTGTATTTTCTGTCACTGCCTGTAGTTTCATACAAAATTTTAATCATTTCACATTAAACTTCTGTTACAATGTGCAACACCCAGTGAAACCAAAATACTTGGAAAGCAAAACATCAATGACCTTCAAATGAACTTGTTGGGAAATCATGCTATGAGTCACTATGAAAAGCTGGTGACTTGATATGTATTTGCTCTGGTGAATGAAGAGGAAAAAATATTTAAACTGGAAAAGTTAGGCTTTTTGTACAAAACATCAAAATTTTATTTTAAATAGGATAAAATTGGTCTACTATAGAGTTGAAAAGTCTCCAAACATTTCAATCTATATTTATATAGCCCCAATATCTACATATGACCTATATTAAAATATAAGTTTAAAAAAATCTGTTCTATCTACATGCTATTCAAGAAAATACAGCTCTATTTCACATTTTTATTACTATTAAAGGAAATCCTATTAAAGATATATTTTCAAAGTAAATTATAAAAGCAAAGATAAATATCTGGATGTATCTTATTTGCAATTTTTTAAACCAGATATCTATGTTTTAAAATTTTGGTAATTTATAACCACATAGTATCCACATGGTAACTTTATATATGTGTGCTTTTTGTTGTCTTTTTTATTTTTAATGAATCACTCTCTGTAATCTAGAAAATTGTCTTGCACAATTCCAAGCATTATCAGCCCATTACACAATATAGAAGCAAGTTAGTAAAATAATTACAAAATGGGGGAAAAAAAGGAATTCTTAACAGCACAGATACAAGCTGCTCTACAGTATATGAAATCATGTCTCTTTTATTCCTTCTTCTCATTGCACAGTTGCTGTGGAAAATGGCTACCATTCATAAGGATGTAGAGTTATAAATCACAAGAAATAGGAAATGTACCTTCACACCACTAAAACAATACAGTTACAATAATAATCTTTTAAGAATGAATGATCCAGCAATTTTTGTAGGTTATAAACAACTGAAAGCATTAAAACAGGAATTTTCTTCCTGCAGAATTTCCAGTTAAGATTCCAGCTGGCAGCTTTGAAAAATGATTAAGTCTGTCCCTTTACAGTGATTCACTCTAACACTCAAAGGACCTTAAAAAAGGCCACCACTGGATTTCTGTGTTTACATAGAGTACAGTCAAAAGGCACTGTCTGCTCAGTATGCCTGACTGTTGCTTACTTGCAGTTTCCTCGCCACTGGATTAAAATCTGTAAACTGGATGTCCTACAGTACTGTTAAGTTCAATAGATGCAAACATATTTAACTGAATGAGCTATTTTTTTCTACAAACATGTTGCACTATCAGTCACATAAGCCAAAAACTGGCAGTAATATTATATAATAGTTGATATAATAAAATAAATGGTTGTCTTGAAATGATTTACCAACAATGAATGCCATAATATTTGGAGCATGAAATAAGGCCACTTCACTTGCACATATTCCACCCCAGTGATTCTTTCATTCTGTTAATCACCTCTGTACACAATAAATTATAGTATAAATATCTTAGATTTGGGGGTGAAATCTGTATTTCAATCCCAGGATTGGCATTTGATAGCTATGTATTCTTGGCAAACTATTTAACTTTCCCAAGCTTTAATTTTCTTGCAGACAACTAGAAAAATAACCACCTAGCACAGTGCCTGACACATAGTAGGTGCACACTAAATAGCAGTCATCTCAAGTATTCATCCATCCAGGCATATTAGCCTTGCCTGTGGTAGCCAGGGTGATGTAGAAGCTTGTGGTTGTAAGCAAGATACGTAAGTATAATCATAGGGTTACCTGCCAGCCTCAGATGTAAGATGTGATCTGACTATGTACAGGTACTATTTTGTGACATGATTACCTACTAGTTCCTAAGGAGAGCCCTCCTTCATTAGCTGGAGTTATGAGTAAGGTACAAATTGGATATAAAGTAGAAATGTTTTTTTAGGGTAGAAAATGCATTGTGTGATGAAATCATCACTGTTGATTTTTAAAGTTCCTGACATGAAATCTCTTAATTGATCCTGTAGCTTTTGGATTTTATTATTCTTAAAATGAAGAAAAAAATATGTTCAACCCTAAAATATGTGGGCCATGTACCCCATCATAAAAGAGCAACCATGGCCCTTGCTGTTTTCCTGACTTCTTTTTGCCAACTGTGGTTTGAAATAGCTAAAGGTTTCTAATATTATGCAAGGGTCAAACAAACAGTTCCCCAGGATATTAAGAAATATTACCATAATTTGAGTATAGACTGCAGAAGCCTTTTTTAATGACTCCAAATGCCCTAGCCAAATCCTGTACCCCAATAACTATGCTTTACAAATTAAATCATTTGAGGACTTTTGACTAAAGATATAGTCCAGAACTGTGCTTAAGTACTTTATTTAAGTAACTATATTTAAGTGTGAGATTTTAGTAGTTTATCTTTCTTCTTCTTTTTAAATTATAACAGGGATTTCCTGAGTTAAACCAGATATTTTTCAAGTAAAATTTTAGGAAATATGAAAAATAAATCACTTGCAAACATATTGATACCATGATTTGAAAAATCATAGAAAGGTTTTGTCTGGTTTGGAGTTTCTCTGGAAGAAACTTCTGAGGAATGTATGACTAGAATGAACAGTTTTGTTTACCTTGAGCATGTGATATATATATATATATATATATATATATATATATATATATATATCCTGACAGCATATATGGTTTCACATAAAGAAGAGAATGATAAAAGGAAGATAAAGAGATGTGCAATGGAAAGATGCTTAAAATCAAAAGTTAATTACTGTTCTTGATGCCCTCACCCATGAAGCCTTTGGGGTCAGTTTCATACAGAAGGTCCCAAAAAGAGGCAAGCAGCTGGTATATAAATGTAAGAATTTAAGTGACTTGTTTTTGCTTTCCTTCTTATTTAACTTGTCTGAAAAGACAATCCTCATTTATTCTTCCATTTTTATCTTCACTTTTTAAATTTTTTGCAACTAAAAGGTTTTCCTTTGTTTGCTCTGTTACCTAGGGAGATGGGTGGTAGAAGAGGAAATGTGAACAAAACGAGGGCTGTGCAGAAGAGAAAATGGTGCTGATTTTTTTTCCTGTTAATTCAGAAACCTAAAAATACATGATAAAAAAAATCAAAGTTCAAGGGGAAGGTCAAGTTATTATCCTGAGGATGTAGCAGCAAAAAGAGACCTGGATAAAATTAGGTAATATCAATTACTGAATATACATTCTTTTCCTGCCCACTGATAAGTTATAGAGACTTTATCCTGCTAAGTTTTTTTTAACTATTTCTGATATCTAAGACATGCATTATAGCTACATACAATTGACCGTTAAAATTCTCTAGCAATATAATGACAATGAGAAGTCTAGGGTATGGCTACAAAGGAACAATATGTGTGTGTGTATATATATATATATATATATATATATATATATATATTTTTTTTTTTTTTTGCAAGGTACAGGCTTTTATTTAGAGACAAAGTGAAAGAACAGAGCTCCCGGCTCATGCCAGGAGGGGACAAGGGAGTCCGAAACAATATATTTTATGGCTATTTATAAGCCAGACATTTTGCATACAATTTTTTTACTTCATGAAAGTTGTAATTTACATTTTAAAAACAAGAAAATTGCAACTCGAAAACGTAAAAATAACATTGTTGTAGGATGCATTTGAGAGGCAGGATTAACCTAGTGGCAAAGAGATTCTTTAAGAATAAGACAGATCTAGGACATAATCCTGACTGTTCATTACTTCCTGTGATGCTGGATAATTGACTTACCCTCTCTAAACCCCAGTTTCCTTCTCTGCAAAACAAGTGTAATGAAACCCGCCTGGAGTGTTGTAGAGATTACATAGGGTAATGTTAGCATAGTGTTCATAAACAGCAGTGATTGTTCTATTAATCACTGCTGTTATTAATACTATTACTGTTGCCCTTCGTAGACCTGTTGAGTCCCACATGTTTCCCCTACTACTTTGGCATTTACTCAAATTCAGTTCTTGAATTTGTATTTTGGTATTGTATTTCTATACTATACCACTTTACCAGATTATCATGGAAATCTCCTTGATCATTGTTCAGAGGTAAATCACACTGACCTGGTCTTACAGGGATGAAAAGAAAAATACGGTACTTTTATTTCAACTTGTGTGCCATGGTTACTATCAGAGTTGCTCCTAGGATGACTTAAAAAAAACAGAAAATAACAAGTGTGTTAGCAAGGATGTGGAGAAATTCGAACCTTCCTGCATTTCTGGTGGGAATGCCAAATGGTGCAGCCACTATAGAAAACAGTTTGGTAGTTTCTCAAAAGTTAAAACATAGAACTTCTATGACTCAGTAATTCCACTGTTAAGTATGCATTCAAAAGAATTAAAAGCAGGGACTCTGTAAAGGTATTTGTATGCCACCGATTATGGTATTATTCACAACAGTCAAAAGATGGGAACAATCCAAGTGTTCACCATCAGATGAATGGATAAACAAAATGTGGTATATACAACACAGTATTATTCAACTATAAAAAGGAATGAAACTTTATATATTCTACAACATGAATGGGCCTTAAAAATATTATGTTCAATGAAATAAGCCAGATACAGAGGGAGAGATACTATATGATTTCTCTTATAAGAGATACCTAGAAGAGGCAAATTCATAAGAGCAGAAAATAGAACAGAGATTTCCATGGACTGGAGAGAGGAAGGAAGTTGAGTTATTGTTTAACATATACAGCTGGTGATGATGAAAATGTTTTGGGTATAGACAGTGGTAATGGTTACACAATATTGTTAATGCAGTTAATGCCATTTCATTAATGGTTAAAATGATAAATACTGTATGACATGTAATTTTATCACAATAAGGAAAAATAGGGAAATGATTTTTACTAGTGTGTTTCTTGATCAAGAGGTTAAAGACATGGAGATTATATACAGATTCACTTTTTCAAAACTCATCCAGCTCTACACTAACAACTTGTGCTTTTTTTACATTAAAATGACAGAAAAAATCAGTTTTTCCTATTGACACATGTATTTTCTATGGTACATGCCAACATAAGGAATATATGGTAAAAAGTGAACTTAATTGAGTCATTTGCTTGGTCCTTGGAGAGATACATAAAATCTTAAACTCAGTTCCTTAGGCCATAAGCTAAATCATTTAAGATAAGAATGTAAATAACATGTTTGCACTCCTATATCAATTTGCTAAGACTACCACACCAAAGTACTACAAAATGAGGAACTTAAATAACAGCAAGTTATGTCTCACAGTCTTGGAGACTTGATGTCCAAGATGAAGGTGTCAGCAGAGTTGCTCCTTTCTGAGGACAGTAAGAAAATCTCTTCCATGCCTCTCTCCTAGCTTCTGGGGATTTACGCTGACAATTTTTGGCATTTCTTGGCTTATAGAAGCAGCACTCCAACCTCTGTTCTTATCTTTCCATGACATTCTTCCTTCCATGTGCATCTGTGTCCGAATTTTCCCTTTAATAAGGACACAAGTCATGTTAGATTAGGAGCCTAACCTACTCAGGTATGACCCCATCTTAATTAATTATGTATGTAAAGACATTATTTCCAAAAAAGCTCACATTCTGAGGTACTAGGGGTTAGGACTGCAACAAATGAAGTATAAGACAAAATTCAATTAATAACAATTACCTTGACCTTGAATTAGATTTATTTATTTATAAAGATCAAGCAGCAGGTATGTCAGAGATTCTTAAGCTTATCAACAGATTTTTCTCTGTAACGCTGATATTGCTGAAGTCAGTGAAAAATGCAGGGACATGCATGTAATTGGTGCATATTTTTTTATGACATCATAGATTTTTTTAGGAGATGATTCTAAAATTTATCTTGTTTCCAATGAGTTGTGAAGTTTGTACTTTCTTCCTCTTAAGTAAATTGCCCAGATTTACTGCATTAGTTAATAATAAAATACATATTTAAGGCTAAAAATAAATTTAAGTAATGATCTCTCCTATAGTCCTTTTCATTTATTAGAAGTTTTTTTTAAAATAAAAGCCATGATAAAGGCATCTTTCTTTCTTACAAATGTCAGGAATTACATGAAATATTCTAATACATCCTTTGACATTTATCTACACACTCATCCCCCAAGAAGAGCCAACATTCCCAGTGATGGGAGCCACCTCATTTGTTTTACTGCAGCAGCAGTTGAAAGCCTTTTTCTGCGATCAGTGTTGCAGAGAGATAACTTCCAAAAACCACTGGAAATCATTCTAGCACACATGCTAAATACATTACTCAATAGTAAAACTATTTAAATTTTTCATCCCTGGAAAGAAATCTAGCAATTATGGAGGCCATGTGGTACTCTCTGCATGAGTGTGAAATTGCCTTTGATGTTCATGCATATTGATAACAATAATTAATCACCCTATAAATTTGTGATTTTATTCTTTGAATCCTCTCCACAGAGCACTTACTTTTAAGGGGGATCAGGGAGATCAGATTTTTGTTGAAGAGAATGATAATAACCATCTGTTGAGTTAAGTAACTATTTGGACTTCACACTAAAATAAGAATAATCCCATATCTCAAACACATTAAAGGTATGATTTAGAGAGAGCTAGCCTATTATTGGAAAACCAGCAGTGAAATAATGAAACTTTCTTTCCTCTATCATCTATCAGAAACTGGCATTCCAAAACACAGAGAGTCCTTACAACCTCTCCCCAAAATGAAGTAGCTAGGGTTTATATTTTGCAAGGCCTGACAGAACATTAATAAGCAAATCTTCCCACTCTGATTTTTGTAAGATAAATACCCTGGTAACCAGGACCAACAGGGTAGAAAGCCACCAACTTTGTTTGACAAATGTGAGAAGAGAAAAGTGCTCTACCTGGCCCCAAATAACTCTTGCCCTTCTAGTTCAGAAAGCTTTAGCGTTTTGAAGTCAAGGATTATTTCCAGGAAGCCACAATGAAAAAGGATTTGCCATGAAGTGTTAAAAAAGTAATAAAGCATTAAGAAGGATTTGTTAGCCAAATTTTTAATGCAGCTGTGGGAACTGAGGAAATGAAACAGGACAAGTATATCCTGCTGGGTAATTAAGGAGGAAAGGCCCAAAGCACTCAGCTCAAAAGGACAGGCTAAGGGTGGTGCTTGACAGGCACAGTCTGCATTCTGGAAACCTGTGGAGACATGGGTGGGCACTTGCGGAATGAGGGAAGAGAGAGGCAAAGGGATTTCCTCTGTGGATTCCATGAAGCTTACTCTGTGTCCAGGCCAGGAAATAAAAAGAATAAAACTTGGAACTAATACAGATAATCTCCAAAAAGTTTCTTATCGGTCCTGTGAAAAGAATTTGCTTTGAACATAGTGAAAGAGAAGTTTTGTAACAAGTATTATATTCCAAGGTGGAATGAGGGACAAAAACCAGAAAGAAAAGGTAGCCTCTGACATCCAGCTTCTGGCATGGCACTGAGAGCTAGGCCTTAATGCTCTCCTGTTGAACATAATCGCATAGAACATCAATATCAGACAAGGCCACTCTGTCATCATGATGGATCAAGGCAAAACAAGACCACTCCATAATCATGCCTAAACACAAGACAAAACATGAACATTGTCCAAGCACAAAGTTCCAGACGCTCCCCACTCCCAGCCAGTGTCACTGCTTTACCAGTCACTGCTTTAGCCTTACTTATCTACTCTTCCTAAAGTAAGATTTATTTAGAATTCAACTGTAAAAGGTTTCCCTCTTTCAGATAAGAACCAGTCTATACCAAACTACCAAATCCTTAGACCCTTCCCAAATTCACCCAACCAAAGCCCTAATCCTACATGTCCTTTCTAATGCCCTATTAAAAGGTGCCCCATTGTCCCTCATTTTGTACATTCTCTTTCACTGTAATGAATAAGAAGCTCAAGTTCCTTAACTACAGATGTGTTTCTGGCAGTCTTTAGCCAAGAAAATGGTAAGAATTAAATTTCCAAAAAAAAGAATTAGATCAAATTATTTATGATAAAAATGAACAACTGGCACTATATCAAACTAAAAAGCTTCTGTACAGCAAAGGACACCATCAGTAGAACAAAAGGGCATCCTACAGTATGGGAGAATATATTCATAAATGAATATCCAGTAAAGGGTTAACATCCAAAATATACAAAGAGCTCACACATCTCAACAAACAAAAAGCAAATAATCCAATTGGAGGGTGGGCAGAGGATCTGAACAGACACTTCTCTTGGTGGGGGTAGTTCGGATGGCCAGCAGGCACATGAGGGATGCTCCACGTCAGTGATAATCAGAGAGATGCAAATTGGAACCACGATGAGATGTCACCTCACACCAGTTGGGATGGCCACCATCCAAAAGACAGACAACAACAAATGTTGGTGAGGATGTGGAGAAAGGAGAACCCTCCTACGCTGCTAGTGGGAATGTAAACTCATTCAACCATTGTGGAAAGCAGTATGGAGGTTCCTCAAAGAACTAAAAATAGAAATATTATTTAACCCAGAAATTCAACTCCTAGGAATTTACCCTAAGAATGCAGTTTCCCAGTTTCAAAAAGACATATGCACCTCTATGTTTATCGCAGCACTATGTACAATAGCCAAGAAATGGAAGCAACCTAACTGTCCATCAGTAGACGAATGGACAAAGAAGATGTGGTACATATACACAATGGAATATTATTCAGCCACAGGAAGAAAACAAATCCTACCATTTGCAACAACATGGATGGAGCTAGAGGGTAGTATGCTCAGTGACATAAGCCAGGCAGAGAAAGACAAGTATCAAATGATTTCACTCATCTGTGGAGTATTAAGAACAAAGGAAAAACTGAAGGAACAAAATAGCAGCAGAATCACAAACCCAAGAATGGAGTAACAGTTACCAAAGGGAAAGGGACTGGGGAGGATGGGTGGGAAGGGAGGGATAAGGGGGAAAGGGGGCATTACGATTAGCACACATAATGTAGGGAGGGGGCACGGGGAAGGCAGTATAGCACAGAGAAGACAAGTAGTGACTCTATAGCATCTTACTATGCTGATGGACAGTGACTGTAATGGGGTATGTGGTGGGGACTTGATAATGGGGGAATCTAGTAACCACAATGTTGCTCATGTAATTGTATATTAATGATACCAAAATAAAAAATATATATATTTATGATAATTTCTGCTACTGAAATATGAAGCCTTACTTATTCCATCTCTGTAAGAATGTAATGGCAGCAACAGAGCTTTAATTGAACCTTAAATAATCTATTGATCCCTGAGGCTCTCCCCTTTCTATATAAATTGCTTGAAAGACCAATTTTGACCTCTGAGTAGAAGGCTAATGAGCACCTTGAAAAGCAGTTAAAAACGTAAATTTCCTGTACCATGATGAATTCTGTTATAGAAAATGAGACCACAAGAGCAATAACAAAAAAATAAATTTAAAAAAAGATTGTCAGAGAATATCCGTTTCTCTGAGTTTAAACACACCTTTCCCCAATTTGTAGGCTATCAGTAAACTCCCACTGTACCATGTCTCTTATGTTCTTGCCCCAGTGTAGTACCTTCCCATGTTAACTCTGGGATTGGTCATGTATTTTGCTTTGCCCAATGTGACATTAACAAATGTTGTGGATTGAATTGTGTGCTCCCAAAAATTCACAGGTTGAAGTGCTAAACCTCAAGGTGATAATATATGGAGATAGGGCCTCTAAGGAAGTAATTAAATTAAATGAGGTCATAAGGGTAGGGCCTAAGTCCAATAAGACTTGTGTCCTTATAAGAAGAGGAAAAGACACAGGGATGCATGTGCATGCAGCAAATGTGTAAAGACACAATAAGAAGTCAGCCATCTACAAGCCATGGTTCCTCATGGAAAACCAATCCTGCATACACCTTGGGACTCCAGTCTCCACAGAAATATGAGATAAATTTCTTATGTTTAACAAATTCTACCATTTGCAACAACATGGATGGAGATGGAGGGTATTATGCTGAGTGAAATAAGTCAGGCAGAGAAAGACAAGTACCAAATGATTTCCCTCATTTGCAGAGTGTAACAATGAAACAAAACTGAAGGGACAAAACGGCAGCAAACTCACAAACTCCAAGAAGTCACTAGTGGTTACCAAAGGGGAAGGGTGGGGGAGGAAGGGTGGGGTGGGAGGGAGAAGGGGATTGTGGGATATCATGACTGGCACACATGGTGTGGGTGGGGTCATGGGGAAGACAGTGTAGCTCAGAAAAGACAAATAGGGGCTCTGTGGAATCTTACTACACTGATGGACACTGACTGCAACAGGGGAAGGGGAGGACTCGATAATATGGGTGAATGTAGTAACCACATTGGTTTTCATGTGAAAACTTCACAAGAGTATATATCAATAATACCTTAACAAAAAAAATTTCTGATGTTTAAGTTACACACTCTGTGGAATTTTGTTATAGCAGCCCTAGATGACTGATGCAGCAAATACGATTCAAGCAGAGACTTGGTAAGTACTTATCTAACAGAATCTTCTTGAAACCCTGAAGCCACTATTCTATGAAGAAGTTCAAATTTAACAAATTGTGAGATCATGTGGAAGAGAAACAAGAAACTTAGCTAGCATTCAGAAGTGAGACCAGAGACATATGGACCCAATCAAATGATCCCTACCATCTGCCAACCATTTCAGCCACCCCAGCTGAGGTTGCAGACATCATGGAACAGAGATTATGCCCTGCCCAAATTCTTGACACATAGAATCATGAAAAAAGAATGGCATTGTTTTAACCTACTAAATTTCAATATGGTTTATTAACATAGCTATAGATAAATAAAACAGAACTGGGTACTGAAAGGAGACACTACCGTAACAAACACCAAACACCAAACATGTGACATTGCCTTTGTGACTGGGTGGTGGGTGTGAACTCTTAAATTATTGTTCTCCAGGAAAAAAAAGAAGATACACACACACACACACACACACACACACACACACACACACACACACACACCCCTGAACATATATCAAAGACAGAGAAAGAGATATTTCAAAGATTTGTCTCATACAGTTGTGGAGGCCAGCAAGTTCTAAATCTGCAGAACAGGCTGGCACATCAGAGACCAGGGGAGGAGGTGATGCTGCAGCTCAAATCCCAAGGTGGTCTGGAAGCAGCATTTCCTCTTCATTGGAGGACCTTATTACTTTTCTCTTAAGGATTTCAACTGATTGGATAGGGCCCACATACATTAGGGATGGCACTCTGCTTTATTCAAAGCCTACTCATTTAAGTGTTGATAGAATATAATAAAACACAAAGAGGAAAAACATCGGAAAAAAATAACAGAACAGAGCATCCAAGAACTGTGTGACAACATCAGATACCATATGTGCAGCTGGCATCCAGAATGAAGAGAGAGATAGAACTAAAAGAATTTTGAGAAAATAGTATCTGAGAAATTTCAAAATTAATGGAAAACAATAAAGCACAAATCAAAGAAGCCTAGAAATTACCAAGCAGATAAAATCATTAAAAAACTGTAAGAGAGCAAATTATACCCTAAGTGAACAGAAGGGATGAAATAATAAAGAGCCCCAATCAGTATGACTGGAAACACAAAGGAAATCACTAAAACTAATATCTGGTTATTTGACAAGACAAAAACATTTGTAAGTCTCTAACCAAATTAATCAAGAAAAAAACAGTGAGACACAAAGTATCAATATCAGGAATAAAAAAGGATCCTGAGGATCACTGCAGATCTTCAGATATTAAAAAGGATACTGAAGGAATATTTTGTCAACAACTTCATGTTAATAAATTTGATAATTTTGATTAAAAGAACAAATCCCTTTAGAGACACAAATTATCAAAGATCAGGAAGAAATTTTAAAAACCTGCATAACCCTGTATCAATGTTCACCAAACTTTTCATCAAAGAACCACATAACAATTACCTTAGACTTTGTAGACCAGAGAATGTCTGTTCCAAAAACTTATCTCTATTGCTATAGTGCAAAAGAAGCTGGAGACAATACATAAACAAATGGCTGTGGCTATTTACCAATAAAAATTTACAAAAACTAGATAACTGGCCCACACAGCCTACAGTTTGCCAATCTTTGTCCTATATCTAACAGTTCAATAAATTGAATGCCTATAATAGACATCAAGGTACATGCTAAAGATACAACACAGAACAAATATTCTTAGCCCTGAGAGTTTATGGTCTATGGTTAAGTGACTGATCCAAATACACAGACAATTAAAATACGATGATTGTAACAATGGAGGTCGTGCAACATTCTGTACAAGCATTTAAGAAACACAAAATGCAGATTGTGAAGACTCAGAAAAATTATCAGAAATAAGTTATATGTATGCTGAGAAATTCACCAGAGATGAAGGGAATGTAGTATGTCTCAGAAACAACAAAAAAGAGCAGTTACAGAAATATAAAGAAACAATGGTAAATTCTAGAAACAGAAAAAAAAACAACAACATTAGCACGAATGAGCCTAGGGAGGCAAGTTATAAGATAGCACAAAAGGAACAGAGTCTACCTGTGCTAAGGTGTTGCTGTAAATAATTTAGGAGAAAAATAATAATGTTCTGAACTATGGTATTGGAGTGAGGATGACAAGGAACAGGCAAGATCAATAGATAATTGGATGGATATGGAGGATAAAAGAGAGCTCAGAAGAGACAAGAGACAAGGAATCCAGGGTTCTGGCTTGGATAAGCTGAGTAGTGATGTCATTTTTTGATATAAAGAACCCAGAAAGAATAATCAACTACATGTCTGTGAAAATGTTAGGTAATCCCCGCTAAAAAATAAATAAGCCCTGGAGACACAATGTACAGCATGGTGACTACAGTTAATGATACTGTGTTGCATGTTTGAAAATTGTTAGTAGAGTAGATCTGAAAAGCCCTCATCATGAAAAAAGGAACTTTGAAACTGTGTGGTCTGGATGTTAACTAGACATTGTATGATCATTTCATAATATATACGTATACAGAATCATGATGTTGTACACCTGAAATTAATATAACTCTCTATATATAAGATACAAAATTAATATACAGAAGTCTGTTGCATTCCTATAGATTAACAATGAACTAGCAGAAAGAGAAATCAGGAAAAAAATTCCATTCACAATTGCATCAAAAAGAATAAAATACCTAGGAATAAACCTAACCAAGGAGGTGAAAGACCTATACCTGAAAACTACAAGACACTCATGAGAAAAACTAAAGAAGATACCAATAAATGGAAATAAATCCTGTGCTCATGGATAGGAAGAATTAATATTGTCAATATGGTAATCCTGCCTAAAGCAATCTACAGATTCAATGCAATCCCTATCAAAATACCTACAACATTTTCAAAGAACTAGAGCAAATAGTTCTAAAATTCATATGGAAGCACAAAAGACCCTGAATAACCAAAGCAATCCTGAGAAGGAAGAATAAAGCAGGGGGGATTATGCTCCCCGACTTCAAGTTCTGCTACAAAGCCACAGTAATCAAGACAATTTGGTACTTGCACAAGAACAGACCCATAGACCAACGGAAGAGACAAGAAAGCCCAGATATAAACCCAAGTATTCATGGTCAATTAATATATCATAAAGGAGCCATGGACATACACTGGGGAAATCATAGCCTCTTCAACAACTACTGTTGGCAAAACTGGACAGCTACATGCAAGAGAATGAAGCTGGATTATTGTCTAACACCATACACAAAAGTAAACTTAAAATGGATCAAAGACCTGAATATAAGTCATGAAATCCTAAAACTCTTAGAAGAAAACATAGGCAACACACTCTTGAATATAAACATGGGCAACTTTTTCCTGAATGCATCTCTTAGGGCAAGGTAAACAAAATAAAAAATGAACAAATGAGACTACATCATGCTAAAAAGCTTCTGTACAGCAAAGGACACCATCAGCAGAACAAAAAGGCATCTTACAGTATGGGAGAATATATTTGTAAATGACTTGCTGAGAAGGGGTTAGCATCCAAAATATATAAAGAACTCACATGCCTCAACACCCAATTAGCAAATAACCCTATTAAAAAAATGGGTGGAGAATATGAACAGACACTTCTCCAAAGAAATTCACATGGCCAACAGGCACATGAAAAAATTCTCCACATTGCTACTTATCAGGGAAATACAAATTAAAGCCACAATGAAATATCGCCTCACACCAGTTAGGATGGCCAACATAGAAAAGACTAGGAACAACAAATGCTGGCAAGGATGTGGAGAAAGGGGAACCCTCCTACAATGCTGATGGGAATCTAAACCACTTCAACCATTGTGGAAAGCAATATGGAGTTTCCTCAAAAAACTAAAAATAGAAATACTATTTGACCTGGGAACTCCAGTCCTAGGAATTTACCCAAAGAAAACAACTTCTTAGATTCAAAGACATATGTACCCCTATGTTTAAGGCAGCACTATTTACAATAGCCAAGATATGGAAGCAACCTAAGTGTCCATCAGTAGATGAATGGATGAAGAAGATGTGGTACATATGCACAACAGAATACTACTCAGCCATAAGAAAGAAACAAATCCTACCATTTGCAACAACATGGATGGAGCTGGAGGATATTATGCTCAGTGAAATAAGCCAGGTGGAGAAAGACAAGTACCAAATGATTTCCCTCATTTGCAGAGTATAACAACGAAGGAAAAAAACTGCAGCAGACTCACAGACTCCAAGAAAGGACTATTTGTTTCCAAAAGGGAGGGGTGGGGAAGGGTGGGTGGGGAGGGAGGGAGAAGGGGATTGTGGAGTATCATGATTGGCACACATGGTGTGTGTGGGGTCATGGGGAAGAAAGTGTAGCTCAGAGAAGACAAATAGGGACTCTGTGGCATCTTACTACACTGATGGACAGTGATTGCAATGGGATACAGAGGGGGACTCAATAAGGGTGAATGTAATAACCACATTGTTTTCTGTGAAACCTTCATAAGAGTGTATATCAATGATTCCTTAATAAAAAAATAAAAAAATAAAAATATAAGAAGGTATTTAAAAGACAATGGGACACCACTAGTGAAAAACAAACCACTGCTGCTGCTATGATGTGAGAACAGTCAGCATAAGAATTCTGATCTGGGAGAGAGCGCAACTCAGAAAGACAGAAGGATGAAGACAAACTTCTCACTCAAGAGTTTAGAAAATTCCTCAGTGTAGAGGTAAAACAGAAGTCTCCTTTCTGTAAAAATTATATCTTGATAATTGTCTCAACTGGACAAATAGTGTGAAGATAATATTCAAGTTTTCATTCATTTATGCATCAAGTATTTATTGAGATGGAGGTTTTAGATGTGATTCTGATGTAATACACTAATGAAAACATATGCAACTACCCATTTATGCAGAATTTCAATGGTTAAGAAAATCAAAAGATCACCTCAAGTTTAAAAGGAAGAAATAAGATTTGGTGGATAAAACAATTTATGGTCATATTTTATCGTACACAATTTATTTTGTGATATTATTATTTTTTAATGTTTTCCTTATGAAATCTCTGGAAAGAAGTTAATTCTCTGGCAATAATAGTTCCTCAAAATTGAATGGCTCTACAGCAGACTCAGGGACTCTAAGAAAGGACTAGTGGTTACCAAAAGGGAGGGGTATGGAAGGGCTGGTGGGGAGGGAGGGAGAAGGGAATGGAGTGGTAATATGTTTAGTACACATGGTGTGAGGGGTCACGGGGAGAACAGTGTAGCACAGAGAATGCAAACAGTGAATCTGTGGCATCTTACTACACTGATGAACAGTGACTGCATTGGGGTATGGGTGGGGACTTGATAATATGGGTAAATGTAGTAACCACATTTTTTATGATGTGAAACCTTCAAAAGAATGTATATCAATAATACCTTAAAAAAGTTTTTTAAAATTGAATGACTCTAGAATTGCTGGTTATACTATAAATAAACCTATGTATTTAATTAATGTCTTTTACTAACCTGTGTAAGTTAATCAGGCCCAAACACAAGACAAGCCTTTTTTGTGGTGAATATTCTTTAAAAATTATTTATGATCACAAGGAGGAACCATCAAGAAAAATTATCCAAAATGGATATTAAATTAATAGGTTATCTGCATATAATTTTAGTATTATATTGGTGCATTATCTAATAGGAACATCCAATAGTAACTGAATTCCCTAAGAATAGGTACCTTTGTTTGTTTGGCTATTTATTATTGAGTAAGGCTAAGAATCAGTGAAGTTACATGTTCATTTGTAGTTTTTTCCACTGGAGACATAATTTCTTTCGATAAGAAAAGCAATCCTAAAGGTTGCAATTTTATTATCCTGTAAGATATCAATCACTTTTGTCCCTGTCTTAGCAAATTTATTTCAGCATTTCTTTCTTAACACACTGTATCAATCTCTGTTCTTCACATGCTCCTTAAACTAGTTTTATCTTCCTGATTCATTCATCAAGATGATTTAAATAAATGTTTGGCATATGCTCACTTCATATTTGTAAGAAAGTCATGTTTCTAACTTTGAAAATTATACTTTGATAGTATAATGATAAAAGTAGAGGTACAACAAGGTAGTGTCAGGACTTGCTGACTGATTAAATGTGAGGACCGAGGAAGAGAAATATGAAATATAACTTGCAAATTTTCCCAGACTTTTAAATAATCATTTGTGAAAATAACTTAATACAAAAAACCTAAAAGAATCCTAGGGTAAGTTTTAAAGCTATGGATGGATTAATCTCGCCTGCTTTAGATCAAAAGCAGAGTTCTTGCCTGTGTCTCAAATATCATCCAGCAAGTACTGTAGGAGCATTTGAAACATTGTGTTTTAAAATTTTCTAAGAAAATATCCCTGGGAAAATTATCTTTTACTTGTGAAAAAATTGGATTAAGTTTTTAATGGCAAAAAACACACTACTCACATTTTGGCTAGGAAACAAAATAAACTACGGTCTATTTTTAAATTATAGGCAGCATTATCTTGAGATTTTTATATTTCCAAAATCTATCAGTAATCACTAAATCAAGAGATTTTAATATTGAATAATTGACTAACATACCTTCATTCCTATTGAGGTAGGGCAGGGATATGGAACAAGCATCATGATTAACTTTTCCTGACTATGATGAAAAATATCAAGATATAAACAGTATAGTAAGAACAGGAGGGACTCCACCCTAAGGCTAAGATTCCATTTTAAAAACTGAGGAATTAGGAGGTATGATTTCTACCATATTCTTTGGTAATCAGCCAACAACCTATCCTTAAGGTAGGGCAAAGAGTCCTAAATAATATGTTCCCAGTGCTTGAGGGTAACCACTATCTCGAAGAAGAACAGGATTAATAAATTCCCTGTGTTAAGTTTATTTTACAGAATTATCTAGAGGACTGACTGAGAATGATGACATAATGTCTCTCCCCAGAGAGAGACATCATTAGACCACATGTCAAGCCTACAGTACCCACTCCCCTCCCACCCTTTGCCCCATTCTTGAAAGCCTTAAAAGACAGAATTTGAATCCCTTAACTGTGCCTCTTGAGGTTGCCTGTGCTCCTGTTTCTTCAATTGTGTACTTTTTGCTTTAAATAAAGACTTCTCTCTGCTAAAATTATTATATTTTGTCTCTGCATTCTTCTAGTGGTTAGAGTCTTTTTTACCTTGCCATTTCATCTTATTTTTCTAGATTTGAGCATAAGTCTTTACTCTCCCTGTCCTACTTCAGATAAGTAGGGAGGAGCTACTAAGGTCTCTGATTTCGGCCTGCAAGTTCCCATCGCATGGGTGACCTGGACAGGACTGCAGCTGTAAGATCATACTCTTTGGTAGCCTGCCTGAAAAATCTCCTTTCTTTGCCTTAGGGAAGTTCTCAGAACATAATCTCACTCCATCCAGTGCTCTGCAGTTCCCCCAAATCCTGGGGCAGCAGGAACTTAGTTCCCATGCCATGCAGATTCAAGCAAACACTGGACGCCAGGTTACCCTGGCTATAGGAGTTGGCAAGGGATCTGCTCTATGCCAAGTAGGAGTTTAATGAGTTTCCCCTTCTTCCCCATGTTCTTCCTTGCTCTCAGCTGCCTGCAAAGCAGCTGCCATTCCCTGCAACTCTCGCTTTAATGAATTCCTTCCTTACCAACACTCATCAGACCTGCTGGAAAATTCTTTCTCTATCAGAGTCAAGAACTCCCCTTCATCCAGGTTGAGGTTTCACCAAGTGCACAGAGAAAAGACCTCCCCAGAGGCAGCAGCCTGGCATTACTATCACTTTTCAGGAATCAGTTCTAATTTTCTAAGAGAAAACATTGATTTGGATTTGTAATAAAGTTTTAACAGGAATTTACTTTTAATTGGAAGAAAATAATTTTTCATCCATTATTTTTATGTATAATTCCATTTATAGCAAGTAATAACATGCTTATTGTATACATTTTGAAAAACTTACATAAATATAAAGAAGAAATTAAAATTGCCCATACTCATAAAGCTAAAATAACAATAATTATTTGCTTTATGCCCCCAAAGACACTTTGTCACGCTTGAATGTATGGATGCTTATTAAAATGTATCTGCATGTTTTAGTTTTTGCTATATAACGAACCATCCAGAAACTCAGCAGCATGCACAATGAATATTTATTTCTTGCATATCTCAGAGTTCAGTGTCTCAAGGCTGGACAGCTCTGATGACCTCACCTTAGTTCTCATACTCTTCTGGCGGTGAGCTGAGGGTCTTTGGATCAAAGACCAGTACAGCTGGAGTGATTTCAGATGGAAAAGTGAACTAGCCTAGGTATGCTCTTCTCACTGCAAAGGCAGAGATGCAAGAGTGAGCAAGCAGAATTTTGTGAGGTTGTCTAATAGGTACAAAAGCTTCCTGCTCTGGTCACTTCTTTGGGTCTTCATTCTTTTGCAAGGGCTGACATGTAGAAGTAAAAATTTAGTAAAATGTGTATGCTTTACTTCTGTTAATCTGTTCTATGTCAGTTTAGTTCTTAGACCAAGTCAGGGACAAAAAAAGGGTAGAGGAGGATTCATTCCTCCCTTACAAATATGTATTACTGCTTTGGCCCCCTAACTTGTACCAATAATATTTCTACCAAAAAATAGGTGTGAGCTTTTAAATATTTTTTATTGAAACTATTCATAAATAGATATTCTAGGTATTGTTATTTACTTTAATATTTGTGTATTTGATAGAAGATAAATGAAATCTTGTTTTTATAGTAATTTCTTTGTTGAGAAATCTAACCTTTTCTGATATGCTTATTATCACACTGTATTTCTTCATTTACTTGTTGGATCACTGAGTATGGATTTAAAGTTAGGTCAGGAGTCAGCAAAAGTTCAGCTAATTTTAACATGAAATTACATTCCATTTCCTCATTTCCATCTTTTCAAACCTTTTGTTTTATTCCCATGATATTTTTAATGGTTTACAGGATTTTTTTTCTGTGTTCACTAATATTACTTCGTAAATTTTTGCTTACTGCTCTTTTAACAAAGAGCCATTAATCAAATCCCCTCCATGCTTCAGCCATACTTATAAAAGCAACACAGAAAATAAATCATTTTTTTCTTATTTTTATACATTTATATTTCATGTATTGAAAACCCACTTATTTGTCCTTCAGGGCTCCATTTCCATTATCATCATTAAATAATTACTAATGTTCCTTATCAATACATGAGATGTTATTTCCCATAACGTAATAGAGAAAAAGCAGATAAATATGAAAAAAACTTTTAAGTTGAATGAAGTAGAAATGTAAGAGGGAGGTAAAATTTAGAAGGAAAACCAAATGAGATCACAGTTAAATATATTCCTGATATAAAATCATGATGAAAATTTGGATAAGTTTACAAATTGAATGAATTAAGAAAGAAGATTGGTATTAGATTGAAGTAATTAAGACCATGCACCATGGAGTCAAAATTATTTGTGACTGAATCTTGATTCTGTCACTTCCAATGAGGAAACTTGAACAAATTATTTTATTCTATGTGCCTCACTTTAAAGAGCTTTAAAAATAGGAATAATACTGGAACATCTGGGGACTGTTGCAAAGGTTAAATGAGATAATAAATATGAAATATTTATCAGAGTGCAGGCTAAGATAATAAGTACTTGTTCTTAATCATAGTATTGCTATCAAATGGGCTAATCATAATAACCTCTCTAGATGAGATATTTTTTAATTGTTAAAGATAAAGACAATGTTCAAATAGGAATTAATGGCCTGTTCTCTTGTAGCATTTTAGTTTCTTGTTTACATTTGGTGTTACAGTAAATCTATGGTTTTTAGCTTTGTTTGTTGCATTATATCTAAACTAAATGTTTCTGTAGCTTACAACTGGCTTATTGTTTACCAAAGTGCCTTGTCCACCAAAAAAAAAAGTGATAAGTAAATATTTACTGAGTACTGATAAAGTTTTTTAGTAGGTTTTTGAGGGAAATGTCTTTCCAGATTTAGTTTCTCACCTGTATTTATTATTATTATTGGTATCCCCTAATATCATCCAAAAAAAGTTGGGTACAGATGGAAAATTTGTTGAATGAGTTCTGGTTTGGCACTAAGATTATAAAGACCAAACGATTATGCTGGGGAAGTTATTAAACAGGTAAAAATGACTCAGAAAACTTGAAACAACACTAATACAAAGTTATTTCTATAGAACCTGAAATTCAAAAACAGTGCTGTTGACTAATAGGACACATTCAGTGTTTTTTCCCCCAACAGTAATAGTAATGAATTTTTACTGAAGCCTGAACTCTTTCAGCCAAACCTTCTTACAATCAGTCCTATACATATTACCTGGCTTTATGGTTCAATGCATGACCATGAACAGTAACTACCATCATTCCTGAATGTTTGCCCATGCTTTAACAATTGTTACTATATATAAGTGCTGAAGTTTAGATCCTAATGCATATATTTGAAACTTGTAAATCTTCCACCTCTCTCATTCCAGAGTGGATTTAGTGTCTTTACTTTTATAAACCTACATATTTTTGTCTTTGAAGGAATGTCTAAACCCATTTAACAATAAGATTAAAATTTAGGTGCTTAAATGTGTCACTAATAAGACACTCAATTTTCTTCTCTATGCCTAAAACATTCTAAATATAAATAAGTATTACAGAATAAAGTTTCTGAACCAGTAAGTCTTGAAATGAATAATAGGAAAATAATACCATTTTCCCATAAGAATATACAACCCTGGATAAATTGAAAAGGAGTCTACACAATACTATGTAAATTGAATCTATTTAACTTTGCCTGAAGATATTGTTTAGTAATTTTCCGGAAATACAATGCTTTGAACACTGGTTAAAGTTCATTTGTATGTTTATGAAATTGATATTTTCAAGATATTTGGTTTGATTTATCAAAGCTATTTACTTGAAAAATAAAATTAAATCTGCAATAGTGAGTACTTTTTGATAGAATGGATAATAAAATTGAAAACATGATATATTTTTTATGCCCATGGTTGTGACTAAATTTAAATCCTAATTCATGCCTTAGGGCATGAATTTAGGGTTCAAAATGACCAGGAAGAGTTCAATAAGATATCTTCATCAATGAAATTGAATAAAGAGGAGTAGATCATGTATACTGGGGATTTCTATGCAGAACAAAGTCAAACTGAGTATAAGTTCATCAAGAAGTAAACCTTTACAGAACCAACAGCTCCATTCCTTTGATCTTTTCTGTTTGGGACCTGATTATAATCATTATCCTAATCATCTTGGTATCTTCCTGGAGGCCTCTACACTTCTGCAAGGTACTAAGAATCCAGTAAGAAATGAACATTGTTAGAACTTATAAATTCTTCCCTGTAATCATCTAGCCATTGCCCTTTTCTGCAGCTGACAAATTATTTTTTAGAAAATCTAATCCATGTTATAATCTGCTTTATAGGCTCTGCATTATAATCTGCTTTATAGGCTCTGCATTATAATCTTTAAGTATGTGTTATTTAATTCTCAAAACAGTTCTATAAATAAGTAATATTAACCCTTATTAGAGATAAGGATAAATAACTTGCTCAAGGTCAACTGGCTGGCACGTGGCAAAACTATTTCTCTCCAAAACATGTGGTCTTTAGATTTGAACTGAAAATGAACTTCATAAGAAATGGGAAGGCTTTGCACCATTAATTCAATTTGTAGAATAGAATTTATTTTCAATTACTAGGCAATTCCAAATGTTTGTAACAGCTGGGACAACAGATACACATTGTTTAGCCTGGAGAAAGTACTTACACTAAACATTCTATAACATACTTTCTCAAGGATTATTAATTTTTTAAGAGTTAAAGATCATTATCAAAAACTTGAGTATTATTAACTCTAAGAAGAAAAAAGAATACTTCATCATCACTGTCATACATATATATATATATATATATATATATTCCCACCCTTTTCTCCAGGCCACTAAATTCTTAAATAACTATAAATTAGTCAAATGTCTTTTCATCTCTCCAAGTATCCCATCCAGATTTTGTTTTCATGAATGGCACACTGGTAATAGAAATTTCAAATTCCAAGTGTAAAGCTGTTCCTTAAAAGTCAAGACTTTTGGACAGATTCAAGGTGTGACAATAAAAAATAATATAATTGCAAAGTAAGAAACATAGTCTTTCAAGAAATTCAAACAATTTTCAATTAGAATCACTGGGGAAATTCACAAAACCAGAAGGCCTGGACCCACCTTCAGAGATTATGAAATAGCTGGCCACATATAAATCTGTATTTTAGTAAATTCCCCCAGTAATACCAACTCACAACAAAATAAGATTTACTATTTTAAAATAAAAGTTAAATCCGGAAAGTGATGGTCATTTAAAGAGTGGCCTTTACATATACACACTAAGCTATATCTAAGAGAGTCATCATACAAATAGCCTAAGCAAACCTTTAAGTTAAAGTGTCCTTTTATCTCCATACTTTCTCTGGACCTATTGTAAAGGTACCCTTTCTTCATTGCACTTTTTATTTGTATTTTAATTCTATCTTCAATTGTTTAACTCTTTGGAGCAGGATAAATAACGGCTACCCAAAGACATTGGGTCCTAACCTCTGGAACTTGTAAATGTTACCTTATTTGGAAAAAGACTCTTTGCAGACTATTAGATTGGGATCTTGAGATGTGGAGATTATACTGGATTACCCAGGTAAACCCTAAATGCAGTCACATGTGCAGACACAAGCCAAGAAATACAAGCAGCCCGAAGACACTGGAAGAAACAAAGGAGGGATCCTCTCCTAGAGCCCTGGAGGGAGTATGGCCCTGCTGTAACCTTGGTTTTGGAACTCTGGCCTCCAGAACTGTAAGAAAATTAATTTTTGCTGTTTTAAACCACCAAGTTTGTGGTAATTTGTTACACCAGCCTTAGGAAATTCCCTGTTAAGGAAGGAACTTCATTCTTTTCATCTAGTAATCTCACTGCCTAGAACATTGTTGCTTTAGAACAGTGGCTATAAATACTGACTGCAATTCAGAATAATCCACAAAACTTTAAAAATTTCTAATGCTCAGACCAAATCTCCTCACTACAGAAATTCTGACTTTATGGCTCTGAGGTAAGGTCTTGGCATGAGTTTTTTTTTTTTTTGCTTTCTGCTTTTTTTGATTCTCCAGATGTTTTACTGTGTAACCAACATTGAGAACCACAGGCATCAAAAAAGACTGAATGAAAGGAGAGTCACTTAGTAGAGTGCGGTAGCTAAGAGCAATGGCTCTGGAGTCGGACTGCCAGGGATCCAGTCCCAGCTCCACCATGTGCTAACTACGTGAGCTAGGCCAAGTTGCCTAATCTTCCATTTCTTCATTTTTCAAAAATGAGAAAATACAATTATCTTCATCATAGGGTTATTTGAAGCTTAAATGAGATAACGGATTTTTTTAATACAGTGTACGTAATCCATTGTAAATTCTCAATAAATATTACATCCCAATGTTAAAAAAAATTATTACACAATTCTTTAGTCAATCTCTTCTGAATTTGGGTTAATTAGTAAGACTATGGATTTTAATCAAAATAAGGATTGAACCAAATTAAGTACTTTAATCAAATATTTAATATTACCTAAAACAAATCTTACAAATTATTTAAATTTACTGAGGTTCTTAAGTTTTTACATGTTAAGTTCATTATAAACAACCCAGGGATTTGCCATGCAGTTTTTCTTTAAAATCCTACAATTAAATTCTTTGTCAACTCATGCAATATGTTCTCTTTTAATGTAATTACATTAGAATTCCCTTGTTTAAATTAAAATTTGTATTACTTGGGTACTAGAGAACGGAGCAACGTTTTGTATATAGTAGAGCCATGCCAATCTTCCCAAAGAAGTTTTTTCCCTCTTTTTTTCTTCTCCAAATCCCCATCTGTTTTGCTGATGTGCCAATATGTAGGGTCTGTTTTTCATAATGTCATTTTGTTTGTAAGGATGTCTGTTCCTGACAGTTCACAAACTGGCTGACAATGAAAAAGTGATCACAATGAGGCCAGGAAATATTCTGAAAAATAAAGCAAAAGCCAAGAAAGCCACTGCACCCTGCTGGCCAGCTGTGTGGAGAGTTTAGGAGCAGGGGCAGCAGTTCTGGACATGAATCTGGACATTCTCCTTGATGGCTAAAGAAACTTCCAAAAAGGGGCCATTGAATATTAGAGTCACATCACAGCTGCTGAAGCTCCCTCCAGACTGGTTCAAACAAAAACTCTGTAGGGAAGAACAGTTTCATTTTATTAAAAAAAAAATAAGAAAAATGACATAATTTTTAAAAACTCTCTCTGAAAAATCAAGAAAATGGAAGTGGTGGGGAAGACAAAATGTTTAGATACTTCTACTTTGCATTCATTAGTTTTGTTTCCATATTTAACTAAGAAGCCAGTATGAGAACTGCCTAAATATAAGGAAGTTTGTTTCCCTCTCTGATATTTTTGTATAACTTATAATTCTGTTTTACTCAACACAATATGGATGAATATGTCAGAAAGGAGGCTTTTTCTCCTCTCTTTTCAAAAAGGGGCATCAAAATTTTAGGCAATTAACCTTTGATAGAATTTTACATACAATTTCCAGTGCTATGTGTGGGTCAGCTTTGTTTAAGGGTCTATGTTGTAGATGCTATGAACATAAACACACAATTTTTCGAGTTTTACCTAGATAAGAAAATTACTGATAAAATACTCTTATGTTACCAAAACTAAATTCCACTTACTGTAATCATAGAGAGAAAATCTTTCATCTTATGACATTTTCTATGCTTATGTTGGGTAAAATGCATGGATCTTACACATTTACATTAGCATTAGATCAAAGGTCATTCTTGATTTAAAGACTATTTCTCTTATAATGATGGAAAATAGAAGTCCATTTCTCTTGGGTAATATGACATTGTGATTTCCTTATAGGAGATAGTGGAGAGAGGTTTGCAAAATGGCTACAAAGTAACTTGTGCAACTTCCTATGACAGATGGTCACCAGAAAAAATTTATAGGCTACTGTTCGTTAATTTTTTATCCTCCATTTTATCAGCTTGATAGCCATTGAATGGGACTTGCATTTGGCAACAGGAACCATAAAGAAAAATAAAGATTGTAATTCCTCTCCAGCTCTGTTTAGTCATCTTCAAGTAAAATAACTTGGAATGCTGTGACATGTGAAAAGGAAAGTTAGGGGAAGAAGATTTCAGAAAAATATAAACCTAACTTTGGAAATATGACACTCTCTAGTTTGTTCTATGTCTACATAATTTAAAGCACTCATTCAGGAACTAGCTATAAGTTTCTAAAACTTTTTTGTAAAATTCCATTTGCAGTAGAGATGTTATAATCTGCTATATCCCTTTCCCCTCCCCCTGGCGTTAATTCAGGTGATAGACAGGAAAAGGAGAGTTCCAGAATTCCGCCTTTTCCCAGCGAAGCACAGCTTTTTCAGCTTGAGGTATAACAATTGTAGGAAATGGTGAATGATGGAAACATTTTCCTAGAAGGGGAGTTTAAAACCTACGAGAGCCACTCCTATTTGAGCCATAACTACTCAAAATGGGATGAATCGGAGGAAGCTTGCCACATTGAGAAGGCCTGAAGAGACCAACTTGACAGAGAGCTAGATTGTCACTTCCTGAAAGTGATAGACTAACACACTCCCAGGATGCACCTTTGACATTTCCTGAGTTTTGCCTCATTATTTATCTACTTCCAAAATTCACTGAAGGGATTATAACCTACATCTTTTAAGGAATACATGTAAAAAGCAGCCACTAATAATAATACTCTGAGGCAACAAACCATATATGTATACAGCTTTCCTTGTGTTAGCATTTCTCATGAGAGCAAGTTGCAAAGGAAACAACATAAAGATGACCTTGCATTTTAAAATGCCAAAAGAAAAGTCAGCTGCTGAGAGACTGAAAGAAAAGCCTGATTGCCTGTAGTTTGAAATTAAAGCATTCCTATACCTCATAATGGAATTTTCAGTCAGTGTTCAAATGACAGCAAATTCAGTAGTTGCCAGGATTTTCATTTCCCCAAAAAGTAAAAGTAAATTCCCTTGGTTTCCCTCTTTCAGCTCTTTGTCTTACAGTTATCAATAAGATTATATATGGGAAGTGATTTAGATATAAGACTGACTTGAAAATTAATATTCTCATTGTACCAGGGAAAAATGTCATTTATAGGAGGGACATAGGGGGAGTTTATATTTCATTTTGCTTTGACTATCATTATAATAAATTAATGTCATCTTATTTTACAATTAAAGAATAAATATACACTTTTATTTAATTCATTTTATTATCATTAATCTACAATTACATGAAGAACATTATGGTTACTTGACTCCCCCCATCACCAAGTCTCCCCTCACACACCCCATTACAGTCACCGTCCGTCAGTGTAGTAAGATGCTATAGAATCACTACTTGTCTTCTCTGTGTTGTACAGCCCTCCCCATGCCCCCCGCCACATTATACATGCTAATCATAAGGCCCCCTTCCTTTTTCCCTGCCCTTTTTCCTCCCTTCCCACCCCTCCTGCCCAGTCCCTTTCCCTTTTGTAACCGTTAGTCCATTCTTGGGTTCTGTGATTCTGCTGCTGTTTTGTTCCTTCAGTTTTTCTTTGTTCTTATACTCCACATATGAGTGAAATCATTTGGTACTTGTCTTTCTCCACCTGGCTTATTTCACTGAGCATAATACCCTCTAGCTCCATCCATGTTGTTGCAAATGGTAGGGTTTGTTTTCTTCTTATGGATGAATAATATTCCATTGTGTATATGTACCACATCTTCTTTATCCATTCATCTATTGATGGACACTTAGGTTGCTTCCATTTATTGGCTATTGTAAGTAGTGCTGTGATAAACATAGAGGTGCATCTGTCTTTTTCAAACTGGGCTGCTGCATTCTTAGGGTAAATTGCTAGAAGTGGAATTCCTGGGTCAAATGGTATGTCAATTTTGAGCTTTTTGAGGAACCTCCATACTGCTTTCCACAATAGTTGAACTAATTTGCATTCCCACCAGCAGTGTAGGAGGGTTCCCCTTTCTCCGCAACCTCACCAACATTTGTTGTTTTTTGTCTTTTGGATGGTGGCGATCCTTACTGGTGTGAGGTGATATCTCATTGTGGTTTTAATTTGCATTTCTCTGATGACAAGCGATGTGGAGCATCTTTTCATGTGTCTGTTGGCCATCTGAATTTCTTCTTTGGAGAACTGTCTGTTCAGTTCAATGGGCTCCTCTGCCCATTTTTTAATTGGATTATTTGCTTTTTGTTTGTTGAGGTGCATGAGCTCTTTATATATTTTGGATGTCAACCCTTTATCAGATCTGTCATTTATGAATATATTCTCCCATACTGTAGGGTACCTTTTTGTTCTATTGATGGTGTCCTTTGCTGTACAGAAGCTTTTCAGCTTGATATAGTCCCACCTGTTCATTTTTGCTTTTGTTTCCCTTGCCCGGGGAGATATGTTCATGAAGAAGTTGCTCATGTTTATGTCCAAGAGATTTTTGCCTATGTTTTTTTCTAAGAGTTTAATGGTTTCATGACTTACATTCAGATCTTTGATCCATTTCAAATTAACTTTTGTGTATGGGGGTCAGATAGTGATCCAGTTTCATTCTCTTACATGTAGCTGTCCAGTTTTGCCAGCACCATCTGTTGAAGAGACTGTCATTTCCCCATTGTATGTCCATGGCTCCTTTATCATATATTAATTGACCATGTATGTTTGGGTTAATATCTGGGGTCTCTATTTTGTTTCACTGGTTTGTGGCTCTGTTCTTGTGCCAGTTCCAAACTGTCTTGATTACTGTGGATTTGTAGTAGAGCTTGAAGTTGGGGAGTGAGATTCCCCCCCACTTTCTTCTTCCTTCTCAGGATTGCTTTGGCTATTCGGGGTCTTTGGTGTTTCCATATGAATTTTTAAACTATTTGTTCTAGTTCGTTGAAGAATGTTGCTGGTAATTTGACAGGGATTGCATCAAATCTGTATATTGCTTTGGGCAGGATGGCCATTTTGACGATATTAATTCTTCCTAGCCAAGAGCATGGGATGAGTTTCCATTTGTTAGTGTCCTCTTTAATTTCTCTTAAGAGTGTCTTATAGTTTTCAGGGTATAGGTCTTTAAATATACACATTTTGTAAAGTGTTTTAGGATTAATTTTTTTCCTCAGGAATATATGTTTGGGAGTGGAAGGAGTACACAGATATTATGTTCACAGAGAAAGACTATTATTCATAACTGAGACTTCAATATCAATAATTAACAAAAGCTTAAGAAAGTGATAGATTAAATTCAAACAAGGAATTTTCAATTAACAATGAAGAGGAGGATACAAGGCATTTCCGGAGGATTTATCTTTGATTAGGAGAAGTTGTTGAAAGCATTTGGCCTTTAATTCTAGCCAAACCTTAATCCCCAGGAAGCAACTTCAATTTTATTGCTACTTAAGATACACTAAAAACTTTCAGAGAAAAAATGGCAGATGATCTTTTTTTAAGCATGATGAAGCTCTGAGATATCAGATCTCTTTAACCATTTTTCAGCATTCAATATACTTCTATGTAGCTTACATACACATATTACCACATGCAGTCTGAGATTTATATTATAATGACTAAAAGTAGGTTTTCTTAGTCATATACAATACTTTTGAATCTTGGTTCCAAATGTACTAACTATATGACTTAGAATAAATTACTTATTATTTTTAAGTGACCATTTCCTAAACTGCAGCATGGGAAAAACGCATCCTAATTAATGATGATTAAATGAAATAATAAACATAATATGCAGAGCAGTTTACGCAGCACCTGGTGCATAGTTCTTTTTCCTCATAGGTATTGCTAAGTTTCCCAGAAATTTTCAAACTCTACAAAAGAGTAAGTGTGGCTTTAATTAAAGGTTCCTGATATTGCCACTGGATATAAAAACAGTTCCCATAACTTAACTCAATGCTATTAAAATAGCATTGACTATTAGATATGCTTTGTTACTCTGTCACTAGAACATTTTAGTCAAAATTACAATTAAATTTCATGTGGAGACAGTGGATGTTTATGGAAGAAAGGTAGTTCATTTACTGCTTTACTTTATCTTAGCAATGTTAAATACAAATGCTATGCCACAAAATATTTGCCAGCTGTATGAAAAATGATAAAATAAGGAAGACATCATTATTTTACCATTGATGTAAGGATTTCTTTTAAGGAAGTCAAGAATATGTATGTGTGTTTCTCCTCAAGGCATACCTTATATTTAAATGAGACAGATTATTACAATAAATATTTGCCACTTGATAATTCAGACTTAGAATGAACATGTGTGGAACCCAAGCTAAGATTGTAAAACATTTGCAAAATTACATCAGTTTTATAATTAGAATATACAAGTATCATGCTCATTACATACCTACACGATAAATAATTATACTCTAGGATAAAACAAAGAGATTCAGGGAGATGTTTCTAACTGATATATTGCCAACTTCTAAACACACCCAAAATTCACTGTGGGAATTTTCAAGAAGAAATTAGCGGGTAATACAAGCTCCATGCTATTTTCAGAATATAAACCTTAAGCTAGTACATCTGTTAAATACTGAAATAGCCAAAAGGAATCCCCAAAGACATAGTCTGCTTTTTCAGGCAGCAACTTTTCCTTTTAGCCAGAGTTTTATAATCAGAGAAGTTTTACATGGTCCAGGTGTGGCCTTGAATACTGAAGCACAGCTGCAAAGAAGATCTGATTTTTTTTCTTCTTTCCTTTCACTCCCTAGTAATGCAGCAAATATTGCCTTTTCCTCTCTTGAGGGGAATTCATGGATTTATGTTCTGAAAGATTTTCCTCTTTCTGTTGCCTAGCAAACATGCTATTGTGGTCAAATGAAAAATATATGCAAATGAAAGCTAGGAGAGCTGAGAATATTTGATGTGTTTATTATATGTCTAAAGTTAAGAAAGTACATGATACTTAGTGTGGATTTTTTATGACATTCATTTTACTGTGCTTTTTTTAAGAAAAACTTTGACAGGTTAATGTGGAATTATGAATTATGAGTAGAAAAAAGATGTTTAGTTATTTTTTTTAAATATGCTAAAAGCTACACAGTTTGAAAAGCACATGAATTCTAGACTACTCATAAAACAATAGTGAGCTCATTTAATGGAGTAATGATGTCTTCACTGTGTTCTTTTTGAATATCCCAAAATGATGGCTTTACAAATAAAAGGGAAAGGACAAGCCTCATGTGTATCTGTTTCAATAAACATTTATTCAATAAATATGTATTGATTAGTTACCATATTCCAGATTCTGTATTATATGCTTGAAATACTGAGACAAAATACTCACCCTAGGAATATACTCAACAAGCATGTGAATAAACAAATAAAACTCAGTAATAAGATACAAAGTTCTTTAGAACCTAAAAACTGTAGCCAAGTTCTATTTGAAGGATCTTCTGTGGTGCTTATTAAAATGATCACTTCTTGGTGTAGACTTCAAACCTACTAAATCATAATCTTGAGGGTGCATCTAGAATTTGTAGGGAATTTTGCAAGCACCCCAAGGTAATTTTTAATGTACAGACAAAGAAGGTACACTAAAGAGTAATTCACACTTTCTGAAGATGTTGGAGAGTTTCTTCATGTAGTTAACTGTTGTAACTCAACAGGGGTGCGCCAAAATACTGCTTTTCTTTTGTTTTTTTCTTCAGGAGAACCAATTTGATGGATAACCAATTTCACTGGTATTATTCATTCCATATCTAACAGTCATTTATTGAGCACCTAATCCATGCCACGTGTGTTGTATATGCAGTACCAGAGGGCTTAGTAATACTGAGCCTCAGAATCAGGAAGATGAGGGTAGGCCCATTTACCATATGGCTAAAGGAGAAAACATATCCTCTCTATAGGCCAGCTCCCCAGAAGATGAAATACGGGAGCAAAACTATGCATGCCAGTTATTCCTTTCAAATTCCACCAATGTAAGAACCTATCCACCTCTCCTGAGGAAAAAGAGTAAGAACAACACAGAAAAGTCATGCTTCTAGAGACCCTTTCACATAGAAGGACTCAACAAATTTAGGAAGTATTTTTCTTCTCTCTCAATGGTACATTTGAACTGGGTCTTAAAGTAAGGATAAGATTTTTCCATATCATGAGATATTGTAGTGAGAAATAAGAAAAATAAATCATGAAATGGTAAACATATTCAAGCTCAACTCTAATTAACATTAGAGGCCATGTATGGAATCACATGAGATGATGCAGAGCTTCAGAGGATTTTAAATCGGTATATAGAAGGATGAGCTTTGTCTAATTAAGAAGGATCTGGGATCTGTATATGGTCAGAGATAAAACAGGATTGGTATCAGAGAGACTAGCTAGGAGAATGCTGTAATAATTGAAGATGGAAATTGTAAAGACTAGGATGAAAACCATGGCAAAAGAAACAGAAAGCAGTGGACATATTTTGTAGATAGTTCCATAAGACAATGGGTGGGAAGTGGTGACTAATTCCGTAGGTAAGGCACATGAGAAAAATGATTAAAGTTGAGTGTGGGATTATAATTTGACAGATTGGATATAGGCAATATGACATCAAAATGTAAGACAGGCTTGGGGATGAAAGATTAGATCTCTTTTCTATGTTATCGGACCATGATAATGCTAATATCCAAGACCCAAGAACTCATCCTAGGCTCATGCTGTGTCAGCATCACTGAAGACTCAGGTTTTCTTTTTTTTTTTTAAGGTATTATTGATATACACTCCAATGAAGGTTTCACATGAAAAAACAATGTGGTTACTACATTTACTCATTATCAAGTCCCCACACATACCCCAATGCAGTCACTGTCCATCAGTGTAGTAAGATGCCACAGATTCACTATTTGCATTCTCTGTGCTACACTGTTCTCCCCATGACCCCTCACACCATGTGTACTAAACATAATACCCCTCAATCCCCATCTCCCACCCTCCCAATCCACCCTTCCAAACCCCTTCCCTTTGGTGACCATTAGTCCCTTCTTAAAGTCTGTGAGTCTGTTGCTGTTTTGTTCCTTCAGTTTTCCTTAGTTGTTATCCTCCACAAATGAGAGAAATCATGTGGCACTTGTCATTCTCCACCTGGCTTATTTCACTGAGCATAATGTCCTCCAGCTCCATCAATGTTGTTGCAAATAGTAGGGTTTGTTTCTTTCTCATGGCTGAATAGTATTCCACTGTGTGTATGTACCACATCCTCTTTATCCATTCATCTACTGATGGACACTTAGGTTGCTTCCATATCTTGGCTATTGCAAATAGTGCTGCAATAAACATAGGGGTGCATATTGTCTTTTTGAGTCTAAGAAGTTGTTTTCTTTGAGTAAATTCCTAGGACTGGAGTTCCCAGGTCAAATGGTTTTTCTATTTTTAGTTTTTTGAGATACCTCCATATTGCTTTCCACAATGGTGGAAATAGCTTACATTCCCACCAGTAGTTTAGGAGGGTTCCCCTTTCTCCGCATCCTCACCAGCATTTGTTGTTCTTAGTCTTCTCGATGCTGGCTGTCCTTACTGGTGTGAGGTGATACCTCATTTTGGTTTTAATAGGTATTTCTCTGATGATTAGTGATGTGGAGCATCTTTTCATGTGTCTTTTGGCCATCTGAATTTCTTCTTTGGAGAATTGTCTGTTCATATCATCTGCCCATTTTTTAATAGGGTTATTTGCTTTTTGGGTGTTGAGGCATCTGAGTTATTTCTATATTTTGGATGTTCACCCCTTGTCAGATATGTATACAAATATAATCTCCCATACTATAGGAAGCCATTTTTTTTCTGTTGATGGTGTCTTTGCCATACAGAAGCTTTTTAGTTTGATATAGTCCCATGTGTTCATTTTTGCTTTTCTTTCCCTTGCTCGAGGAGATGCATTCAGGAAGAAGTTGCTCATGTTTATATTCGGGAGATTTTTGCCTGTGTTGTCTTCTAAGAGTTTTATGGTTTCATGACTTACATTCAGATCTTTCATCCATTTTGAGTTTACTTTTGTGTATGGGCTTAGGTAATAATCCAGCTTCATTCTCTTGCATGTAGCTGTCCAGTTTTGCCAACACCAGTTGTTGAAGAGGCTGTCATTTCCCTATGTATGTCCATGGCACCTTTATCATATGTTAATTGACCATACATGATTGGGTCTCAAATCTGGTCTCTCTAGTCTGTTCCATTCGTCTATGAGTCTGCTCTTGTGCCAATACCAAATTGTCTTGATTACTGTGGGTTTGTAGTAGAGCTTGAAGTTGGGGAGCATAATCCCGCCAGCTTTATTCTTCCTTCTCAAGACTGCTTTGGTTATTTGGGGTCTTTTGTGATTCCATATGAATTTTAGAGAGATTTGCTCTAGTTCATTGAAGAATGCTGCTGGTATTTTCCTAGAGATTGCATTGGATCTGTAGATAGCCTTAGGCAGAATGGCCATTTTGACAATATTAATTCTTCCTATCCATGAGCACAGAATTTATTTTCATTTATTGGTATCTTCTTTAATTTCTCTCAATAGTGTCTTGTAGTTTTCAGAGTATAGGTCTTTCACTTCCTTGGTTAGGTTTATTTCTAGGTATTTTATTCTTTTTGATGCAATTGTGACTGGAATTTTTTTCCTGATTTCTCTTTCTGCTAATTCATCATTAGTGTACAGGAATGCTAGATTTATGTGTATTAATTTTGTATCCTGCAACTTTGCTGAATTCAGATATTAGATCTAGTAGTTTGGGAGTGGATTCTTTAGGGTTTTTTATGTACAATGTCATGTCATCTGCATACAGGGATAGTTAAACTTCTCCTTGCCAATCTGGATGCCTTTTATCTCTTTGTGTTGTCTGATTGCCAAGACTAGGACCTCCAGAACTATGTTGTATAAAAGTGGGGAGAATGGGCATCCTTGTCTTGTTCCTGATCTTAAAGGAAAAGCTTTCAGCTTCTTGCTGTTAAGTACAATGTTGGCTGTCAGATTGTCAATATATGGCCTTTATTATGTTGAGGTACTTGCCCTCTATACCTATTTTGTTGAGAGTTTTTATCATGAATAGATGTTGAATTTTGTCAAATGCTTTTTCAGCAGCTATGGAGATGATCGTGTGGTTTTTGTCCTTCTTTTTGTTGATGTGGCAGATGATGTTGATGGATTTTCTAATGCTGTACCATCCTTGCATTCCTGGAATAAATCCTACTTGATCATGATGGATGATCTTTTTGATGTATTTTTGAATTCAGTTTGCTATTATTTTGATGAATATTTTTGCAGCGATGTTCATCAGGGATACTGATCTTTAATTTTCTTTTTTTGTGGTGTCTTTGCCTGGTTTTGGTATTAGAGTGATGCTGGCCTCATAGAATGAGTTTGGAAGTATTCCCTCTTCTTCTACTCTTTGGAAAACTTTGAGGAGGAAGGGTATTATGTCTTCACAAAGTGTTTCATAAAATTCAGTGGTGAAGCCATCTGGTTCAGAAGTATTGTTCTTAGGTACTTTTTTGATTACCCATTTAATTTTGGTGCTCGTAATTGGTCTGTTTAGATTTTCTGTTTCTTGGAAGGTTGTACTTTTCTAGGAACTTGTCCATTTCTTCTAGGTTTTCCAGCTTGTTAGCATATAGCTTCTCATAGAATTCTCTAATAATTCTTTGTATTTCTGTGGTATCCATAGTGATTTTTCCTTTCTCATTTCTGATTCTGTTATGTGTGTTGACTCTCTTTTTTTCTGGATAAGTCTGGCTATGGGTTCATCTATTTTGTTTATTTTCTTGAAGAACCAGCTCTTGCTTTCATTAGTTCTTTCTATTGTTTTAGTCTTTATTTTATTCATTTCTGCCCTAATCATTATTATGTCCCTCCTTCTACTGACTTTGGGCCTCATTTATTCTTCTTTCTCTAGTTACATTCATTGTGAGTTTAGACTATTCATATGGGATTGTCCTTCTTTCCTGAGGTAGGCCTGTACTGAAATATACTTTACTCTTAGCACAGCCTTTGTGGCATTCCACAGATTTTGCAGTGTTGAATTATTGTTGTCATTTGTCACCATGTATTGCTTGATCTCTGTTTTTATTTGGTCATTGATTCATTGGTTATTTAGGAGCATGTTGTGAAGCCTCCATGTGTTTGTGGGATTTTTCATTTTCTTTGCATAATTTCTAGTTTCATACCTTTGTGGTCTGAGAAACTGGTTGCTACAATTTCAATCTTTTTAAATTTATGAGGCTCTTTTTGTGGCCTAGTATATGATCTATTCTTGAAAATGTTCCATACGCACTTGAGAAGAATGTGTATTCTGCTGCTTTTGGGTATAGAGCACTGTAGATGTCTGTTAGGTCCATCTGTTGTAATGTGTTCTTCAGTGCCTCTGTGTCCTTACTTATTTTCTGTCTGTTTGATCTGTCCCTTGGAGTGAATGGATTGTTGAAGTCTCCTAGAATGAATGCATTGCATTCCATTTCCCCTTTTAATTCTGTTAGTATTTGTTTCACATATGTAGGGGCTCCTGTGTTGGGTGCATAGTTATTTATAATAGTTATATCTTCTTGTTGGATTGATCCCTTAATCATTATGTAATGTCCTTCTTTGTCTCTTGTGACTTTCTTTGTTTTGAAGTCTATTTGTCTGATATAAGTACTGCAACTCCTGCCTTTTTCTCCGTATTAGTTGCATGAAATATCTTTTTCCATCCCTTCACTTTAGTCTGTGTATATCTTTGGGTTTAAAGTGAGTCTCTAGTAGGCAGCATATAGACTGGTCTTGTTTTTTTTATCCATTCAGGGACTCTATGTCTTTTGATTGGTGCATTCAGACCATTTACATTTAGGTTGATTATCAATAGGTATGTACTTATTGCCATTGCACATTTTAGATTCGTGGTTACCAAAGGTTCAAGGTTAATTTCCTTACTATCTAAGAGTCTAACTTAACTCACTTAGTATGCTATTACAAACACAATTAAGGGTCTTTTTTTCTCCTCCTTTTTCTTCCTCCTCCATTCTTAATGTATTAGGTATCATATTCTGAACTCTTTGTCCCTTGATTGACTTTGGGGGTAGTTGATTTAATTTCACATTTTCTTAGTAATTAACTGTTCTACTTTCTTTACTATCATTTTATTACCTCTAGTGACAGCTATTAAACCTTAGGAACATGTTCATCTATAGCAGTCCCTCCAAAATATACTGCAGAGACAGTTTGAGGGAGGTAAATTCTCTCAGCTTTAGCTTATCGGGAAATTGTTTAATCCCTCCTTCAAATTTAAATGATAATCTTGCCAGATGCAGTATTATTGGTTTGAGGCCCTTCTGCTTCATGGCATTAAATACATCATGCCACTCCCTTCTGGCCTGTAAGGTTTCTGCTGAGAAGTCAGCTTCTTTGTATTCCTCTTCTCTAATTTCTATTTCATTTATCATCTCCTCTACCATATCTAATCTGCTTTTAAAACCTTCCATTGGATGTTTCATTTCTGATACTGTCTTCTGTAATGATTGAATCTCTGACCAGAATTCATTCCTGAGTTCTTGAATATTTTTCTGTACCTCCATGAGCATGTTTATGATTTTTATTTTGAAATCTCTTCAAGAAGATTCATGAGCTTGATTTCATTTGAATCTTTCTCTGGTGTATTCATAATTTTGCTTTGAACCAGGTTTCTTTGACATTTCATATTTTTATGTGGTGCCCTCTAGTGTCCAGAAGCTCTACTCTCTGGAGCTACTCAGCCCCTGAGGCAATGTTGGGGGTCACAGGAGAGTGATGTTGGTGCCTGGGAGGAGGAAAGAGCTGTTTCCTGCTTCCGGGCTCCTATGCTTGTCTCCACTGACAGAACCAGTGGTCTGAGCACAGAGGTATAAGCCTCTGTGCTTTGCATTTGTAGCTGCTGTAGGCAGGGCTTCACTCTGGCTGGTCTAATGCCAGGGTAGGGTTTGCCAGTTTGCAAGCCAGGTGGGGCTGGGCAGGAGAAAGGTGCAGCAGGCTGTGTATCACAGAGGGGGGCCTTGGAGCTGCGTAGCCAACCAGGGGGCTGCAGCACCTGAAGATCGTAAAGTGCTGGGCAGAGTGCACCTGAACAATTTTGTTTACCTGTCCTTTCTTCTGAGCAGTAAACTCTGTGCAATCCTTGCCCCTTTAGCAGCCATTTCACTGTTAGGAAGTCTCTCAGACTGCCCACCTTTCTCTTGTCCCAGAGCAGCCAGATATGGATCCCTGAGTGGCTGGAATCTCAGTCTCTCCAGGTATTCTGCCTGTCTTAGCTTCCCAACCCCTCTAATCACAAGGGCACCATGAAATGTAGGTTTGTGCTCCCAGAGCAGATCTCCAGAGCTAGGTGTTCAGCAATCCCAGGCCTCCACTCCCTCCCCGCTTCATTTCTCTTCTTCCTGCCAGTGAGCTGGGGTGAGGCAAGGGCTTGGATCCCACTGGGCCACAGCTTTGGTACATTACCCTGTTCCATGGGGTTTATTCTTTTCTTCAGGTGTATGCAGTCTGGCACAGCCCTCTTTCCTGTTGTTCTTTCAAGATTAGTTGTATTAATTATATTTTCATATTATATGTGGTTTTAGGATGAAGCCCTGTCTCACCTCTTATGCCACCATCTTTAATCCCCTGAGTTCCTTCTTGTTGCAAGACTCAGGTTCTTTCACCTTTCTCCTGGACAGTACCACAATCCTTCCTATCCTTTGAGGTTCCACTCTGAGTAATGCTAATGGCAAAAGGCCATATTCTTCAACATTCTCTTTCCTCAGAAGTATAAAACAAATAAACAAACCAACAAAAGACACTCATTTTAAGGATATTAAAATACCTATCAGTGTGAGCAAACTTCTTTCAGAAGAGTCAGAGGTAATTAGCTAAGGAGGGATTTGAGTCATGTCTCTATTCAAATGCCATCTTTTAAAGAGAGCTCTGACAAAATTATGTGAAATAATTCCTCCCAACCTCCTAGACACACATCATGGATCTTTATCACTTTAACTTGCTATAGTCTTTTTTTTTAATTGAAGTATCATTGATATACAATTTTATACTTGTTTCAAGTACAGAACACTGTGGTTCAACAGTTAATGGACATTATTAAGTCCTCACCCCAACTAGTGCAGTTACTATCTGTCAACATAAGAAGATGGTACAGAGTCATTGGCTATATTCTCCATGCTGTAACACTATCCCCATGAGCAACCTATATTATGATTGAGAAGTTTTGTGCCCTTTTATCCCGCTCACCTTTCCCACTCACCCTAACCCCTCCCCCGTGGTAATGTCCAGCCACTTCTCAGCATCTATGAGTCTACTGCTGTTTTGTTCATTTTTTTTTGTTCTTTTTATATTCCACAAGTAAGTGAAATCATATGGAATTTGTCTTTGGTTTATTTCACTTATAACCTGCTTTATTCTTCCTCATAGCACCTACCACCACCTTCACAGAACTTACCATCTTTATTTTTCATTTTTTATTGTTGCCTCTCTCCACAAGAATGCAAGCTTTATTAGAGCAGGCAATTTATTTTTATCTTTGATCAGTAATATAACCTTAGAGGCTAAAATAGTGTCTGTCACACAGTCTATCAGTGATATATAAAATACTTGAATGAATGACTGACCATCAAAATTACAAATTCCCATTTGCCAGTGGTGCTATGCTGAGAACCTTACAAGTTTAACAGATATCTCCTCTGCTCCTGAAGCTTCAGAGTTTACTGCCTTTTTGCAACACTACAATTAATATGGTCTCTAATAAATGTGATTGTATCCCATGATGCATGACTCCAACATCTACAGCTGATTGGACCTAAGGACATCCAATCTAAAGACTAAAATAGATTTATAATATGATCTGATGCCAAAAGAGGAGCTGGGAAAACTGAATCTCTTTTGAGAATTTAAAATGGGAAAGAGAATAAGGCAGCTAACAGAAGGAGCTTTAAAGCCAGGAAAAGATTTGAAAAGTTAAGGCCATAAAAATTGAGGTGGAGTTAGGAGCTTTGAGGAATTATGAAAAAATCATGCTATTAAATAACAGAAACCATTAATAGCCAGAATCAAAGGGGAGAGGAAAAACTGATTAGAAGGAAAGAATCAGGAGTCAACAGGCCAACAGCAATGGCAGATTAGAGCAGAAATGAAGAATGCTGCAGAAACACAAGAAAAAGGAGAGGAGAGAGGTTTAGTATTTCCCATTAGTTAGAGACAGAATTGCTTGTCTCATCTCTAGATCTGACATGGCTTCTAATGACTTTTGTGTTCCAATTCTAGCCCCTGTATAACTTAAAATAAATCTTTATTTAATATAGTTTGAACTTACAAAAAAATATACTTGCAGTACCATGGATATATATGATCATAATTAATTTTACTAATTATAAATAAATGTCAATATTCAGTTTCAATATATCTTGTAAAGTATCATGAAACATTTAATTTCCTATAAAACACAACTTACATGTTACTATCATGATTCTCTTAAATGAAACTTGAATGACTACTACAGTAACCTACACTGTGGAATGACAAAGAAAACAAAAGCAGCAATCTAAGAGATATTCCTTCTATGAAGTTATATCATTGGTTTTATTTTTCCTCTATGAATTCCCTCTCCCTAGAATTTACTATCACTATTTCTTCTCCTTCCCCTCTTCCTCAGTCCATCTGGGCTACTGTAACAGAATACCACAGACTGGGTAGCTAAAAAACAACAGAAATTGATTTCTCATAGTTCTGGAGGCTAGAAGTCAGACAAGGGTACCAGCATGGTTGGATGCGGGCTATCTCCAAGGTCACAGGTTTCTCATTATATCCTCACACAGCAGAAGGGGCTAGATATGTCTCTGGGATCTCTTATATAAGAGCATCATCCTCATGAGCTAATCACCTCCCAAATTCCCTACCTTCTAATACCATAACATTGGGCATTAGGATTCCAACATGAAAATTTTGGGAGACACAAAAACATCCAGACCATATAGCACCCTCCTCAGAAAAAAATAAAATTAGGAACTATGTTGTTTGTTATTATTTAAGCATAATGCAAGAAGGAAGGGGTAAGAAAAACTAAAGAACCTAACTCAATCTCATCTTGCTCAAGGTGTATATGTGTATATTAGAATCCCTTTTTTCTGAAAATTATGACCTAGGATTTAGCTAGACCTTAGTATCTCCTTCAGGTGATAGTATATTGCAAATAGAAATTGCTATAGCCAGAGTCACAGAATCATAATTTAATTCTACACTCAAAGACACTTCTATGATGTGTCTGTTATACATGCTCCATTAGCTATGGAATTTGATGTTCAGGTTTAAGATTAAATTAACCTCACACTTGTAAAAAAACATTTCTTTCAGAAGTAAAAAATAATAAATTGCTTCATATTTCAGTGTTTACAAATAGTTTTAACTTTATGGAAATGCAACTTTCTCTGATAAATTGTACAATCATCCAAGCTCAGAAACTTTGAAATAAAACTATTTAAGATGGCAACCATAACATCAGAACAAATAAATAGGTTCTGGACTTTGATTTTAAGCTCATTGGGTCAAAGTAAAAAATAGAAATCAAAATAAACATAGAGAGTAACATCTCCTCTTAAATAAGCAAAATCCATCAATTAAAAACAAAATATAGCCAGAGTGAATGGACAAAATAAAATGATGACTATAGTTTATATGTTTGTGAAGTGCTAGTTTGCTCACTCTTAAAGTTATCTTGCTTTAAGTTCTTTCCTCCCCTTTGAAATATGAGCATCTCTTCTAGTCACATGATCCTGGGAGTCTTCATGGAGGGCAAAATGAAAAGCACAGGTAAGAGAGCATTGAAAATAATGTGAAGAAAATTAAAATCAGAGTCTTCCTGGGAGTCTAAAATTCCCGATTTATGAGTTTTTTAATGAAAAGTTTCTGATGTACAAATGTTAAAAATACAAATGGAATACTTTCATCCCTAGAAGGAAAGAAGCCTCTTCCAATAAAAATAGAGACTGTGTACTTTTCAGTTAAAGCTTAATGTGAAAAAATATTGCTAGCTTTGTTATGTAAACAAAATGATTGACTAGCAAAAAAATCCCATGACAGATACAGGTATAGTATGTGTGTGTCACATCATTCTAATAAAAACTAGAATTTAAAAATTTGATAGCTCCAAAAATTAATGGTGAGGCATTAGTCCATTGTAAATATTTGTCTGGATTTTCAGTCTCCTTCCTGGTTTAATTGTAAGCAAATTCCAATTTTACTGAGGCCAGTTGAAAATTCATTGGTAGGAACACAGATTATGTTAACTGATGTAGGCCCTATGATCTTGTTTCATCTGTCTCTAGCTAAAAATGTCTGAATTGCTCATGAGTCTTTAATACCTTAAGTTGACCCATCCATGCAGAAATGAACTATAATAAACTCACTGATGTCAGAAATGACACTGGGTGATATCACTGGGTGTGACAAAGACATCTCAATTTTTAAAACTCGAAATGTCATTCTTTTATGAATAATGTGAATACAAGAACATTTTTATAGCACTTAATTTTTTTTCCTAGGAGAAAATTTCAGAGAAAATGCACAAGATATGCTCATAGAAGGGAAGCAAAGTCCCATCTGCTGGAGAAGGAAAATAACTCCTAATTAGGCACACATGCTTTGTTTATATTCATTTGAATTTCTTACCCGAACATCACCCATCTATTTATTTACTGAAGAAATATTTTATGAGAAAACTGCACCGGATGAATTACAGGTTGAGAGAAAAATGGTATGTTAGCTCACTTAGCATTGGGGAAGACGAACAGGTAAAAAAAAAAAAGAAAATTATGAGATGGACTTTACTCTAAATACTGCAGTTGCAGAGTGGTATCTTATTCACCTGAGTTGAGCCTTGAGAATGAGCTGGGGGGTAGACAGAGAGACTAACATTTTCAAAAAGTATGGAGGAAAGTTTAGTAAATTTTACCTATCCTGATGTGATGAAAGCCAGGGCAGATGTGGGAGGATGGTAGAAGTAAAGCTGAAGGGGTGGGCCAGTGGCCAAGTCACAGAGTCTCTCCCTTTACTAAGGAATTTGTATTTTATCCTGAAATTGATGGGACTTCAAAAAACTTTCACTTCTTGAGGACTGAGGTCATACACACTCTTCTCTCAGAAACTGAACCTTATTCCTCTTTAGAAATACTATTTTCCATATTTCTATAACAGTATTATAGAAATGCCATAAACTTCATTGGCTGTATTACTCCTAGACTATTTTATATTTTAACTACATATTCATGTATTCCTCCTCACAATAACAAGAGAAAACCATATCCTAGGTTCTTTGAAGGTTTAAATTCCTTTCAGAAGCTTGCGGCCTTAAAACACACTGGGATGATATTCTTTCTAATCCTCCCTTTTTATCTTTTCTTGTAAAGGAGTTGGTATTGACTCTTGAGAGAATAAAAGAAATGCTGGTTTCAAAGGGATGTTAAGAAGGAGAACTGAAGAGATAAAAAATATCAAATGACAGTCTTCCATCACCTCATGCCATTTTCTCAGTTTCCAAGAATTTCAATATCTTTTACATGTGCTAGAATTGATAAACACTTTAAATTCAAAATCTTTTTTGCTTAAAAAAAAAAGATGTTAACTTAGACATCAGACAGCACAGGGGTATTAAACTGAGAATTTTGGATTCTTGGTTTAAGTTCAGGTTCTGTCTCTAAACAATGACATAAATCTTATTAAATCACTTGAAGAGGAGAATCAGATTAGATCTTAAAATTCCACCTGTAGTCAACAGGTAGGAGTCTATTAGCTCTAAAAATTGTGTAATCTCACAATCTGATATTGTATCCAACAATTATATGCTGAACTTGAAACACATAAGAAATAAGATGTATATATAAGCCATACACAGAAATTATTCACCCTGACATTTGGTAAATAAAGGTATCACCTATGAGAATAAGGTGTTTCTCAAACATAAAAACAAGTCTAGAACAAGTATTGAGTCTATAACATCTTACTACGTTGATGGACAGTGACTGCAATGGGTGCGGGGAGACTTGATAATATGGGTGAATGCTGTAACCACAAAGTTGCTCATGTGAAACCTTAAAATTGTATATCAATGATAGCTTAATAAAAAGAAAGAAGTCTAGTAACAAAATAATATAAAAGAGCTGTATTTTGACTAATTCTAATATTCCCAAGTCAATATTGGCTTAAACTTGATGTTTCCTTTTCTTTGTGAAAAGGCAAAACTTGTCTGCATTAATATATTTTTAATTCTGGAATAAGAATTTATATTTGAACTATATAATGTTTACATATAGTTAGAATTACTTTGAAAAAAAAGAAAATTCCAAAATAAACCAATGATTCTGAGAAATAGTTACATTAAAATGATTAACTGTTCTTGTGATTATACATTGTTTCAAATAAATGGATCTCATACATGTTTTCATCTTGAATTTCTTGGAATTCAAAATGTAGTTTACTGGAATATAAATGAGCCAAAGAAAAATTTCTGTCAAAAAATAAAATTAAAAGAATTTAGATCTATTCTTCAGTTCCCTTAAACAGTGTCATTTCCATCTCATTTGAAAGCAGAAGTATGCAATAAAAAGAAACTGCATAAGAAAATACATGCCATTAGAGAAAATTTAGGATCATCAAAATGAATGTGTAAGTAACAGTATCCTTTTATAAGGTATTTAAAGAAGACTATGTTCCTTTTTTTGTTTGTTTTTGTATTAAATGATAATGCCAAGCAGAGTTAAAATGACCAGATTTCAGATATTGAGGCAAGTAGAGATTGAGTATGCTGCAAAGTCTTACAGGGCTTATTGAGAAATATCCAAAAACATGAAACTTGGCAACATAGACATGCAAAGTGTGGCTATGGCTCACACTATCTGCAAAACTGCTGATTTAAAAAGAAAAATAAATAAAGGTAGAAAACAGAGAGGAGATAATATGTTTAATAACTGGGTAATTTGTTAAAGTTAAATGATTTATTTTGGCTTGTATTTCCATTCTTTGCTTATAGTTAAATCTGTAACCAGATTATTAAAAGTTTCAAATCATCAGGGTATCATAAGCATAAATATTTTTAATTTTCCCAGTAATTGCCTTCCAGTTATGTGTTGCACTTAATGATATTTTGGCCAAATTCCATCCCTTTCTTGTTACATTTGGCTATTATCACTGTCTCATTTGAAGACTCAGTTCTGCACTTTTTAAAAAGTTTATTTTCAAACTTGATTCTATGTTTGTGTCCTCCCAATCCCAACCTCCAAACTGAGTCCTCCTTGCTAATAATGATGGGGTACATGATTAGCCTGACCCAGAGACATCCCTTCTCCCTTTTCCACATTTCTAGTTTCACTGCTGTTGAGGGCAGGAAGGAAAACAAAGCCAAAGAAGTCTTAATGTCACTGCCCACATACCAGTAGAAGGTGTTTCTAGAATCACTCTGATTCAAACTGTTCTATCTGATGCTAATGTTCTCTGCTTATGAGGTGGTCTTCATATAGTCGGTGCATGTAGTTTTCTTGTGGCAATGTTCAGCACCACCCCTGCCCTCCTTGCTGCTGAGGACAAGGATTCACAGCTGAGGGGATGACTGGATGCTGAAAAACAGTCCCCATTCAGTTTCTCAAGGCCATGTCAAAAGCCCCTGGAGTGGTGCTAAGAGTTAGAGTGCTGTCCTAGTTTCCACTCTTCTTAAGGACTAGTTGTTTAAATTTTCCTTGCTTCCAATGAAACAACCTAGTATCCTCTCAGTAAGTTCCACTGGGCTTGGGATAAGATACCTTGAGTTATTTTCTATTGCTTGTAACCAAATTAAGAAAGTCTCCAAAACAATTCTACCAATCACATTAAGGCTAGGCCTTCTACTTCAGAATTTAAAGTTAAATTTTGTTTATTAATTGCAATAAATATGAATTTTATCTTTTTCTCTTGTGGTGAAGAAAAACGTTCATGAGTAAACTGAGCATGATCTTAGCCATCTCAATCATAGGTCATGACAACAAGTAAAACAAATTTAGTACTGTAAAAAGTGTGCTTTTGAGAACTTGTCAAAAGAAGAAAGCAAATAAACATGAGCTGGAAAGAGTGTACTCTTAATACTCTGGATTTCCTGAACTTCTTTGTTTAAAAATATTCTTACTACATCAGCAGATCTCACAGGGAAAGGATTTATAAGTGAGGGAATTTGTAAAGAACACATTTTAAAAAGTTAAAGGTATTTACATACCCAGAACTATAAACACTTGCTTTTAAAGTTTTATGGCTTTTCTTCCTTCAGCTATCTACTCAACACAATGGTGGTTCTGTGCCAAAATATCTACATAGAAACTTCCCAAACAGAAGAAAACTGCTTATTTTGAGTATAGGTGGAAAAATTTTATTTGACAACACTGACAGTCTGAACAGCCATTGATTTCATTGTTTTGTTGTTCTTCAAACACAGACTGACTATTTTTTCAGTCCTTTCTTACATCCTCTTCAAATGACTGCAGAAATAAGCACACAAGGAGCTTTTCATAGGAATTCTCTAATGCTCTCTCATTTTAACAAGCACCATAATGGCTGTGATCTACTGTATCTTGTGAATTTAACTTTCTATCAACCTATATCTAAAATACCTGCATTTTAAAATGAATGAATTGCCTAGGGCAGAGAATAGCAAATAATAATATTATGAAAAGATTCTCATGATTCTAATAATTCCCATGTTTCTTTAGTTCATTGCTATTTTCCATGTTTCTTGGTACACTCTATACTTAGTAAAGTACCTAGTACAAAGTAAATACTCAGTAAACATTTGTTAATTAACTGAAAATCATCATTAAAGATATACTTACTCTATCATCATATCTCACACATAGTAAGAGTATTACAAAGTAAAACAAAATAGAAAAAAATAATAATTTGTAATTCTTCTGATTTTATTCCAGGTTCAGGTTTTAATCCATGTTTCACTGTCTTTAAGTCCCTGAAATAAAGAGCTATGTTAAGAATTAAGAATAATTTTCAAAACTAAATGATTTGCTTATGATATTAAATATTAATCCATCTGACCAATAATGAAGTCCTAAAAAGGAAAGAACATTAAATGTGTTTCTATAGTAGTAGGATACTGTTCGATTGGTGCTTTTAAATATTTTAGAGTATAATTTAATATTAAAAATTACTGCTCTATATGGTTTCTGCACTTTTGAAATTCAGTGAATAATCTGCCTCCATTATTATCTGAGACCCTCTTCCACCAACCACTGAAGAATACTGTTTTGCTTTGCTTCCTCAAAGACATCTTTTATTCTCTCTTTATTCACTGCTAGATGGGAATTCTACTAGGAAATAAAATATTATCTCTCAGTAATCAAGTTGACATTAGACACATTTGCTAACACAATTCTATTTTGACTGTTAAACAATATGTAGAATAGTTTCTCAAATGCCTGTATTCTGAAGTCCCTTAGAGATCAAAAGTAATAAATTCTAAGAAAGATAACAAAGGTAGAATCTGTAGATTTGGTAATAAAGTTGACATAAAAGATCATGGATCCAGGATGGAGCTCAGTGAAATAAGCCAGGCGGAGAAAGACAAATGCCAAATGATTTCCCTCATTTGTGGAGTATAACAATGAAGCAAAACTGAAGGAACAAAATGGCAGCAGACTCAGAGACTCCAAGAAGGAACCACTGGTTACCAAAGAGGAGGGGTGTGGTAGGGCAGGTGGGGAAGGAGGGAGAAGGGGACTGAGGAGTATTATGTTTAGTATACATGGTGTGGGGGATCACAGAGAACAGTGTACCACAGAGAAGGGACATAGTGGATCTCTGGCAACTTGCTCTACTGATGGACAGTGCCTGCAATGGGGTATGGGTAGGGACTTGATAATATGGGTAAATGTAGTAACCACATTGTTTTTTCATGTGAAACCTTCATAAGAGTGTATATCAATCATACCTTAATAAAAAATTTTTTAAAAAAGATCATGGATTTAATATCTAGGGAACAGCATCCATTAATTAGTTTACAACCTTGTAACATTATTTTGAAAATATATTTTTTAAAAACCATGGAAGTACTATTACAATACAGAATGGCTGAAAGAAATTTAAGATGTAAAATATCAAGGAATAAAGATCACAACAAGAATACAAAACACCACCATTCAAATCAAATCTACCTCATTGCATTCCTAATCATGTTAATTTATAAAATGATATTTGCATACTTGGGCAAGAAAAATGAAAAATTTAAATTAAAAATTGAAAATTTGCTTATCACCTAATAATCAGAAATAGTATCCCGCAGTATTCAGAAAATTTTATTTTAATGACCACTGATTTTTATTTAAAATATATAACAAAAATTTTATAGGGGACAGGGAAACACAAAAATAAAATTTTTACATACTAGGACTAAGAATTAGAGCACAGGTTTCCCATAAATTCTTGCAAACATCTCTTTCTACCCACCAATTATTGCCTGCACCTGCTTATATCTTTAAATGATGACTTTAAAGTCAATTACTAGACATTACTATTCAAAATCTTTCTAATATGCTCCAGGATTGTTACAGAGTAAAATAGCTCCTTATAGTAACTCATCTTGACTCATATATGCTTTCAGTTAAAATATAACAGTACCAGCCATCTTTAATTGGAAAAAAGCATATTCTCTGAGTATAAAACAAAGAGAACAAATCAAATGCATTGTAAACAATTATACATTATTCTTGGCTCCCACTTCCATTTTAGATTTATTAGCCACTTGGAAACAGAAGCAAAAGTTATTGTCTTAACCCTATGCTGGGAAAATACAAGTCTAGTTACATTATGTGTTATTGCTTTAAAAAAAACTGAAATATAAAATAACCTCCACCAAAACACTGGCTGCAGCTCTGACTGTTCAAGTTCTCTAACACAAAAAAGAAAAAGAGAAATAAGAAAAACAAACAATTATATATGTTTACAAATTTGTCAGGACTCTTGCACTTAGCTGATAAAATATTCAAAGTATCATTTGGCTTCCATCACCACTATAGTAATCTTTTGTTAAAGACACAGACAATTTTTCAAATGATAAATCCAATGAATTCCTTCCAACCTTTATGTTCCTAGATCTGAAATCAGCAACTCAAAATATTGACCAGTCCTACTTCTCGGATGTCTCTTTTGCTTATGGCTCCCATGACATTACTTTTTCTCTGTCCTATTCTCACAACTACTCCTTTTTCAGTGACACTTTCCTTTAACTTTTAATGTTACTCATGATGCCAAATTTGTAAGTTTTCTCCTCTCAATACATATACTGATGACTTCAACTGCTATATAGTCAATGAGTTCTACAACTTCATTCAAGAATTTGTTTTCTGATCTAAAATAACTGTCTCCTGGATATGTGTGCCTGACTGTCCCTCAAACACCCAAGCTCAGTATTCTAAGATTTGAATTCAGTACCTTCTCCCCCAAATCTGGTTTCTCATGTTCATCTACTTTTAAGGTTAATAGCATGTTAGTCCATCCATTAGTCCAAGCCAGGAAGCTAGACCACATCTTTATCTGCTATGGACTGGGTTTCTTGCACTAAAGACAATTTCAGAGGAATAAAGAACAGATGTGGAAAGTATAAGACAGATTGCAAAAACTGACTTCCTCTCCTTGAATGGCCAATATTCTCATATCTTTCTCTTATACATATATATTTTTAAATGCCCCTACTAACATTATACCAATATCCAATGTACCCAAAGAGAAATGCCCCAAAGTTTTATGCAGTTACAAAGCTAAGTTCAGGGTCTCTAGGTGATATGCATGCTTCTTGAACAGATTCAAAGATGGCTTCTCATGCTTGGCAACACATGGCCCACTGTTAATTAATATTAAGATACTTAAAACTAACTAATATACCTATCACACAATGGAGGAGGCAGAACAAGAATACAGTATACAGTTGGACAGAGACTATGTAATCCAGTGTACATAAAAGAGTAACACATTTTCTGATCCTCAGAATATCAATTGTATAATTTAAAATAATGTTTGAACAGGTTTGTATGATAAAATTATCCTATAACACAAAATAAAGCTTGAAATGTATTGTCACTTCTGAAAAGCCAATAACTTTTGCCAGGAGCAAGAGTATATTTTGAAATTTGAAACAGAACATAAGTAATATTATCTACTCCAACATTAGAAGAAAACACCACCAAATAGATATATCTGAGTACTTGGAAAAGCCATAGGCAGACTTCTGGTTTCTAGTCCAGTTTCTAGTCAGAAGTCACCATTTGGTCCTAACAACAAGTAAAAATTAAAACAAATTGAAAAATCAACAAATTTTCTCAGATTTTTAAGAGAAGTAAGGTCACAGGGCAAACTGCTAATCCCAAAGTTGCAGAAACCAACAGGCAAGTACACAGAATCACAACTTAATAGAACAAAAGTGCACAGCAGGAACTGCCAGAGGAACCTGCATCAGGGTAGGAGAAACCCAAACAGAAATTGATGAATTTCTGGAAGCTCAGTGCAGACAACTCTGAGAGTTAAAAACTCTAGGAAAACCCAGTCATAGTGGGGGGCCACCTACACTTGTGTGAGTTTTATCTCCAGAAGCTAAACCAGGTTCTCACAGTATCAGAGTAAATTTGAAATTCACATTGAATTTCAGAGAAAATTCCCTTCATGCTTCCGGCAGGAAGAGGGGAAAAGTAACCATTTTAAAACACACAACTGCATTCTGTTCTTAACAATGCCTACCCACTAGAGAAATTAGTAAGACTTTAATCTGCTAGGGTTTTATCAGAGCCTAGATGATCTGGAGGGAGGAAAGTAATATCCAACTCCAGCCCACTTTAGCCATCCTATCCTGCCCAAAGGGTGAGAAGGAAAACTGAGAAGCACTTAGATAATTCACAGCCCAGAAGTATAGACTGATTAAGATACTGAGACCTAATCATGGGACTATAGAAAAGTTCCCCTCCCCACAACACCTTACCACCACATTAATAATGGCCTGTTTACAAAAGTTTCTTTTATTTGGTATATCATGTCCAGTTATCAAGAAAAAACTATTACAAGGCATACCAAAAGGTAAAAAACATGATTTGAAGAGACAGAACAAGCATCAAAACCAGACATGGCATAGATGTTGGAATCATCAGATTGGGAATTTAAAACAACTATGATTAATATCCAATTATGTAATGGATAAAGTAAACAGCATGTAAAAACAGATGGGCAATGTAAACAGAGAGATGGAAATTCTAAAAAAGAACCAAAATGAAGTGCTAGAGATAAAAAAAACACTAACGGAAATGAAGAATGCCTTTGATAGGTTTAATAGCAGATTGGACATGGCTGTGGAAAATCTCTCAACTTGAGGGTATCTTATTAAAAACCCCACCTGAAAAGAAAAGTGAAAAGCAACTAATAAATGGAATTGAATATCCAAGAACTGTGGGACAACTATTAAGAGGTATAACGTACACTGTGGTAATACCAGAAGTATAAAAAAGAGAAAGGAACAGAAGAAACAATGATTGAGAATTTCTCCAAGTGTATCAGACACCAAACCACAGATCCAGGAAGCTCAGAGAACACCAAGCAAGATAAATGCCCCCAAAAACTATACCTAGGCAAGTCTCATTCAAACTTTAGAGAATCAAGGACAAAGAAAGTATACTGAAAGAACCAGAAGAAGAAAATCTAACCTATAAAGGATCTAAGATTAGAATTACATCTAATTTCTCCTTAGAAACCATGCAAACAAGAGGAAAGTGGAGTGAAATATTTAAAATGTTGAAAAAATAAACCTCCACAACCGAGAATCCTATACCCTATCACCCTTCAAAAGTGATAGAGAAATAAAATATTTTCTCCAACAAACAAAAATTGATGGTATTTCTTGCCTTGCAAGAAATTTTAAAAGAAAACATTCTTTACAAGAAACAAAAATGATACAGGTCAGAAACTTGGATCCACATAAAGGAAGAGCATTTGGAGAGGAATAAGTAAAGGTAGAATAAAAATCCTTTTTATTCTTAATCAGTAAACTGTTCAAAATAATAATAGCAACAATGTATTAAATATATGTATACAAAACATGTGCCTATGTGTAAGTGAAATGAATGAAAGAAATAACACAAAGGATAAGATGGAAGTTATGATTATTTCCTTATCATAAGGTATTCCTATTACCATTAAGTGGTATAGTGTTATGTGAAATTGGACATAGATTAGCTGTAAATGTATATTGCGAACTCTACAGCAACCATTAAATTAAGTGAAAACAGAAGTATACCTGATATGTTAAGAAAGGAGAGAAAACAGAACCATATAAAACATATAACTAAAACCAAAAATGGGAGAAAAAGAATGGAAGAAAAATGGGAACAAAGAACTCACATCAAATATAAAACAGTAACAATGTGGTAAATATTACTCAACTATACCAATAATCACTCAAACATCAATGATCTAAATACACCAATTAACATAGAAATTGTCAGAGTAAATAAAAAATAAAAACAATTATATATTGTTTACAAAGAACTCATGTTAAATATAAAGACACATGCAGATTAAAAATAAGTGAAGAAATAAATAGAGACAAAAGCATACCAGCTCACACTAATGAAAAGAAAGCAGAAGTAACTATACTAATTTCAGACAGAGCAGCCTTTAAAGCAAGTAAAGTTGTCAGGGATATAGAAGGATATTATATAATGATAAAAGAGTCAATTCTCCAAGAATACAACAGTCTTTAACATATATGCACCTAACAGGAAAGCATCAAAATATATGAAGCAAAAATCGAGAACAGCTAGGAGAAAATAGATAAATCCACTATTATAGTTGGAGGCCTCATTTCCACTCTATCAAAAACAGACGTACCCCACAGGCAGAAAATCAGTAAAACATAGTTGAAGTCAACAGCACCATTAATCAACTGGATATAATTGACATCTACAGACTACTTCACCCAACAACTGCAGAATACATATCTTTCTCAAGATCACATGGAACATTTATTAAGACAGACCACATAAAACACATCTTAAGAAATTTAAAAGAATATAAATCATACCAACTTTGATCTTGGACACAACAGAATTAAATTAGAAATCTAGAAAGGGAAGTTAGCTAGAAAAATCCCCAAATATTTGGAGATTAAACAACCCATTGTTAAGTAAAAAATGAACCAAAGAAGAAATCTCAAGGGAAATTTTAAAATACTTTTAACTGAATGAAAGAATGAAAATGAAAACAACTTATCAAAATTGGTGGGATACAGCAAAAGCAGTTCTTTAAAGAGAAATTTATAGCATTAAAGGTATATTAGAAAAGCAAAAATTTCTAAAGTACATCATCTAAGTTTATATCTCCTAGGAAAAGAGCAAATTAAATCCAAAGTAAACAAAAGAAACAAAAATTCAAACAGAAATAATGAGATTAAAAATGGAAATCAACAGAGAATGTCAATAAAAGCAAAAGAAGATTTTTGAAAAGTTCAATAAAGTAAATAAACTTCTGGCCAAGCTAACTAAGAAAAAAGATTGTTTTTGAAATATTTATTTTATTTATTTTATTTTATTATTTTATTTTATTTTATTTTATTTTATTTTATTTTATTTTATTTTATTTTATTTTATTTTATTTTATTTTATTTTATTTTATTTTATTTTATTTTATTTATTTTATTATTTTATTTTATTTTATTTTATTTTATTTTATTTTATTTTATTTTATTTTATTTTAATTTAATTTAATTTTATTTTTGAGATTGCTAGTATCAGAAATAAAAGAAGGGACATAACATCCCATGGATATTGAAAAGATAATGCAAGAATATTATGAACACTTTTATGCCCATAAATTTGATACCTAGATTAAATGGACCAATACTTGATAGACACAATCTGTCAAAACTCATACAAGGAAAAAAATACAATCTGAATAGGCCTATTTCTATTGAATAAATTGAATCAATAATTAATAATCTTTTAAAAACTGAAAGCACCAGGCCCAGATGGATTCCCTGGTGAAGACTACCAAACATTAAAGGAAGAGATTATACCAATTCTCTACAGTCTCTTTCAAAAGGTAGAAGTAGAGGGAATACTTCCTAACCCAATCTATGAACCCAGCATTACCTTAACACCAAAACCAGACAATGACATCACAATAAAAGAAAATTCTAGACCAATATTTATCAGGAACATAAATGCAAAATCCTCAATAAAACATTATCAGATTGAATCTAACAATGCACCAAAGGAATCATGACCAAGTCTGATTTAACCTAGGTACACAAAGCTGGTTCAACATTCAAAAATCAATTAATGCAATCCATCAAATCAATAAGCTAAGAAAAGAATGACAAGATCATATCAATAGATGCAGAAGAAGCATATGCCAAACCACCAGCCATTCATAATAAAATTTCTCAGTACTAGGAAAACAAAGAACCTCAATTTCATAAAGAATATCTACTTAAAAAAACAGCTAATATTATCCTTAATGGTGATAAACTAGAAGCTTTCCCACTAAGATCAGGAATAAGGCAAAGTCTCCTCTCACCACTTTTTCAACATTGTACTGGAAGCCTTCATTAATGCAATGAGAAAAGAAAAGAAAAGATATACTGGGAAGGAAGAAAAAGCTGTCTTTGTTGATAGATGACATGATTGTCTATGTGGAAAATCTGAAAGAACTGGCAAAAAAACTGAAAATAAAAATTAAAACAAGTTAGCAGGATAGGAGGTTAATATTAGAGTCAATAGCTTTGAACTATATATATACCAGCAATGAACAAATGGAATTTGAAATTAAAACTATTTATATCAGCACTACTAAATATGAAATATTTAATTATGTCTAACAAAATATTTACAAATCTATATGAGCAAAACTACAAAATTCTATGCAAAAAATTAAACATCTAAATAAATGGAGAGATATTCTAAGTTAAAGGATAGGGAGACTCAATATTAACAAGATAGCAAGTTCTTCCCAATTTGATCTACAGATTGAATACAATCCCAAACAATATCCCAGCAACATTTTGTGAACATCAAAACACTGATTCAAAAAACCTACAATAGTTAACATAATATTGAAGGAGAACAAAGTTGGAGGATTTACTATAAAGCTACAGTAATAGTATGATATTGCTGAAAGAAAAGAAAAATACATCAACAGAATAAAACAGAGAGCCCAGACATAGACTCATATAAATATAGTTAACTTATTTTTTACAAAAGAGCAAAGAAAATACTATGGAGAAAAGACAGTTTTTTCAACAAATGGTCCCAGAACAACTGGACATCCACATGCAAAAAAAAAAAAATAATCTATATTCAGACTTTACAAGTATTAACTCAAAATGGATCACAGGCCTAAATGTAAGATGTAAAACTATAGAATTCCTAGAAGATAGCACAGGAGAAAATCTAGTTGTCATTGAGTTTGGCAATGAATTTGTGAGTCAGTCTTTTAGATACAACACCAAAGTTATGATCTATGAAAGAAATAATTGATAAACTGGACTTCAATAAAATTAAAAGTTTCTATTCTATGAAAGGCACTGTCAAGATAATGCCAAGATAAGAATATTTTCTCCCACAGACTGGGAGAAAATATTTGCAAAAGTCACATCTGATAAAATATTGTTACAAAAAACATACAAAGAACTAAAACTCAACAATAATAACCACTATAATGAAAAAATAAGCCAAAGACCATAATAGAAAACTCACCAAAGAAGATATACTAATGCAAATAGGCATAAGAAAAGATACTTCATGTTATCTATTATTAGGGAAATGCAAATTAAAACAATGATAAAATACTACTACACATCTATTAAAATACCCCAAATCCAGAAAACTGACAACATCAAATGCTGGTGAGGATATGGAGAAACAAGAATTCTTATTCACTACCTGTGGGAATACAAAATGCTATAGGCACTTTGGAAGAAGGTTCAGCATTTTCTTGCAAAATAAAACATACTCTAACCAAACAATCATTCTCCATTTTTCCAAATTACTTGAAAACTGATGTCCACACAAAAATCTACATGCTTTTTGTGCAGCTTTATCTGTAATTGCCAAACTTGAAAGCAACCAACATGTCCTTCAGTAGGCTGACTAGATAAACTGTGGTATATTCAGGTACATATATACACAACAGTAAAAAGAAATGCACTATCAAGTGTGAAAAAACTGGAGGAAACTTTAGTAGGTATTACTAAATGAAAGCAGCCAATCTAAGAAGGCTACATACTGTATGTTTCCAATTATATGACATTCTGGAAAAGGCAAAAATGTGAAGAGAGTAAAAATATCAGAGTGTACCTGAGGGAGAGGGAAAGATGAATAGGTAAAACACAGAGGACTTTAAGAACAATGAATCCATTCTGTATGACTAAAATGGTGGATATATATCATTATAAATTTTTTCAAACTCATAGAACATACAACACTAAGCGTGAACCATAATATAAACTATGGGCTGAATGATTATGATGTCAATATAGGTTCATCAATCATTACAAATGTACCACTCTAGTGGGGGGTGTTCTTAATGGAGAAGTCTATGCATGTGTAAAGGCAGGAGATACAAGGGAAATCTCTAAACCTTCTACTCAGTTTTGCTGTGAACCTAAAACTGCTCTAAAAAATAAGGTCTACTTTCTATTTTTTTTAAAAAAAGCATCTTGCACGGAGAAACTGAGCTTCCCACACTTGCAAATATGGAATGAACAAAAGTTAGCAGATTGCAAGTCAAATGACATGGAAACATCTAAGTGCTGTCTTTGAGAACACATTATAGGAACATTTGTTAATAAGGTGTTTATATGTCCAGTAGCATGTGGTGTAAGTGGCATTAAAAAAGATTTTCTGAAGGCAAGCAGAAGGATGAGGGCAGGCGACTGAACAGGCAGGAAAGGGGTAGTGTTGGAAAACTGCCTCACTCGACATTTCTCCCCTCCTTTCCTCATGTCACAGTTTTGTTTGATCAATTACTCTGGTATTGGAAAAACCAAAGTAACAAATATTTACTGAGTGCTTATGTTTAGTGAACAATTAAGGATTGCTAAAGCTAGGAAAGGGCGCATAAAGTATAAATTAGGCCAAAATGAGTAGCAAGATTAACTATTATTGCTTCATGGGCATAATATTGGGGTCCCGACATCACTGACTAAAGGTAAAACAGATAAGATACTAGAAATGGAATTGAATGTCAAATTTTTCATTAGAATTAAGGACATTTTCTACTCAAAAACAGAAATAAGAGAGTGAGGTTTAACAAGGAAGAAACTTACTACATTTCTATTGTCTAGAACTAGTGGTTCTGATGTTGTGATCTTTATGAGTAAGCCAGGCTGTGAATTCCTAAGATACTCAGTCCATTCAAAGCCTAAATTAAGCTTTCAAATCTACAAAGTCAGGGGTAAACCTCTCACATTAAGAGGAAACTTTTATCTAGTCAATGTTATGCTTAGCATAGAGACACCAATGTAAGGCTATTTAATATGGATGAAAATTTAGAGAATTATAAATACCTAAATATGGAAAGAAACTAAGAAGTGGAACATACCCAACATTCCAAAGCAGGAATTCTTTCTACGACATTTTCAACCGAAGTTTATACAGTCTGCCTGATATATGCAGTGACAATGAGTTCACTCTTTTCATAGAAAGCCTAATATATTCATATTTGAACATCTACAGCAACAAACATTTCCTGTGAATGTGCATGTGCCAGATACAACACCAGAACCCAGGGATGCAAGCATGGATAATAAATGTACTCCTTCAGTCAGACTCAATTCCATTTCTCTTTAACTTCCCTCCATTGGTCTTTATGCCTATAGTGCTAAACGTTAGTGTTCCCTTTATTCAGTTAGCCATAGCCACTCCCAGCTACTGCAGCTGTTCTTTGCAGAGTGCTCATAAGCTGGATGGCTTGCACTTGTTGCTGTAACAGTGAATGCGCTGAACTAAAAATGGTATTTCAGATATTGCACAAGTACTTTGGAGCAAGGTAGGATCAATACTTTCTTCACATGAAATACGGTTATTTCTAAAACAGATATAGCTTTTTTTAGATAGGGATCTATTTAATACATTTTACTGGTAGGATGGCAAATCAACATGCTTTCAATATAAGACATTATCCTAGCATTAAAGTAAATCTACGGTCAAAAAGTGCTTTAAGGGTTAAAACCGTATGTACATATGAGGAAGTGGTTATTGTTGTTAGATTCCATTAAGTGGCTTTATAAGGGTATCTATCACAAGGACTGGATTATAAATACACCAACAACCACAACCAGATATATAAATGTAAGAATATTTTTCACATGGGTGACAGCTGGGCCCATAAGAATGTTAATAGTCTTTTACAGGAGTGAATGTTGAGAGAAAAGGATAAAAGCAAACCACATTTGTAATATTATTTTGCTAAGATAAATAAATAACCACATTCAAAAAGTTAAGTAAGTATACAAAGAAAACTCTGACTATAACTTCTTTCAGTTTTTTGTGGATTTTGTTGTTGTGAGTAACAAAAATATACTTTGGCATGTTATTCTCTACCCAAACACTCTGCAAGGTCCTGGACTTCAGGAGACTCTGTAACAGAGTTCTCAGTTTCAATGGCCAGGGATTCTCCTGGGGCCCTTGAAAAATTATTGGATGGGGAAAATTTTCATAAGTGAGAATTACACTGCACAAGGGATAAGAAACATAATCTAATCAGGAGAAATCTGAACAAATGCTCATATTTCTCCCATTTGCAATTTTCCCCAAAAGTGACTTGGCACTTGTTAAAAGTATGAGTTAAGAGGCAGCCCTGAGGGCCAATTTGGCTGATCACATTCGAGTAGATTTGCTAACTGCTGAGAAAGAGGGTGGTTCATCTATAACAGTCCAAAATGATATAGGTTGAGATTTGTCAATATTTTCAAAAGCCAAGAAGAAAACATGTGTCAAACAGGATCTCAAATATAAACAAGAATTTATATTAAAAATAATATGAATTCTTAAATGTAAGAATGATGTATTAAGACAAATATAATTACCTAAAATATTGGTCTTCAGAGATCATATTTATCAAGTAGCTTTAGTTTTTTCTTTGGACATACCATAAAATCAATAAATAGAATGAGAGGACATTTTGGTTAATAAGCAGGTAGTTCATAATGATCAAATGTAAATGGAAAGGAGTATTAGTAAATAATGCAAAAACATTAACCAACCCAAAAATCTTTTATGCTTGACTTCTGAGGTGCTTTTGCACTAGAAAATTAATAATGACATGCCCAGAGTTCTAGAAATCCTCAGTAGTTCAAACCATATTATGCAGACAACCTGTGAAGATCTCGCCACAGCCCAAACAACATTCTCTTCCCATTCTGTGTTTGACATTGCTGATCATGCTATCAAGGATTGCTATCGAGGAGAAATTGCAGGGTGAGGGACCACCCCAGCTCCCAAGTTCCCTCCTTTCTAGGACCAGGTTCAGGAAACATGAATTTTCTGGAATTTTTTACTATTATTCTAATGTTAATTCAATATTATTAAGAATTTATGGCATTTTAATTTTATAAAGATGGAAAGAAATTAAGAGATGTTCCTTTTGTTGGCTTCTCACTACCATTTATTAAATACTTGCTCCACTCTGTCCAGAGGAGGCTGTACTCAATCCCAGGACAGCAAACTCTTGCCCTCTCTACAATAGGCTGATCTATTTGTCACTGTACTTTTGTTTTACCTTGGGAAGAGAGAAAAGAGTAAACTATTATACCCAGAACCTGCTGAAATGGGTGGGAGGAAGACATAGTTTCAGTGAACTAACAAGAAAATGTGTACATTTAAAATATGTTCCTTTTCCACTTTGTTAAACAGTTAACATGTATCCACTGACAGGTATTTTCACTGGCCTTTTTGTTTCCATATTTGCTGGACTAATTCTCCCTCCTCCATGCAAATCCAAAGCAGTATTTAGATTTCACTTTCTTGAATGCTGATGTGGTTGATTAAATCTAATCCAAATACTCTCTTACAGGATTTAAGGATTTCTGTCAAGTGACAGCACACACTTCTTATGCTGTTAAAATTCTAGTACATCCTCTTTGCCCTAGTAAACCAGATTTAGGTCATTTAAGAGCTAAACTAGTTTCATTGGGCAGTGGGAAAGATAAGCACACACTGCAACAGATATAAAAAATATAATTGGGTCCCAGGTTAAAAAAAACCTTAAACCATCCAAAAAGTCAAACCTTATTACTGTTTAGTTCATTCACTCTACATATGTGCATAAATTGTCTGCTCCATGCCAGGTCTGAGGGTCTGAAAAGATGCTGAGAATATACAAAGAACAAGAGGCACTCTATAATTTGAAAAAAGTTTTTGTCACTTTACAATGTTTTCACATCCCTGTTGAAGCCAGAATTTCAGAAATATCTCACAAAGGAAAAATGATCCTCAAAGAATACATTAACTATTTCTTAGGTTATACAGACAATTTTACACATTGCTATCTTAAAGGTATTTTTTTAATTTTGGTATCATTAATATACAATTACATTATCTTAAAGGTTTTAACCCAGGTTTTAATTTCCATTTGACAGCTGCTTAAATAAATAAGGAGGTAAAAATTATCTATCTGAACTATATTTCTCTCAAAATTTTTAATGTCCACTTTCTGTCTTTAATACATTTGCTTAACAAGTTGAGTTAGTAGTGTATAATATTAAAAACTACATAGACACTATGTAATCTCATTTATATGTAGAATCTATAAAAGTTGAACTTATAGAACCAGAGTGTAGAATGGAGGTTGTCAGAGGTTGTGGGGAGGAGGAAACGGAAAGATACTAGTCAAAGCATAGAAACTTCCAAATATAAGATGAATAGATCTCAGGATCTAACATGACAGCATGGTAAATATAATTAATAATACTATATTGAAATTTTCTAAAAGAGTAGACGTAAAATGTGCTCACCACAAAAGAAAAAATGGTAACCATGTGAGGTGATGGATGTGTTAATTAGACTGATAATAGTAATCATTCCACAATGTATATCAAAACATTATGTTGTACACTTCAAATATATACAATAAATACAGGCTGGGGGAAAAGGTCTACATGCATCTTAAGCAAATGAAAGAACCAGTAAGTAAGACAGAACATGTTGTGATTACATCTTGTTTTCTCTGGGAGAATGAATTAGTTATGGCACAATTTCCCATGGTAGAGATTATTCCAAGCTTCTTTTTAAAATTGGCTTTCAATATTATGTAGCAGTAATGTCTATTCAATGAGTGAAAAATCACCCAAGACAAATTATATCAGCCTTCTGGATTTTTTCCACTTTAATCCCAAAATAATACACTGTGAAACACAATAAAGGCATGACTGGGAAGAGAAAAAAAGTAAACTATTATACTCAGAACCTGCTGAAATGACTGCTGTCCATCTCAGCATTACACAATAGGTACTGTTTGATTCACAGTTTATGGAAGTGTACCTCTTGAGAAAAGTATGAATAGTAAGAACACATACGTAATAATATACAAAGAAGTCAAAGCACCGTGTCCTCAAGAATACTATTTTCCACTCTTAATAAAATTTTTGTAACTTGGAAAATGGGTTAAGATGGTCTCTACTTCTGCATACTTGCTGCTTACAAATTTTATAAAATTTGCAATTTTCTGTTATTGTGGGTAAACAATTCTAGTTCTAAATTCATCCATGTAAAGGAGACAAAATATATGTTTCTTCTTGCCATGTAAGTTTTGCTTAGTAACCAGTATGAGTGTGCTCTGCATTATTTAAACACAGACATATAGAAAATATTGGATGGACTTTGTGCGCAAGGCCCTAAGCTAGGAGATTTGAATCATCTCAGATATATGGGTGGATGTTGCCATTTGCCAGAAGTTAAAGAAATAACTATGGTATAATAATATAAAAAGCTCTGAAGAAAACACACAAGGTGTAAATCCAAATATTAACTAAGCAATCAGGGACAACTTATTTTCTTGTTCTTCAGGTTATTTATCTCTAAAATTAAGATAACAATAGCACCAACATAACTGTTGTAATAAGCATAACTGAGATGGGGGGGGATGAGAGGTTACATTTAGAGTATTAGAACTGTATCTGGCAAACAATAAGTTCTCAGTAAAAGTTAGCAAATAAAACAAGCTAATAGGGTACAAGAATGTAGCTGTTTCAAGAAATGGAGAATACAAAATTTAAAGCCATTTCCTGCCAAGAGTAACTAAATGTTTTCCTATATGGACAAAGTTCAGTAAAATTTATTCTGAGTTCAAACAGCCATGTTTGGTGTTCACACTGTATTAATCTTGATCGAACACTGTAGCAATCTAGAGGGTCTCTGCCAGAATTCAACCATACTGGCACCCTGACATTGCATTTCCAGCCTCCAGAACTATCAGAAATAAATTTTTGTTGTTTATAAGCCACCCATTCATTGGTACATTGTTACAGCAGCCAGAACTAAGACAGATCTAACTAATTTTGTTTGGAATTGACAGGCTTAGCATATAAACTCTGTAGCATTTCCCACATTTACTAAGGGAGATGGAAACTTGCAGCCGTCTCAGAGACGGTCATCATTGTCCAGAGCAGCCTCAACAAAGATTCAAGAGATACCAAGACGGCTGTAGGAGAAATGCTATACAAAGTAAAACACCACAGACCGAGAATCCAAAGAATGGTTTCAAAGTACAAACTGCAAATCAAGTCAAAGGAATAAATATTCAAAACTGGAAGTGCTGATTTTTCCAAAGTTGTGTCTTACATGTAATCTTCAAGGTGACTACTAATGAAGATTTACCCTTTGAGGAACTTCACAGAGGCTAGTATTATGAAAATTAACAAATGAAAGAGATACTTACTACCCTTATTTTAACCTCAAAGAGGTTACTTTGATTTTACTGTACTTTGTTACGGGCCACACCTAACATTAAGAGAGTATATAAATACAATCCTTTTTAGTTCCAGAAGTAGAGAATATGTGAATATTGATGAACAATAGTATTAACTGTCACAACTAAGTCTCTAAAATTAAATGCCACCAAGCCTTTATGCGTTACCGAGACGGTCCGTATAGCATTATCATGGGTTCCCGGAAAAATTTAAAGGGAAACTTTCACAATGTCCGCAGCCCTTGATGTCCAATAAATAAAGAACAAAATTTGAAAGGAACAGTCTTCAAAGACCTTGGACGAACCTTGATTTCTGAATGAAACAGTACATATATATATAAAAGGAAAAGTGACAGTATTACCTCATGCTGACGAGAACCTGCTGCCGCGGGAGGCCCAGCTGACGTCACTACGGCCCTCCAGCCGGCAGCTAAGCGGCCTCGCCGCCCGGGCCACGCGGACTGCCGGGCGCTGCAGGCCGGCCGCTCACCGCCCAGATCCGGGCGGCCTGCCGGCACCGGTGCTGCCAGGCCTGACCCCCGGCGTCTCCGCCCAACATCCCTGTGGGACCCAGACTCTCCTCCGTGCTGTGTGGGCAGGGCCACCCCGCGCAACAGCAAGAGGGCCCCCGAGTGGGTCCACGCGGTGGACGCTGGCCCGGGAAGCGCTGGACCCGGGGGCACCGCCTCCTGTGCGCCGCCCGGACGGTCCTGCCTGATCTCCCCCTCCACTGAGGCCCTGAAGAGGAAAAGGAGGAGCAGGCCGCTGCTGCAAAGGCTGCGACCAAGGAGAAATTGCAGGGTGAGGGACCACCCCAGCTCCCAAGTTCCCTGCTAGTCACCTGGCGGTGGCCGTCGAGCCTGCTGACATGGGAGCCCCTGTGCCTCTCAGCGGTTCCTCCTGGGGACTGGGGTGCGCAGCCGCGCTGGGACTGGTCTGCAGCACCCCTGCTCAGGCCCCGGACAGGGAGGAACAACCCGAGTGGGCTGAAGGTGTTCTTCCGCAGACTCTTAAGCAGAAAGTGGAAATAAGGTTGGCAGAAAATAAAGTTTCGTTAAAATTATATGTATGTAATATATATATGAAACATGAAAATATAGATACATACATATATGCCACCAATATCTCTGTCAATTATCAAGGAAATTCACAGACATATGGTTATGGCCTTTTTGTTTAAAAAATCTATCCATAATTTAGTATGTCTCAAGTGGAGTTCCTTAGAAAATGGCATCAGAATTAACCTGGGATGACTGTTAAAAACATATATTTTAAGGTCCTATGATTGAGACCTGCTGAGTCATAAATCCCCACAACAGGATATAAGATTCTTTTTTTTTTTTAAATCTCCCTAGGAAGTGTTTGTACACCGTAAAGATAGAGAATTATTACCCTAGTTCTCCTTTCTTCCAAAATCACATAAGGACAGAACATTTAAAGTCCTGCATATAATTTTTCAGGATAAATTATAAGGATGTTTTTTTTCTGAAAAGCTTTAGGTACATCTCATATGAAATCATTTTAACCTCTGTGTAAAGATTATAAGTTAAAAGCATGCATCAACCCTTCCTCCCTCCATAAACTGACTATTCTAAAACTCATAGGTGTAAAAGTGAGCATTGGTCAAAGGCATAATAAGTGCCCAAAGATAAGAATATGAGCGAGAAGTTAACAGTAACATTTTGGTAGCTGGAAGGTAGGTCAGTAAGTGATAAATGACTTAGCAGAGGCAAAAAATCTGAAGTTCTTATTCATTTGCCAGAAGCAACTAATTGCTACTTTTTATTTTTAAAATAAAACAAAATTTTTTAATTCTTTTAGAGAATACATATGATATAGGTATATAATTTTGATACATATTATAGCATGTTTTTGCACAGTTCTACACTACTTTTTACCTGATTGCTATCAATGTAGTAACATAATTAAGTCCTTCCATATCACTACATAATATCCTTCATTATTTATAAAGGGCTGTGTAATATCCCATTGTCTGGATATTGCATATTATCTAATCAGTCCCTTATTAATGAATATATAATATATAATATAACAGCATACAAAGTTTGGAGTCAACATATTTTTTTCCCTAACTTTTTATTTTTAACTCACTTTAGACTCAAAGAAAAATGTAAAAATAGCTCAAATAGTTCTCTTATGCCCCTCATGCCTGCATCCCCTAAGGCTTACATCTTATATAAACATAGAATAATTATCAGGGACAGGAAATTAATATGATACTAACCAAACCTCAGGCCTTATTCAAATTTTACTGGTTTTCCTCCTAATACCCTTTTTTCTCTTCCAGTATCTTATCAGGATCCCACATTACATTTAGTTGTTTAGTTATTGCTCCTTTGTCTTTTCCAGTCTATACTAGTATCTCAGTTTCTCTATAGTCTCTTCTAGTTTGTAACAGAGCCTTGGTCTTACCTTGTTCTTCAAGACCTAGACACTTTTGAAGAACACTGAACAGCTTTTTTTGGTCAATTTCGGTTTGATGTTTTCTCTGGAATGAGACTGGAGTGAGCTTATGCATTTTTGGCAAAAATAATGCAAAATGGTACTATAACCTCAGTGTATCATATTAAAGAATATCAATATGAAGAATTTTTAATTGAAATACAGTTGATATTTCAGATGTACAATATAGTGATTCAACAATTTATATATATTTCTAAATGTTCACCATGATATAAATGTAGTTGCCATACAAAGATATTACAATATTATTGGCAATATTCCCTAGGCTATACTTCCATCTCTGTGACTAATTTATTTTAAGATTTGAAGTTTTACCTCTTTATTCCTATCGCCTAGTCACCTCCCCATGATAACCGACAGTCTGTTCTGTGTTTATGAATCTATTTCTCGTTTGTTCATTTGTTTTGCTTTTTTAGATTCCACATATAAGTGAAATCATATGATATTTGTCTTTTAACTTATTACACTTAACATAATACCCTCTAGGTCCATCCATGTTATCAAAATGGCAAGATTTCTTTCTTTTTTATGACTGAGTAATAGTCTATTGCATATATGTACCACATCTTCTTTATCCATTCATCTAGGAATAGACACTTAGGTTACTTCCATCTCAGTATTTTTATTACTGGTAATATTCATCTTAATCACTTGGCTAAGCTGGTTAATCTACTATTCCTATAGTTACTAAGTATCTTTAGAGAGATACAGTCACACTATTCAATGACATCTTTTTAATATTTATTTTCAGTTGAAGTATAGTTGATATACAATATATTAGTTCAAAGTGTGCAACATAGTGATGTGACAATTATATACATTATAAAATGCTTACCACAGTACCTTTTTATGGAAACAGATGGTAACTACACTTATTACAATTGTATTGACTATATTTCATATGTTGTACTTCTCATCCCCATGACTTATTTATTTTATAATTGTAAGTTTCTATCTCTAAGACCCTTCACCTGTTTTGCCTATCCTCCAGACCTCTCCCCTCTGGTAACCACCAGTTCGTTTTCTTGAGTCTGTATCTGTTTGTTTTGTGTTTAAGATACCATTTATAAGTGAAATCATATGGTATTTGTCATTCTCTGACTTATTTTACTCAGCATATTACTCGAGGTCCATTCATGTCATGAAGGCAAGATTTCATTCTTTCTTATGGCTGAGTAATATTCCATTGTGTATACATACCACATCTTCTTTATCCATTCATCTATCAGTGGACACTTAGGTTGCTTCCATATATTGGCTATTGTAAATAATGCTGCAATAAGCATAGGGACACAGAGTTTTTCATTAGTGTTTGTTTTCTTCAGATCAACCACAAAGTGGAATTACTAGATCATATGGTATTTCTAGCTTTACATTTTTGAGGAAACTCCAAACTGTCTTCCTGTGTCTGTACCAGTTTATATTCCCTCCAACAATAGTCCAGGTTTCCCTTTTCTCCATATTGCCACCAATATTTGTTATTTTTCTTTTTGATGCTGGCCTTTCTGACTGATATGAAGTGATATCTCATCCTGGTTTTGATTTCCATTTCCCTGATAATTAGTGAAGTTGAGCACCTGTTCATGTGCATGTTGTCCTTCTGTATGTCTTTTTTGGAAAATGTCCATTCAGGCCTTCTGCCCATTTTTAAATCATATTGTTTAGTTTTTGATATTGAGTTGTATGAGTTTTTTATATATTTTGGATATTAACACCCTTTTGAATATATCATTTGCAGATATATTCTCCCATACAGTAGATTGCCTTTTCATCTTGTTAAGGGTTTCCTTTGCTGTGCAAAAGTTTTTTAGCTTGACACAGTCCCACTTGTTTATTTGTGCTTTTGTTTTCTTGCCTGGGGAGACAGATCTAGAAAAATATTGCTAAACCAAATGTTTACTACCTATTTTTTCTTCTAGGAGACCCCACCCAAAACAACTTTAAAACAGAAGAAAACTGTAAGACAATAGTTCAAACTGAGAATTAAATATACTCAAGCATTTTGACAAGCAATCAAACACTGCTTGAATTAAAATTTCAATTATTAACTTTAGAAATAGACACAAAACAGAAAGAAAGGAAAAGAATGTTGATTGAATCCAGGACAAAATAGAAAAGGACAAAATGTTTTTAGAAATGCAGATAAAGTTGTAAGACACCTAAGGGAAAGTTGGGAATAAAAGGCATTAAGAAAAGTAATTTAAAAAGAATGTCAAAAGAGGGGGAGGAGCCAAAATGGTGGCATGAGTAGTTCAGCGGAAATCTCCTCCCAAAAACATATATATTTTTGACAATAGAACAAATACAACTATTCCTAAAAGAGACACCAGTAGATACAGTACAAAAGCCAGGCTACATCTACATCAGTGAGAACTCAGCACCACACGAAGGGGGTAAGATATAAGCTGTGACCCAGCGGGACCTGAACACCCCCCTATCCCAGACCCCAGTGGGAAGAAAGGAGTCAGAGCTGGGAGGGAGTGAAAGCCCAGGACTGCTAAACAACCAGCTCTAGAAATCTGCACCAGGAGCGTGAACACACGTGCATGGGGTGCAGGATATTAGAGAAACGTAAAAGCAAAACCTGCGAGCAGGTCCCAGCAACTGGCACCCCTGAGACAAAAGAAAAGCGGGTGCTTTTTTGCAAGTCTTAAAGGAACAGGGACCTCACAGCTGGACAAAGTCATCCTGACACATGCACCCCAGAACCTGGGAACCCAGGGAACTCTAGGCAACCTAATCCCTGGGCAGCAGTGCAGCTCTGAATCCCCTCACGGTAATAAGCAGCCTACCAGTTGTTCCCCTAAATGGCATGGACCCTGACACACTGGCCCAGTAGTGGGAGAGCAGCAGCACGCGCTGGGTAGGGGGTGCCAGAGGGGCCCGGGAGTGGCCTGTGTGAGCCCGAGACAGTGGTGGCCAAGCGGCCTGGGGCTGGCCCACGTGGGCTGGTGGTGGTGGTGGTGACAGAGTGTCCAGCACAAGCCCATGATGGCTACACCTGAGTGGCCCGAGACCGGCCTGCGTGGGCCAGCAGCAGTGGTAACAGAGTGCCCCACAAGAGCTCACGGTGATGCTGGAGGGGGCCGGGACCGGCCAGAATGAGCCCACAGAGGCAGCGCCAGAGGGGACTGAGAATGGCCCATGTGAGCCTGCAGCACCAGTGACCAAGCAGCCCAGGAGCGGTCTGCGTGTGCGGCGGCAGCAGCATTGGAGCAGCATTGGAGGGGCCTGGGAGAGGCCCACAGGAGCCAGAGTCGGCAGCAGTGGAGCAACCCAGGAGCAGCCGTGCCCCCAGCAGCAGCTCAGCCAGCCGAACAGCTGCCCGGGCCAGACCCAAAGGCCGCTGTCGGTGCACAGCTGCCTGACAGGGGCACTGCTTTCACAGGAGAGTGCACCCGGCATACCTGCCACTCCCCACAGGGCTCTGTGTTATTGTGACGGAGACCCCACCACAGCAGTTAGGGGATTAACCCGGAAGCTGCTCCAGGAGTGCAGGTAACTGACACAGGCAGCAGAGAAGGGCAAGGCAACCAGCAAGCAGGAAAGGACTTTGTTCTCCCAGCTGACACATGCACTACCAGCCTACAGCTACCTCTATCACCATGAAAAGGCAGAAGAATTTAGTCCAGTCCAAAATAGTCCAGACAACCTCTGAGAGAAGGCTGGGGGAGATAGACCCAGCCAATCCCCCCAAAAAAGAATTCAAAATAAGGGTGATAACCATGCTGATGGATCTTCAGAGAAATATGCAAGAGCTAAGGGATAAAGTTCGGAGGGACATTACAGAAATGAAACAATCTCTGGAAGGACTTAAGAGTGGACTGTATGAGGTGCAAAAGGCCATTAAAGGAATAGAAATCAGAGAACAGGAAAACAGAGAAGCTGACGCAGGGAGAGAAAAAAGGACCTCCAGGAATGAAACAATATTAATAGAACGGTATGACCAATCCAAATGGAATAATATTCTCATCATAGGGGTACCAGAAGAAGAAGAGAGAGAAAAATGGATAGAAAGCATCTTTGAAGAAATAATTGCTGGAAACTTCCCCAAACTGGGGGAGGAAAAGTTGGTCAGACCACGGAAGCACACAGAACTCCCAACAGAAGGGACACAAAGAGGCCAACACCAAGACACATAATAATTAAAATGGCAAAGATCAAGGACAAGGACAGAGTATTAAAGGCACCTAGAGAGAGGGAAAAGGTCACCTAAAAAGGAAAACCCATCAGGCTATCATCAAACTTCTTAACAGAAACCTTACAGGCCAGAAGAGAATGGCATGATATATTTAATGCAATGAAACAGAAGAGCCTTGAACCAAGAATACTGTATCCAGCATGATTATCCTTTAAAAATGAAGTAGGGATTAAACAATTCCCAGACAAGCAAAAGTTGAGGGAATTTGCCTCCCACAAACCACCTCTACAGGGTATTTTAGAGGGACTGCTCTAGATGGGAGCACTCCTAAGGCTAAACAGATGTAGCCAGAGAAAATAAAATCACAGCAAAGAAAGCAGACCAACCAAATACTAACTAAAGACAAAAAATAAAATCAACCACAAAAGCAGTCAAAGGAAACACAATAGAGCACAGAACTAAACACCGAACATATGAAGAATGAGGAGGAGGAATAAGAAAGGAGAGAAATAAAGAATCACCAGACAGGGTTTATAATAGCTCAATAAGTGAGTTAAGTTAGACAGTAAGATAGTAAAGAAGCTAACCTTGAACCTTTGGTAACCATGAACCTAAAGCCTGCAATGACAATAAGTATATGTCTTTCAATAATCACCCTAAATATAAATGGACTGAATGCACCAATCAAAAGACACAGAGTAATAGAATGGATAAAAAAGCAAGACCCATCTATATGCAGCTTACAAGAGACTCACCTCAAGCCCAAAGACACGCACAGACTAAAAGTCAAGGTATGGAAAAAGATATTCCATGCAAACAGCAGGGAGAAAAAAGCAGGTGTTGCAGTACTAGTATCAGACAAAATAGACTTCAAACCAAAGAAAGTCACAAGAGATAAAGAAGGACATTACATAATGAAAAAGGAATCAGTCAAACAATTGAATATAACCATTATAAATATATATGCACCCAATACAGGAGCACCAGCATATGTGAAACAAATGCTAACAGAACTAAAGGAGGAAATAGAATGCAATGCATTCATTTTGGGAGACTTCAACAAGCCACTCACTCCAAAGAATAGATCCACAAAACAGAAAATAAGTAAGGACACAGAGGCACTGAACAACACACTAGAACAGATGGACCTAATAGACATCTACAGAACTCTATATCCAAAAGCAACAGGATACACGTTCCTCTCAAGTGCACATGGAGTATTTTCCAGAATAGACAACAAAATAGGCCACAAAAAGAACCTCAATAAATTCAAAAAGATTGAAATTCTACCAACCAACTTTTCGGAACACAAAGGTATAAAACTGGAAATAAATTATACAAAGAAAGCAAAAAAGTCTCACAAACACATGGAGGCTTAACAACATGCTCCTAAATAATCAACAGACCAATGACCAAATTAAAATAGAGATCAAGTAATATATGGAAACAAATGACAACAACAACACAAAGCCTCAACTTCTGTGGGATGCAGCGAAAGCAGTCTTAAGAAGAAAGTATATAGCAATACAGGCATATTTAAAGAAGGAAAAACAATCCCAAATGAACAGTCTAACGTAACAATTATCGAAATCAGAAAAAGAAGAACAAATGAGGCCTAAAGTCAGCAGCAGGAGGGACATAATTAAGATTAGAGAAAAAATAAATAAAATTGAGAAGAATAAAACAATAGAAAAAATCAATGAAACCAAGAGCTGGTTCTTTGAGAAAATAAACAAAATAGATAAGCCTCTAGCCAGACTTATTAAGAGAAAAAAAGAATCAACACACATTAACAGAATCAGAAACAAGAAAGGAAAAATCACGATGGAACCCACAGAAATACAAAGAATTATTAGAGAATACTATGAAAAACTATGTGCTAATAAGCTGGAAAACCTAGAAGAAATGGACAGCTTCCTAGAAGACTACAACCTTCCAAGACTGACCAAGGAAGAAACAGAAAATCTAAACAAACTAATTACCAGCAACGAAATTGAAGCGGTAATCAAAAAACTACCAAAGAACAAAACCCCCGGGCCAGATGGATTTACCTCAGAATTTTTATCAGACATACAGAGAAGACATAATTCCCATTCTCCTTAAAGTTCTCCAAAAAATAGAAGAGGAGGGAATACTCCCAAACTCATTCTAAGAAGCCAACATCACCCTAATACCAAAACCAGGCAAAGACCCCACCAAAAAAGAAAACTATAGACCAATATCCCTGATGAACATAGATGCAAAAATACTCAACAAATATTAGCAAACCGAATTCAAAAATACATCAAAAGGATCATACACCAGGACCAAGTGGGACTCATCCCAGGGATGCAAGGATGGTACAACATTCGAAAATGCATCAACATCATCCACCCCATAAACAAAAAGAAGGACAAAAAACACATGATCATCTCCATAGATGCTGAAAAAGCATTTGACAAAATTCAACATCCATTCATGGTAAAAACTCTCAACAAAATGGGCATAGAGGGCAAGTACCTCAACATAATAAAGGCCATATATGATAAACCCACGGCCAACATCATAATGAACAGCAAGAAGCTGAAAACTTTTCCTCTGGGATCAGAAACAAGACAGGGCTGCCCACTCTCCCCACTGTTATTCAGCATAGGACTGGAGGTCCTTGCCATGCCAATGAGACAAAACAAAGAAATACAAGGATTCCAGATTGGTAAAGAAGAATTTAAACTGTCACTATTTGCAGATGACATGATATTGTACATAAAAAACCCTAAAGACTCCACACCAAAACTACTAGAACTAATATCTGAATTCAGCAAAATTGCAGGATACAAAATTAACACACAGAAATCTGTGGTTTTCCTGTATACTAACAGTGAACTAATACAAAGAGAAATCAGGAAAACAATTCCATTCACAATAGCATCAAAAAAGAATACAATACCTAGGAATAAACCTAACCAAGGAACTTAACCTATACCCTGAAAACTATAAGAGACTCTTAAGAGAAATTAAAGAGGACACTAACAAATGGAAACTCATCCCACGCTCTTGGTTAGTAAGAACTAATATCGTCAAAATGGCTATCCTGCCCAAAGCAATATACAGATACAATGCAATCCCTATCAAATTACCAACAGCATTCTTCAACGAACTGGAACAAATAGTTCTAAAATTCATATGGAACCACCAAATACCCTAAATAGCCAAAGCAATCCTGAGAAGGAAGAATAAGGTGGGGGGGATCTTGCTCCCCAACTTCAAGCTCTACTACAAAGCCACAGTAATCAAGACAATTTTGTACTGGCACAAGAACAGAGCCACAGACCAGTGGAACAGAATAGAGACTCCAAACATTAACCCAAACATATATGGTCAATTAATATTTGATAAAAGATCCATGGACATACAATGGGGAAATGACAGTCTCTTCAACAGATGGTGCTGGCAAAACTGGACAGCTACATATAAGAGAATGAAACTGGATCACTGTCTAACCCCATACACAAAAGTAAATTCGAAATGGATCAAAGACCTGAATGTAAATCATGAAACCATAAAACTCTTAGAATAAAACATAGGCAAAAATCTCTTGGACTTAAACATGAGTGACTTCTTCATGAATGTATCTCCCTGGGCAAGGGAAAAAAAGGCAAACATGAACAAGTGGAACTATATCAAGCCAAAAAGTTTCTGTACAGCAAAGGACACCATCAATAGAACAAAAAGGTATCCTACAGTATGGGAGAACATATTCATAAATGACAGATCCGATAAAGGGCTAACATCCAAAATATATAAAGAGCTCATGTACCTCAACAAACAAAAAGCAAATAATCCAATTAAAAAATGGGCAGAGGAGCTGAATAGACAGTTCTCTAAAGAAGAAATTCAAATGGCCAACAGACACATGAAAAGATGCTCCACATCACTAATCATCAGAGAAATGTAAATTAAAACCACAATGAGATATCACCTCACCTGAGTTATCACCTCACCCCGGTACGGATTGCCACCATCCAAAAGACAAACAACAACAAATGTTGGTGAGGATGTGGAGAAAGGGGAACCCTCCTACACTGCTGGTGGGAATGTAAATTAGTTCAACCATTGTGGAAAGCAGTATGGAGGTTCCTCTAAATGCTCAAAATAGAAATACCATTTGACCCAGGAATTCCACTTCTAGGAATTTACCCTAAGAATGCATCAGCCCAGTTTGAAAAAGACAGATGCACCCCTAAGTTTATCGCAGCACTATTTACAATAGCCAAGAAATGGAAGCAACCTATCCATCAGTAGATGAATGGATAAAGAAGATGTGATACACATACACAATGGAATATTATTCAGCCATAAGAAGACAAATCCTACCATTTGCAACAACATGGATGGAGCTGGAGAATATTACACTCAGTGAAATAAGCCAGGTGGAGAAAGACAAGTACCAAATGATTTCACTCATATGTGGAGTATAAGAACAAAGAAAAACTGAAGGAACAAAACAGCAGCACAATCACAGAACCCAAGAATGGACTAACAGTTACCAAAGGGAAAGGGACTGAGGAGGATGGGTGGGAAGGGAGGGATAAGGGCCGGGAAAAAGAAAGGGGCATTATGATTAGCATGTGTAGTGGGGCGGGTACACGGGGAGGGCTGTACAACACAAAGAAGACGAGTAGGGATTCTGCAGCATCTTGCTGCGCTGATGGACAGTGTCTGTAGTGGGGTTTGTGGCAGGGACTTGGTGAACAGGGGAGCCTAGTAAACATAATGTTCTTCATGTAATTGTGGATTAATGATACCAAAATTTTTTTTTAATGTGTATGCATGCAAAGAAAAATGTCAAAATAAAAATGAGATACAAAGAGAAGTTCTGGAAATAGAAAACAAAGAAGGAATTGCATAGGTATAATTGAAATGCCTGGAATAAAAATAAAAACAATGTAACTGCACTAATATTTAAAAATATATTCTAATAAATCTTTCCACAAATAAAATAAGTTCTGAATCTTCTCTACCAGCTATGTGGAAAAATTTACCAAGATCAACCAAACACAAGATACAGTCTAATACAACTATTAGACTTCAAAGGAAAAATGATCAAAGGAAAATACAACTATTAGACTTCTGCAGGCCAATGATCAAATTACAAAAAAACAAAAGTACACTAAGAAAAGACTTCTCAAATACAATGCCCATAGCAAGGCAACAAAGGAGCAGTGTATTTTTAAAAATACTCAAAAAAAGTGTGAACCAAGGATTTTGTGTCATCCAAGCTCCCAATTATATAGCAATTATGACCAAAACTTGGGCAGTCTGTACCTATGAACCATTCTTATAAAATTTTTAGAGTATCAGCTTCTTCCAAAATTTCTAATTGGGAAAGCTTTTAAGAAAAAGATAGACAGTGAGTATTTTAATATTTATAATTATAGACCTAAGCCTGAAATACACAGTCATGGGTGGAACATATGTTGCATGCGGTGTGAAAAAAAATGCAATAAAAATAGGAGAACGAAATTAACAAAATATAAACTCATTAATTGCAATGTAGGCAATACATGGGAGTAAAAGGATACCATTAAAAACTGACACTTGATAAATGTTAAATAAGAAAATGGAACTAAGGCATTTTTAAAAAGTTATAGTATAAAATACTAGCACAAAAATGAAAACCTTCCAAATAAAAAAAGCTTAAAAGGATTAAACTGTAAAGAGCAGAAAATACATATCTTGCAGGAAAAAGAAGTATATATAATTATAAAATATTATGACAGAATTGAGAACAAACACATCAGTCATTCCATTAAAATGAATGGGCTTAATTCACCTATTAAAAGAAAAATCAGTTCAGATTTGGCTCATGAAGGTGGACTTCAACTATAAACATTATACAAGAGAGACACAAAACAAAAGTTAAAAAATAAAGAGGACAAAGTTATACCATGCAAATAAAGATAGTAGAAAAGCAGGGGTCATGATCCTGATATCAAAGAAAATAGAAGTCCAGCCTAAATATGACAAGTTATTTTTTAATGCTAAAGCCATAATTCATAATGAAGATATAATAGTTATAAATACCTATACACTAAATAACACAGAAAACACCTTTCTGAAGCAAAAACCTATAGAAGATACAAGGGGATATGGATGGAAACATGCAAATAGAGAGACTTTAACATATGTCACATAGCACTCACTGTACAAGACAGATGAAGGGGCCAAAAAATAGGTTAGGATATTGAGAACCTAAAGAACACAATAACTAAAGAAGATTGTATCAATATTTATCAACTTTCCACCCCAATAATGAGAGAAAGCCCTTTGTCCCAGGCTCAAGTTTTCATGGAACATTTACAAAAATTGACTAAGTTGACTACAAAGCATGAGTAAGTTTCATCAACATTCTGACCTCAATGCAACAATATTAGAAGTTATTAACAAAATCAAGAAATAAAAAGATCCAAATGGAGATTTTTTAAACACACCTATTTAATAGCTCTTATGAAAAAAAAAACCACACCAAAACACACAACTTCTAAACAATATGAAAGCACTACTTACACAAATACATTAAGCAGACTATATACACATATCAATAAAAGTAAAAGAATTTAAGTAAATGTATTAAATTCCTATTTCAAAAAACTAGAGAAGAAACAACAAAGTAAGACAAGAAAAATATAAGGAAGTATATCACAAAAATAAACACAGAAATTAATGACAGAGCCTAGAAAAAGAGTAGACCTAATCAACCAAAGTCCTGTATTTTGAATTTAAAAATATACAACCACCAGCTAACTTGATTGAGAATAAAAAGAGAAAATTCAAATATTTAAAATACAAAATAAGAAAAAATGGTCTTTGTAATAGGAAGAAAATAGTATCTTGAGACAGATTTTCAGGCTACACAAACATATCTGGAAACCTTAATTAAATGTCTCATTTCTTAGAGAAGTACAGATTGACAAAAATGACTCAACTGAAAATAGAAAGTTTAAACACAACAGTTAACATAGAGGAGAGGGGAATACCTTATAAACACACATAGAGGCATAGATAATAAATAGGTGGAAAAGATTTTGATAGTTTCATTAGGCAACTCTTCTAAACTTTCAAGGAAAAGATCATTATATGCTCTATTAAGTTGTTTCAGATCATTGAAAGTGAAGGAAAACTTTACAACTCTTTTTACCAAGTGACTATAACTCTGGTATGTAAAAAAAGAAAACTATAGACCAGTATAACCTATGAATATCAATACTAAGTACTAAATAAAATATTAGCTAATAGAATTCAACATTATATTAAGAAAACAAAATTGCATAACCAGGTGGGATATTCTCAAGGAATGACAAATTGACCCAATGTATACACTCCATAATCCATTCTTGATTTTTAAAAAAACTCGAGAAAATGGGAATTAATGCCTTTTTAACATGGTAAAACACCATTTACTCCTAAAGTCAGCATCTTAATGAGGAAATAATAGAGGCATTTCTTCTAAAATCAGAAACAAGGCAAGCGAAACAAGGCAAGCATGCTATCTCCAACACTCTATTAGCGATATTAAATGCATTTAAACAAGAGAAATCAATTAAACTAATAAGAATTGATGAAGAGGATGGTGACATAGTATTCTGGGAAAACCCAGAGAATCAATGATAAAACTAGTTCAAACAATAAAAGAATTCAGTAAGGAAGTAGGATAAGATATTAATATACATACATATATATTCTTTTACGCAAACAATAACCAATTAAATTGCACAGGAGCAGAAAAATTTTATAATGGCAAAAAGAAGATTAAATGTCTAAAAACAAACAAATGTACAAAACCATATGAGAAAAAGGTACCCAAGTACTGAAAAACAAAGAGTAAACTTGAACAATAAAAGGCATCCATTGTTCTTAGAAGGAATCAACATTGTGAAGATCAGTTTTTATCTCTAAGTTAATTTATAAATTTAAGAATAGTCACAAGAATAATAAAAAGAATAAGAGTGTCTGCTTCCACAAGATAGTAAAACTTACTACGTTGTCTCTATAATTGAAAGAATGTGATGCTAACATGAGTAAACAAACAGACCAGTGGAATAGAACAAAAAGATCCAAGTATATAATTGAGAGACATCCTCCATGGGTCTTTGACATTTCTGTACGTCATACCAGCTTCTGTTTCAGACTATCTCTCAAGGGTGTTTATATAACAAACAGCCTTGGAAGACAGAGATAGTGTCTTCCTCCAGGACAGAGAACAGATTTATTTCCTGACCAGTAAAATAAAGATAATGTCATATAGATAAATGGATGTATAATGACAGAAATTTACACATCTGGCAATGTTTGAGGATGAGTTAGTGAAAGATGTAGAAAATCAAAGCAAAATAAGATAATTATTCCAAGGAAAATTTTGTAAATAAAGAAAATGCTATTTGAGAGGTCACTTATAAATAATATTTACAAAATCCTGTATAATTATGTTTAAACAAATCAGTGTCTGTTGTTTAAGCAGTATGTTTGTACTATTTTGATAACATTTTTTCAAAAGCAGTTTATTTATGAAAAATGTGGTACATAGGCATAACCTAAAATTATTACTCAAAAAAGCAAACCTCTCCTTATAGAAGAAATTTCTCTAAGTTGACCACAAAGAATGAACTTGTTACTAAAACAGATTTGCAGAACTTCTTTAAGTGACTTCATTTCCAACATAGTTGTAATAGTATGTTATTGTGATATCTTGCAAACATTTTTACAATGTATATCGAATCTAAAGGATTTTTACTCATTTTACTCATTAATTCCACTTTTTTTGTAAGTTTTCTCTAAGGATATCATCTTAGCAACTCTTGTTAATGATAATAGCAAAAAAAATCAGAAAAAAGTCTTAAGGTAAAGGGAATACTTCATTATAACATTCTTGATGAAATTCTATGAAATTATTTTAAAATATGACTAAAAGATGACAAATTACATGGAATATGTTTGTAATATTTTATTTTAGAAATTTTTATTATAACATTGTTATCTTGAGAATAAAATTTATATATAACTTAAAAAAAATAGGCCTTCTCCCAAAGTACCACATTTTCAGTATAATTTATCTTTGTAATATAATCTCTCTCCTGATATATAAAAAGAATATAACAAAATATTATTATTCATTATCAAATGAGATCCTTTATTATGAATAAACTTTATTTCTCCTGTACTTCATTGCTTAGAATAATCCCCCTTGAGTTTTAGTCTCTCACTGCTTAAGCTTTTAGGTATAAATTTTTTAAAGTATGAATTCATTTATATTTATATGCCAGGTGAAATTTTAAACATTTTTCAAATGTACAACATATGATAAATCAAATTAAGGCACTGATCAATTGTAGCAGATGATGGCTCTTAGCAAACAACATAACTATACTGACCTGTATTGGCTCATTATCAGCCCAGCCTCTACGTAGACTAACCACACATCTCTGCTTACCCATAAGAGTTTATACCTTTTTTCCTGGCATAATTAATAGTATACACTTTTATTCTCAAAGGTGTCCTAATTTAAATGATGAATTATCTTGTCACCCTAACTTACATATACACTGACATAAATGAATCCTTTAGAAAATCAACAACTCAGCTGTACTTTCATTGAGAACTGAACAGTAAATACTCTATTTTAGCCTCTTAGCACATGCCAGTGACCAAAATTTCTATTTGCATTAACAAAAAATCCTGATGCGTAATCATCCCACCTCAGCACAAAAGTAGACTGCAGGAAAACTTACGTGTAGGACCTGTAAGAATCCTAGAATACTGAATTTGAGTAAGGACGTAGTTAAATCCTTCTTTTCTGAACCAAAAGTATAAAGAGATAACTTGCTTGGGAAATTCTCAGGGCAGACATCAATCAGACGTACATCCTTCCTGTAAGAAGAAACCTAAGTGCCTCCTGGGAACTTTTACTTGTGAGCAGGCAAGCTTCCCTGTGAGCACAACAGATAGTGTGATCCATAAAATTCACCCCCAGACAGCTAAAAACAGATGGAGGGCCCAAAGAAGGCATCACAGAAGAGAAAAATTTGAGCCAGGGTTCCAAGTGTAGCTGAGGTACACAGTGATTGCAGGGAAGTTTGCCAGGGACGAGCTTGGCTGCCTCTCAAGAGGTCTCACAGAGGAGTATTCTTTACCTGGGTACCTTCACTATGGTCCATGAATTGGCCTTAACCTTTTCATGCCTAATAATTTGATTTTGCAGCATTCCAAAGCAAACCTACTTCTTAAGAACAAGCTCACATTATCCAAGCTCCCGAGGTAGATAAATATACCCAGAATGTGAGTTAATTTACATTATGAAATATTTGCTACAGGTACTAAAATACTTGAAGCTCGTACGAGCAACACATTTTCTTCTTATAGGGGTAAACATGGAAAGACAAATAATAATCAGAAGGTTGTTTAAAAAATGTGGAATCAAAACAAAGAAGTTAGATAAATCCAGTTTTTAATGGCACTATACTCAGACAGCTGATGAATTCATCTTAAAATAGGGATAGCCTTGCCAAAGGAGTCAGTACACTCAGTCTGTTAGCTAAGTGTCCTTTCCTCCTGGACAATGTTTGGATGGAAATTGCCAAATTTGCCTTCGTAACTTCTTTTTTAAAGGCTTGTATGACCAACCAATTGACATTCTTTCTTTAGATGTCTTAATGCTCTCTATCAAACTGCACCCATTGTATACTCAGTAAAGCCTTCTTTCTTTTGTGATTTCTAATTAAAATCTTGTTTGAAATTATATAGCTTATAACATGCATGAATGTTTTTAAGGGGAAAACTCCTTTCAACCCTTTCAAATTTCCACTCTCCTTGTCAGAAATATGCACATGTGCATATATGGACATACGTATTTAAGCATATAAGAAATTCTAGGTTGATTTCTTTCCTTAAAATTAAGTTAAATCCTATTTCCAACTCTCATCCATTTAGGCTGGCAGGATATTTAATCTTGCCCATCAAGGCTTATCTATCCAGTTCCTACACCAGGACTCTAGGCATCTTTGGTCTCTGCTGCCACAGTCATTTCTCACTGTAGCTCCCCTCCAAGAAGTGCCACATCTTTAGGGCTCTGAAGGAAATTAACATTGCAAAGTCCCATTCTACTAGGATTTTCAGTTCACTATCTCTACCTCTTTTCACTTCCCAGTAGCCTCTTGATTTCCCCAACTCCCCTTTTACCTAGCTTAGATTCCATGATTCATCATTTTAACCATTTTTGCACATGATTGGGGTTTTGACCTCTCTTCTCCTGCCTTCCTTCCATCTCACATGGAAAAACCCCAAATGAGAAAAGCCCCATTCTACCCCAGCACCTAGGTAACTGTATGTAGCTTAAGAAAACAAAATTATACTGGCCTGCTTAAATTTATTACCACAAATCTTGAGTGGTCTGTTACTGCTGCCTTGTGACTATTCTACATTTTTTTAGTCAATTCATATTTCTTTCCTCCAAAATAATTTTTTCACCTTTTTCTTCTCTCAAACTTACAAAACTGTATACTACCTTACCATTAGCTTAGCACCTTGCTTTTATTTTCCCTCAGAAAAATATAAAAATTTCAAGGATAAATTTCATGTCTTCCACTATGAAGCTTACCAATTTATGTAAGTCTTTGACCCAAACTATGTATTTCATTTCATTAAAGTGGATAAAAAGCTTTTATTCCTATCTAAGGCCCAGTGGTCCACCTGAGTATCTGTTCTCACTTTTCTTACAATCTCAAGCACTACTTCTGCCACCCTCCGATCTCTTTTGCATGTTTTCCTCCCTGCAGATCATTCACATCAACAAAAAACATGTCCCATTTCTTTTCTCTTTTTTCCAGAAAAAAACTTCTAAGTATTACTCATATATACTATTGTCTCTTCCTCTCCTAGCTGCATACCTCCCCTGAAACAGCTCTGTTCAAATTCAAAGTCCTACACATAATCAAAAGTCGGATCTCAGTCTTCCTCTAACTTGACTTCTCAGTATCATTTGTCACCACTGAAAAAACCCTGCTTTCAGTTTCCTCCCTTATATGCTTTCATGACACAGTTTCTCCAGCCAATAGTCTGAACTTATTACTTCCCCTGTCAGCTTTCTTTGCTGGCTCTTCCTAACCCCTACATGTTGGGATGCTCCAGAACTTAGTCCCCAAGCCTCTTTTTTTCCTTTCACAATCACTTTTTGGGTGATCTCATCAAAACCCATAATATTTAAAGCACATATGGTGAATCCTAAATTTTTATTTCTAGCCCCATCCTTCTTAATGAATCCCAGATTTTATATCTAATTTCCAACTCAGCATGTCCACTTGGATATCCATAGGCATCTCGAGTAAAAAAGCCAAGACTGAATTTTTATTTTCACACACATCTGCTCCAGCACAAGGAACTCCATCTCATCCCATTAAAAGATAATACTATTTGCCCAGATTGAAGTCCAAACCTTAAAATCATCGTCAATGCTTCTTTTTCATACCAACTTATAATTCAAAGGCAAACCCTATGAGTACTATGTCACAGGACTAACTATGTAACTAACATATGCCAGATACCCTCATGAGTATCTCCTTAATTCCAGAGAAAATTATTTCTTGCCTTAATTACCATAAGAAGTTGTGGATTTCCTCCAACACACCAGGTTTGTTCCCACTTCAGGGCCTTTTGCAACTAATATGCCCTTGGCAGAATGTTCTTTCTTCCCTTCTGTTGGCATAGCTCATTCCCTCTTTGCATTCAACAGTCTAATTTCACCTACTACTCAGACAGACCTTCCTCTCACAACCGTATCTATAATAGTAAGTCCTGCCACTCTCTGTAACTTTAGTGTTCCAGGTTGTTTATGAAGATGGATAAAATAACCCCTCCTATGGAATGTGCTTTTCAGTTAGACAGTTCTCCTTCTTCCCATCAAGGGGTAAAAATCTATGCCCTGTCTTTATAAATAGAGACTGGCCTTGTTACCTTTTTTGACCAATACTATCATGGAAGTTATACTGTATAATTTTCAGGCCTAGGTTTTAGGAAATTTTCTTTTGGCCTCTTGGAAGTCAGTCACCATGTAAAGAAACTCAGGCTAGAATGTTAAATGATGAAAGACTACATGGAGAACTGAGTTAACCCTAGCCAAGTATTACCCCAGATGTGTGTGTGTGTGTGTGTGTGTGTGTGTGTGTGTGAGTGTACACACACTTGTGGCTAGCCATCTTGCACAGTCCAGTCCCAACAGAGCTTTCTCCCTGATTCTAGATCATGCTTAATTTATAAATTGCCACTCTGTTCACAAATAATTAAAATAATTTCAAAAGAACCTTTGTTGAGGTGTTTAGATCTTTTTACTTACATGATCATATCACGGAGAATGTATTACGGGACAGGAGTACTACTAAGAAACTCTCAGCTGAGAAAAACAATGCAATCAAAGCTGTCACTCATTTCATTATCTCAACATCAGGAGAAAAATGGAAAAGATTTTGACAAATAGAGAAAAAAGCAAGTATTCAAAATACAAAGTGTGACAGATCTAGTAAAAAATAAAGACCATAAATTTGTTTTAACTTTCCTTCACATTATTTAAAATGAGATTTACATTTTATTAACAAAAAAACTCACAAGTAATTTTATTTTTACAAAGAATGAATGTCTGCCTATATGTATACAACATCCTGCTATGAATTTTGTCAGTTCTTAAGTTCCTATTCTAACAGAAATTAAGCTATAACCAATTATTATCAATCTTAGAACTTAAAAAATCCCTGTAGCTAACTATTTTTACTGACAGAAGAAGTTAGTGAAACAGTTTGCCATTTATTTCAAAAATCTCATTTCAACTACTCTATTTTTAGAATTTTAATTATAAACACTATAATTCCACAAATCTATTCATTTTATGAATATTTTCACAAGGCATTTTTTAATTAAAATGTTCCCTTGAACTTTCTTATATACACAAATACTTTAAGACTTTGTCTCTTGATACTTTTTTAGTATGAAATCTTTTCTAGTGTGTTGACTGTCCAGATTGGATTCTCTAGAAAGCAAGCTCTGAGACAAACTTTAGCATGTACAGTGTTTAATAGGAAGTGTTCTTGGAACCAGTATTTGTTGTAGGTGTGAAAGAGACAAAGCAGGATTAGATAGAGGAAGAACTTGAGCTCTGGTGCAGTCCTGGCAGCTTCAGCTGACTACAGTGAGAATTCTCAACCTATAAAAAAACTTTCAGAGGTTCCTTGTGTTGGGCCAGAATGAAAGATCTTTATATTCATACATGTATTTATCATTACATAGAAGCCGGTAGTCATGGGCTCACTCTCTTACCTCCTTTGTATAAAAAAATGGATCCTCTGGATAGACATGATATTATTAGAATTCCATGCTGGTAAATCAAACAGTATGTAAACCTAACTTAGATAGTAATCCTAGCTGAGACCCTGCAGGTAGAAAACGCAAACCCATCCTTCAAATATCTATTATTATCAGAACTAGTCACGGGCCTTCCCAGGGAGCAAAGGATCCAATAAAATAAAAGCATTAAGTTGATACAGTGATTTTATGCAGTTTGTTCAATTGTGCCTAGCTTAGAAGTAAAGGCAGAATATATTGTGTTTAACTCAGAATATATAATCTTTACCTTACAGAGCTTAAAACTTAGTAGGATAGAAAATCAGCATACAAATAAAAAATCTGCTTGCAATGATATATTGTTTTTAAATGTTAAGCAAAAGCATAATAAGATGTAAAATAGTTTAGATGATTAACAAGTGCCTTTCTGAGTAGCTGACATTTAAGCTAAGAACTCATGGGAAAAAGTTTAAAACCAAAACAACAACAAAAAATATCCAAGTATGGAGGAATGGGATAGAACCCTCCAGGTAGAAATGGCATATACAAACTCCTAAGGCAAAACAAAGCTTGGCAAACAAGAAAACAAATGTGGTTAAAGTTTGGAATATGTTGAGGAGAGTGATATGAAGGCATGGAGAGTTAGCCAAAAGCCATATTAACTAAAGAATTTGCCTACCAAAACAAGATATTTTTATTTGATTCAAAACAGATTGAAACTCTTTAATATCTTCCCAATCAGGAAATTGACATGTTCTAATACACTTTAAAAAAACGTCTCCTGCTAGCCTTTGAAGAATACATTGGAGGTGGCAAGAATAGAAGCAGGGAGAATGGAGAGAATAGTATGGATATCTAGGCAAAAGATGATGGTGATTTTCACCAGGGTCATAAAAATAGAACAGCAGAGATGCAGATATATTTGAGATGTGCTTTCTAAAGAATGGAGAGGTTTTGATAATGGATTGAATAGGGGTTTAAGGGAGAGGAATGTGTCAAGTTAGGTCCTTTACCTAACTTGTTATTAATCACTGTTCTCACTATGCCTTATGTAGGACCTATGCCCATGGCTTAGCTACAGGCTGTGACAATAAATTGAGGGAAAAAAGTCAGGGTATTTGGTCAACAGTTTTCTCGAAAAAAAGAAGGAAAAAATAGTCCTGTATCCCATCTCTTCCATGCAAATGTCCATTTTATATTCAGGCAAACAATCTATAATTCTGAGTCTGCCTTTACATGAAAAAACTTATCGAGGCAAGCTACTTCTATAACTGAAATTTCTCATTTGAAAACAAATGCAGTACCTTGCTTATGGTAAGTACTTATATTTACAATACTTTCCAGTTGCAGATGTTTCTTTAAAAGGTCACTTTGCATCATTAGGTATGTGATTACTGTGAGTTTCATCTATCCCAGTCAGGCCACAGCTCCGTGATCAGTAAAGTCAGTATATGCTCAGAAAAGTCTTCTAGTTGGTCCATTATTTTAAGTCTCAAAAACCTAAAAGATATTGTGACAGTGGATTCAAATATTTTTACATTTGTAAGGTGTAGCTCCTGGGGGAAGTGTTCCCAGCCTGGGGCGAATAAACCAGCACTACTGAAATAAGTCTAGAGAAAGTCTAGATTGGGAGAAACCCTTTTATTGCTCACAGTGAAGCCTGGCTCTATCACCTTTGGCGGCTGCTTTTGCTCCTTTAGTTTCTCCCTGGGAGAAACTCTGTGGGTGGGTCCCCGGTGACTGACAGGTGCAGGCCAATTATGCAACAGAGAGGAGGAGAGAACAGCATCTCTCCATCCCTTGCCATGCAGGCTGGGAGAAGGTGCAGTAGTATATGTAAATGGACTAAGACCAGGCCAGATATTCTGGAAATACTGCATTTACTCCACAAAAGGCATCACAGATTATCAAGATATGTACTGGTGTATTTTTTTACTACACTGATATACAAAAACATTTCAATAAAATATCTTAAGAGAAGACTGTTTTAGCTCCTTCTCAGATATATTCACTTATCTTCTCTTTGTATATGAAATTGTCAGTTATAAATATTCCCATTGTACTCTTTTTGGTACTGTATTCATTCTTTGGTACTGGCAGAAGCCTGAAAGAAAAAAGTCAGTCTATGTTAGCCCATAGAACATAATTCTACTATCCATTACAAAAGCAAAATAGCAAAGATGACAGTATTTACAATAGTAGGAACAGAAGCATTTAAAAATCTTCCATTGCTCTTAAAGTCTTGAATAGAATTTCACAAAACTGTCACTCTTCCATACAATGTCTTAAAGATCTTTATATTTTAGGATAGTCACAGCGTCAGTAAAATTAGAAGAATGTGATTACCATTGTAATACACAATGTAATACCATTGTGATTAAAAGACACGATAACACAAGGTAGCTCCCACTTTCTTTTTTTGCAAAAAGTGATTCCTGGTTTAGAGAAAAATCAAAGAGTAACTGAAAAAGATAGGATATGATAAAACGATCAGGCTCACTTTCTATTTGAGCAAATGTTGTAAATGTCCAGGTGTCGATTCCTCGGATAAGGCAATAATGTCCTCTCTTAACTGTCTGCCTTTCTCATTAATCTATACTCTCCGTTGGACTGTAAGTGATTATATTTGCATCACTACCCCAGACAGCTTCCTGGTGAGGAGATGCAACCTACAGTGGACAACTGTCTCAGCCCAAATGAAGAGGGCTCTAAGGCACTGAACACCCCAACCCATTCATGTAACCATGATATTCTCAGTCAAACAGCAATCTTGTCACTTATATCCTTGATTCCTATTCTACAGCTCAAATAAAGTATGTGTGATTTCCCTCAGAAATGTTTAATTTAAAATTATGCAATGAAGGAAAACTGACAGTTTTGAGGCAGTCACCAGTTTTAAAGTCACCATTTTGGATCTAATACCACAAACCAAATAACTCATGAACAAATTGTTGTTAATCTACATGCGATCCTTGTATGTGACCCATAATCACATTTAAACAATGATGCTTTTTAAAATAAGCACTATATATGTGTGTGTGTATATATATATATATTTCTAACTTCCACTGTTATAAAAGTGATTCCGAGTATTAATAATGTTCCAAAATCTATTTGAGCTAATCAAGGTCAGTCCCCGTTACGGGCCATAATTTCCTCTTCTGTAAAATTAGATGATCTGTAAAGTTCCACCCAAATTGAAAGATTTATAAGTTTTATTTCCAAGAATGGGAGTGAAGGAATCCAACCAAATTACCTTGTGTTCTTTTGCCTCTTTTTGCCCCCAGAACACTTAGCTTTAAAAGGAAAAAAAGGTAAGTTGTTATGCAATATGATATTTACAGCAACAAAAAGTGATAATTAAGATGTTTAGTTACTTGGTAGTATTTCAATTCATAGGTCCTAGAAAACATTGACTGCGGTTTCAGATATTTTGCTCCTGGATTTTCCCGAGTTACAGCTATCTTTAGAGGAAATCTGTTAGTATGAACATATTCTTATTACACCAAAGACTGTGATTGATCTCTTTCAGATTGAAGCTGGCCTTTTGCCACAGGCTGGTCTAGAAATAGAGCAAACACAAAAACAGGATATAATGAAATCTAAGAAGGCTAAGACAAGAAAGCATTTTTTTCTCTTGATAACTGAGATTTGAGAAAGCAAATAGACGCTGTTATTGTTTCCTGATTCAATTATTACAAAAATAATAATTTGGAAAACATTGAATCATTCATATAAATAGAATCACTGGTAATTTATATTCCCGATAATTGCCCCATTTTGATTCCAGATTCTTATTGAAATCTCATCTAAATTTTAACAAATGTCAGATTCACCTCAGTTTAATCAGTTCTGTCTGCCCTTGTTCCCTTTAAACTGGAGATACTTCTAAATATGACAGGAGCAAATGGAATGAATAGTCAAGTAAGGTAAGGATAGAATAGTAGCACAAATGTCAACCCCTCCCACCTGGCATCAGAGAGACTTCACTTTGGAGCACTTAGCTCATTCCCCCCAGAACTTAGCATAGCACCTGGCAAGATTCAGGTGCTCAACACATATGTCATTAATACCTGAAAGTAGATGTAGTGAATATACTATGTGTAGCAAAAGAGATATGCTTAATATATTGTAAACCAGCAGATAGAGTGTGCCGTAAGTTGCCTAGATACTAGCAGCCTGCAGACTTTTCCTCCCAGATTTACAATGTGCCCAGGACTTAGAACTAGTTTTTGCTCCAAACTTCTCGCCACATGACCTCTTTTGACACTTGAATCCTGCATGGAATATCAGTCTAATTGACTAATATCCCAATATTTTACTTTATTCCTGTCATACACACTACCTTCAGAGCCTGGTTCTCATTTTCAATAAATTTAGCCAATGGCTATGCACTTTCCAGGATCTATAAGTATGACCATAGTAATAGGCTATTGAATGAGACTGTTTCTGTCTCAATTTCTGCTGAGATCCAGCACAGTAGGTGCCACTCGTGAAATACAAGCCTGATTCCATATGGCTCAGGAGGCTAGCAAAACAGCCTGTGGCAGAGTGGAGGACTGGCTAGGGAAGCCACTGACCATACCACAATGGGTCACAGTGATTTCCCAAGGACAAGGTGCAGGCCACATGGGAGACAGAGCTAGGCTAAAGGGGTTTTGAATTAGGTACAAGAGCATTTTCTGTGATAGTCAAGACAGTCTCATCAAGGGAGGCCAGAGGATTAGATCCAATTGCAAAAGGTGGTAGGAATTACTACTGGACAGATGAAGAATAACTATGCATGTGGACAGGGCTTTGGGAAAATCATAGAGTAGTTCACAAACACCAAGGCAAGTACCGCTTCAAATAGCAAAGTCTAGAGGAGATCAGTATCAGATACTGGGCAGAGCTCTTTATATAGTAACTCAGTCAATAATAGCTTACTGCATGGGTATGGAAGAAGCAGCCTAGCAGTAGGCCAATTCCATCATCAAGTAGTTTAGGTTCAGGTGAGGATTCTGGCCATAGGAACTTCAGTTTTTCCCACAGATGACTTGCTCTATGTGTAGGTATAGATTTGGTGGGTGTGTGGGAGAAGGTGGGCCCAGCTCTTTCTACACTGCCATCTTGGATCTGCTTCCTCAACCATGTACTATTTTTAACTTTATAGTTGAAAAAAATTAATGACATTAAATTAAAAAATATGTGTGTTTACATGTTACATCAGTTTCCAATCCTACTGTAACATATTAGAGAAAATTATAAACTTAGTGGTTTAAAACAACACAGATTTATTATCTTACAGTTCTGCAGATCACAAGTCTGATATAGGTCTTGTCTTCTGGAGAACCTAATGGAAAATCCATTCCCTTGCTTTTACCAGATTCTAGAAGCTGCCAACATTCCTTGGCTCATGGCCCCATTCCAGCTTCAGAGATGACAATGCCCTGACAACCAGCTCTTTATCATATAGCATCACTGTAACACTGTTTTTTTTTCCTCCTGCTTTTTTTTTCACTAATGATTTCAGTGGGCCCACCTGGTTAATCCAGGCACTCTCCCAGTTTTAAAGTAAACTGATTGGCAACATTTGCCTGGTAATTCCCCTTTGCCTGGTAACAACCTGCACAACAGGCTCTGGGAATTAGGCTATTTTTCGGCCTACTCCAACTTCCCCACCACCACCCCCGCCCAGTACACACACAATACTGTCTCTCTGTTTAGTGGAATAAGTATGGCAAATGCCCTTAGAATGTCAAATAAGGTTTCATCAAATTAGAAATATACCCTCTAACATCCATTTATTAATCAGCAAGTATTTCACCAATGAGTTTTAACATCAGGCAAGTTCACTCTTGGTTCAGTGACACTGAAAAACAACAACGTAATATTCTTGGGGTGAAAGGGTTTATACCCAGTTTTGTTCTTCCAGTGGCAAGTCAAGTGCTAGAATCCCGTCCAACTCGGGCCAGTGTTTATACAGTAAGCCAGTCTTCACCTCTGGGCCTCTCTGCTCCCACAGCATCTCAGGCTCCTTGGCACTGCCACCACTCCAGCCTCTGCTCTCCTGCAGCCATGCAGCCCAGAGCATTGGGCATTGGGCAGAGCTCTTTATATGGAGTCAATAATAATGTATTGCCCACACGTGTGTAGTGGGCAAGCCAACCAGGGTCAGGTGAGAATCCTGGCCATAGGAACTTTCATTTTGTCTACAGCATGGATGCCACTTGTAAAAGTAAACACTGAAATTTTTTAACCTTCTCATATGACAAGATTCATGGTATTTATTCCTATCCACTGGATAAAGGAAAAACAATCTTATTTATATAACACTAATCCCTGAAATGAAATCAACATGCTGAACAAGGAAATCAAGTTTGCTCTTTCTCTAGTTCCTCCTCCTTTGTCTGAGCTTCATGGGAAATCTACACTTGGCAATAGAATTGAACTCAATGTGTTTTCTACTATGGGTGCTTATATTGGATTTTCAGTGAAAAATTAAAAGAATGGTTGGAAAAAGACTAGGTTCAGTAGTAAATTAGAGTGAAACACAAAATCAGATGCTATAGTTTACATGGTGTTAATGGTATCCTAAAAGGCTCTCAAGTCTGGATGGTGTCTTGCCTGAGGGTTTCAGCCCTGGACAAGTTCAGTATGGATTCACTGAAACTGAGAAATGACAACAGAATGTTCTTGGGGTAAAATGGTTTATACCTGGCTTTCTTCTCATGGTGGGAGTCAAGCACTAGAATCCCATCTTCATCCAGCATTCTGCAGGTCTGTAATCCACCTCCATCTCTGCTTCTGCCCAAAACACTGGATGGAGCTCTTTGTATAATGACTCAGTCAATAATAGCTCATTGCCAATGGGTGTAGAAGCATTACCCTAGCAATAGGCAAATTACATCATCAAGTAGTTTAGGGTCAGGTAAGGATCCTGGACATAGGAACTTCCACATTCCCCACAAATGTCTTTTTATTTTTGTTTTTCTATTTATTTTTTCTTCCTTTAACTTAAATAGAATTCCCTGAAAGCAGCACCTGAAATGGGAATTCAGACATACATGATTTACTATGGAAATCCTTTTTAAGAAAAACCTATATGAGTCAGAGGAAAGGCTAGGGAAGGTGAAAGAACCAGCAAGCATATGACCTCAGGAAAAGACTAGCACAGAATATAAATTTCACTGATAGAATTGTCTCACCTGGAAGTGAGAGGGCTAAGCTTTTGTAGGTTGTATCAGTCAGTCATTGGCTGCCCCAGAGATGGGGGGCATAAAATCTCCCAAATATTAGCAGGTGATCAGGTCAATGAAAGAAAATTCTCCAGACTTAGCCTAACACTTGCATACCTGGGAGATGGGTTCTTTATCAAGTAAATAGGATCTCAGAGGGACACCAACATCTCCTACATCCTTTCTACCTTTTTCCTTCCCAATTTCTTTCTTCCCTCCCTCCCTTCCTCCCTCCTTTCCTTCCTTTCTTCCTTCCTTCCTACCTTCCTTCCTTCCTTCCTTCCTTCCTTCCTTCCTTCCTTCCTTCCTTCCTTCCTTCCTTCCTTCCTTCCTTCCTTTCTTCTCTCCTCTATTCCCTTTAAATTTTGCTTTCTTCCAGACTGCTAAATTTTCAAATCTTCAAGTCTTAGGGGAAATATTCACCTATAATCTTTAAGCAATGGGAAATTTAGTGTCTTTCTGTCTAAGCTGATTAACATGACTCCAGTCATCTGAACATAACCCTGTGGGGAAAATGGAATTTCCAGTGACCAGGCTTTGTCACCTGACCCTAAAATACTTGAAGATGCCATTGGTTTCCGGCTAGGCTAATGCTTCCACACCAATTGGCAATGAGCTATTATTGACTAATGCACTATATAAAGAGATCTGCCAAATGCCCTGGGCAGAGGCAGAGATGGAAGTGGATTACAGACCTGCAGTCTGCTGGATGCAGATGTGATTCTAGTGCTCAACCCACCTACCACTGTGAGAATAAAGCTGGGTATAAACCCTTTCATCCCAAGAATGCTCTATTGTAATTTCTGTCTCACTGAATCCATAGTAAACTTGCCAAGGGCTGAAACCCTCAGGCAAGACAATTGGCATGGTGAGAAGGATTCGCTGTAGACTGAAGAATGGAGCAAGCTGCCAGCATAGGAGGGGTGCTTCAGCAGACTGCTCCTATGGATGGGGAGGCATTCGAGCATCCCCCTGTGGGCATGTGGTCTAAGGTGTCCTGCCTCCTAGAGGACTGGGCCCCTCCACAGTACTGGGGAGAGGTGGAGGTGACACTGAGGCAGTAGAGTTGGCCCTTAGCATAATAAGGAGGTCCTTTCAGAAACAGAGGGCCAAAGAGGCAGCAGGAACCATGACTGTGCTGTTTCTCACTGTATTAAAAAAGGCTACAATTGAGAGGAGCATGTCCTGTGAGAGACACAAGAAATTGCAGCACAAAAATGTGAGCTGAGAAGCACTATGGATTTGTTGAAGAAGGAAATGGCATTGATATGAGAGGAACATATCGATGAGGGGCTATGGAAAAAGAGAAATACTTGTTGAAGAATGGAATGGCATTGCAGTGAGGCATGCTAGAAGATGTAAAGGCTATGAAGAAGAAGGGCATACTCCTGTGGGAAGCATGAAAAGAGACAGCACAAGAAGGTGAGCAGCAAGGTGCTGTGGAAAAGGTAAGAGATTCCTTGCAGAATGAGACAGCAGTGCAGCAAGGCACTGTGGAAGAGGCAAAGGCTATGACATACTCCTGCAAGAAGCACAAGAATAGGCAGCACAAGAACTCAAGCTGCAAGGTATTGAGGTGAAGGTAAGAGCTGTTGAAGACTGAGCTAGTGTTGCTGCAAGGCACTGTAGAAAAGGTAAAGGGTGTATCAGAGGAGGCATGCAGGGGAGTGGTATCAACCCCAGAAATGGTAGAGGAGCCAAGGAAGGGAGAAGGGGTGGTGCTGGAGGCACTGCCTCCCCTTTATTGAAAGCCCACCCAGTTATAGTCAAGAAAATAAAGGCACAACAACCACAGGTTCCTCTGGGAGAGGTGCAGCCCCTCACCAGTCATGGAACACTCTGTAGACCACCCCTATACTCAGGCCGAGCTGGTAGATTTGGGCTCTCAGTTTTGGCAGAAGACCTCAAAATCAGTATCAGCTGGCTCCTGCATCTTTGGGATGTGGGTGGGGAGAATAGAATTGTTCTGTCTGGATCAGAGATGGGAAAGCTGGCTTCTCTGACAGTTCATCCTGCCTTGAGGCAACAATTACAAAATGCAGATTAGACCCCAGAAAATCACTCCCTCAGTTGGACTATGGCCACAATTCTCACTGTGTGGCCCAATCATGATTATTAACCATCCCCCCCCTGCTTGATGGCAGACATATGCTGAGCTCTAACAGATTTTTTAGGAGTTAGGCATGAAACATGCTACTTGTAATTCAGAGAATTATGATCCAAATGAGGAGTCTTTTGCTGCAGGGGTAAGAAATTGTGGTGATTCAAACAGCTCCCACATCCCTCTTTGGGCCCCTGCTGGCCACTTTTACCCCTTACTTAGCCCATAAGTGAGATTACCCATAGAGTAGCAGACTAGGGGAGACTGAAACAATGAGAGCATAGAAGGAAATATAGTCTGATACTCAAAGGAAGAATTTAAAGGTCCTGTGAAGGTCACAGAGCACAGATGTGGGTTGATTTAATAGGGGAAGAAGCAAAGACAGAGAGAAATTGTATGGGAATTCAAATAGACTCTTACAGGAGCTATGGCAGCAACTGAAACTGGAGCAGTGGTTCTGTTCACTGAGGGCCAAGAAAAGGAAGCCAGAGACAGAGCCACAAGTCTCACCTGTATGTTTGCAAGACTTTCTGCTGGGGAGTGATCTGACCTCACCTGAACCTGCACAAGAAGATGATTGTGGGATATGGCTTGACTGAGGAGAGGGTTGAGGCACCCACACTGAGGGACCAGAGGCCATATGTTGAAATATCAATTCATTGGTCCTCAGTAAAGGTAGAACATGTCCTGGCTCTAGCGGACACAGGAGCTAAATTTTCACTGATTTATGGCAACCCTGAGTGATTTCCTGGGACCCCTGATACTATAGATGGATACAGGGGTAAGACTATCAGAGTGAAACAAGCCCAAATCCCACTGAGTATAGGGCATCTACCCCCAAAGGAGTATACTATGTATATCTCCCCCATCTCCAAATATATTTTGGTGACAGATATCTGCAGGGTCTATGATTGTAGACCACAGGATACATGTGGTAAAGGCAGTTCTGAGGAGACATGCTAAGCACCTGCCTGTAGATTTGCCTGTGCATTTGTGGGTGACATACCAAGCAATACAAGTTTCCTGAAGGGCATGAAGAACTTCAAAGAAGCCTCCAGGAACTGGAGATGGTGGGTATTATAAAGCCCACCCACAGTCCTTTCAATTCCCAGTGTGGCCAGCAAAAAGTTGGATGTCTCCTGGCATATGACCATGGATTACAGAGATTTGAATGAAGTCATACCTCCTATGCATGCTACCATCCCCTCTATTGCAGACTTGATGGATACCCTCAGTCATGAACTAGGAAAATATCATTATGTTGTTGACCTTGCTAATGCCTTCTTCTCTATTAATGTAGCACAGGAAAGTCAGAAACAGTTTGCTTCACATGGAAAGATGGCAATGGACTTTCAGTGTCCTTCCAAAGAGGTACCTCCATAGTCCCACCATCTGTAATGCACTAGTAGCACAGGACTTGGCAACATGGGAGAAACTGCCAGTGGTACTCCTGTATGTTATATTGATGATATCATGTTCATGTCTGATTCTTTTGCATATCTAGAAGGTGTAGCACCCAGACTGCTGCAACATCTATAGGAGAAAGGATGGGCTGTGAACAGCACCAAATACAGGGACCTGGTTTTTCAGTCAAATTCTTGGGCATCATCTGGTCAGATAAGGCCAAAGTGATCCCAGAAGCATTCATAGATAAAGTCCAAGCCTTCCCTATCCCTACAACTATAGCATTGTTTCAGTAGTTTGGGGTCTTTGAGGCTACTAGACAGTGTTCATCCCAAACTTGGCACAAATTCTGAAGCTCTTATATCATTTGGAATGATACACATCAGGTGGGACTGGTATGAGACATGTGCATCTGCTTTCACTGCCACAAAATGGGCAGTCAAGGCCATGCAGGCCTTGAGTTAGACCCATCAAAGCCCTGTGAACTCAATGTTCATGTGACTGAAGACGATTATGGCTGGGGTCTCTGGCAGCAGCTTAAACAAACTCATTAACCTATTGGATTCTGGTCATAACTCCAGAAAGGAGCACAGGTACAGTACACCTTAACAGAGAAATAATTAGCTGCCATATACCATGCCTTCCTTGCTGGCTACAGAGCTAAACATCAGAATGGCTCAGATAAAGATAATAATCACTAGTCCCATCATGGGGTGGGTACAACTGAAATCAAAAACCTTGGAGTAGCATGGCACAGACTCCTATATTGGCCAAGTGGGGTGCATACCTACAGCAGTCTAACATACTCTCTACTAGCCCCCTTACTGAAGAACTCCACAGGTCATTGGGGCCAGTGAAAATACCAATGAAAGGCCAGAATAATTTGCTTTAGAGCCATTAGTAGCAGAGAACCCCAAAGATCCATGGTATACAGATGGCTCCAGCCGTGGGCAAACCCTGAAATGGAGGGCCTTTCTATGCTAAGACTGAGACAATATGGATGGAAGATGGAGAGGCGAAGAGCAGCCAAAGGGAAGAGTTGCAGGCAGTGTGGCTTGTGATCATACAGTAACCCTCCCCAATGGTGGCCTGCACTGACAGCTGCGCTATCTATCAAGACTTGACTCTGTGGCTACTGACAAGGTACCATACCAACTGGTTGGTTGGTTACCGACCCCTCTGGGAGCAAGAGTTGTGGCAAGATCTATGGTCCTCTGGTCTGACTAAAACAGTTACAGTATATCATGTGACAGGACATTTGCTGCCAACATCCCCAGGAAACTGAAGCAAATGAACTGGCCCAGTCACATTGGCTAGAAGGAAAGCCTGCCTCCAATGTGGCCCAGTGGTTACATCAGTGTTTGTTGTATATGGAGCGGAAGACAATGTGGGCTGCAGCCCATAGGTGGGGCCTGCCTTTAACATTTGAAAAGTCAGAGCCTGGTAGGGGTACAGTGTATGGTCTAAAAGGGACTTACACTGAGATTTACAGCAACAAGAGACAATAGCTAAAGGGCCGATATACTTCATCAGGTGGCAGATAGATTATAGTGGGCCTCTGTCCATCTCAGAAGGGTTCCAGTATGCCATGACTTGTATGGACACGGCTACTGGACTTCCGGTTTCTTTTCCTGTGCTTTCTTGCAGACCAGCAGATGACTAAAACAGGCCTGGAACATCTCTTTGAAGCCATGACTGACTGCAGGTAATTGTGAGTGATCAAGCCACCCACTTTACTGGACATGCACTATAAGAATGAGTGCAATAGTTAGGGATAAAATGGAAGTTTCATGTACCATATAACCCTACCAGGGCAACCATGATAGAGAGTTACAGTGGTTTGTTAAAATCTGGCCTGAAGTCAGACTCCAATAGTCTATGGGGCTGGTCAGTCTGCTTATGGACAGTGCTATGGCATTTGAATGAGAAGCCCCAGAAGGGGACACTGAGCCCCATAGATGTGCTAACACACATTGCTGCCTCCCCTATACAACTGCAAGTACAAACCAAGGAGGAATCATTGAAGCTAAGGTTTGGCCACCAGAATATTTTGCTGCCAGCACCAAATGCAATAAACCCTAGAGACTCTGTTCAGTGGACGTGGCCTTTTACATTTCAACACATTGACCTGTGATGTTTGGCCCTCCTGGCACCTTAGGTACAAGGCTTGGAAGCTGGCCTCCAGTGTATTCCTGGAGTAACAGCAGAGTAGCCCCCAAAGATCATGGAGGTGTATCCCAAACGACTGGAAGGTAGGAGCATCTTACTGGGGAGTTTTGTTTTGTCACTACATCCAGTGCATGCACCTCCAGTAAGACTATATATAGACCCCTCATTAACTCCCACAGGGAGAGGGATAAATGTATGCTATACTAGACCTGGACAGGACCCCCTTCCTTCCACATTCCTATCACAGGACCACTCTTGCATACATTCTACCTGATGGACAGATTTACCTATGTTAGTGTCATTAAAACATGTATATTACTGTCCTTAAGGTTAATCTCCTCTAATGTCTTTGTGGATTGGGCATACACCCTAGCAAAAACTACTGCTTGCTGGGTATGCATGGATCTCCCTACGGGTACACTACTGGCCTTCTGTGGGAATACAAATCATGAACTGGGACTGGTTGAATACAGGTGATTGACCACTTGGTGGCTATCAATCTACTCAGGCTTAAAGATGACTATTTTGTTATTATTATTATTATTATTGTTGTTGTTGTTGTTGTTGTTGTTGTTGTTGTTGTTGTTATAAGGTTCCAGCTTTCTCATATAGGGACAATTGCAAAAGATTGATTTCTCCCATAGAAAGTGTGAGTCATGAACTAGTTTGACTATAGCTGGAATAACCACTTGGTGGCAATTGATCTTCTCAGGATATAGGATTATTATCATTTTTGTTACCTTATCAAAATTTTGTTGTTATCTATGCATTGTTATCCTCTCTTGCTATTGTGGAATATGGTTTCAGTGTCCCAGCTTTCTCACACAGGGACCATTGCAGAAGATTGAGGGCATGTAGATTGTGAGGTGAGAATCCTAAAGGGGTATAGTGTGGGGAAAATGGATGTTCCAATGGCCAGGATCCTCACCTAACCCTAAAGTACTTGATGATGTAATTGACCTACTGCTAGGCTACTGCTTCCACATCCATTGGCAATGAGTTATTATTAACTGAGTTACTATATAAAGAGCTCTGCAGGATAGAGGCAGAGATGGAGGTGGATTATGGACCTGCAGACTGCTGGAGGCAGATGTGGTCCTAGTGTGCTCAATTTACTACCATGAGAATGAAGCCAGCAATAAACCCTTTTGCCCCAAGAATGTTCCATTGTTGTGTCTAGGTCTTACAGAATCCATAGTGAACTTGCCTGGGGCTGTACCCCTCAGACAAGACACCCTAGTTGATATAATTACTACAAAACATTTGGTTTCACATTGTAAATACATATTTTTTAAAAATTAGAATCAGGTCTTAGTGACATAAGCAAAATGTTCTGAAATGTAACCTGTCCAACTATGATTTCTATCCACTCAATTTGCTGGATTCTAGCTGTCTACAAAATGCTACCACAATTTTGAGTTCCTTTCACTGAAACCATAGTACTAGGTTGACAGATCATTGATGATATAATTGCCTGAAAGTTGCTTTAGGGAAATGTTGGAAATATTTCTACTGAAAGACATATATATTCAAGTTGATGATGGGATACCACCAAACTCTGAACACTGTTTTTTAGCTATCCCAAAAATTGAGGTCAAACATCCTTCAATTTAATGGCCAATGAATTTGGAACATAGCTTACTTATATTTTACAGTGGAAAGAATTCAAATTGGAAATCAAGAGCACCTACAATATTTGTAAGTAAAAACTTTTATCTCCATTTCCTCATTTATAAGTGGCTTGACAAAATGACCTAAAAAGTGCCTTTCAGAATTGAAATTTTATGATTAAATGACAATTTCTAATTTGAAATAGTGCATAGAATAGTACTCAGAGTTATTGTTACCAAGCCCAAGCTCTTTGCCACTCACCAAAAAACATGCCAATAAGTCAAAAGATGGTGTTGCAGGAAGGAAAGTGACTTTATTCAGAAAGCCAGCAGATCAAGAAGATGGCATACTCATGTCCTAAAGGTCCATCTTAACTTAGGGTTAATTTCAAGCACAGGAGGTGATGATCCACTTGGACATCTGGACATCAGCAAGGATCTTAAAAAGGTTGTGTAATTCCTTGTCCTTGGTTAGTTGACTCCAGGCATTTTTCTGACTTTCTGACAATTCAGTCATCATTTCTGTACAAATTTCTTTATCTCATCAGGAAAACGAGGTTCAGGTAATCAGCTGGTTGCATCAATCTTAATTCATGAACAAAGTTTCTTTTGATGATTAATAAACCTACATGTAGTGCTACTGGGCTGAACAGAAGCTTTTTGACCCAAGATTGAGGCAGCAAAGGAGAAAGATACAATATGAAGGCAGAGATACCCACTTTTTCATTCAGTTACATTATGACATCATTTTTTGGATGCTGTTTCCACTCTAAAACAAAAAGATAATGTAAAACAAAATTTGAAAAATGGGGGATAAGAAATCTTATGAAAAAACATTGAGTTTCTATAATCACTACATCAAATTGTAACAATACATAATGAATAGCAAAAATTATTTAGAGATTTTTATAACTGATCACTTAGTTTCTTTTACTGACATAAAATAATAATCTTAATTTAATTTTATGTAGCTCACATTCATTAACCAACTTTGCAAACATTTTTTAATATTCTTGGAACTTTTATCCACATTCTACATGCATACTGGGGAATAAGGAACCAAGTGTATGTAGTATATCAGTAGTAGAATCAAGATTGGAAACTATTATTCCAGATTCATGAGCTCTTTATATTATAGCACGCCCTTTCATCACAAACATAGTTTGACCTCATACAATAAACAGATTTCATTGGCATCACATAATTAAACCAAGTTTTATTATATTGGCATTCAATGAGAAAAATTAGTTTTGCAAATATTTTTATTGTTCATAAGTCACCTATATTTTCACAATTGTGGCCACATATTACCCATAGAGCTGGATGAAACATGTTGTCAAGTAATCTGAGTTCTTAGATTCTTCAAATTCACTTCACCTCCAGAGCCCTCTTGCTGACCTTTGATAAACCATGGAATCCTTTCAAACTTTATCTCTCTATCACTCATTTGATTAAAAGTAAAAACAATAAGAATTATTTGTGTGCTCAATTCTTACTGTGACTAAAAAATTCTAGCTCAAATGAGCTTTCCCAGTAATGCTAAAATAATCAAATTAAACAATTGCCTCTGTACATTTAATTTTTTCACATTTCATTTTGATTCACATACCAAATCAAATCCAATATCCTCAGACAAAAAATCCTTTTAAAAAAATTTACTTTCCACCTTATCATCTATGTACTGTTAAATTAATCATCAAGGACACCATTAGACTGAGGTGGTTCTAAATATCTTAGCAGCCTAGTAAGCAAACCAAAATCTAAGCCTGTAAATGCCTCAAGGTTAAGAAATCAAAACCTGAGGACAACCAATCACAGCCAACTAAGCTTTTCCAGAAAAAGGCACATGCTTAAGCTTTAATCAATCAAATAACTTCCTTGCTTTGCTTCTGCCTTTTCTCTATAAAAGTCTCTTCCCAAGATCCTGTGGGTGCAGAGATCCTAACCTCTTCAAGTTTGGTGCTTCCTGACTTGAATCAATTTTGCTCAAGTGAACTCTTAAGACTTTTAATATGCTTTCATTTATCTTTTAACAGTTCAAATGTTAGTGCTATACCATATACACGTTGGGTGCATAATAAATTGAACCAATGAACAGGAGGCCAGAAAGTGGATCTACTAACAGTGTCTGATAGCTAGAGTGAAACACTATCCTTAAAATTTGTCTCTGACCAGCCACATTCTACTGTTCAGAGTTCCTGGAACATGCTCTATAGTTTTGCATCTAGGTTCCCCTTTTTGTAAAACATACCAATTAGCAAAAGTCTCATTGGCTCTGTGTGGTTTTTACCAAGTTCCATATCTATTCACAACAGATAAACATAGCCAGGGAAACATAATGCACTGATTGTTTTAGGGCTGGGTCATGTACTTTACTCCTGAGACATGGGGGAGCTGTACCCAAGCATATGGACAGAAAAAGAGTTGCAGAGTAGATTCCCAAATAAAAATTGACATTGTTGCCAAAAGAAGGGAGCAGTGGTTGGGAACAAACAGCAAATTTCCATTACCATAGCACTTGCTCAGCTTTTATTTACCTTTCTCCATTTTTTATATAAATATTCTAAACTATCAAAATGTCAATTTTTAAAAAATCTAGTCACCCTCCTATTCAAATACCAACTCTGAGAATCATTTCCTAACCATATCTATCAGAATTCTTCCCTCCCATAGTGGTTTACCTTTCTATTACTAAGTTATTAAATTGAACACTGCATGTATTGTATTTGTTTAATTTCTGCCAGTATCCCTGACCTAGCTTTTAAGTAGATGATCCCATAATTACATTGTCTTATTTCAAGTATGTCTCCAATGGTGCCTCCCACATTTTAACATGTATTTATTGAAATGAAATTTCCTATTAAGTACCCAGAAACATATCCAGGGAAGTTTAACTAGGCACAAGCCTATGAGATACGTTGATTAAATCACACCTCAGAAACTCAGCTTTAGAAGGGCTGCATTATTAACAAATGCTCCCAGGTGGTTCAGGACCCTTGGAACACACCTCACAATTCTCAGATCCCTGAAGACTTGTCTTCCTGGATCTCTCACCTCCTCACTGCCCTTTCCAGTTCATCAGACACTGTCTTTTCCCCACAGTATTGCACCCCTTCTGATGTAAGCACTCTAGGGAGTGCTTTGTTGGCCTTTCTCCTTTATGAGGTTGTCTTGCCAATGGTTTTCAGCCCTGGGCAAGTTCACTATGGATTCAGTGAGACTGAGGAATGACAATGGAACATTCTAGGGGTGAAAGGGTTATACCCAACTTTATTCCCACGGTGGCAGGTCAATCACTAGAATCCCATCCAATCAGAGTGAGTCTGCACACAGCAAGCCAGTCTCTGCCTCTGGGCCTCTACCCCCACAGTCGTCTCAGTCTCTGTCCTCGGCGCTGCCTCCACTCCAGCTTCTGCTCTCCTGCAGCCTTGCAGTGGAAACATCGTGTCACCCAGAGCACTGGGAGGAGCTATTTATATAGAGGCAATAACAACGTATTGCCCACACCTGTGTATGAGCTAGCCAACCAAGGCCAGGTGAGAATCATGGCCATAGGAACCTTCACTTTATCCACAGAGGTATTGGATATGGGACAGGACATGAAGGGAAGTGGAAACCTTCATACCTTAAGGATGGAGAAGAGAAGGGGACAAAATCACTCTGTTAAATCCTCATACAACAAAGATCAATCTACTGCTAGCTATTTTATATCTTAACATGCTGAAAGAATCACTGTTGTCTATTCTAGATTTAAGGGTCATTAAAAATCTTTCTTCTGAAATCTTTGTGAAAATTAAGAAAGGGAAACCTTGCAAAAATGGAGCGGGGAGGTGTATTACCAATGGGTTTCAGCCCAGGCAAGTTCACTATGGATTCAATATGACCAAAGAAATGACAGTAGAACATTCTTGGGGTGAAAGGATTTATCACCTGGCTTGTTCTCCTGGCAGTAGGTCAAGCACTAGTGTCTCTGCCTCCACCCAGAGCACTGGGCTGAGCTCTTTATATAGTGACTCAGTCAGTAATAACTTATTGCCTAGGGATGTGGAAGAGGTGGCCTAGCAACATCAAATGATTTAGGTTCAGTGAGGATCCTGGCCATAGGAACCCCAACTTTCCCCACAGGAGGCCAGCAGGGGGAACGCTCATGCCATACCACTCCTCATCAATTGCAGACACCAGAAGGAAGACACAAGCCTTGCAAGTGGACACAGCTTTAGCTACTTAACACTTTATTAACCCAATAGGAAGAAGGAAGGTTTTCCTCTTTCCCCAGCAATAGCCAGCCAATGAGAAACTGTCACAACTTAGCCAATGCAAGGCTGCTGTACTTCAAACTTTCTGTTTACTCCAGTGGACTTTTGTTTATAATGGTCCTTCCAACTTAACCCTTTCATCTACAAAGGAGCAGTCCTCTCCTTTGTTATCTGGACTTGCCTATCATTTTGCCATAGCTTGCTTGTCGCAAATTGCAATTCTCTTCTAATTCCCAAATAAACCTATTTTTGCTGATAAAATGATCTGTTTTACTTTTAAGGTTAACACCTTAAATATTATATGTGTCGGGCTTCAGTAAGTGAGTGGCAGAAATGCACAAAATGTGTATCTGAAAAGGATTCCTTTTCTTTCCTTAATACAAGTGACAGAAAGCAGGAATTGAAAAAATTTCACAGATTTACCTTGATTTTATGTTCTCTCTCTACCAACCCAGATTCTCAAATTGTGAGGTACTTTTCCTAAAAGAAGTGTGAGGATGAAGTAGAGTGATTTGTAAGATTCATATAATCAAAAGGGTATGTGTTACAGACTGAATAGTTGTGTCCCCCTAAAATTCATTATGTTGAAATCCTAACCCCTATTAGGAGGTGGGCCTTTGGAAAGTGATTAGGTTTTAAGGGTGGACCCCTCATGAATAGTACTAGTGGCCTTATAAAAGAGGCACCAGAGATGTCCCTTGTGCCCCCCTGCCACATGAGAACCCAGCAAAAAGACAACCATCTATGAACCAGGTAGTGGACGCTAGCTAGAACTTAGCTATGCTGGTCTTGGACTTGCAAACTTCAAGCCTGTGAGAAATAGATTTTTGCTGTTTATAAACCATTCAGTTTATGTTACTTTGTTATAGTAGCTGGAACTGACTTAAGACATCAAAAAGAAGGCTCAACAAGATTGAGAAACTGCTGCTTGAGAGCCAACAAATTGAAGTGGATAATGGAGATAATTGACTAAGTGATTGATCAAAGGCACCAAAACTCATTCTAAAATCCAAAGATTTAAAAAAAAAAAAAACAGACTTATCTCAAAATATATTCAATTACCACCTTCATGTTCTCATGTAAATTGCTTCATTCATTATATTGTCTCATGTGAACAAAAGTAATTACCTCTGTGACTTGGAAGTACTCCTTTTGAGAGTAAACACAGTGGTGAAATAAATGGCTTCTTGAGTATGAAAAAAGGACATATGAACATAAAAATCAATTTTAAAACAGCAAAACAACCTTAAGTAATCCCATCTCTCCTATTCTCTTCTTGAAATACATCAGAATATTTATGCCAGAACTTGAAAATTCCACTCTGGAAAAACCACTCAAGTCCTCAAACTGTCCGACCAGGAGCTGGACTGAATGGCAAAACAGACACCTTGGGAAACCAAACAAGCATCCTGAGTTGAAGACACTGTGATCTCATACTTTTGACAACAGGAAAAAAAAGTCTAAAATTTTTAATTTGCAGTTATATTGGGAAGCGTTATGGGCAGAAATAGTAATAAAATTTTTTTCCGTGCCCCTTAATCGCCTCCCATTTAAACATAAACATAGTGTATTAATCAATAGGCTCAGATGATTGTGGAGGATAGAAACCAAAATCCTCAGGGCAGGCTGTCAGGCTGGACCCAGGGAAAAGTTGATGCCCAAAGGCAGCCTGGAGGCAGAATTCCCTTTTCCTCCAGAAATCATCATTTTCCTCTTAGAAAAATTGAGTGGATGAGACCTACCACAAAGAAGGTAATCTATTTTACTCAAAGTCTACCGATATGTTAATCAAATGCTTAAAAATACCCTCACAGCAATATCCACTCTGCTGTGTGACTAAGTATCTTGGATACTGTTTCCTAGTCAAGTTGACACATTAAATTAAACATCACACATACCAATATAACATTTACTCTTTTTTATGATCCTAATGATTTGACTAACTTTATAGAAAAATAATATTTTGAATGTCCATTTAAATTTCTTAATGAAAAATGACATTTTGTTAAATTTAACTCAAAATTTTCAAGTGGTTGTTTCATTTCAATACTAGAACATTTCAAAGTGCAGCATGCTTTACCAGGTGCTGATTGTGGCTTTTATGTTTAGTTGAGTCAGGTTTCTAGTAATTAACAGATTGTTGCACTATTAAAATTAAATAATTTTAATAATTTAACATTGTTAAAATATCAGATGACCATTCTGCAAAATGTTTTTATGTAAAAGCTCATTTGCTGATCTTAGGTTTTCTAGTCACAAACTCTGAAATTTAAAATCCTACTACTATGAGGTTATATTCAGTACTTGTAACTTTTACTTCACATTGTATTTACTGGAGAGTTTTACAGATTCTCATTGGTTTGGATTCGAATAAGATGAGGATTTTTCAAAGCTCTCCAGATGAAACTAATCTGCAGCCAGAACTGAGAACCACTGTATATATGGCAGTTAAATTACCAGGAGTGTGCATACCCTATTGTTAGTACAAGTTTGTATCTGTGTCTATATTAACACAGCAAAGAAGAAAGAATAAAAATGCTTATCCATTTTGCATTTAGTGTATAGATAACACAGATAAAAAAATTTTTATTTTCTAGATTCACTCCAATATTCAAATATGTACTTTGAATGTACTAGATACTTAGATTAATATTCATTAAAAAATAGTTTTTTTACTTTATCGCAGGGCATGGTATAAAACAACATGTTAGAATTTCCTCTTTAAAAAATTTTTAAGGAGGAAAATGAAACTGTAAACTTATAAGGAGAAAAAAACATCTGGAGAGACAGAAAATATAAGGACAGTTTGCAAAGGTATTTGTATATAAACATTTAAATTTTCTACCTGAAAGTAACGCTAAATTTTTAGAAAATTTCTGAATTTACTGAGGAGGGAGAAATTCTTTTCTCTAGGGGATGGGAGATCTCAAAAGGCAGGGAAAGTCTGCTCAATAAAGGGACTTCTAGAGGGTTAGAAAAAGATGGCGGCATAAGAAGTGGGGCAGAAACCTCCTCCCAAAATCACATAAAACCCGAAAATACAGCAAATACAACTAATCCTGAGAAAGCAACCTGAAGACAGCAGAACAGACTGCCTACATCTTGGGAAAAGACAAGACCTCACAGAAAAAGATAAAGTAGCAAAGCTGCAATCTGGTGGAACCCAAGCCCTTCCCCATCCCAGTCCACAGGCAGGAGGAAGAGAAACAGAGCAGGAAAAGATTAGAAGTCCAGGACTGCTAAACGCCCAGCCCTGGAAATCTGCTCTGGGAGCATGAATCCACATTCCATGGTGCTCTGGAGATTAGTGGGGTTAGAAAGCAAAGATGGGTAGACTACTCAGAGAGACTGAGATTCCAGCAGCTTGTGGAGAACAGGTTTGCACAACCGGCCTCCTGGTGACAAAAGAAAGGCAGGCAGTTTGAAAGACTTCACAGCAGAGAGAGGCACGCTGAAGGGGCTAAGATTACACAGAGCTTGCTGCTCAGGAGAAAGAGCAAGTGGACAAAATTGTCACAGCCATAGAGCCCAGCAGGTTGGGAACTTACAGGAGTTTCAGATGCTCCATCACCCTGGCTGGAAATACAGGCCCCAGGCCCCTGACTGTGAAACAGCTTGCTGCTCCTTCCTCCCGACAGGCACCAGTCCCACATACCAGCTAACCCTACCATCATGCCAGGCCAGCTGGAGGGTATCCCCACCTATGGTAGCTACAGGAGTGTAGCACAGAGGCTCCACCCTCTGCATCCAGCCCACTGGAACTGGCAGGGAAAGTAGGCATTACAGCCAAGAAGGCAAGAAAGATCTCTTTCCTCTTGGCATGTGCCAGTTCCTCTGGCCTGGGACACCCACCATTGGGGCAGCTGCTTGGAAGCTCCAAAGAGTAGAGCTTATGGGCACTAAAGGGTGCCTCTTACACAATTGTATTATCCCATAAGAAACACTGAAAAAAAAAATGAAGAGATAGAGGAATTTTCTCCAAACAAAAATTCAAGAAAAAACACCAGAAAGAGGGATTAGTGACATTTTAATCACAAATCTTCTTGATAAAGATTTCAAAATAAAAGTCATAAACATGCTCACAGAGCTACAGAAAAATATTCAAGAACTGGGAGATCTGAGATCTTCAACAGATACCGAAACACTGCTAAATACAGTATCTGAAATGAAACATACAATGGAGGGATTTAAAAGTAGATTAGATAAGGTAGAGGAGATGGTAAATGAAATAAAAATTAGAGAACAAGAAAACAAGCTGTGGCACAGAGAAAAAAGGATCTCTAGGAATGAAAGAATAATAAAAGAGTGATGCAACCAATCCAAATGGGGCAATACTTGCATTATAAAAGTACCAGAAGAAGAAGAGAGAAAAAGGGATTAAAAGTATCCTTGAGGAAATAATTGTTGAAAACTTCCCCAATCTGGGGAAGTATATAGACTCTCAGGTCATGGAAGTGCAGAGACCACCCAACAGACAAATGCTAGGAAGGCAACACCAAGACATATAATAATTAAAATGGCAAAGATCAAGGATAAGGAAAGAGTATTGATAGCAGCCAGAGAGAGAAAAAAGATCACTTATAAAGGAAACCCCATTAGGCTTTCATCAGACTTCTCAACAGAAACCTTACAGACCAGAAGGGAGTGCCATGATATTTTTAATGCACTAAAACAGAGGGGCCTTAAAACAAGAGTATTCTAACCAGCAAGATTAGCATTTAAATTTGAAGCAGGGATTAAACAATTTCCAGATAAGCAAAAGTTGAGGGAATTTACCACCCACAAGCCATCTCTACAGTGTATCTTAAAGGGAATGCCCTAGATGGAAGTCCTCCTAAGGCTAAATTGCTGTAACAAAAGAAAATAAAACAAAAGTAAAGGAAGTAGACAAATGAATTACTAATAAAATACAAAATTAAGTCAAGTACTAACAAAGTTAGTCAAGGGACACACAAAGACTACAGAATATGACATCTAATATATAGACAGTAGAGGAGGAAGAAGAAGAAGGGAGGAAAAAGGACCTTTTGATTTTGCTTGAAATAACATAATAACCGAGTTAAAACAGACTGTTAGTCAGGAAGGAAGCTGCCCTTGAACCCTTAGGAACCACAAATCTGAAGCCTACAATCATAAAAAGTACATATAGATTGAAAATCACACTAAATGTAGATGGACTGAATGCACCAATGAAAAGACAGAGTTACAGAACAGATAAAAAATAAAAAGACCTATTATATGCTGCCTACAAGAGACTCACTTTAAGCCCAAAGATATACACAAGCTAAAAGTGAGGTGATGGAAAAAGATAGTTCAGGCAAATAATAGGGAGAAAAAGCAGAAGTTGCATTACTTACATCAGGCAAAATGGATTTCAAAACAATGAAAACAACAAGAGACAAAGAAGAACATTACATAATGTAATGATAAAGGGGTCAGTCCAACAAGAGGATATAACCATTATAAATATCAATGCACCCAATACTGGAGTACCTACATATGTGAAGCAAATACTAACAGAATTAAAGGGGGAATTAGCATGTAATGCATTCATTTTAGGAGATTCAACACACCACTCACTCAAAATAACCAATCAACCAGACAGAAAATAAGTAAGGAGACAGAGACACTGAAAAACACATTAGAATAGATGGACCTAACAGACATCTACAGAACTCTATACCCAAAAGCAGCAGGATACACATTCTTCTTAAATTCACATGGAACATTTTCAAGAATAGATCATATACAAAGCCACAAAAATAGCCTCAGTAAATTCAGATGATTGAAATTGTACCAACCAACTTCTCAGACCACAAAGGTACGAAATTAGAAAAAAATCATGCAAAGAAAACAAAAAAGCCCATAAATACATGAAGGCTTAACAACATGCTGCTAAATAATCAATTGATCAGTGACCAAATAAAAACAGAGATCAAGCAATATTTGGAGACAAATGAAAACAACAACTCAACACCCCAAAAACCTGTGGGATATAGCGAAGGCCATTCTAAGAGGAACGTATATAACAATATAGGCTTACCTCAAGAAAGAATAATCCCAAATGAAAAGTCTAAACTCACAATTCATGAAACTGGAAAAAAGAACAAATGAGGCCCAAAGTCAGTAGAAGGAGGGACATAATAAAGATCAGAGCAGAAATAAATAAAATTGAGAAAAATAAAACAATAGAGAGAATCAGTGAAACCAAGAGCTGGTTCTTTGAGAAAATAAACAAAATAGATAAACTCCTATCCATACTTATAAAGAAAAAAAAGAGTGTACACACATAAACAGAATCAGAAATGAGAAGGGAAAAAATCATTATAACCCCACAGAAATACAAAGAATTATTAGACAATACTATGAAAAATTATAGGCCAAAAACTGGATAACCTAGAAGAAATGGACAAATTTCTAGAAAAATACAACCTTCCAAGACTGACCCAGGAAGAAACAGAGAATGTGAATAGACCAATTACAGCAATGAAATTGAATTGGTAATCAAAGCACTACCTAAGAACAAAACCCCTGAACCAGATAGCTTCACTGCTGTATATTATCAAACATTTAGAGAAGACCTAATATCCATTCTCCTCAAATTTTTCCAAAAAGTAGAAAAGGAGGAAATACTTCCAAACTCATTCTGTGAGGCCAGCATCATTCTAATACCAAAATCAGGCAGATACCGCAAAAAAAAAAAAAAAATTACAGACCAATATACCAGATGAACACAGATGCAAAAACACTCAACAAAATATTAGCAAACCAAATTCAAAAATACATTAAAAATATCATCTAGCATGAACAAGGAGGATTTATTCCAGGGATGCAAGGATGGTACATCACTCAAAAATCAATCCACATCATATACCACATCAACAAAAGAAGGACAGAAAACACATGATCATCTCAATAGATGCTAAAAAAGCATTTGAGAAAATTCAGCACCCATTCATGATAAAAACTCTCAACAAAGTGGGTACTGAGGGTAAGTACCTCACATAATAAAAGCCATATATGACAAACCCACACTCAACATAATACTTAACAGCAAAAAGCTGAAAGCTTTCCCTCTCAGATAGGGAACAAGATGCCCACTCTCCCCACTTTTATTCAACATAGTACTGGAGGTCCTCACCACAGCAATCAGACAACACAAAGAAATAAAAGACACCCAGATTTGGAAGGAAGAAGTTAAACAGTCACTGTTTGCAGATGATATAATATTGTACATAAAAAACCCTAAGGAATCTACCAGAAAACTATAACTAATAACTGAATTTAGCAAATTTAAAGGATACAAAATCAATACACAGAAATCTGTTGCATTCCTTTATACTAATGATGAACAAGCAGAAAGAGAAATCAGGAAAACAACTGCATCAAAAAGAATGAAATACCTAGAAATAAACCTAACCAAGAAAGTGAAAGACCTATACAATGAAAACTACAAGACACTCATGAGAGAGACATTAAAGAGGACACCAATAAATGGAAATACATCCCATGCTCATGGATAAGAAAAATTAATATTGTCAAAATGGCCATCCTGTCTAAAACAATCTACAGATTCAATGCAATACCTATCAAAATACCATCAGCCCTCTTCAAAGAACTAAAACAAATAGATCCAAAATTCATATGGAACCTTGAAAGACCCTGAATAGCCAAAGCAATTGAAGAAAGAACGAAGGCCAGGGTGAGGTTTGCACTCCCTAAATTCAAGCCCTAGGACAAAGCCACAGTATTCAAAACAATTTGATACTGGCATAAAACAGATCCATAGATCAGTGAAATAGAATAGAGAGCCCAGATATAAACCCAAGCATATATGGTCAATTAATACACAATGAAGGAGCCATGGATATACAATGGGGAAATGACAGCCTCTTCAACAACTGGTGTTGGCAAAACTGGACAGCTACATGTAAGAGAATGAAACTGGATTATTGCCTAGCTCCATACACAAAAGTAAATTAGAAATGGATCAAAGACCTGAATGTAAGTTATGAAACCATAAAACTCTTAGAAGAAAACATAAGCAAAAGTGTCTTGAATATAAACATGAGCAGCTTTCTTGTGAACACATCTCCTCGGTCAAGGGAAACAAAAGGAAAAATGAACAAATGGACTACATCAAACTAAAAAAGCTTCCATACAGCAAAGAACACCATCAGCTGAACAAAAAGGCATTCTACAGTATGGGAGAATATATTTGTAAATGATGTATCTGACAAGGGGTTAACATCCAAAATATAAAGAACTCACACACCTCAACACCCAAAAAGCAAATAACCTCATTAAAAAATGGACAGAGGATCTGAACAGACACTTCTCCAAAGAAGAAATTCAGATGGCCAACAGGCACATGAAAGATGCTCCACATCACTAATTATCACAGAAATGCAAATTAAAACCATAATGAGATATCACCTCTTACCAGTTAGGATGGCCAACATCCAGAAGACAAGGAAGTAATGCTGATGAGGATGCAGAGAAAGGTGGGAATGTAAATTAGTTCAACTCTTGTGGAAAGCAGCATGGAGGTTCTTCAAAAAACTAAAAGTAGAAATACCATTTGACACAGGAATTTCACTCCTAGAAATTTACCCAAAGAAAACAAGATCCCAGATTCAAAAAGACAGATGCACCCCCATTTTTATCACAGCACTATTTACAATAGCCAAGATATGGAAGCAACCTAAGTGTCCATCAGTAGATGAATGGATAAAGAAGAGGTGGTACATATACACAATGGAATATTATTCAGCCATACAAAAGAAAACAAACCCTACCATTTGCAACAACATGGATGGAGCTAGAGGGTATTATGCTCAGCGAAATAATCTGGTGGAGAAAGATAAGTACCAAATGATTTCACTCATTTGTGGAGTATGACAACAATGCAAAACTGAAAGAACAAAACAGCAGTAAACTCACAGACTCCAAGAAGGGACTAGTGGTTACCAAAAGGAAGGGTTGGGGAGTGTGGTTGTGGATGGAGGGAGAAGGGGATTAAGGGGTACTTAAATTCACAATACAGGTAGGTCATGGGGAAGGCAGTACAACAAGTAGAAGACAAGTAATGACTCTATAGCATATTAGTAGACTGGTAGGCAATGATTGCAATGGTGGTGTCAGGGGGGACTTGATAATATGGGTGGATGCTGAAACCACAATGTTTTTCACGTGAAACCTTCATAAGATTGTATGTCAATGATACTTTAATTTTTAAAAATGGGATTTCTAAAATCAGGGACCAGCTGGAGCAAACAACTAGATAGAGTATTCTGACAAGACAGGAAAGATGGAAACTTCTAGTTCAAGGAATAATTGGAAGGTGAAGACTAGAGATAGGAGAGGAACTTGGATCCTCCAAATTTTAAACAAACCCTGTTGACATGTACTGCAGGTCAACTGAGATCACGACATACTCCTGGGACAGTGCCCAGGTCCTGCAGTGGGAAAATCATGTAATATGGGGGATGAGCAGGTAGTGTTGGATTGCAGTCAGCAGCTAACCAGAGACATCAGTAAGTGCCTAGTGGGGCTGGTAGCTGAGGACTTACAAGCCAGAAAAGGATCACTGGGGCCATGAAAGGTGAGGGGACACACCCAAGGTCTCATAGAAAAGCCTTTACTAGATTTGAATTCAGGCAATTCACACTTTCTGCAAACTGCCCATTATACAGGAGCCACCTGACGTGGATCTTAGTTGATGCATAGGATTTCACTCCGCAGGAAGTTACTGATTAGTCCCCACACTTGACACATGATTAACCTGGCCTGCCTTCAGCAATAGAGCCCTTGCCCCTGATATGTCTCCTCTTAGCAATTTTCATTCTACCACCTCTACTCCCCACCCTGCTCCTGAGGTATAAATCCTCACTTTTCCTTGTATTCAGAATTAAACTAAGTTCTATAATGGGATCTCTTTCCCCCTATTGCAATAAAATGAAAATAAATTTTAATGATTAAAATCTGATTTTACCATTTTAGCTACTTTCTGGCTCTGGTTTTCCTTGAAACATTAGTTAATTAATTGACAAAAACAAGTCCCTTATGTCCTAAATGTTTTTCCACATTTTTCTTGGATACTTTCAAATGGGCTTTAAGATCACGTAACCAATTCTAAAAAATATATATATATCTAATGAGCTTTATTTAGAATTGAATCAAGTTTCAAATTAATTAATTATGGAATAATTGATATTTTATGATATTAAATCTCTACATAAAAACATATTTGGTATTTTATTTGCATAAAACTTTTTTATATTTTCCCATTTTCTCGAGTTTTACCTTATATTCTTTAATTTTTATAATTTTTGTATGTTACCTGCCTTTTAAAAATTCACTGTGATTTATAGTATTTGCTAATATGAATGAAATTTTTCTGCATCACTAATATAGAAATAATATTTATTTTACATTGTTATTTTATATGGTTACTATACAAATTATTTTATTAATTTATGTACAGTTTTTAATTTGGGGTGCTTATGTTTTCTAGTTGTGAAATCAATCAACAAAAAATATACTTTCATCTCTAGTCTGTACCAATTGTTTTCTTTCCTTAATGAGTTTGCTAGAATCTCCAAAAGAAATATGAATGATAAAGTCTACATTGGTAATTTTTTGTAGTCACTATTGTTTTTAAATGCTTTTAATTTTTTGCCTTTTGAAATACTTATTCTTTATACTTTATTTTGCTTATTTTTATGAATTTCTAATTTTACTTTTATTAACCACTTCCTTCTCATTTTGTGTGTATGTCTGTGAGTCCATGTCTGTGATTCTAATTTAAATGAGTTTCTTTCTGGGCTTAATATGAAATATTTTTTCCTTGTTTGCAAGATCTTTTATGAATTCTCAGTTGATTTCCTTTCTTATCCACGAATTATTTAGGAAAATGATCACTAATTTTTAGGTAGTTAATATTTCAGTATCTTATTTCTGACTTTATATGGATATGATCAGAGAAATTATTTAGTAAAATTCACCACACTTAAAACACATATTTATAGCCAATACATGATCAATTTTTAGGTAACTCATAGAAAAATGAATAATATAATATCTAAGGACTTAGGAATCTTATATATTTATTAAGTCAAGTTTTAAAAACAATTTAATTAAATCTCCTTGCTTATATTTTTCTATTAGTCATGTCTAATTCTCAAAAAAACTGTACTGTAATTCTACCAATGCTACTATAAGTTTATCGTTTTATTCCCAAATGTATTGACTTTTATTTAGCTACTAATTTTTATATATTCTAACTTTATTAAATTTTTCATAAACTGCTTTTTTCATTACAATTTTTATCTTTATCCATTATTGCTTTTATGGATATTACAACTTGTCTCATATTAATGCAGTCATTCTTGATTTGCCTGTGTGTGCCTATCATCTCTTGGCTCATCCCTTTGTCTTACTTAATTTTTTATGTGAAATATCATATAAGTCAGTTTTACTTTTTGAGCCAAACTTTTCATGAGTGAATTCAGTTTATTCACATACAGCATGACTAATATATACGTGTAATGAATAATATATGTATAATTAATGTAAGATTCTATTCCTTCCATCATACTTTATTTCTTCATTTTCTATTATGTTGTTTTAATTTTCCTTAGTTTTGCTGATTTATCTAGTTGCTATTAATTTTCTTTCTTTGCTGTTTTTAATGCTATTGCATTAGTTTACTGTTTTTTTTGTTTTTTGTTTTTAAGAGTTGTAGGACCTGAGCTACATTTTTTTTTTTTTGGTATTTATACACAATTACATGAGCAACATTGTGGTTACTAGATTCCCCCCATTAAGTCTCCACCACATGGCCCATTATAGTCACTGTCCATCAGCATAGTAAGATGCTATAGAATCACTACTTGTCTTCTCTATGCTATACTGCCTTCCCCATGCCACCCCATACATTATGTGTGCTAATCATAATGCCCCTTAATCCCCTTATCCCTCCCTTCCCCCAACCCTCCCCAGTCACTTACCCTTTGGTAAGTGTTAGTCTATTCTTGGGTTCTCTGAGTCTGCTGCTGTTTTGTTCCTTCAGTTTTTGCTTTGTTCTTATACTCCACAAATGACTGAAATAATTTGATACTTGTCTTTCCCCCTCTGGCTTATTTCACTGAGCATAATACCCTGTAGCTCCATCCATGTTGCTGCAAATGGTAGGGTTTGTTTTCTTTAAATAGCCAAATAATATTCCTTTATGTACATGTACCACATCTTCTTTATCCATTCATCTACTGATGGACACTTAGGTTGCTTCCATTTCTTGGCTATTATAAAATAGTACTGCGATAAACATAGGGGAGCATATGTCTTTTTCAAATTGGGCTCCTGCATTCTTAGGGAAAACTCCTAAGACTGGAATTCCTGGGTCAGATGGTATTCCTCTTTTTAGTTTTTTGAAGAACCTCCATACTGCTTTCCGCAATGGTTGAACTTATTTACATCCCCATCAGCAGTGTAGGAGGGTTCTCCTTTCTCCACATCCTCACCAAAATTTGTTGCTGTTTGTCTTTTGGATGGTGGCTATCCTAACTGGTGTGAGGTGATATCTCATTGTGGTTTAATTTGCATTTCTCTGATGATTAGCGATGTGGAGCACCTTTTCGTGTGCCTAGTGGCCATCTGAATTTCTTCTTTGGAGAAATGTCTGTTCAGATCTTCTGCCCATTTTTTAATTGGATTATTTGCTTTTTGTTTGTTGAGGTACATGAGCTCTTTGTATATTTTGGAAGTCAACCCATATTTCAGATATGTCATTTATGAATATATTCTCCCATACTGTAGGACACCTTTTTGTTCTGCTGATGGTTTCCTTTGCTGTACAGAAGCTTTTTAGTTTGACAGAGTCCCACTTGTTCATTTTTTATTTTGTTTCCCTTGTCTTTGGAGATATGTTAATGAAGAAGTTGTTCATGTTTATATTCAAGAGAATTTTGCCTATGTTTTTTTCTAAGAGTTTTATGGTTCATGACTTACACTGCAGTCTTTGATCCATTTCAAGTTTACTTTGTGTGTATGGAGTTAGAAAGTAATCCAGTTTCATTCTCTGATATGTAGCTGTCCAGTTTTGCCAACACCAGCTATTGAAGAGGCTTTCATTTCCCCATTGTATATCCATGGCATGGCTCTTTTATCACATATTAATTGACCATATATTCTTGGGTTTAATTCTGGGCTCTATTCTGTTCCACTAGTCTGTGGGTCTGTTCTTGTGCCAGTACCAAATTGTCTTGATTACTGTGGCTTTCTAGTACAGCTTCAATTTGGGAAGTGAGATACTGCATACTTTATTCTTACTTCTCAAGATTGCTTTGGCTATTTGGGGTCTTTTGTTGTCCCATATGAATTTTAGAACTATTCATTCCACTTCATTGAAGAATGCTGTCTGTATTTTGATGGGAATTGCATTGAATCTATAGATTGCTTTAGGCAGGATGGACATTTTGACAATATTAATTCTTCCTACCCAAGAGAATGGGATGAATTTCCATTTATTAATATCCTCTTTAATTTCTCTTAGGAGTGTCTTTCAGCTTTCAGGGTCTAGGTGTTTCACTTTCTTAGTTAGGTTTATTCCTACATATTTTATTATCTTTGGTGCATTTGTGAATGGAATTGTTTTCCTGATTTCTTTTTCTGTTAGTTCATTGTTAATGTATAGGAATGCAACAGATTTCTATGAATTAATTTTGTGTCCTGCAACTTTGCTGAATTCAGATATTAGTTCTAATAGTTTTGGAGTGGAGTCTTTAAGGTTTTTTATGTACAATACCATGTCATCTGCTATAGTTACAGTTTGACTTCTTCCTTACCAATCTGGATGCCTTTTATTTCTTTGTTTTGTCTTATAGCCATGGCTAGGACCTCCAGTACTATGTTGAATAAAAGTGGGGAGAGTGGGAATCCCTGTCTTGTTCCTGATCTTAGGTGAAAAGCTTTCAGCTTTAGACTATTCATTTGGGATTGTTATTCCTTTTTTAAATAGGCCTGGATTGCTATATACTTTCCTCTTAGCACTGCCTTCACTGTGTCCCACAGAAGTTGAGACATTGTTCTGTTGTTGTCATTTGTCTCGATATATTGCTTGATCTCTGTTTTAATTTGGTCATTGATCCATTGATTATTTGGGGGCATGTTGTTAACCCTCCATGTGTTTGTAAGCCTTTTTATTTTCTTTGTACAATTTATTTCTCGTTTTATACCTTTGTGGTCTGAGAAGTTGGTTGGTAGAATTTCATTCAATCTTTTTGAATTTACCTAGGCTCTTTTTGTGGCCTAGTATGTGGTCTATTCTGGAAAAGGTTCCATGTGCACTCGAGAAGAATGTGTGTGCTGCTGCTTTTGGGTGGAGAGTTCTGTGGGTGCCTGTTATGTCCATCCATTCTAGTGTGTTGGTCTGTGCCTCTGTGTCCTTTCTTATTTCCTGTCTGGTTGATCTGTCCTTTGGAGTGAGTGGTGTGTTGAAGTCTCCTGAAATGAATGTATTGCATCCTATTTCCCCCTTTAATTCTGTTATTATTTGTTTCACATCTGTAGGTGCTCCTGTGTTGAGTGCATAAATATTTATAATGGTTATATCCTCTTGTTGAACTGACCCCTTTATCATTATGTAATGTCCTTCTTTATCTCTTGTTACTTTCTTTGTTTTGAAGTCTATTTTGTCTGATACAAGTACTACAACACCTGTTCTTTTCTCCCTGTTGTTTGCATGAAATATCTTTTTCCATTCCATTACTTTTAGTCTCTGTATGTCTCTTTGGGTTTGAAGTGATTCTCTTGTAGGCAGCATATAGATGGGTCTTGTTTTTTTATCCATTCTATTACTCTTTGTCTTTTGTTTGGTGCATTCAGATCATTTACATTTAGGGTGATTATGATAGATATGTACTTATTGCCATTGAAAGCTTTGAATCTGTGGTTACCAAAGGTTCAAGGGCAGCTTCTTTACTGTCTGACTATCTAACTTAACTCACTTATTACACTATTATAAACACAGTCTGGTGATTCTTTATTTCTCTATCCTTGTTTTCCTCTTTATATGTTAGGTGTTTTATTCTGAGCTTCTTGTTTCCCTTGACTGATTTTGTGGAGCTGATTTTATTTTGCCTTTATTTAGTATTTGGTTGGTCTACTTTATTTGCTGTGGTTTTATTTTCTCTGGTGACAGCTATTTAGCCTTAGTTACACTTCCATCTAGGGCAGTCCCTTAAAATACACTGTAGAGATGGTTTGCGGGAGGTAAATTCTCTCAACTTTTGTGTATCTGGGTATTTTTTAATTCCTCCTTCAAATTTAAGTGATAATCGTGCTGGATACAGTATTCTTGGTTCAAGGTCCTTTTGTTTCATTGTACTGAAAATATCATGCCATTCCCTTTTGTTCTGCAAAGTTTCTGCTGAGAAGTCTGATGATAGCCTGATGGATTTTCCTTTGTAGGTGATCTTTTTCCTCTCTCTGGCTGCTTTTAATACTCTGTCCTTGTCTTTGATCTTTGCCATTTTAATTATTATATGTCTTGGTGTTGTTCTCCTTGGGTCCCTTGTGTTGTGAGATCTGTGGGCTTCCATGGTCTGAGAGACTATTTCCTTCCCAAGCTTGGAGAAGTTTCCAGCATTTATTTCTTCAAAGACACTTTCTATCCCTTTTTCTCTCTCTTCTTCTTCTGATTCCGCTATTATGTGAATATTGCTCCATTTGGATTGGTCACACAGTTCTCTTAATATTCTTCCATTCCTAGAGATTCTTTTATCTGTCTCTGCCTCAGCATCTCTGTATTCCTGTTCTCTGATTTCTATTCCATTAACAGTCTCTTCCACCTCATCCTGTCTGCTCTTAAATTTGTCCATTGTTTGTTTAATTTCTGTTATCTCCCTCCTGAATTCATCCTTTAGCTCTTGAATATTTCTCTATAGCTCCATCAGTATGCTTATGACTTTTATTTTGAATTCTTTTGCAAGAAGATTGGTGATTTCAGTCTCACCAAGCCCTCTCTCTGTTGTTTGAGGCAGTTTGGACTGAACAAGGTTCTTCTGCCTTTTCATGGCAATGGGAGTGTTTGCTGGCAAGTCACTCATGCGTCAGCTGGAAGAACAAAGTCCCTTCCTGTGAGCTGGTCTCCTTGCCTGTCTCCACTTCTGTGCTGGTTAACCACACACAGGGAGCAGCCCCTGGGTTAATCCCCTGAGCTCCCATGGGTGGGGTGGGCCTCAATGGCCTAAGGCACTGGCGGGGGTCACAGGTGAGTGGCATTTGGTCTGCCTTGAGAACAAAGCCCCTTCATGCTTCCCAGACTCTGTGCCTGTCTCCACTGTCTGTGGTGGTCAGCCACACCCAGGGAGCAGCCCCTGGTTCTGGGCCGCTTAACCACATGCAAGGAGAAGCCTCTGTGTTAAGCTGTGTGGTTGCTGTAGGCAGGGCTGCTCCCCTGCTGTTCCACAGCAACGGCGGCTCAGCCAGATTGCTTGCAGTGCCAGAGTGGGGGAAAGAATGGCAGGCTGCTTATTGCCATAAGGGGATTCAGAGCTGCACTGCCACCCAGGGGCTTAGGATGCCTGAAGTTCCTTAAAGTTCCCCGCCTGTTGGACTGATTGTGTCAGAATGATTTAAACACTTGTCCCTTTAAGACTTTTAAAGTGCCTGCTTTTCTTTTGTCCCAGGGCAGCTGTCTGTGGTTACCTGTTCATAGTCTTAATCTTGGATTTTGCTTTCCACTACTATAATGTCCAGTGCACCACACAATGTGTGTCTGTGCTCCCAGGGCAGACCACCAGGGCTGGTTGTTTAGCAGTCCTGTGCTTCCACTCCCTCCCCACTCTGACTCTTTTCCTCCTGCCGGTGAGCTGTGGTGTGGGGAGGGCTCAGGTCCTGCCAGGTCATGGCTTTGTGTCTTACCCTTTTCCATAAGATGTTGGGTTCTCAGAGATGTAGACTGGTTTGTGTACTGTATCTTCTGGTCACTCTTTTAGGAATAGTTGTATTTGCTGTATTTTCAAAATATGTATGGTTTTGGGAAGAGATTTCCACCACCCTACTCATGCCACCACCTTGAGAATCTAGTTTACCATACTTTTATTTGTTTCCTTCCTTTCTTTTTTCTAGCATCATAATCAGAAGCATTTTAACTACTTTTTGAAAGAAAACAACCCCATCAATTTCTAATACTAACAAACTCTTTTTTCTGTTTTTTTTCATACTTGCTATACCTTAATAAGATGAAATTCTTAAAATATTCCTGTTTTGCCCTTTTCATCACTATTTTTTTCTGGAATAGTATTATAGTATTCCTGGTAGCATGTCCTTTCCATTTCAAGAATCCTTATTTGGCCTTATGTTCCACATTCTCAATCCATAACATTTGCTGTAACTGTATACATATATATACTTTGAAGTTCAGTATTTCCTCCACTCATCCCCTCCACCCATGATAAGAACAGTGTTTTGATTAATTTGTTGTTTAATTAGAGTTATTTCCTTTGTATTTGTTAGAGTTATTTCCTCTGGTTTATATGGATGATACACTACATATTTTTATATTCTCAAATATCTTTCTATTGTCCTGGAAGATAAATATAAACTTGGCTGGGGTTTAGCTCCAGTTCTTCTCTCAAAAATCTGTAATTTTTTCTAAAAACATCCTAACAGCTGGGGTTGCTGATGAGGAACCATTTTGATTTATTTTTCTTCTTTCTAATGAAACTTCTTGCACTAGGAATCTCTAAATGGGCAACTTTTATCATGAAAAATGTAGATGTTTAAGGCTTTTTTCATTTAAATGAAACTTTTTTCTAGTAGTTTTTAAATTATTATCTTTCCTACAACTGTTTCCATAACTGTTCATGGAGCCCTATTATTTGCATTTTCTATTAATATTATTTTATTATATTCTTCAATTATTTTGACTATTATTATAAAATTTTTTGCTCATAAATTTTCTCTGTGCATTGAACACCTACTGACAATTTTGGATCTCAACATTAATCATACTTTTTGTCAATTCATCTGCAGAATAATTTGCTTCAAAAATACTGCTTTAAGGAAAAGAGCCCTTTTTTCTGCTGTACCTGTACTTGAATTTTATTAAAGCTCTTTTTTGGGGGAGGGGGTGCTCAAATTATTTTCTGTCACTTCCAGAAGCTTAATTTTTCTCAATGTCTGTTTTATAATCTCAGACATAGGAGACCTCACTCCACTGTTCAACTTCTCCTCAATGTCTTATAGATTGTCTGGCATGCTTTGGGGTCCATTTTGGTCTTAGCCCAAACCTTAATCTGGCTCTCCTGTCAGATTTCTCCCATGGCCCAAGGCTCATAGGCAGTCAGCTCCAGATGTTTTAAAAGAGCAGATGGATTAATATTCACACTAAGAGGAACATTAGAAATGCTAATATGGGGTTACCATCCTTCCTTTTTAATCTCTGGTATCTACTGTTTTGTTTTTTTCAAACAGCTCTTGAATGCATTTATTATTTATAGTCTTTGTTTCTAATTTTCTTTTTATCTGTACTGTTTCTCTCCTGCTCTCCTTGTTTTGTCTTTTTATTCTTCAGCTGAACATTTATTTTCAATTGAGGCATGTATTTTAATTCTTTCTTGTTTTGTAATACAATTATTACACAATGATTTGTGGGGAGAGACAAACATAGTCTTCTAACTAACTTGCTTTGGTTGATCTCAGAGATAATATATTTTTCTTAATTGTTTAATTTTAGACATTTTACCATTTTGATAGAATGTTTTCATTATTTTCTGGGCTTTTTCTAGGTCTATTGATTGGTTTAATGATACAGTTTTGAGACCATAGAATTGTGCTATACTGTTTATCAATTTGCTCATTCTACTGAGACTTGCATTGTGGTCCACAATTTGATCAAATTTTGATATGTTCCATGGACATTAGCAAATACTGCATTAGGCAGAAGTGGGTTGTCATAATACCCTGCTATGCTCAGTAATTACCTAGGAACAATCTGGAGATAGCTTGACTTCTGATTTATAGGAGTGATAGCTCAAGACTACAATCAGTCATGTTTCCACATTTTTTTTTATTTTATTCTTTCCCTATTAATTTTTTATCCCCGTTCCTTTACAGAGATAGGTGATTTCTGTAGTAAGTTGAACATGAACTTGGGAAATCATTCTTGTGCTAAACCTTACAAAGTTTTGCGCAAGCCTCTCTCAGGTTTGAGGCATTTTCAGAATGTAACATTACCTGACCTTCAAATGTAGAGCATAAGGCCAATAACATCATTTGAAATTCTGACGGGGACAGTGAAAGAAGGGTTGATTACTAAAAAAGACTCACAGAATCCAAAATGGCAATGTCTACAAATCTACCAGAAAACAATATAATACAATTACAACATAAAGTAAGGCTATGCATCACAGCCAAAGGCTACCTCTGAGGAAGGTGTCCAAAGCAGGCCAGGCAGGGATCTAATTATCCTTCTTCTATAAAAGCCATATCAAATGTCTTTTCACTCTCAAATCAGGAATCACCAATATGTGTGTAATACCCCCAAATCAGGGATCCCAAAATTGTGTCTCAGTCTGGGTTCCATATATTCTGCTGATCATAGTCATATTCTTGCCTAACCAGCCATAACAGCAGAGCTTTACAGGATCTCACTGAGACCAGATGCAAATCATCAGTTTCAATATTTTCAATAGATAATGCTGGCAAACTGGTAGAATTCCTCTCAGATCCATAATTACAAAGAAATACTATAAATCAGTATGGTCTCATGCCTTGAACAGGGACAGGGCTGCAGAGAGTGATTTTTATTTCAGAAGAACAGCTTAGAATAATTCCAAACCTGTTGGAATTAACTCTCACAGCATAGTCTACCCCCCTGACCTGTGATCAAACCTTTTTATGACAAAACAATCATTCTTGGTTTCACAGTGATATTTGCCTTATAAAATTGCATATCAATCAAACATCTCATCAACAATCATAAAGCACCTAGAGATTCCAAGCATTTCTATAATAATCAGTGAAGTGTTGGTATAGATTTAAACAGGCAGTGTACCATTCAATAATACCAGCACAAACTTTGTCATCTTTTGTACTAACTTTTCACTTTTTTTCTTCCAGATCTATAACTCTCTGTACTTCATAGTATATGTCTATTGGATGACTAAGAAATACAATATATCATTAACCAAGTCTAAATTTTTCTTCAAGCCAATTCTCCTCCATAGGAAAATCCTTTTAAGTCATCTTTAATTTAGTCTCCCAATACATTTGATCATCAACAATTTTATCACTTTTTCTAGCTTTCTATAATATTAATTTTATTCATGATTCCTATATTACACTATAGAGCACTATAGAGCACTATAGAGCATATAGTACTATAACTACTTGGGTTCCATAAAAAACAGACATAATTATTGTATAATTATTTTGTTCCTCCCTGTAAATATTTACCTTTTCCCCATATATATTATAGGAGTACAGGTTAGAAGACATGTCTGTGTCATTTCAGGATTCTGTAGTGAAATTTCTTTTCTCAGACAGCATGGTTTAATCTGGGAAGTTCTCAGCTATTATTTCTTCAGATATGTTTTAGGACCCTACTCTTTCTCCTTTCATTCTGTCATACTGGTGACATTAACATTTGACCTTTAGTTATTGTCCCACAGGTCCCTCACACTCTGTTCACTTTTTCAATCCTTTTTCTCTCCATTCTATTGACAATTTCTATTGACATATCTTCAGGTTGACTGACTCTTCTGTCATCTCTGTTACTGAGCCTGCCCAAAGCATCTTTATTTCAATTATTGTGTTTTTCCTATTATAAAATATCCATTTAGTTCTCCTTTAAATGTTACATTTCTTGATTGAGACTTTCTATTTTACCATTAGTTTCAAGGGTTCACACAATTGCTTAAAGAAGCATTTTTAAGCAGCTACTGTGAAGTCTTTGTCAGATAATTCCACATCTGTGTCATCTTGATATTGTAGTCTCTTGATTGTCTCTTCCCATGCAAGTTGAGATGTCCCTGGTTCTTTGAATGCTGAGTAAGTTTGGATTGTATCCTGGACATTCTGAACATTATGTTATAAGACTAAATCTTATTTAAATCCTCTGGAGAATGTTGAGATTTTGTTTTAGCAAACAGTTGGCCTAATTACATTCCAACCTATGTTCTGTGGTCTGTAAGTCTAATGTCAGTTCAGTTTTCAAATTCTCCATAGTGTTATTAGTATCTATCCCACATATGCACCACCATGAGCAACCTGGGATCCAGTCAATAGTGTTTGTTCAGTTCTCAAGATCTTTGGTACACCTCAAGATTAGATCTATGTATGCACATCTCAAAGGTGAGCTCAGGAGTATGTACACAACTTGATAGGATCACTTACTGTAGATCCTTCCTCAGGTGTTTTGTTTTGTTTTGTATTTTTACCTAGCACACTGAGACAAGTATGCCCATGCCCAGGGCCGGTTGCTTAAAATTTGTCAAATATTCACACATTGCACAATAGGGAAAGAATGATTGGCACTGAGTTGTAGCACTAAAACTATTAAAGTACACCACAATGCATAACATTCTCCAGTTAAGGAAGACCAAAGGAAAGAAAAATTGGTAAGCTCACTGCCAAATTCTGATCTCTTTTCCCAGTTAATCAGATGTAATTTATTTTCCAAAGTACTTAAATAGATTTATGCATTCTACCCAGGTTTTATAACAGTGAGAAAGGGTGAAGTGTGCTTACTCTGCCTTACCTGGATTGAAAATCCAAATATTTTTTTAAAGAGATAAAACTCTACAGATACTTTTGAAACCTATTCCATCCCATTCTCCTTACTCCCACAGAGGTAACCACTATTTGAAGCTGGTTTATACCCTTTCTAATCACATTTTTACATTTTAATTACATAGGTATTTCATAAAAACATAAACAGTATTGTTTGCATTGCTTTCAAACTTTATGTAACTTTGATATCATACTGTACAGACCTTTACAATTTGACTTTTTTCTGTAAATATTATGGTATTGAAATGTATTAATGTTGACATGTGTATCTGGCTTATTATTTCAATTTTTACAAATATATCATGTTTCATCCATTCACAAATTGATCAGCATTAATTTTGTTTCTAATATTTTCCTATTAAAAATTATTTGAAGAGGTTTTGAAAACTATCACCCTCCCTGTTAGGTATTATAACAAGTGTTTGACTAGCATTGTTTCAATTCTTGTAAATTTCAAGCAAATTGGTAGAGTAATTTCTGCTAATTTCTGTTGTAAAACAATATGTGTTTTCTTGAAAAGCCATATTTTCTGCAAAATTGTACATAAAAATAATATAACTATATGGCGAAAGGCTGGCCAGTAAAAACCTGTGCCACTTTCTAGCAGCATGCTAAAGAGAAATAAATAGTCCTAATTAAAATTCTAGTGGAATTAAAAACTTACATTAAATCTTTAAGTAAGGAACTATGACAGTAGAAATATGTAAGACATTAAAAAAAAGTAAAACACAGTTTGATGGGAAAAAGTATAAAGAATGATTGAAGCTGCTATGTTATGGAGACAAGGTCAAAATACACCCAGAGTAAGGGGCCACTGAATAAAAAGCATTCCCAAGACAAAACTTATCACTAAGAGGAAGAATGTGGAGTGAACAGGTACTGTATAGAATACAGAATTAAATACTACAATTGTTATTCCTTTAATAAGCGAAAAAGAATTATGTTTGCATTAGCATACTTTGCATTCAGCTGCTGTTAATTGATGGATAAAATTGATATGATGGAAAAAATTTCATTTGAGCCAGCAGAATTTCTTCTTATATTGAATCATTTCTCTACTTAAAATCATGTATGATCTAATTTACACTAAAAGTATATATTATATCAGAATAGACTAGACTACAATTTTACCTAATTTGTAGTTCTTAAGTACAAAGTTATATGGCCCTCAATAATTTTTTTTAATATCAATAATTTTGTCAAATAATATTGTGACTGAGTGTAACACTCAAGTTGCTATTGGCTTATGATAGAAGATAGGTATAAAACTTCCAAATTAAACTACAATGACCACTCTTACAATGATAACAGGGCAGAAGATGTGACTTTCATGAATACTAGCAAGTCCTTTGATACATTTAGCAGTCAAATATCACAATAATAACCACAATAATAATAATGGCACATGGCTATCAACGTAAATGTGTTTTGTGTCAAAACTATAAATGCCTAAGGCAATTTCAAAATGTAAGCCTTTTACAAGGCTAACATAAACATTTAATGCCAGGGTCAGCAAACATTCTTTGGCCAAGAGTCAGATAGTAAATATTTTGCCTTATGTATCATCTCTGTTACAACTACTCAATCTGCCATTATACCATGAAAACCGCCATAGACAATATGTAAACAAATGGGTATGGCTGTATTCCAATAAAGCTTTATTTACAAAAACAGGCAACAGGCCAGATTCAGCCCATGGACTGTAGTGTGCCAACCCCTGAGTTAATGAATAAGCCATAAATTGGTTTTATTTAACTATCCTGGGCCCAGAAAGAGCACTGTAATGATAAAACATTACCTCTTGACTCAGTGCCAATAGATTTAAGTAGTTTCATAAGCTGCTAATTAGGAAAGTTCCAATATTGTTGTTATGATAACAATGTGACTGGGAACCATGCTGCATTAAATGTAAGCTATTTTAAATGATGTGAACTGTATAATAATAGATAAATTTTCAATTATATTTCCATAGACCTTAGTTAAAAGAAGTGGTCATCCTAACTCCATCCAACCATTAATGTTTTATTGAATAAATTAACCTAGAAAGCATAACACATACAAGCATTTGTTATAATTATAAAATTATTTTTAAGAGGCATATCAAGCATCTTTCTCTTTCTCCTTGGATATATACACATATGTGCCCATAATTACATATGGGTAAAGGATATTAAAGAAACCAGTCACATTTATTTGTTTATCAATAGCTCCAAATTAACCAATTAATTCAATTAAAACATAAACTTATATGGTCATAGTTGTTAATAATCCAAAAGGAAGCACAATTTCTTTATTTAGAATGGATTCTGACAAATTTATTTTTCTATAAATGGGGCTCTAGAAAACCTAAGTTATGACAGAAGAGGCAAATCAATTTTTCCACTTGTACAACCACTAAAAAACATTTATTTGGGAAAAGTTTCAGGATATGAAAAGACATTATGAAATTACTATAATTATAGAATTTTAAAATTATTTTTATTGACTCAGGAATAATAAAAAAAATTGAAGAAAGAATTGCTTCTCATTATTCATACCATAAAAACTTAAAAACTAAGAGGACGTAGCCCATTCCTCAACAGAAATGCTTCAGCTTGCCAGGTCACTCTTACTTAATTTTTGACTATCTGCTAGTCTGCTAATCTGGCCTATGTGGGTATGGAAGAAATAAACAATGACTGAAAAGTGAGAATAAAGTTTTCTATTCTCCTAGGGAAAGACTGACTGTCCTTTGACCACAGTAACAGCTAACTTTATCCCAGTGATCAGTGCACATGTGCACACGCCTTAATGCTTTGTTTAGAGAGACTGTGTCCTGCAATAGCTCTCTCATGATTAGCCAGCAATAAACTCAGCTTTCTGTTTAAGATCCTGAGTAGTGACCCCTTTCTTCAATAGGTGGCTCCTATTAAATTAAAATAAAGAGAGAAAGAGAGAGAGGAAACTAAGGAAGGAAAGAAAAATAAGACTTTAAAATAAAAAGTAGTGAGAAGTCCTAAGTAGTGAGAAGACCTTACAGTTAAAAAGACTTTCTGCAACAAAATCATGATTTCTCAATTTTAAAAGTAAACAGAGTAAGTAGCAAAGAGAATGAATATGGTATAAAACTAAATTACTGAGTTGAACAGATTAAACATGGGAATAGTTAACAAAACTAAGCAAGTAAACAAAGAAATTGAAACAAGAGTTTTAGAGGCCAGATCTTCTATATCTTATGGATCTAGAATAGATCTAGAAGATACAGATCAGAGAAAAATAGCTAGAACCATGCCTATATCATCCAGGGTTATACTTGCACGGCATCATAGAAACTATCTCATTTTATGTATCTAAAATTCACTATTATATGTTTAATAAGCAATTAAAGAAATTGTAACATTCCCTAGCATGAAGTTATGACACAGAACTCTAACATGAACCAACTCCTAACAGAAATTGGTCTCATTTTTTTAGTTTCTGTTCTTAATTTGTACACATTAGTGTACTGAAGTGTTTAACACTCTATTACATAAACTTCCTTATTAAGAATTAGAAGATGATCACAGCTCATATAAAACTACTTACAGAATAGGTAGTAAGAGTACACTTTAAGAAATATTTAAAGCTTTATGCAAATTTAAAGATTTATATGCAATTTTAATTGCAATGTTATGTATGATAATAAAAGTTTGGGAAAATGTTCAATTAGGAAGTACTTAGGATAATATTTATTATGGGAATTAAGCAGTTATTTAAAATGCTGTTATAGGAAAATAATGAAATGGAAAAATGTTCATGACATATTATTAAAAAATAATATGACCCTAGTTTAGTTTTCTTTAATGCTTGTACTATTTGTTTGTGTGTTCTACTGAATATATACAAATATATGTACCTATTCATATGTGTGTATATTCAATTAGAGGAAAAGGCTAAGAAAATATAGTAAAATGTTAATATTGAGGGTGAAGAAAGTGGTAGAAACCAGAGCAAAATCATCAAAATTAATACCTAAGAAAAAATTATGCTGTTGAGAGGTTATGTAAGAAATTCTTTGGCCTATAAGCATACTTCCTCCTTTTTTTCTCTCTGTCCTTTATGTGACTAAAGCATAAAGTACTGAATGGAAGAAGCTAAATTCTCTTGATACAGATTATATTTCATGATTCCTCATTTTAATTTATCTTCTTCAGTTAAATTGCTAAACTTCCCTGCCCCCTTGCATAACAGTCACATGTGAAAACCTTGTGATGCCTTCACCATGCCTGTAACCAAACTGATAAATCAATAAAAGATGAAACCATGTGGTACCAATAAAATTGCCTTATGACCAGTCCCAACTCAAGCCCTAAACTTAGTCCGGTGATCCTGTTATATTTGCTTAGCCAGCATGACCCCTCTCTCTGCACATGATCATTTCAACCTTCTCACTCTCCTCAAACTACCAGCCTCTTCACTTCCTCCTGCTCAGAAACTGACCTCATCAAATAAAAACCCCTCCAGCCTCTGGCCACAAAAATCTACAAGCACACTTGTACCTGCATTTATCCTTTCCTCCATTCTCCAGTCAATAAGAGAGGAATTGTCCTATAAAAATTCCATTTCTGCCCAAATGCTGTAGCTTCCAACCTCTCTCCTCATGTATCAGATCCTGATCAATTAATTTTCCCTCTCACGTTATTTGAGAATAAACAATCACACTTAACCTCATACTCCTCTTCAGCTACCACTTCACTTTTTTTTTTTAGGGTCAGACACTGTGCTAAGCATTTTTAACTTAGAATGTCTTAATTATTCCTCTTTATGACTCACTGTCCAGATGGGAAAACTGGCACTTATTTAAAAGAAAAAAAGTTAATTTTTAAAAAGTGTTCAAACTGTGATTCCTGTACATATATAAACTAAGCATGTGTCAATGATTTATTTAATTCATTAAATAAGGGAACAAGACAGATGTTACAAACCAGTTCAAAGAAGTCCAAAAACCACAAATCTGTATGAAACAGAGGAATGATGACATGAACTTAAAAATGGATTAAAAAACTGACATCTTTGCCATAGGAGAGAGAAAAGATGTGTTATGTATAATAAAAGTTTGGGAAAATGTTCAATTAGAAAGTATTTAGGATAATATTTATTATGGGAATTAAGCAGTTATGTAAAATGCTATTATAGGAAAATAATGAAATGGACAAATGTTCATGACATATTATAAAATGATATGACCCTAGTTTAGTTTTCTTTAATGCTTGTACTATTTGTATGTGTGGTCTACCGAATATATAGAAATATATGTACCTATTCATATGTGTGTATATTCATTTAGAGGAAAAGGCTAAGAAAATATAGTAAAATGTTAATATTGAGGGTGAAGGAAGTGGTAGAAACCAGAGCACTGGTTACCACTAGACGGAATTTATTTTAATGTTTATAAAAAACTATTTGCACTACTCTCAGTATTCTACAAGTAAACTTTTATTGCTACAGAATTGCAAAATAGACTTGTCAGTGACAACAGTGCATATTCTTGCAGGATCAGGTAATTTCCAGTGGCTTTAGCATTTCCATGGAAGATACCCAGTTATCTCTTTTGCTAATTACAAAGTCTTAGATTCTTTCTTACATAAAGATTAATTCCTTAGAAGTTATATAAATAATAATTAGCAGAGCTAACATTTAAACCATAGCCTGAATGACCTCTGATATTACCCTTACTCCCTTTATTTTCTTTCTCTTCTTCAAATTTCTTGAATGAATCATCCTCAGATGCTCTCTCCATATAGTATCCACCTGTACCTCAGTCCTCAAACCCAACCTGATTGGTGCTTTCACTATTGAACTGACAATACTCTCATTTAGGTCACAAATAAATTCTGTACACCCTAGCCAAGCAGCAGTCAGTTCTTAACATCAGAAATGCCAAACAACATTGACCCTGCCTTCTTTTTGAAAGACTTTTTACGTTTCCTTTCCATGATAACACCCTTACCTAGTCTTTCTGCACCTTACTCCTGCCTTTTCAGGTTTGTTTGCCCGATAGCCTCTTCTCTTCATCATTTAAGATGGTATTCTTCAAGGAGCTGTCCTAATTCTTCTCCCCTTTGTGTGGGCTATTTCATGCTTTCCAATAATCACAGATTCCATGATACACCTAAAATTCAGCTTCTGGCATTCCAGTTGCACATACCCAATTTGTAAATTTCACATACCCACTGGATGTTAATTCAACAAATGCCTTTTGAATATTTGCTATGTTCTTTAATAAATGTTCAGGTACCATCAGTCATAGAATTTTTGACAGGTATTTCACACTAAATAACTGAAATCATCTCATCTGTGTTTCTTCCAGTTTCCTATCAACAATAAGAGGAATATCCATAGAGTCTCTGTGGGCAGAAAACTGAAAGTAATTTTTTACCCTTCTCTCTCCCTGTACTTCTATATCATATTAAGTCCTACTGATTCTACCTCATACTTATGTCTCAAATCAATATATTGCATTCCATTCCTATTCACATCACACGTTTAAGTTAGAGTGGTCTCTTAAGACAAAATCTGGTCATGTCACATGCTCAGTTCCAACACTTTCCTAGAACCCCATGCTCTTAAAGTTAAGTCTGAAATCCTTAAATTGATCCTCCAGATTCTCCTCTTTTTCCTCTAAGGCTCCACTGTTTTCTCTTAGTCCTTAAAATGTGAGGCTGTCTCTTTTGCCTGAAATCTCCACATAAGCTGTTTCCTCTGCCTAAAACACTCTTCCTCAATATTGTATCTGCAGATTCCTAGTCATTCTTCAGGTCTCAACTTAAATTTAATTTTTACAGGATGACTTTCCCTGAACCAAGAGACTTCATTGAGTCTTTCTGCTTTCTTCTGCTTGGAACTCTGCATTTCCCCTTGCACTACTCATCACATGTTGGATTATTTGCTCAACGTTTATCTTCCAGGAGTAATGTTCACTCCAGCACTTCACTGTCTTAGCACATAGTAAGTTCTTTATACTTGTTGAAAAATGAGTTATACTTGTATAGAACCTGCCTATAACACACAATTAAAGAAACTAGAAAAAGAAGAACAAATGAAACCCAAGCTAGTAGAAGGAGGACATAATAAAGATCAAGGCAGAAATAAAATAAAGAATAATTTAAAAAATAGAAAAATAATCAAATCAAGACCTGGTTCTTTGAGATATAAACAAATAGATAATTACTTGACCAGATTTATCAAGAAAAAAAGACAGAGGGCACAAACCAAATCAGAAATGAAAACAGAGAAGTTATAACCAACACCATAGAAATTCAAATAATTATAATTCTGTGAAAAATTATGTGCCAAAAAATTGGACAATTTAAAAGAAATGGATAAATTCCTACAAACCTATAATCTTCCAAGACTGAACTAGAAAGAAACAGAAAAATATGAACAGGACAATTACTAGTCACAAAATTGAACTGGTAATCAAAAAAACTCCCAAAAAACAAAAGTCCAGTACCAGACGAATTCATAGGTAAATTTTACCAAACATTTAAAGACAACCTAATACCTACCTTAAAATATTCCAATATATAGAAGAGGAGGGAATACTTCCAAACTCATTCTATGAGGCCAGGATTACTATAAATACCAATACCAGACAAGGAGACTACAGAAAAAGAAAACTACAGACCAGTATCCCTGGTGAACATAGATGCAAAAATCCTCAACAAAATATTAGCAAGCCAAATTCAAAAATAAATCAGAAGGATAATTAATCATAACCAAGTGGGATTCATTCCAGGAACACAAGGAGGTATAATATCTGCAAATCAATTAATGGGATATACCACATTAACAAAAAGAAGGATAAAAACCATATGATCATCTCAATAGATGCTGAAAAAGCACTTGACAAAATTCAACACTCATTCAGTATTAAAATCTCTCACTAAGTGAGAATAAGGGGAACATACTTCAATGTAGTAAAATCCATACATGATAAATCCACAGCCAACATCACACTCAATGGTAAAAAGCTGAAATATTTTCCTCTGAGATCAGGAACAAAATAAGGATGCCCCCTTTCTGCACTGTTATTCAACATAGTACTAGAGGTCTTAGTCTTGGCAACAAAATTAGATAAAGAGACAAGAGACATCCAAATTGTTAAGGAAGAAATAAAACTCAGTATTTGCAGATGACATGATACTATATGTAGAAAAACCTAAAGACTCCACCAAAATCCATTAGAAATAATAACTGAATTCAGCAGTGTGGTGGGATACAAAATTAATACACAGAAACCTGTTACATTTCTATATACTAACAACAAACTAGCAGAAAGAGAAATTAGAAATACCATTCCATTTACAATTGCATCACAAAGAATAAAATACCTAGGAATAAACCTAACCAAGGAGGTGAAAGTCCTGTACTATGAAAACTATAAGACACTGATGAAAGAAATTGAAAAGACACCAATAAATGGAAATGCATCCCATGCTCATGAATAGAAAGAACTAATATTGTCAAAATGGCCATCCTGCCCAAAGCAATTTACAGATTTAATGTAATCCCTACCAAAATACCAATGGCATTTTTCAATGAACTAGAGAAAATAATCCCAAAATGTATGTGGAACCACAAAAGACCAAATAGCCAAAGCAATTATGAAAAAGAAGAAGAAAGCTGGGGATATCATGTTCTCTGATCGCATGCTATACTACAAAGCTACAGTGATTAAAACAGTGTGGTACTGGCACAAAACAGATCCATAGACCAATGGAACAGAATAGAGAGCCCAGAAATAAATTCACACATATATGGCCAATTAATATATGAAAAAGGAGCCATGAATATATACAATGGGGAAAAATAGTCTCTTCCATACATGAAGTTGGGAAAACTGTCAGCTACACAGAGGAGAATGAAACTAGAGATACTTTCTTACACCATACACAAAACTAAACTCAAAATAGATTACAGACATAAATGTAAGACCTGAAACCATAAAACTCTTAGAAGAAAACATAGGCAAGATTCTCATGAGCATCAGCATGAGAAATTTTTCTCTGAATACATCTAGACAGTCAAGGGAAACAAAAGCAAAAATAAACAATTGGGACTACATCAAACTAAAAACTTCTGCACAGCAATGGACACCCTCAACAGAACAGAAAGGCAACCTGCCATATGGGAGAATATATTTGCAAATGATATATCCAATAAAGGACTAATATCCAAAATGTATAAAGAACTCATACAACTCAACACCAAAAATCCAAATAATCCAATTAAAGAACAGAGGACATGAATAGACATTTTTCTAAAGATGAAATACAGATGGCCAAAGGCACATGATGATGCTCAATGTCACTTATTGCTAGTCATCAGGGAAATACAAATCAAAACTACAATGCGGTATCACCTCACACTAGTCAGAATGGCTAATATCAACAAGACAATAAATAACAAATGTTGGCAAGGATGTGGAGAAAAGAGAACCCTCTATACTGTTGGTGGGAATGTAAATTGGCCAGCCATTGTGGAAAACAATATGGAAGTTCTAATTTTCAAAACTAAAAATAGAAATACCATACAACCTACAATTCCACTCTTGAGAATTTGCCCAAAGAAAACAAAATCACTAATTCAAAAAGATATATGCACACCTATGTCCATTGCAGCATTATTTACAATAGCAAAGATATGCAAGCAGCCTAATTGCCCATCAATAAATGAATGGATAAAGAAATGGTATATATACACAATGGACTATTACTCAGCCATAAAAAAAGAAGGAAGTCTTGCCATTTGTGACAACATGGATGGACCTAGAGGGTATCACGCTAAGTGAAATAAGCCAGGCAGAGCAAGAAAAATATCAGATGATTTCACTTACATTTGGAATATGAAAAAACAAAACAAACAAGCAAATAAAAAAGAAATAGACCCATGAATATGGACAGCACACTGTTAAGTTAGCAAAGAGAGCAGGGTTGGGGGGAAGGGTGAATTAGGTAAAGGGAATAAAGAGGTACAAACCATAAATTGTAAAATAGATTAATCATAGGAATGTAAATATAAAATATAACCAATAATACTGTAATATGTTGGTCTGGTAACAGGGAGAACCACACTTAGTATGGCAAGCATGCAGTAATGTATATAATTATGGAGTCACTATGTTGTACATCTGAAGCCAATATAATATTGTGTATCAAATTTATTCCAATAAATATACATACATATATATATATATTATGGGTGTTGCATGGAAGACTGTCAGATTTAAGGCATGTAATCAAATACACTGATGACTGATAGATATTTTCAAAGCAAAGTGAAAACTAGGGCATTTCAATCTTATTTCATTTTTTTTAACACAGGAAATCATCTGTTTTCACTAGACGTTGGAGTAATATCATATTGTCCAAAGAATCTTGTCTTAAATTTGACAAAAAGAGCAAGTTAAAGGCTACAGCCTATGGACTACAGTAACATTTATGATTTAAAAATATACTTATTTCAAACAGAGATTTATAACCATTTCTATAAAGACAGGCATTCTGGAACTACTTCCTCCAGAGAATTTAGCCAACTAAATAATTCGCTATGTATTTTTCCAGAAATTTATTATCATAAGGAAGATTTTCAAAATGCAGTCAAATAACGTAGTGAATATACCTAGTTAAAATCGGAATTCCTAATGTTTATCTTATTAATCCTCTGAGGCAAGAGGACGGCCTCCTTAGCAATGGTTGTATGTTCAGATGAACCAAATGGGAAATATTTGTGCAATTAGGATCAATAATGCATTAACAATTCTGATACATTATACATGAATGAACCTTGAAAACACTATGCTAAGTGAAATAAGCCAGACACAAAAAGGACAAATATTGTATGATTCCGCTTATACACGGTACCTAAAATAGTCAAATTCATAAAGACAAAAAGTAGACTGAAGAATACCAGGGCCTGAGGAGACTTGGGAAGAGGGATTTATCATTTAATGGATACAGAGTTTCAGTTTGGGATGACTTCAAAGTTCTGGAGAGAGATAGTGTTAATGGCTGCACAACAGTGTGATGCATTTAATGCCATCTGAGTTGTATATATCATTTACATAAAATAGAAAATTTTATGTTATGTGTGCTTTACCACAATAAAAATAAATGATAATTTTTATTTGTTTTTATTATGGTATCACTGATATACACTCTTATAAAAGTTTCACATGAAAAACATTGTGGTTACTATAGTCACCCATATTATCAAGTCCCCCCACACACACCATTGCAGTCACTGTCCATTAGCGTAGTAAGATGCCACAGAGTCATTATTTGTCTTCTCTGTGCTACACTGTCTTCCTCATGGCCCCCACCCACATCATGTGTTCCAATCATAATGCTCTTCAATCTCCTTCTCCCTCTGTCCCCATCCACCCTCCCCTTTGGTAACCACTAGTCCCTTCTTGGAGTCTGTGAGTCTGCTGCTGTTTTGTTGTTTCAGTTTTGCTCCGTTGTTATACTCTACAAATGAGGGAAGTCATTTGGTAAATAATTTTTAAAATCTGTTAACATATACTGAGAAATGAAAACTAATCAGTTTGTGACTGGTCTGTTCACAGCCAACATCAGATACAGAATTTTCTGTTGGAATGATGAGAATGGAAAAGGGGAATCAAATGAAATTATTCTAGTTTATTAATGGAAGTTACTGGTTCCACAGTTTGTTGATTTGTTGTTTGATTGATTGATTCTCCTGAACATTTAAGCCATTTGCCAGATCTTTTTTTTTTTTTTTACCAAATACACATTCTCCTGGTTGATGAATTCTCCAAAACATTTAAAGATAGTTCCCAGACAAAAAATAATAAGGGTAAGTCAGGGGGGAAAAGAGTAACTAATGAATAAGTCAAGGAATCAGACAGCAGACAATGGTTAGAATATTCCAACTGTGTGTGAAGTTTTATCACAGAAGTCAGAGAGAGAAGACAGAGAGTTTTGAGCTAGTTATTGTATAGGTGATTGGCCATACAACAGAATGAGGATAAAAATCAGTATTCTAACTCTTTAAATACAAAATAAAAATCAATTAATATAGTAATTGTGTAAGCCCTTTCCTTTTTCCTTCCAATTTAGCCTGCTCTCTGAAAGTTTTCTCTTTTCTTACCTTACGCTCTCTGTGGTCAGAGGCTCATTTATCTAGTCTTCAAAGCTGTCAACGCTAAGGTTGATTAAACTCTTGCCCTCCAAAAAGCTGAATCTCCATATGTTCACTAGTCCCACCTCTGTCCTTGAATAAGACAGTTACTAAAGTTCATCAAACCACAACTGGGCCTTATTATTCCTTGCTTTCTTGAGAATTTTTTTTAAATCCTGAATATAGAATATGCAGTTAAGTTATTTTTTTCAGTTTCTGAAAAGAAAGAAGGTAGGATCTTGACAATGGCAAATTCTTCACAAAAATTAAACAAATGATATCTGCATTCAAACTGAAGATCCATCACTTACCAGAAATACAATCAGAGAAAAACTGCTCAAGATTTTCTGAGACTAAGGTTCATCTGTAAGATAGTAAGAATTACATGTACCTCACTGGTTTGTTGTGAGAAATAAATAAGTTTTGCAAACAAAACATTAAGCATAGGTACACTATAAGCACTCAATCAATGTTAGCTAGTAATTTTTAATACTAGTTGGTTATATAGTTTCCCTTATCTTTCATTACACACTAAAACTGACTAATAATTTTAGCCAATATGGTGAAAGTGATATGGATATATGGTTAGAGTTAAGGGTTGTAGAGCAAGGCCAGCATTGAACACTGCAGACCCATGCAAACAAAGGACTGCTGGGAATCTAATCTTTGTTCACAAAGCACTTCAGCTTCAAGTTCCTATGTTTAACTTTGACAAATACCTTTGTTATCAATATTCCCTAACGACTGTCTTGCTAGCAAAACATGATTCTTTTTCTTATTTTTTTTTTTGCAGAGGAAGTGACATCAAATCAAAGGAAGTGAGAAAGCAATTCAGTGAGTATAAAATATCATAGGTTTGGGGTTTCTGCACTGCATTCAGTAATATTTAAATGTGTCTTTTTCAGAAAATTGTGAGATTTCATTTTTGAAAATGGTTTGGCCACAAATCTGAATGGGAATTAATAATAGCAATTGTCCTAAACATGAATTTAGGATAAACTTATCCTAAATAATGTTAGAATAAGTTCTAACATTATTATTAATAAACTTTAATATCAATTTCAAGATGCAATCTAAGCCCAGGTCTTCATGTCTTACCAAAGTCTGAACTTGCTTTTGCCAAATGGAAATATCTCTCAAGTATGCTTCAATTTTTTTTTCTGCTTTTTATAACAGAAAATTTCAGAAACATAAACATAACTAAAGAGTACAATGAACTGTCATGTACACATTACTGATCCTTCAGTAACCACCAATTCAGTCATGTTATCATTATCATGCCCCCAAAATTAATAGTGATTTATTAATTTTATCAGAATTCTAAACAATGTTAGATTTTCCCAATTGCCATATATTTACAATTTGTTTGAAATGGGATCATAATAAGACTCATACATTTTAATTGGTTGTTACATCTCATCTACTTTCATCTATATATAGACTGTCTCACTGTCTTTTCCTTGAAAGTGATTTGTTGGGGAAAAAGGGGGATTTCCTGCTGTAGAGATTTTCCTTTTGGATTTTGCATGCCAGTTATAATCGATTTACTTTTATTTAAGACACCAGGAATTATCTTCTTTGCATTATCTCCAAATGCCAATATTAAGTGAAGATAAATTACTTCTACCAGGTATGTGACTATGCATTTAAATTTCTATGCATTTTTTAACATATATGTAGTACAGGGATTTTCAGGCCTCATTTGCCAGAGAGTAAAAATATAAGGTCACAGTCCCCAAGTATTCAAACTGCAATAACATGGTACCCACAATCTAAGTTCAAGAATATATTCATCTTTCCAGTGTCTTATAGATATTTTTAGAGTCCTTGAAAATGTTTTCCCTTTAACTTAAAAAGAGAAGCCCCTCAAACGCATTTGTTCCAGCCTTTTTAAAAACAAGACAAGAACTATTGCCTCTTGTTTTCAACAACTGTAGGACTATTGACCCCCTCAAGATGCTGCTGATCCCACCATGCTGTTCTCCATGTTTGTAAGGTTGGATGATGGAGAGAAGGTTCTCCTTTTTGCTGCGCAGTCCCCTGGTATACAACAGCAGTTCAGAGGCCAAGCCTCAACTTTAACAAGATTTTACTGAATGTTCTGCTGTAAAGGAAGCCAGATGACATAAAGAATAATTTAAATTGCTAATTCAAATAATTATTCTTAATGCTTACAGATTACTTTAAAGACAGATGTCCTCAGATTTCTTTAAAAACATTCTTTGTCTACTTTTCAATCTACTTCCAATAGGTTTCACCCCTGCTTCATGCTATATACAAAATTAATTTGACATGGGTCATGTATCTAAACATAAAAGCTAAAACTATGAATATTTTTAAGGAAAATATATGTAATACCTTTATCAACTTGGAATAGGCAAAGACTTCTTAAAGAGTACACAGACAACTCAAACTAGTGAAAGAAAGATAAATCGGATTTGATCAAAATTAAAAATGTCTACTCATCAAAAAATAATACTGTTTAAAAAAATCAAAAATCCTCTTACAAACTGGGAGAAAACATATGCAATATAGATACCTATTAAAGGAATGTATTTCAAATATAAAAAGAACTCTGATAAGTGATAACAATAAGTCAAATAACCCTTTTTCAAATGGGCAAACCCTTAATAGACATTTCATAAAGGAAAATATATAAATAACAATGAATATTCGATATCATTAGTCAATAGAGAAACATATATTAAAACCACAATAAGATACCAGTTCATATCTTAAAGAATGGCTAAAATTTAATAGACTTAAAATATAATTTTTGGTGAGAATGTGAAGTAACTGCAACTCGAACATTGCTGAATGATAGTGTAAAATAAGCAACCATTTCAGGAAAAAGTTTGTAAGTGTGTTATAAAGCTAAATATACAACTATGCAAACTATCCAGCAATTTCACACTAAATAGTTACTCCCAGAGAAATGAAAACATACTTCTTACAATAAGGCTTGTACAAGAATGTTTATAGTAGCTTTATTCGTTGTAGCTCCAAACTAGAAACATCCTAAAGGTTCATCAACAAATGAATGGATAAAAAAATTGTGGTAGATCCATACATTATAGTGCTACTCAGAAAAAAAGCAATGCACTGTTACACAATAATGTGAATGAACCTCAAAAGTGCGTTGAGTAAAAGAAGGCAATCACAGGAATACATAGTGTACTGTTGTTTTTACAGACCAAATTAACTCAAGGTTGAAAGACAGAAGAGTGATTGCCTGGGTCGGGGGACAGGAGATGTTGGGAGGAGAAAGGCATGAAGATCCTATCTGGAGTGATGGAAATGTTCTGTACCTTGACTGATATTGGCAACACAGATGTATAAATTTGTCAAAAATCTACCAAACTGCACTGTTAAAATCTGTATGTTTTATTGTTATGTAAATTATACCTCAATTTTAAAAAGTTCTTTATGGGGAAAAGCACTTTCTTTTTTTTTTTTGCCAGATAATATGGATGTCATTAGAAAGAACAGTGGTAAATAAGTTATTACAAAATGATCGCTACTTTCAAGTAGCAAGCTCAAGATTAGACATAGTATCAATATGCTCATAACACAAGTTCTAGGCAGAACATCTTAACTCATGAGGAAAAAAAATAGTTTAATTTCTCTCTCCCTATTCTTTGTTTTCCCAGTTGAAAGTGAGCCACTCCATAGGATGTTTGACAATTGCAAGGTCTGCCTTCTGAAAAAAAATAAAAGTCACTGGATATGGCTTAGCCCTCTTACCCAATAGGAACTTTACATCTGAATATAAGAATCCAATATCAGTACATACAGATAATTTGGTCTTAGTTAATACTGTAAGCACAGGCATCAGTAGTCCTTTACACTTTGAGAAGTCCCAAGTCCAGCCCAAATCTATTAACGGTCACTCTTAAAACATCATGTCATGTTGCTGGACCTTCCCAGAGGCTTCTGCCTTGGTTCCTCTTCACTTGTGAGCCACAGGTTGCCTCACTTAATAAAGTATTTCAAGGGACAAGACTACCTAAGTCTAGGCATATTTAGAAATGCAGTGCTTTGTAAAAGGGTATGTGGCTAGCCAGCAGTGCAGTGGCTGAATCCAAATTTAAGGAATAGATAGCCTTGGCACAAGGTGTTTGTCCCACCATTAGATCAAAGCAAGATTACCTCTAACAGTTACTAGGTACTAAATGATCCATCTGGAATGTGAGAACTGCTTCTTGGGAAGACTGGCATGAAGTCCTCCCAGCTGTGCATGGAGGGACAGCTTATCCCCCACCGCCCTAAGAATTCCATAATCTTCTGTAGTGGGTTTCATACCCACTGCTCTGTTTATGTCTTAGTGTGTTTTGGCCAGTAGATCTTCAATATGTTAGCCACAAAATGGCTTTAGCAATGCATCATAAACACTTTGTCCAAGCAATTTATTTATGTTGCAGAATAGTTATTTTATAAAAATTCTATAAAGAACCTCAGTAATTCCTGACAGAACCAATTTTAGCCTATCCCTCAGACTGAACAAAAATAACACTACCTCACCACACGCATACAAAAAAATTAAAAACATACAAAGGAAGGAAATATTTCCCCAAAGAAGTAACAACTCTGAAGAATTGTGATACTGATTAAAATAAATACTGAACAATTTATATTGCCATCAGGATTCTTGGATTTTCAGGCTAAAATACAAATGTATTTAACCCACAAGTAATGGCTGTACACTTCCTGATTCGTTTAACTACAAGGCTTAGGAGAGCTGTCCAGGAGTAAACTTTACCTGGAAAGTAAATTCAAGCCTTCACATCCTCTATGGCTTGCAGCTTTCAAAAAGCAGTTGTTTTTGGTTTGGGGATTATTTTAGCTTGTTTTTTGTTTTTGTTTTGTTTTGTTCCTTTAGCTTCACTCCATCGATGTTTGGCAGAAATTAAAAAAAAAAAAATGAAGACCACATTTTGAATTAGTGTGCCCTGTTAAGAGAAAAATAAATAAATGAGATTCCCTTAGAGAACATTTGGTCCTCTGCTAAGGAGTTTTTTATTTAACACAAACTTCATTTTTAGTTTAACATCAAAACTTTACATCAGCTGACAAAACAGAAAGAAAAGGAAAGAAATCTTTGCTTTATTTGCTTTGGCTTTTTTTCTATTTATTAAACAACAGTAACTCTCAGTGCATCAAGGGGATGAGGAAAGGCAGCATGGTGTACTGGAAAGAATGGGGCTTTGAAATAAGAAGTGAATTTGATCTCTGAGTTTTCCCTTAATTAACTATATGCCTCTGTCATAGTCTATCATTGTTCTGGGCTTTAGGCCTTTCATTTGTTAAATGTGGATAATGATACCTAATAGTCACATGATAAGGAGACTCAAGTGAATATTAGTTCTGCCTCAGACAGTAGCTAGCTTTCTGATAATAAAATTTTTATTTATGGCCTTCCTATGATTCATTTTTTATCTATAAATCTTTAGAACTTTTTAAACCTTCAGCTCTGCCAATTCCAAATTATTATGAAAATAATCAATATTTTTATTGGCTTCTTGTAGATTCCACTGAAGGCTTCCCCAGATAGCTAGCTAGCTAACAGAAAAATCCATCCTAACCCTGAATTAAATAATATTTTTATTTATAAGTTCAATACATCTTAGACCTTAAGCTATAAAATTCTGGAGATAAAAGCCCTAAAATAAGCACTAAAACTCTTCTTGAAGGATTGATTGAGATCAGGAAGAACCAAGAATGACTGTTTATTCTTCAAATGACTTTTCTTTTATTTTTTTTTTTTGCTAGGCAATAACATTGAAAAGTTCTGGCACTCTTCAGTTTCCTGTATGACTTCTCCAGGCTAGATTGCAAGGATATAATTTGCTGAGCAAATTATAATTGTATCCAAAAACACTTGATATTGTTGAGTAAAACACTGAATTCAATAGAAGGTAAAGAAACATAGTCTAAAAATCACCAGATTTTACAAAATCTGACAAAATTCTTTTCCCCCATGAGTCATGTTTAAAATTCACATGTAGTAGTGACTATCATGGTCTGCTCTAAACAAATTCTTACAACTACGCACATCTAAATCAGAACACTTTGGCCCTCCTCTGGCCCGCCTTCTGGTCTGTAGTGTTCCCTAAGAGCACACACAGCTCACAGTGATCTTTCTGATTCTATAACTACTGTATTATTGATTATGACATACACGAACCTTTATGGTTCCTCAGATCAACTCCTCAAACTGACATTTTCCCCTGTACCCTATCCTATTTATCCAGAAAAGGAAATAGACTTATTCACATTCTAATTACATAATAAATAAATAACAAAACAGCCTCTGTTGTCATAAAAATCTAGCCAATTTAAACAAATTCAGTGATTTTTCAACCTGGAAGAAGGGATAAAGAGAAAGAAAGGGTGGATATGCTACTCATCCCCCACATGCATATATGTGCTCAGAAGGAGTGTCAGAAGGCTTAAAAGGCTATATTCAATAACAATATTTGATAAGTATATATAATATTAAATTTGAAAAGGTATGTTAAATATTAAAAACTTTTTATTGGTTGAGAGTATTCAGTTTTCTTTTGATATGGCAAATAACACTAAAGGAAGACAGTGGGGATTTTCAGTGTGAGAATATTGCACTAATAGAAAGCCTGAAATAATATATTTTTAAATGAATAAAGAAGGAAATAAATAGAGTTTAGGGACCAAATTATAGTACTCTAACAGAGAAAAGCACTCATCACAAATATCTACTTAATACACAGAATTTATGATATGATATCATTATCCAGCATGTAATATACCTAGCCCATTTAAAAACAAGCATAAATACACATTTAAAAATACTAATAGTACATTATGAGAACATAGGCATATGGTTTTTAATCAGATCAGTCTGTTTTCTTTGGAACATCTATTTATAAAAGTATAATTTCAAAATATGTAAAAAATTACTGAAAAATTATACAACTTTTTGAAAAAACTAAATCTTTGTGTATGTAGTACACAAGGAAATCAGAATAATTATCAGTGCTAAAATATGTACTGTTCCAGGACTGACTTTATCAACTCTGTATAGAGACAACTTGCTCCAGATTGTTTTAATCAGTAAAATGACAAAATCTAATTTCCAGGTTCCAATCTCCATTGTGGAAATAAGCCACTTCAAACTAGTTCAGTTAATTATTTCAAATAGGTTTATTTACAAAATAAAGATAAATCCACATTGATTCAGATTTTCTAGGGTGGACTAGATGCCCAAGTATGTTATTTATTCCTTAGGAGCAGGTTGAATGCAAATAAAAAACTATTGCTGATCATAACTGTGGAATATGGTATTATGTTTGGTTGGCCTTTGGTGAAGTGTATCAGTTGAGTGTTTAATATCTTGGAAGATTAATGAGTGGAAAGCAAACCTTTGAAACTGTGGTTTGACTTAGTAATTACAATATTAAATCTTTAAGTATTTCATAATCCTTTGTCTACACACAAAAAAATATCTTGTATATATAAAAAAAGAATGGCAACTTTTACTTGATCATTTTTAAAATTCAATATAGCTTATCTTCATCACTTTAAATTCCTGATAAGTCAGACTTAAATGCTACTATGGATTTAATTTGTGTCCCCCACACACAATTTATATGTTGAAGTCCTATCTCCAGTACCTAAGAATTTGACTTTATTCAGAAATAGTATCATTACAGATATAATTAGTTAGTATGAGGTCATATTGGTGTAGGATGAGCACCTAATCCTATATGACTGTGTCCTTATTAAAAGAATTATGGATGCAGACATGCACCATGTGAAGAGGAAGGCAGAGATCATGAATGATGACACTGCTACAAGCTGTGGAACACCAAGATTGTCTGCAAGCCACCAGAAGCTTAAAAAAACAGGCATGGAATTTCTTCCTCACAAACCCCCAAAAGAACCCTGCTGATATCTTAATCTTGGACTGTAGCCTTCAGAACTGTGAGACAATAAATTTATGTTGTTGAAGCCACCCAGTCTGTGGTACTTTATTACAGCTGCCCTAGCAAAACAATACAAATGCCTAACTTGCAAATTATTTCTAAGTATTTAAGTAACTTTTGTAAACCCAATGAACCAAACATAAATGTAAATCAGTTATATATACAAATAAACACAAATATACAAAAATAAATAAATATATACAATCTTAAATATACAAATAAAACTGTCCTATACATTTCAAATTAAAATTTTGACAGGGCCAACATGTCTGTCTTATCTGTCATATCCTTTCAAGTGTTTTATATGTCTGAATCAATGTATATCATATTATAATGATGATTTTAACAATTAAATAGCAAAATATTAATTTTACAAGATTATTTTACTTCATCAAATATTTACTTATATTTATCTTTTTCTTAAGTTTCAATGTTTAGCTTACCTGACCAAGGGAAACATAGTTATCATATTAGATGTCTAAATTTACCATAACATTTAATTGTCTTAGTGGAAACCAAGATTATGTACTCCCAACACAGAATTGTTAATAAATCTTGTACTGCTCTTTGAGTTCTGAATGTTCATTTGTCCCTCAGCCACTATTTTATTCGTCAGCCTTTTTCCACTATTTTATCATCACTTTATTGTTAAAGGAATC